>NC_138200.1:17216585-17816585 GCF_964194105.1 Spermophilus citellus | reverse complement strand
ATCCTTCCCCCACCTTGGGATAAGATAGGGGTCAAGTGCCCCCAGAATTCCTCACTGGATGGGCACAGGGTCATAAGGAGTCTGGATCATAAGTAACTAGATCATAAAGTGGTGGGAGCCTGCTGTCACCTGGAAGTTGTTCCTAAGGTTACAAAGGAAACAGATCAGGCTGAACCCAGATCATCTGCTCCCCGATTCTGCAAGCTAGCCTCCACCCCACACTGCACCATCCCTTCCAGAAATGTGTCTCTCTCCCTAAATGTCTTCCCAGGAATGCTCTCTTCCCTTCCTCCTCTCCTTCCTTCCTCAGCACCCCCGCTTTCCTTTCAGCTCCTGATAGTATCCCCAAAATAAGAGCCATTTATCCCGCCGTGGATAGAAGGTCAAGAAACTGAGAGGTAGGTCAGTAACGGGGTTAGGAACAGAACAGATGCTGGTGATGTGCTCACCTCAGGACTCCCCAGGGAAGCCCCCTGGGTGGAGTGGAGCGCCAGAAGAGCCAGAAGAGCCACCGCTGGAAGAACTGGGATCTTCATGATGTCAAGTTGGGTGTTCTGAGGCGGGGCCTCACCGCTTGCCCTTTATATTCCCAAGAAGGTGGATATGAGCTGAAGTGGGGTCCCCACCCCACTGACTCACCCCCAGATCATGTCGCCCACCCCTGGGGCCTAGGAGGGGGTGGCATGGACTGTTCCCCATTTGCCTTTGATTTCTCAATTCACATTCTGCCCCAGGCATTTGGAATGGGTCTCTTCATGCGAATGAGGATGGGATGGAGACAGGTTGGACCTGTCCCTCCAAAGCGTTGGCAATGCCATCCAAGCAACCTCTCCTTCTGTCTTTGTCCCTTTTCTTTCTGACTCTCGTTCCTCTATTATTTCAGTCTCTTCTTCCCACCCTACCAAATCTTTCTCAAGTCCTTAGACTGGCACTGAGGGCCTTCCATGCTCAGGTCCAATCTGCCTCTCGACCCCGTGCCCCATGTGCTGGTACACTGGACTCCTTACCAAACACGTCCCTTTTTCCTCCTCCAGGCTCTGGCTGTGCTGTTCCTTATTCCTAAAATGCCCTTCCCTCATCTCCAGTTCTCAGAATGCAACATTCCCCTTGGCTGAGGCCGCCTCGATTTCTCCCACCATCCCCTGTTGCCCCGCACACACCTTCACCCTCTTGAAATATTTGTCAGTTCATTTGTATCTGTCCGGTATTGTACCTGGAGTAAATGATATTCGTCTCCTTTCCTTCTTAGAATGTAACTGCCTCAAAGTCAGAAACTATATTTTAATCACCATTCTATTCCCCTAGCACCATGCCTTAAGCAGAACTCAGGCGTGTTAAGGGTGCTAGAATTGACTCTTAAGCAGCCTTCTACCAAGCTCTCTGCTCCCCTCTCTTGTGCCTGGACCCCTCCCATGATTTAGCTATCCATCTTTTACTCTTGGGTCTTCAGGGGGATGGCTGCCTTGACCTAAAAAGGCAAGGGGGACAGAGAAACACAAAGGAGGCAAAAACAAACCTTGGAGAGCCGGATTAGAGGTGGCATCTAGAACTCCTGAACTCTGAGTGCCTACTCCATTTCATTGAGCTTATCCATCTCATTGAGCTCACCCCACCCCTCGATTGGGATTTGGATCACCTCAAAGTGACAAAACAGCCTAATGAAGCAACCTTCTCCACAATGAGGTTCAGGTGGCCCAACCAGTTCCTGGTGTAACAGGGAGGCGCTGGGACAGAGGCCGGTGCTGTCAGGGCAAAGCAAGCCCTTATCTGAGGGTGGGTCTCTTTACCCCAACCTGATGCAATACATATCAGCAGCAGGCCCGGGGTAGAAGGGCTCCATGTCATCATGAACAATTTTCATGAACTCCGGAGACTAGGCACCTCGGTCCCCACACTGTCTCCATAGCCCAGCCCTAGAATCCTGCCCCTCTTTAACCTCAGGAAGCCTCCTCTGTTTGCATGGTGGTATCTCCCCCTTTCCAGAGCCGCCTGAGGAGACAATGGTTGGGGAGTCTCACTAAGTATAGATGACCGTGTGGCAGTAGATGTCATGTACAGCTGGTGCTACTGGAGGGGACAAGTAAGAATGATTGAGGTGGATGGATTCCTCTCAAAAAGTTTTCTGGAGGACACAAGTTTTTATGTATAAGAAACTCTTACTAATAAACAGTGACTGGAGAAGTTCATTAACCACCATTCTGTCAGCAGAGGGTCAACTTCAGGAGTGGAGGGAATGAAGAATCACTCAAAGGAGAACAGATATTATGTAAATCAAGTTCATTTAGACATGCAAATGGAGAATCCAATTTTAGTTCTGGCATGGATACTCCAAAGCACAGATGCTCCAAACACCATCATCTGTTTGGCTCTAGAGTCTGATCTTTTGCAACATATTGACCTCCCGTTGTTTTTCTTTCCACTTAATGGCATTAATAATAATATTAGCCAATTTACCGAAGGCTTGCTATGTGGTAGGCCTTGTGCTAAATGCATGAGCTCATTGAAATATTACAGAGATTCTATGAGCTGGGTACTGTAATTACCCACATTCTGTAGGTGGGAGAACCACAACATTCGAGGTTAAATAACTTACCCAAGGTCACACAGCCAGTGTGTGGCAGGGCCGGCATCAGAACTCAGGGATTCCAGAGTCTGAGCTTGAATTGGTCTTTTGCTATACTGTGGGGAGTGTCCTATAAAGGGTCTATGCATGCCCCAAGAGCAAGGGGGAGACTGCAGTTAAGCCTCATTAGCCCCAGCTGCCAGATGTCCTTTGTGTTGTGCAGCCTGCACAGCCACAGGTGGCTGTTCCAAGCATATGTGCATTAATTCAATGGATTAAACTATACACATTTAGCAAATGAACACAAAGACCTAAGAGATTAATAGCACCCAACAACCATGCACCCATAATGAACCTGCAGCTGCCTCCGTTTCCAGATGCCTCTTCTGGTCTGAGCATCTTGCTCCTCCAAGTATGTGTTTCAAGACAGAGTTCCTGGTCCTGGTGTTTAAAGATAGATACTTTTGACATGATACTGGTAAACACTAGCCAACGATTTCAGGTGCTTAACCAAAGAAATTCTGTTCCTGTGCTGGAAGAAAAAAAAATTAAACTTCTGTGTTGGACTTGTGACTGTTTCCATCTGGCAGTTTCCTGAGAGTTTCAAGGATAATGTCTCTACAAGATGCAAGTGCTGACCTTAGAAACTAGTGTCCCTTTTCCACATTCCCCCCACCCCACCCCCATCTACATTGCCTCAGTCTGTTTTTTTCCCCAAGTGCCCAATGTCCAGTGGTTGAGCGAGTGGGGGGGGGGAGGGTGTAGAGAGTTCTCAATGGGGGAAGGTCACAGCAGTTGGGGCAATAGGTGGCAAGGGAATTCACCCAGCATTTGGCTTTGCTTTGGATGCATTACCAAGGGTAATAGAGTTGGGCAGAGATACAGATTGGTTCCATAACACATTATCTCCAGGTATGGCTGATTTCCCCGTTTCCTCTGTGGGAATACCAGTAAACTCCTGTTTTCGCACAGGCCTGCCCCCACCCCACCCCTAATCTGCCAGAACTTGAGTGTGGGTAAGAGGTGAAGCCCAGCCCTGATTGCTACATCACACACGGGGCTGGAACCAACCTCCGGGGTGTTGGGAGGGGATATTGAAGGGATGGACTTTGAGTTCTCGGGGGCCTTAGTGAACAAGTGGGTAAAAAGCCTAGAATCCCTGAAGAGAAGGGGAGCTGGGGCCTGGGTATTGAGAGAGGGTGTGGGGTACTAGGAGGTACAACCAGGGAACCCTGTCCCTTCGCTTCTTCCTCCCTCTGCCAACGTTATCATCACACCCAAGAAAGAAGCCACATTGCCCAGCAGGTCTGGTTTCTTCCTTTGCCACCCACCGTGTGTGCCATTTGTTTAAACTTCTCCCCGGAAGACTTCCTGGATTGATCCCACATGATTCCAATCTCGCCTCCCATTTATTAATCCACAAATATTTATTGAGTGGCTACTTGAGCTCTTGGTGCTAGGATGGACAATATGGACAAGGTATCTGCCCTGTGCAGCTTATGTTCCGGGGAGAAGACAGGTCACTATCTAATTTAAAAATAAATAAACAAACAACTTCAGAGAATGACAGGTGCTGTGTAGAAAACGGGGTGATATGATGCCTGGGAGGGAAATTTAAATTGAGACCTGAAAAAAAATAAACAAAAAGTAAATTAAAAATAAAATTTCAGGGGGGAAAAAAACAGAATTTAGTTGAAGCACTGCCCTTCAGAATATCTTAGGATCCAGAGGCAGGTAACAACAATGTCCCCTGAGGGCCTTTCCCAGCAAGAACCAGTTGACTTTGGAGAGGGAGGCCAGAGCCAAATGACAGCCGGGGTGAGCAGCTGGGATTTTGTTCTAAGACTAATGAGAAAGTTTATGGCTGTCATGGGAGAATGGATTATGAAGACACAAAAGAAAACTGGGGCTTCAGAAGGTTATTGTAGAGGCCCTGGCAGGAGAAAGGGGAGACTGCCTTTTACTGGAGGGTCCCTTCCCCCAGAGGACAGTAGCCTGCTTCACATGTTACTTGGAATTTGAAAGAACTAATTTCAGCCCCTTGGACCAAGAACATCCCAAGAGTCTGGAACCATCTTGGCCACCTCTGCTTCTCCCTCAGTGTCTCAGAGACTGGCTTGAAGAGACCTGAGTTCTGACTGTTCCCCAACCCACCCCCAAGAAAGGGTGCTGTTAGGTGAGGATTGAGTCTCCTCTCTGGGACAGGCTGGCGTTCTCCCCCCTGTGGCTGGAAGCCGGTACTGCAAGGCCCTCCCTACCGAATGGAACAGTAAATGACTACCAACCAGTGGCCACAATTTAAATGAAAGGGGCACAAAGCAAAGGAGTAGATGTGATTTTTCTCCCAGGCAGGTGAATTTGAACAGGTTGCCTTCCCTGAGTCAGTCTGAGTTTCTTTCATTTATTCATCAATTATTTGAGGCCCTGTGCTTAGGTTGGGGCAGCTCAGAAGGAAGACAGGTGTTGTGCCCTTAGAGAACTTTCAATCTGGGAGGGATCACTTAGGCTGGCAGCGGGGTTCGTGTCTTCCTTTTACTCCCTGCATTATGCAGGGATGTTCAGAGGATGCAGTGGAGGGGACTTCTTAATTGGGGCATGATGTATCAGCTCAATGGGACTCAGATTTTTAACTGCAGACTCTACAGCCCTGTCCCAAGGGCTAATCAGCTTGTGAGAAGCCTGGCCTCAGCCCACACCAGGCACTTCTGCCTCTTTCGTTGGTACAGTAATGGAGAAGTTTTCTACATCCCTCCCTCTCTATCCTGGAAAATCGGTGGCTGTATGATAAGATAATGACTTTGACCCTGTCCCCACTGCATCTCCTTCTGCATTATGAATTCACATGGCCCAGGCATAGTCCCAGGCAGCCCTTGCTCTTATATCCCGCCTTGTGGAACTGTTGTAGGGACAAACAAGGCAAGGCACCAAAGACAGCAGGAAACAGTTTTATTTGGCTGCAGCCAGGTTCAGAGGGTACAGCCTTTGCTGTAATCAATCAATCCCCTGAACCCCGAGTTCAGGGAGTTTCAGAGTTTTATATCCAGCATGTAAGGGGAGGGGCTCAGAAGTTCACAGTCTGCAGAAGTTCACATAGAAGCAGCTTTTTCTTTCACTGTTCTGGGCATGTTAACTCTTCAAGGACAACACCTGAGAAGGGGAGAGCTTCTTCTCTTCTTTCTATCTTCCCCCTGCCAGCGGTTACCATGGAGCCCATTTGTAACTTATCTTAAAAATGTAGACATCTCTGTGAAGCCCCATCTCAAGGCCAGAGGCCTTTCTTGTTTGCACATTTCTTCAAAGTACTATACTGGATATGTTTGTGAAAACTAGTAAGGGGGTGTCCAGCATCTGGAGTGCTGGTATCTTCTCAGCCAGTGGCCATGTAAACAGGGTAACACGAAAATAGGAAGTTTATCTACATTGAACTCTTTTGCAGAGATTCTTTTGCTGACAGTCCTAAAATCAGCCATGGTGGAGATTTCTAGAGAGGCCCAGTTAAGATTTTTCAGTTTAGAAAGGGGGTGCCACTTCAGAACTGATCCTCTTATTTTGAACAACATCCTACTTCCTATTGAAAGGAAAGTGACCACGACACTCAGAGCGACCAAGAGATTTTTTTTTTTAGTTGTAATTGGACACAATACCTTTATTTTTATGTGGTGCTGAGGATCAAACCCAGGGCCTCGCACGTGCTAGGCAAGCACTCTACCGCTGAGCCCCAACTCCAGTCCCCCCAAGAGATCTTTATTGTGGTGGTGTCTGATCGACAGGGAAGGAAGGGAAAAAAGAAAGAGCAGGGAGAGAGAAGAAAAAGGTGGAGGGGAGCAAAGCAAGAGAAAGGGAGAAAGCTCGAGAGAGTTCCGGCAGGAGAAGGTCTTATATCCCTTTTGCTGTGCTGCTTAAGTCTAATAGGGTCTCCGGGTCTGCAAGCTGCCTTGTTGGTGTACAGTGATTGGATCACACAGTAGTTGCTAGGGTGTCATCTTCTGCCTTCAGGCAGACTGTGCAGGGGCTAGATGTGGGCTTCCATTGCACCAAACGGGTAGGATTGAGTGTTCCGGCTTGAGTGGGGTTGAGTGTTCAGACTTGAGGCAAACAAGCGATAAGGAACCAGACAGAGAGGGTCGAGTGTTCAGCCCACCCTGCAGCTAACATTTGTTCAGCCTGCTCCACAACTAACACCTGTGACTGCTTCAAATAAAGTAAGCATGGTATTCAGATATAGGTTGGTCAAAGTTTTTTTTGTTTTGTTTTGTTTTGATAGATGGGGAAACAGGCATGATGTAATCAGCTAGCTGCTTTGTATCAAGTCAGGACTAAAACCCAGGTCTTATCTCTCAGCACACCATGTTGGATACTACTCTCAGCAGGAAAGCAGATCATCTGACCCTAAATCATTCCCATCCTCCTAGATTCAGGCCATGATGTTGTGGTAAAGAATACAACTTGAGAAAGTCTCAGGGAAACCAGATTCGTGGTTTATTTTCCAGAGAAACCCAAGAGTAGAAAATTCCCCCTGCAAAATTGTCACGGTGATTTCATGTCACAAATGGAGCAAATGAAGAAAGCATCTGGTTTCTCCCATGAGGCTGGTGGTGACGGAGACACCATGGTGGAGTGGGAAGAAACAAGGAACAGGTGAGCCAGGTCCGGCCCAGAAGACGGGGGTCAGCACCCAGGCCGGGGCGGCTCAGGCTGGGACAGCTGGAGAGCAGCTCAGTCAGACTCCTTGCCGGCAGGTATGTATAGGTCTCAGTCGTGACTCAAAGTGGTTTTCTAGGGGGAAAAAAAAAGATCAAATGATCCAATGTGATCCCCCTGAATCTGTTGAGGCTGATATGCTTTCCTCTGGCTCCGGGCTCAGCGGCTTCATTGCTGCCCTGCCTGTCCGCCTGCAGCTCCCTCACGTTTAGCTCCTACCTAAAACAAATTTTGTGGCTCCACCAATAACAGCTTCCCCCCTGGAGCCTCACTTCGTCCCACCTGGGAACTTCTACCCACAGTTCCCGGGTCAGTTGCGACCCTGTTCCCTGTCCTTGCTGTGCGGTGCCCGCTCTCTCCAGCCCCTCATTCGGCACTCACAGGTGCTCTCCTGTGTCCTCAGTGATTTTCTTTCCACACCCCACAATGGCGTCTGCATCTCCTGAAGCTCCTTACAGCATCCACCCAGAGGAAACCTGACTTCAGGTAGCTGACTGAGGTTCCAGGAGCTGTCAAGACCCCAGCCTGCCCCAGAGGTGACCCTGCCTCAGCTCGGAGGAGGCCGCCTTGTGCTCGACACTTACCTACCAAAACTTCACCCACTGCAGCAGGCCAGGGCGCACCCGGGAAGCCTGAAGGATGAGGAGAGCGGCTGAGTGCACACTGCACTGTCCCCTCCACTCTCTCTGGCCTCAGGCCCCTTCTGTCTGGACCCTGATTCTCTCTGTCCCCCTACTCACCGAGGAAGAAATCGTGGCTCCTCCCTGGAAAGAGAAGATCAGAGGAGGTGACATGGGGCTACAGTGGCGTCTACACTGCTTTGTCCTCAGGAATCACCAAGAGCCCAATGGCAGGGGCAGGCACAAGCCAGGATTATCACCAAGTACCTTCAGTCTGACTGGACATTGAGCCTATGGTTTTGTTCCCACAGTGGACTTATCACCCTAAGTCTATACAGAGCCATGATGTCCCGAGGACACTAGGAGAGCACCATACATATATGGCCCCTGAGGACACCATGACCACAGGAGGGACAAGGGCTTTATTGTTTGGAGAGAAAAATCCCTGACCTATTTTTCTTTGCCAGGCTAATTAGTATCTAGCATATTCTTTTCCTACTGTTGTAAGATTGCTTTCCTTGCAGCTAAGCGAAAAAAAAAACTCTTAAGTATTTTTTTTTCTTTTATTTCCTTCAAGGCATGGAGGATTTGGTTTCCCACCAAGAGTTCCTGGGCTAGTTACCCCAAAGTGCCAGTCTGCTCTCCTACCCGCTCATACACACACACACACACACACACACACACACACACACACACTCAAAAAAGAAGTTGACACAGAGCAAGCACTACAAAGAAAAGCCACCTGTGTGTTTGTCCTGGCGGGACATAATTTGTTAGAGCCACATTCTGTCTCTGAAAGGATCTTCAGATCCTTCTCAGTTTTCTCTGTTGCACTAAACTGCCCCCTTTGAACCTCCTCTGAGACCATAACTGTGAGGAATACTGACCACTCCCTCTGCCCCCCACTTCCAAACTGCTCTCAGGGCACCTGAGTCTCCCTCATGAAGGGACATGGAGGCCTGTTTGTCAAAGTGAACAGGGTGGGCCCTACAGTGAATGCCCCTGCCTCTCCCCCCTGCAGAGACACCCCCACCATGAGAAATCAGGGCAGTGGCAAGTCTCACCTTAGCAGGGGTCTTGACCTGCCCGTAGTAGGCCGTGGGATATGCCTGCTGGTTGTAATTGTAGTTCTGTGGGAGCAAGAGCGGGTGGGGACAAGAGTGGGGTGTGAGAGGGAAGGAGAAGGATGAAGACTTTTTGCTCTGGAAGAAGCCCCCCACGGCCCTGCCCCAGCTGGATGTTTCCTGAAGCCCTGATTTCTCCCCGCTGTGTTGGGTTTCATAGACAGCTCCAGCCAGCCAGAGCCCAGCCCTCACCCCACTGCACTCTCTAGCCCAAAGGGCCTGCCTCCTCCCTCCCTGGTACTTCTCCCAACTCCTCAAGTGTGACTTGGGATGTGAGGGTGGGAGACCAAGGAAGAAGTAGAGTCTAAATCAAGCCATCAGGGGGCAGATGTCTTGCCTTGGAAGTTACAGCTGGCACCTCTTGCCTTCCTGAGCCAAGCTGAGGAAACTATTGGGTGGGGGAGTAAAAGAGAGAATTTCAGATCGGCCAGACTCAGGAATAGGGCTGAGAGGGACCAAGGGCCTTCCAGGGGAGTCTGAGGACAAAGACACCCACCTGATCAGCACCGCCAGCCCTCTTCTGTAATGTATACACGTCTGCATCCTGGGAGGGAGAAAGAAGCCACAGTAGCATCTTCGTGGTCCTTCAGCCTTGCTGGGCTTCCAGGGCTCTCTCATCCTGCTGCCTAGGCCCTGCCCTCCTCTTGGAGCCCCATCTCACCCAACCCACCCCTCCATCCTAAGCCAGTGGCCCAGATAGATGTAGGACACAGATATCCACACTCAGGGTTGGGGAGTGATGGTGGAGAGTCAGGTTGGGCAACACCACACCCACCCACACACTGGGAGCACTGGCAACTCTGGCCCGAGAATGCACTAGAATGGCAAGAATTGAGTCCTCACAGGCTCCTCTGGGGCAGACCCAGATCCCTTAGCCACAGCCTACCAAAAAATTGTCTACACCAACCCCTGCTACTCCCTTATAGGCCCTTTAATCCCCGCATCAATGCTCTTCCCTGCAAGGTCCTTGGAAGGACCAGTTATTATTACTGAAGCTAAACAATTAGGCTAGCTCCTAGTCAAAAAAGGGGGGAACAAAAGGGGATGTCCTGTCTAACCTAATTCTGCCTCATTCACACCTGACCTGAATTCTTAACCCCACTCTTTACTCTGTGACACTGAGGTCACAAACTGGTTGTCCATAGGCTTTCAGACATTTTTTGCTAGGGCTCATTTAAATTAAAAAAAAAAAAAAGACTAGTTGCAAACAATTAAAAATCATATTTCTAGATTTTCTCGAAAAATCAGATGACATAGCAACAGTGGCCCTACCTGCATGCATAACAACATTCAACGGAGGGCCTTAACCCACCTGTAGAGTCTCACATGCCTGGCCCAGGTGGACGACCTTTGCCTTGGGGCCCAAAGGTTCTAATTCCCAAAGGCCAATGGCCATGAAGGATCAAGGTGTGGAGTTCAGGCCCCAAAGATCCTGCTCTTCCTCCCCAAGATTCAGATATTCAGACGTCCTGCACCTGCGCACCCTTGAACCTGATCTGATCCCCGTACTCTCATTCTCCCTCCAGTTTTCCCTAGTCTTTCTTCCCCAGTGCCACTTTTTCGTACCTACAGTCGACCCCAGCCCCAGATCCCCTTGTCTTCCCCACCCCCCCGCCATGATCTCCCTGCACCTGCTCACCCTGAAATACCCACCCAGCTGTGGCTCCCTCTGAGCCAGGCCAAGCCCAGCAGGATCAGCAGCAGGGCAGAGACAGTGGCTAGCTTCATGATTCTGTTCCTCTGGAGGCCCCAGCCTTGGAGCTGGGCTTTTATCCCAGGGAAGCCCTCCCACCCTGCTCCTTCAGTGACGCAAGACTTCTCTCCCACCCCACCCCCACTCAAGGTTGCATAAATTTAGGAGGGTGGGGAAGGAAGGAGGCACCCTCCCTCAGCAGGGAGGGGAAGAAACTGGGACAGCCACATCAGCATGCCACCTGCCAAAGGCCCCAAGCTCCTGAGGTCCCCTAGAGCTGAGCTTCCTCACCTTGAAAAGAGAACTTCTGCCCCCCTTACCTCAGTAATTTCTTTCCAGTTGAAGAAAGGAGTTCTCTGTTTGAAATTCTGGAGGGAGAAGGAGCCATGAGAGAGGCTTGGGGTGGGGGGCAATACCCAGAGGGTGGGAAGTGGCAGCAAACGGGCAGATTTCCAGGTGGCCTTGGAATGGACTTGAGAGGCTGGGTGCAACTTAGTGAAGATAAGCTTGTAGGAGATTGTGGCTGGTCATTTTGAGATGGCATTGGTGACAAGATTTGGGTGAGATGACCCATCTCAAAAATGAAAAGAAAGGCAATTCGGGGACAAGTGGGCAGGAACTGAGGGTAACTGCCTTGAGGGAGGCATGGGGAAGGGCATGATGACCGTGATCCCCAGTTCTTCGGAACGTGGGAATTCTCCTACCTCCCAGAGGCGGCGGAAGTAGAGGAGGGCTCGGGTGCTGGGGGACGGGACTCGGCCCTGTGGATGAAAGGTGGGGAGCAGGTTAGCAGGGTGCCCCACCCTGCTCACCTAAGCCCTGACTCGGGCTCCTGACCCTTCTCAGCCTTCAGAACCTCACTGTGACTAAGATTTGGAGGGGACTCTGGGAGTCTAAGGACACCAGAAACTGTTTTGGAAACGGAGGGAGAGAGAAGTTAGATCTCTGAGCCATGAACCCACCTGCCCTCCCCTAACACAGAGCCTCTAGTCTCTCTCCCCACACCCCTCCCAGGTTTGGGGGTACAACATAATTGTAGATGAACCTCGGGACCAGGACCTGCCCCTACAACCCCTTCTTGCCTGCAGTGCCACCTCCTGGCATCTCCCAAAGCTGTGGGTGTGCACCCCTCTCCCCAGCCCCAGACAACAGTGGAGACGGAAGAAAGCACCAGAGACCAGAGTGGGGGGCAGCTATGGTTTATTTCAAGGGTGAGGGTCTAGACTGGGGATGAGGGAGCGGTGTTTAGGAAGGGAGCGGGGGCTCCCATCCAGCTGGTAGCTCCTTGTCTGGAGGTCACGGGATGCGAAAGCTCCTCTGGTCCTGGGCAAAGAAATAGGTTCTAAGAGAGAGCTTGAGGAATATGAATTAGGGGGCATGGTGGGCCAAGGCAGGGTAGCATAGAGCATGTTCCAGAAATCTCTAGGGAACTTTTAGCCTGCCATTGTCAACTAGGCAAATCCGGATAGCCCAGCTTGGCCTGAGAACCCTCACGCCTCACCTGGAGCACTACATGGGGCTCCTCTGTCTTTACTGCTCAGTCTGGGGACATCCTCAGCTCCCCTGTCCTCACTGTGAAGGAGGACGGTGCTCCACACCTTCTCTGCCCTGTTTTCCCTCTTCCTGAAGGACCTGCCTCTCCAGGAGACTGGCCTTTGCCATCCTGCCTAACTGTGATCATGGTCTCGCTGCCCCGACAGATGGACAAAAATGCTTGGCAGTCTGTCCTGGTCCTGTGGGAAGTGTGATGTGTCCCCTGGCTCTCATTCAAACCAGAAATTTTCTGGAGCAGAGACCTTTTGCCCTCTCCTCTCTCACACTCTGCCTCATTCCCAAGAAAGAAAGCAGAGTCACCTTTCCCGGGTTTGGGTTATTCTACCTATCACCACCCCTTTCTCTCAGAAAGACCACAAGTCCTGGGAAGGCAGGGGTCCGAGGCTTCACCCTTTTACACTAGGGCTCAGAACCTCATGCTCCCAGGCCAGTCAGTGGGGCAGTGTCACCCTGAAAATCAAGAGCCCAGGGCAAAAAGTAGCTGCTCCTCAGCCCCCACCTGTCATTTACTGACCAGGGAAAAGGAGACCTCGGGTCACCACATTTTTCAAGAGAGGACAGAAACCCAAATCATTAAATGAAGTCTCAACTTTTAAATGTTCGAAACTAATTCTTTTTTTTTTTTTTTTTCATTTTGAACCAGGGATTGAACTCAGGAGCACTTAACCTCTGAGCCACATCCCCAGCCCTTATTTTATTTTTTAGTGAGACAGGGTCACCCTAAGTTACTTAGGGTCCCTCTAGGTTGCTGAGGCTGGCTTTGAACTTGCAATCCTCCTGCTTCAGGCTCCCAAGACACTGGAATTACACATGTGAGCCACTGAGCCCAGCCATTCTTTTTTAATGGAGCTGGGAATCCAACCCAGGGCCTATGCAAGGCAGGCAAGCACTCTTCCACTGAGCCTCATCCCTAGCTCTCTAATTCACATTATTTAACACAATCCAAAAGAGTGGCTCAAACAAATCACAGCAGTGGGCCACCAAGTCACAGCTTCTGCCTGGGGAGTGTGTCTGGATTGTTAATTGCCCCTGTGTCCCCTCCCTTCCCGTCCAGCACCCCCACACTGCTATTCTGGTGTCAAATCGGCCTGGCCGGGAGGTTCCGCTCCAAGAGGGAGGGGTAGGAAGGAAGGAGAGAGAGGTTCTAGGTGCCAACTATCTTCTAAGGTTACATATGCACAGGACCCAGACTAATGCCTGTCACCCAACAGGCACTGGGCAGCTGTTTATTTCCTTTGCCTTTTTTCCTGTGTGGGTGTCAGTCCCACGTGGCCTTTTAGGGCTACTTGACTCCCATGCGATCTGTGCCTTATGATCAGGCCTACTTCCTTTTCCTTAACCTTCCTTTTCCTTAAACTTCCTTCCAGCTCTAGAGGGGAACCTGAGGTTCAGAACTGGGTCAGGTCTACATGTTGAGGCCTTAAAGAGGCTCATCCCTTGCCTTCTTCCTGACTCCTAATAGTGTCCTTATTCTCCCTGTCTTTTCATGTCTCTGCTGGCCCTCCCCAAGTTTTGTTGGTGGGTTGGGTTTGGGTTTTCGCCCTGCCTGAATACCTTCTTAGTGGCCATCATTTTTGTTCCCCTGGCTCAACAAGCAAAGGATTCGCTTCTTCCCTATATTCCTCTCCCATTAAGATCAGGACTGAAAAAAAAAAAAAAAAAAAAGATCAGGACTGCAAGACCCGCCAGAACTTACCTTTTCTATGGCATCCCAGTTAATGAAACCCATTTTGGATTTAAAATTCTGCAAAGAAAACAAAAGGAATATCCAAATCACGTCAGGATGTACTCGGCTCAGGGCTTCAGACCAGGAGAAGTCAAGGACTTCTGTTGACTGTTGGTATAGAAAGAGGATTTTACACTGTAGGACCAAGGGACAGGGCAGAGTGATCATACAGAACTCACCTTCCAGAAAGTGTCGAAATTGAAGAGCCCAGGAGACGTCTGAGAGTTCTAAGGAACCAATGAGAAATGGGATGAGATCAAGAAGTCACTTTGTGAACAAGAGGCAGGGGCAGGAGATGAGGTGTCAAGAGGGGAGGCAAAGAGTGCTTGACAGCATGTTCCCAGCCCAAGGCGAAGGAGTGCCTCCGCTCACCACGGTATTGAGACCGCTGACAGCATCACCTCTTCCACTGTCCCCACTGGACCCTTGCCCCTGGGTGGGAGAAAGGGACTGCTCAGTGTAAGGCTCCCACATTCTGTTGGGCATGCATCTGTGCACCTGCGCAGGCTCAGTCTCCACCATTGCTCACAGTTCTCTGCTCCTCTCTGGAAACTGACCTGCTTTTCTTCGTTACATGGTACCTAAAAGTCCCACCTCAAAAAGCCCTTCTAGGACAATTCTAGATAGCCCTACCCAGGCCGTGGAATCAGATTCACGCTCTTGCCTCCACACTCTCCTATCCCAAAACACACCCATAACAAGAGCAGCTAAGATGTGGTCCTAGTATGCACCAAGCACTGTGCCTTATCCAGCCGTATTCCTATGCAGGAGCTGAGTCCATTTTGCAGATAAGAAAAACTGAAATTCAAGAGGTGTCCAGCAGCTGGCCTCAGGATCTGTTTCCCTGTCTGGATTCTGTACTACCTTGGTCTGGTTATGATACAGAAAGCTCTATAAAAACTGTGGGAGGTGAGCGAGTCAGACTTCATTATCCCCTTTTCAATCAAAGAAACCTCAGCTCAGAGAGGTTAACTGGCTTGCCTGAGGATGCAGAGATGACAAGTGAACCCCCATTTCTAACCCAAAGTTCAACAGCTTTCCACTTCTTCACACTGACCTCTTAAATATCATTTTAAACAATGACTCCTTGGCCATTCTTCTGTTACTTTAGTATGTTTTCTCCTTGCAAAAGTACTAAGGCTCTGATCCCAGTTGGGAGGAAGGGAGGGGATGAGTGAATGAAGGCGGGGGATGGAGATCCCCGACTGCCATTTTGGTCTCCCAGTAGTCAACCGACACAGTTTCAAAGCAGTTTACAAGAAGAAACTGACATTTTTGTTTCTTTCCCCAGGTCCTTGGCATTCTGACCCACGCCCCACCATTCCTTCTGCTAAAGCCAGCTCTGGCTGCCCCCTGGCTCACCTGATGATTGGACCCCCCAAGGAGGTGACTGTTCTCTCTGCTTTCCTAGGGGGACAGAACATGGAGAAGTCAGTGGGGAGGAGAGGCAGAACAGCAGGATGCAGGTAACAGATTTCAGGAATCAGGGGACTGAGACACAAGCATGACAGAAGACTTCCCAGGACTCCAAGAACGAGCTCCTTCTCTCCATGGAACCCCATCTTCCCTGGAAGATCCTGTTCAGCCTCCTCCCATGATGGACCAAGTCACTGCTCACTTATGGTGTTTATGGATAACATCACCCTCTCTGTTCATATTTGCTTCTGCAAGCTGCCCAGAATGCAACAGGAAGGGTCTCATTTCTCCCCTGGCTTCAAAGCAGGAACAAGCCAGGTTGTGGGACTGAATTAACTCAAACCGGAGGACCCCAGCTGGGCTAATGTCTGCACTGGGAAGACAGGAGATGCCAGCTGGTAAGCCAGTGGGAGCCCAGGTGGCCCAGCAGAGCCCTTAGTCTCCTCCAAAATTAGAGGTAGGTTCCTCCATTGTCACTTCCTCGTTCCCAGAGCTAACACGTACACCCGGCTGTGAAAAGGCCGGCTCTGCTCACATTGCTGCAGAGAGCTGGCCTTCATTCACCCCGTTTACTAGGGACTCAGCCGCTACATTCAAGGCCGCCACCTCTCTACCCTGATGTTTCTGGAACGGCTGGGCCCTCCCGGTACTCCACTGAAGCCCCAGAGGATAGGACAGTGAGATGCAGAGCCCTGTTCCAGATCCTGGGGCCATCTTCAAAAATATATGTGTTGACAATGCGATTCCTCTAAAAGTCCTTGGGAAGTTGTCAAAATAATTTTAAAATTAATTTGGAAGGATAAAGGGTTTAGGAGCAGGTAGAAAAACACTGGGAAAGGTCAGTGGTGGCAGGAGACTGGTGCTGATGGACAGTCATGGGCCATAAGCTACTGTAAGGAAAGCTGAGGGTTTCCCGCGCCAGGACAGACGAATCTATTCAGCAAATCAGAACTCCCGGGAGCTCCCCCCAAACGTGAAGGTATTTATTAGTGGCATCTGAAATCAGCAGTGGAAATGATGTGACACTTGAGGCTGGAAATATCAGGTAGCTAGTGGTGGAAACATCAGTTACACTCATCCATTTCCGCCCTTCTGCTGTCGGCTTGCTTGCCCCTCATGAAGGACCACCCAGCTCCAATCAGCGAACCTGTCTGGCTAGGCTGAGGAGTGGGGCTAGAGCACTAGAGGCCAAGTAAAGTTCAGGGGGATTAAAGAGTTACACTGGGAAAAATGAAATCATATAAGTATTGATGATACTGGAAAAGAGCTGGCCTGTAAAGCCGTACACCAAGAGCAGAAACCACAGAGGAAAAGAGGGAGATTTTTGACTCTCGATGTCATTAAGACATTGGGGTATAAAATACTAGGAAAAAAAAAAGAGTTACAAACTGAGAAAAAAAAAATTTAAACATGTGAACCAATGCAAGGTTAGCACCCTGCCAGGCAGATTCGTGCACACCTGTAATCCCAGCGCCTCAGGAGGCTGAGGCAGGAAGATCACAAGTTCAAGGTATCCTTAGGGAGACCGTGTGTCAAAAGATAAAAAGGGCTTCTCTTTTGTAGCTTTTTGTAGGATGTAGCTCAATGGTAGAGCACCCCTGATCTAATCTCCAGTACCCCAAGAAGGGTGGGGGCTGCTAGCATCCTAATACCTGAGGAGCTCTCAGAGAGCCAGTTTATCTGAGGGCCGCCCACAACCACCCCATCCTCTCCCTCCTGGCCTTGTTCCTCGCTGCCACCAATGCGTGGCCCCACAGGGCAGCATCCCTAGGAGCTGGTGAGAACTGCAGAAGCTCAGCCCCACCCGGACCTGTTGAGTCAGGACCCACCTTTGCACAAGAGCTCTAGGTGTGCGTACCTCACACTCTGCTGACCCTAATGTCCAGATTCCCAGAACAACTAGGAGGAAATGTGTTCTCCAGGAAACTTCCTAGCCAGAGTTCACTGCATTCTGCTCCCTGGCCGGGGATGGGACAATGAAATGATTCTGTTTCTCAAACACTGGTTCACATGGCGTGCCCCACGGCCCATCTGCGGGGTTCAGTGAGGTGTATCACAAAAGAGTCACCATGAACTCTGACCCTGGAGGCTCTTGGTATGATTAAGAATCTGCCTTCAGTCTCTTCCACCTAAATTGTCATTCCCCCCCCGAGAAGGGAATAGGGCTGAGCCCAGTGGACTCCTGAGAGCTGGCACAGTGACAGGTTTGTCTCTCACCTGAATCCCAGATCCTCCGGCCTGTCGGGCTTCATTCCCTGGGTTGTCACACTGTGGGAGAAAGAGAAGACTTGCTGTCCCCTCCCAACCACCAGCCCCAAAATGGGGCTTTTAACTGGCCCTCCTCAGCCCACAAGGGCTGACCCCTCTTGTTTTTCTCCCCACAGTTTGAGGGAGATTTGTGCCCAGGTGACTCCCCAGCCACTGACCTCGGGCTTGTATCCACCACTGCTACCACTGCTGCTGCCTGAGGAAGGGCCGGAGTCGGATCCCTGCAAGGAAAAGCAGGGGTCACACGCTGGCTGACTCGGCCTGGCAGAGGGACCAGGGCGTTCCAGTCATTTTATGGATTTTTGAGAAACACCCTCCCGTGAGACTTCACCCTTTCTTCAGAACACGTGAGGACGTGTACAGGGCTGTGGTGTAGAGATGGGCGCCTCCGGTACCCATCTCTCCCCAATCTTTAGCCAGTTGGTCACTGAGGGAAGTTGTTCTGAGCACGGAGAAGACCAGGTGTGTATTTGAAGCTGGAGATGATTTGGGGAGTCTGAGCTGTTGCCCCACACCCCCCACCAGCCACCAGGAGCCGCCATCCAGCCACCGGGGGGCAGGTGGGCTTCTTCTGCCCCAGCCCTTCTCCTTAGAACCCAGGAAGGAAATGGGACTTGGAGAGTCCTTACCTTGGACACTGAAAAGCTTTGATCCAATTCCCTGGAGTTTTCTGGCTGTCGTTCCTAGCCAGGGGGAGAGGGAGAGATATAAGGGGCAGCAAGTTAAAGCAGCTCGCTATTTGGGTTTGTCGTAATTTCTGACCTTGTCTGGCCTGACACCCTTCCCAAACCCCCAAGGAGCCTGGTGTGTTCCCCTGTCTCCAGGCCCCTCATCTAAGGAAGACCCCTCCTGGCCTCTCGTGCACCATGCAGGAACCCCACCTGTGGCCACAGTTATTAGTGCCGTCTACACCACAGCCCTGTGCACGTCCTCACGTGTTCTGAGAGCTTCCCAAACAACTATCGTATTTTTCTGTGCCCATCTCTTTTCTTCCCTCCCCCACTGCCAACTCCACTCAGACTTGCCCAGTGGGCAAGGAATAGAGGTTAGACAGGAGGTAGGACTTCCCTGCTGTGGTAGGGTGGGAGGGAAGGAAGTAGAGTAGGTAGGAGTAGACAGGGCAGCTTTTGGGTAAACCGGACGTGCCTGAGTGAGGAGCCCTGTAGTTGGACTGGGAAGGTGGGGGAGCCCCAGGATGATGACTGCCCGTGATGCCACCCACCCCTGAGCTGTGGTGGCTTCCAGGGGACCCAGAGCCCATCTCCCCCGCAGGCGCCACCAGGACCTCATCCCATCCCTGCCCTCAGACAAGGGGCAGAACTTACCCGGCTGGACCCAGAGCTGCTGCCACTGCCACTGTTGCCACTGCTGCTGCCACTGTGACTGCTGCCACCACTGCTGCTGCCACTGTGACTACTGCCACCATGGCTGCTGCCGCCACTGCCTGACTGTGAGCTGCTGCTTCCCTGAGGGGCAGGATGGAGGGTGGGGACAGGGACCATGATTTGTTCCACCTCTACTTGCCTCTGGCCAGGACAAGGGGAGCCGAATGTCCCCTCCCTCCACAGCGGCCTGTCCTCTTACCCCAGAGTTGCTAGAGCTTCCACCGGAGCCGGAGGGTGGGGGGTTGGTGCACTGCAGAAGGAAGGGGCCGACCTGGCTAAGTGTCCCTAGCTCCTCTCCCAGGCTGGCCCCACCTGCTCCGCTCCTTTCTTCTCCGCCCTCTCATTGCTCTCCCCAGCTCCTCCTGTACCCTCCTCTCCCCAGTCAATCTTCCCGCCACCCCAGCCCTCCCTTCCCCTCTCCTTACTTTCTGTCACTCCCCCTCTTTCTGTCACTTGCACCCAGAGGCCCGCTCTGTCCCCAGACTCTCCTTCTTACCCCTGAATTTTGGCTGCTGCCTCTCACTGAACCATAGCCAGGCTGGGCCACTGCTCCCTGCAGGGAAGGGGAGACTGTGGGATCCGGAAGAACCAGGGAGGCTGGAAAGTGTGGACTCGGAGGAGGGTGAGGCGGGCAGCAGGGAGGGGTGGTCACTTTACCTGAGCATCAGTCCCAAAGCTTTGTGACCCTCCACTGCCTCCCTGGCCTGAGGAACCTCCCAGAGAGTTGGTTCCGAAGCTGCCTTCTGAGCCTCCGGGGTGTCCCTGGCCCCAGGGAGACCCTGGGCCTCCAAAATTGCCCTGATTATGGCCTAACATGCCATGGCCTCCAGATGTTCCCTGCAAAGCAGAACATCTGCACTCAGTGTGGCCATCTCTGACTCTGATGGGGGGGGGGGGGGCAAACAGCCATAGATGGACAGGAGCCAGAAAAAGCAGGGACCAGGTTGAGAGGCTGCATAGCCGCAGAGGAAGGGTACATAATGTGCAAAAAACTGCCCAGAAGCCACAGATAAGAACCCCATTCATCCCTCAGTCACCCCAGGACCTCAGCCCACTGCCCACTCCCAGCCACTCACCCAAGCCTCAGAGCCGCGGGCCGCATCCACTCCGTAGTGAATGGCGTTCTCCACCTGTCTGCTGGCCTCGTTCCCAGTGTTCTCCAGGGTCCGGGCCGCTTCCCCAAGCCTGTGGCTGACAGTGTCCCCCAGCTCCCTGGTTCTAGAGGCAACTTCTCCACCCGCTTGGCCAATGGCATCCTGGATTCCAGAGCTGGCTGCCTCCTTGGCTCCTTGGCCAATGGCCTCCCCAACTCCATTGCTAATAGCATCTCCCAGCCCTTGCCCCACGCTCTCCCCTCCACCCTGCAGTGGGCCAGCAGCCCCGCTGCCCAGGCACAGGGCCAGCAGGAGGCAGGCCAGGGACCCGTGTAACTTCATCTCTGTCCGGCTCCCTCTCTCTCTCCCCGGAGCGTCTCTGTCCCACCAATCTGCTTCTTGTCACCCCTTCCCTCCTCTGGCCCGAGCCCTCTGCCTTCCTCTTCCACTGCCTTCCTGTTCTCCCTCCCTCCAGGTTCACAGCCTTCTCTCTCCTTTCCCAGACTCCCCTGCCTTCCCAGAGTCCTCCTCCCTGTCACTACTCCTTATACCGTAGGTTGGGAGAAGGTGACAGGGCTGGGCAGCCAGGGTTCCTCCCCCGGTGACTCAGGGGCCAGCCACCGATAGGCTAATGAGCCATAATTGTGAGTCTGAGAGTCTGTCGAAACAGAGAGGGAGCCCGGGCACAGGGAGGGAGAACTGGAATGGGACGGATACAAGAGTGTTCCAGTTGCCCAACCCAGGAATTTGGGGCACAGGGTGGGGACAGGGGCATCTAAGGAGATAGATGTTGGTGTCTCCTGGAGGCGTTGGAGGTAGGTGGGGGGCACTTGGGAGACAGGAATCAAGGCAGGACCCCAGCAAGGAGGGGAAGCCTCCTGGGAGGGCCCTGGCCTAGACTCAGGCCTAGGAGGAGAGGCAGGTGCCCTTTCTAGGCCCTTCTCAGTGTCAGCTGGCCTTCACTGCTCCCATCTCCCCCACCCCTACTGCCACCTAAAGGTGCCTTACACCTTCCAGCCCATGGAGAGACACCGGAAGCCACGGGGGCCGCGTTGGAGGTTCTGAGGTTCGAGAAGGAATGGCGGGCTCCTGAGAGTGGTCCTTAAGGTATTTCAGTTGGTGTCCACGATGCTCTCAGCTGAGAGAGCTGGGTGTGGAGATGAGGAGCTGGGCGGGACAGCCACCCCCAGGGGAGAGTGGGAGGGAAGGACCAAGGGAGGGAACAGCTGACCCAGGCTTCCATCCTGTTTACCCCTGTGCCTGTGTGAGTTCATGGCCACCCAGGAGGGGAGGGACCGCATCAGCTCACTGCACCCACCCCTCATCCTCCCCTAGGAGCCGGTGCTGGTCAGGGAGCAGGGTTAGCACAAGGTCAGGAGCCACCGTGGCCCTTATCCTCAGTCCAGCCTGCATGAGGATCTTGGGAGTCCTCCCCAGGCCTCACCCCTGCTTGGCAAGTATGGCTGCCTCTCTGTTCCCAGGGGCCCCAGGTCCTCCCACTTGGCACGGTCTCGGTCTGGTATCACTGGGATTCATCACCCGGTTAGGAGGGGCCGGTTTCCATCTGCCTTTCCCAATGTCTCTCTGTCAGTCTCTCCCTTCCTCTCTTTCTCCACCCTGACACCCGCACCCGACTTGTAACATCCAACACTTCTTAGCATGTAAACACCTTCCCTGCCTGTCCTCAGCCCCCACCTCCCTGTTGTTCCGTCTCTGACTCTGTAATGATGATAATAGTGGTGATGGTGATAATAACAAAAATAACAATAATTGCAACTCCAGTTTATCAAAGGCTTTCTATGTGCCCAGCACCAGACTAAGCACATTCAGAATCATACAAATAGGTCGTATTATTATCCCATTTAAGGACATAGACACTGGACTCAGAGAGGACACCCTGAGCCAGCCCAGACCTGCCTCACTCCTGAGCCCCGGCCCCAGAGCCTTTTCTGTCATTTCAGTGTCTCATGCCACCCCCTGCTTGTCAAAACCCTCCAGCTGTCCTCTGAATGGAGTTGAATTTATGAGATTCAGGACAGAATCTGGGCCCCCAGGATTGGTGCTGGAGGCCCCAGCCCCTGGGCTTGCTGCTTCCTTCGACCACAGATCAGGATCAAGGGCAGAGGACACTGACCATCCCGGACTCCCTCGGTGGACTTCACCTTCACAGTGCTGTACCCATGTCCCCTTCCTTCTCCATTCTTCATCAGTAATATATTGATACCAGAATTCTTTAGCCAGCTTACCTTCCCACTTAAGGATATTTTAAGAGGATGCTTTCATCAGCTATGCAAGTGGAAAGTCAGAATCACTTCTCCCCAGATAGAAATTCCAGAAAAACAGAGATGCAAACAATGGCATTGCACTACAGCAGGAAGTTCAACAGGTAGGAGAGGCGTGCCAGCGCAGAAATTGAGTCTTCCTCATTAACATAACCTGAAAACTGATTGAGAATATGTTTCTTACTGTGTGATTCAGAATTATTCAAACTCACACTCACAAACCACCTAAATTCTCTCAAACCACCATATTCTTCCTTCTGGGAAAAACTGCCCTTAGACATCCTGGACCTGAGGGATTTTGTTTGTTTGGTTGGTTTTTGGTTTGTTTGTTTGTTTGTTTGTTTTTTGGAATCAGGGATTGAACTCAGGGGCACTTGACCACTGAGCCACATCCCCAGCCCTATTTTGTATTTTTTTAAATTTAGAGACAGGGTCTCACTGAGTTACTTAGCACCTCACTTTTGCTGAGGCTGGCTTTGAATCCACGATCCTCCTGCCTCAGCCTCCCCAGCCACTGGGATTACAGGCGTGCTCTACCACGCTCAGCTCGACTCAGTCTGAAGGCTTTTTATTCAATTCTGTTGTGAACCAAATGGAATTCTAGGTGTTTTCACACTCATGATGGCATTGAACCCTCACTATAACCTCCACAAATCAATGTCATTCCCATTTTGCTCAGGGTTACCTGATCTCAGGGTTACCTGAGATCCAGAGTAGTTAAACACCACACAGAAGATAGTATGTGAAAGGATGTAGGAGGTCAAACCATGACCCAGATCTTCCTCCAAACAGCTTCCTCCAGCATCTCCAGGCCTCCCTTTTCTTGTATTTAGTAACATCCCCCAATCTGACACGCTCATGTCTTGTCTAAGAAACCTCTGGTTTCAGCTTTTCTCTCTCATTCACTACTTCATTGGTTCAACAAAGATTTATGGAGCAGTCACTCTGTGCCGTGCGTACTCTAGGCCCTGGGGATACAGCTGGAACAAAATCAACATCATTCTCCTTGAGAAGCTCCAGTTCATGGTGGGTTAAGCTGGACAATAAGATTATCAGATTGTAATGATCACTGCAAAGAAAAATGTAGTGGTGGGGAGGGAATAGAGAAGACAGAGGAGTAGTCAGAGAAGGGCTGCTTCATGTGACAAATGAGCTGAGACCTGAATGAAGTGAGAGAACAACCATGAATATTCAGGGATGAGAGTATTCCAAGCAATGCAAAGGCCCTGAGACTGGAGTCTGCTTACTCTATTTGAGGATCACTGTGGCTGGAGCACAGGATGAATGGGTAGGGGATGAGTTGAGATCAAAAGACATCAAAGGGCTAGATTCTGGGGTTTGGGGGACCACTGTGATCTTTTGTTTTTTTAAAAGTTGATGTGTGCATTACAGGAAACAGAAAAACACAAGCAAAGAACAGAGTCATCCACAAGCAACTTAGTTAGATGTGTCCTGTGTGCACACACAAGGGTCCCATTTTGTGTGACTGAGATCACAGTGTGTATTGTGCTTTTCCATACTGTTAGCACAAAAGGATCAGACCGGATGCAAACTTCATGGATCATCAAAAGCCTTTATTCAGGAACAGAGTCACACCTCTGATGGACCCACTTTCCTGGTGGAAAATGAGCCCCTGGCCAGGGGGAGCTGTGCTTACACAGGTTACACTGAGAGGTGACTTAATTAATGAACATGTCGGTTTGGGCACTCAGGAACTTGGGGTCTGTTTTACTGGGCAAGATGGGGGGGGTCTAGGGTCAATGGTCAGTATCTGGAAAAGGATTTATTTGGGGAAGGATCAATGCTTTGGCCTCTTATCACTGGGAAAGAATGTATTGGGAAAGGATCAAGGAAAGGATCAACTGCCTTCTCCCTCATCCCCTCTCCCCAGTCCACACTATTTGGGGTTTTGCCATTTTCCATATCCAATACATACACCATGAATAGTCACCAAGTCAAAATCCCAGAGCCACATGAGGAGCTTTAATATCCAAGAATATACTATACCAACTCAACCTGTTAGAAAAATTGTGATCCTGCCTTTCTTGGGGACAAAAACTTCACTGAAAACCAAAATGGCAACAAGCGTCTAGAGAGACATATTGGCAGAATTACAACTAAAATAATGTGTTCCCTTAATCCTCAATTTACAATGAGACAAAGCAACAGAGTACTCCAAACATGTTTCTGAGAGGGTTCATTTTGAGATTTCTACTATCAAAATATTAGCAAAAAAGCATGTTCCCAGTGAATGCAAGTGCTCCTACAGCAGTGGTCACAGCAAAATGTAAATCCTGGGGCACTTGCTCCTGCCTTTCCCTACATGCTCCTTCTGCCCCTCTGCTGCAGCCTAATCGACAGCCCTGATACTCACTGCCCAGGGCATCACAATTCCATGTCCAGGATGCCTCTTTTCCATCAGGTAAAACAAAAAGATGTGAGATTTACAAGTTGGCTAATTCACTGGCTCTGCTTTTTAATGATACACTGTCACCTCAGGACATCTAGAAAGCTTGGATGTTGTAAAATGTTGTATGAACTTTGTGCACAATAAACACCCAAAAATGCACATATAGATCTATGGTTGTAATCTAAAACTGTCTTAAGATAAGGACTTTGACTTTTGACACAGGTGCTAACAGTTCTTTTCGGGGACAGACTTGTAGAATAAGACCAGGAGGAGACGTCAGGAACAGAATGAAGGCTGGACTCAAGTGTAGTGTGCAGATGAAGCCTTGGGTCTGGGGGATGCCTTGCTCCCTTCTCCGGGTCGGGGCCTCACACTGGCATCTGCAGCTTAGCTGCCTCCTGGGCGCCGGCCCTGAACCTCACGTTCACATCCAGCTGCATCACTCACTAGCCGTGATCTTTTTGTTTTTGTTTTCTTTTTCTAGAGTTTATTCTTACTTTCTGATCTTTCTTCTTCCTATTAATATGATTATCACACATATTAATGATAGAAATTAATAGGATTCATTGTGACCTTTCCATACATGTATATAATATGCTCTTATTGTACCCACCCTTCCTACTTCTCACTCTAACCCACCTTTCCCCTCTCCTGAGTCCCCTTCCTCTTCCCTAATCGGCCCTTCATCTTTCCTGTTGTCCTCCACCCTCCCTACATTCCCCAAATGAGAGAAAAGATGTGATACTTATCTTTCTGTCTGGCTTATATCACTTAATATAATGGTCTCTAGTTCCATCCATTTTCCTGCAAATTACATGATTTCATTCTTCTCTATGGCTGAATGAAATTCCATTGTATATACACTCCATCTTTTTAATCCATTCATTCGTTGATGGGCATCTAGGCTAATTCCATGAGTTGGCTATTGTGAATAGCGCCACGATAAACACAGGTATGCAGATCTCTGTTTAGCAGCTATTATGACGGGGGTGAGATAGAACCTCAAAGTAGTTTTGATTTATTAGTCATGATCTTTATCCATCATTATCCCTTGTCTGTCAAACTGGGTGAACATGAGGATCAACTGAAATAACACATGTAACAGATTTTAGAAAAGGGTTTGGCAGACAGAAGAGCTCAATACGTATTCTTGGGATTGTTGGGGTGTTGGTATTACTGGATAATTTCTTGGTGATTGTTTAATTTTAACATTTACATATGCACACGTGTCCTGAGCAGGCCAAAGGCAGAAATGCTTTTTATTTAAAAGAGGATTTATTTTGAAACAGCCCCTCTCCCTTGCTGAAGGTCACGGGGAAGCAGGCCACCTCACTAGCATTTACTAGCAGGGAAGCACTCTTGAATTGGAGCTCTGCCATCACCACTGGCTGAGTGGCCTCAGGCAACTCTGTCCCTTCCCTGAGCCTATCTCCCATCATCCAGGAAGGGGTGATCGTGGTGCCTGCCCCATGAGGTGGTTGTGGGGAAGGGATGAATCATGACTGTAAGTGCTTAGCGCAGACCCAGTAAGCACCCAATAAAGACGCTACGAGAGTCCCTCCCAAACTCCTCTCCCTGTTCTTCAACATCTGCAGAAACTGGCCCTTTCTGTTACCCCCACCCTTCTTGGCCAAGCAGCCCAGTTCTTGCTCACCCTTATTCCATGGCCTTTGCCAAGTCTGCTCAGGCCCAGTTGCTCAAATGCCAGGTATTTGTGCTGGCCTTGACCTCACCTCCTGAACCTCCTAGTCTAGTGGGGAGTGGATGTCAGACAAGTCATGTTTGTAATCCAATTACAAATTGTCGCAAGTGACTTGAAGGACAAGATCAGGGTACCCGGAGAGACAATGACAAGGGCAGGAGAAGTTCGGGATGGGTGGCCAAGGCAGTGGTGACCTGAGGGTGAGGTGGAGCCAACCTGGGAGACCGAGAGGCATGGAGAACATTCCCCACAGAGGGGACGGAAGTAAAGGCCTCCAGGCAGGAGAAGACCCTTGACCCTGTGTGTCTCCTTTACCCTTCAAAATCAGCCCAGAGCTCTCGCTTTCCAGGGACCATCATCAGCACATATAGTTTGTTTTGTGTCTCTTTGTCCTTCCAGGAATCCCCTCTAAACAGAGCCCGCTGGAAAGTGAGCATCAAAATCCAGCCAATGGAAGCTTTTACTTGATCAGAGAATGAATGGTACCCTTCAATATTGTCTTTGAAAATACAATCCCTGCCTCCAGGAAGGACTTCCCCAGTGCATAGGAAACAGTGCCGTAAAAGGAGACACTCAATAAATGCCTCATACGAATGAGTGGTTCTGTTTATCAAAGTGCAGCCAACAGCTGTCTGCAATTTACTTTGAAATGCATCAAAAATATATTAATAACACAGTTAGATGCATAGATGTGTGGTCAAGCAAACATGATAAAAAGCTAATGGCAGAATGTAAGTGGCAAGAGCAAGTGTCCACTGTAAAATTCTTTCATCTTTTTGGTATGTTTGAAATATTTTCAAAATAAAATATTGCAGGCCAGAGAAGAAACAGATGGAATAAAATGATATTTTGCCAACAAGGAAAAGGAGAGTGAATCTCAAGTGTCAGGAATATCACCTTTATTGTGCAAATGCAGGCCCCTCCCCTCCCTCTTGGGTCACTTAGTGCTCTGTCTCGGGTTTGTTTTCATAGTCTATGCATCTCCAGGAAGGCCAATTTCCCAAAGGCAAAAGCACTGGATCTTATTTTGGGCCGCCCACCACTGAGGGAATCTGGGAGCTGGAAGCAACATGGCGGTCCTCCCCTGCAGACGCCTCACTCCCCTTTATACAGCAGGAAACTGCGGCCTCTAGGGGGGCAGTGAGCTGCCTCCAGACACCTTTTGTCACTGGTAGAGTCCCTCCCTCAGATCATTAATGTTTCTCCTGCCTGAGCCTCTCATCCCTCCCCTCGACTTCCCCAAAGAGACCTTCCCACATGCCTCTCTGTCCTCTTCCCTTACTCACTGGGTCCCCTCCCTACCGAAGCCCAAGAGAACAGCATCTGTGGCTGGGTGGCTGCTCTCCCTCCACTTACTGACCAGGTAACCTTGGCCGTGTTTCCCAACCTGTGCAAGCCTCCACGTGCCTCCTTATAAATTGGGGGCAGTGGCCTACCTCTAACCTAACTGGGTGCTTGGGAGGATTCAGTGATGTCATTCATGCCAAGCTCTTTATTACACAATTAATACAAGCTATTATTGTTATTCCTTGGGTGCCACACCCCCCTGGGTGAGAACGCTACCCGCTTGGGCTCCACCTAGGCTCCTCCATTCTCTCTCGGGTGCTCCCGTCCCCGCTGTTCACAGGCAGTGGCTTCCCTGCATAGGTGCCCTCCCAGTGCCAAGCACACTAGCAAAGCATGGTTTGTCCCTGTGAACTGCCCTCTTCAAGTCGACCAGCCTGAGATCTCCAGTGCAACCCATCCTAAGCAGTGGTCCCCCAATTCCTTCAGCAAAGAACAAGTTGAAGAATTACAAGTCCCCCTCCCATCCCTGCCCATCCCTCTTTAGGGAGCACAGGGGACCATGATGAGAAGAGGACATTGTGTCACTTTTATTCACAAATCTTAGTACAGCCCCCTTCAGGGACTCCGAGAACCTACGCCCACCCCCAGCTCCTCCGGTCATTTCAGCTGGTGTGACAAGAGGAACATTTATCTGCTCAGCAAGGCTAGGGCATCAGTTTAGGGCATGATGTTTGCGACGCTCTAGAAAAGAGGAGAGAGGAAGTGAGTGTAGGATTCTAGCTGAGAGGAGCAGGAGCCCTGCCCCACCCTCCCCGGGCACGGAGAGGAAGACTGGTTACTATGGCCTGGGAATTGCTTATGTTCTGGGAATATCTTAAGGAAGGTGTTATCTCGATTTTTGGAAGACAGGGAGCCTGCCCTCCCAAGTGGCTGGGCGCCTCTGTAGGAATGGAAAAGCCCTGTGCATTTATGTCAGAGGATCCTCTGTCAACCACAGGGCCAGGGGATCCACAAGGGTATGTCTTCCAGCTCCAGGTGCCTAGATGGGGCATCCCAGCTGTGCACCCCAGTCTCAGGCAACTTATGCACTAAATACAAAGAAAAAGCTGGGACTTAGCCCAGAGAGAGGACCAGGACCCCACAGGAGCCTTTACACTCTCAACCACAGAACAGAGCCCCAAGTTCCCACAACCCAGCACACTGAGGCAAAGCAGCAAGAGCAGGGCAGCAGAGGGGCTCACTGGGGGGCGGGGGCAGGAGGGGAGCCAGCTGGCCCCTGGGAGAGAGGGAGGGGAGTACGGTGGCCACATAGAGGCTGGACTCAGCAGCTGCACCCCCACTGCCCCCTGCCTCTGTGCCAGCGTTCTGGAAGTTATTTCTGCCAGCTTCTGTGGGAATGGAAAGCACCCAAAACTGAGCACAGGAATGAGAGCAGGCGACAAAAGGGAAGACCAGAGCTGGGAGAACAGCTCGGGTGGCCTCCGCAGAGGCTGAGTCTGCCCACAGGAAAGCCATACACGAGCAGGCAATGGGAAAGGGGTGTAGGCTCTCTCTCCAGATGCAAGGCAGGAGGTAGAAACTACAGACACTCACCCTCCACAGGGCTGGAAAGTTGATGAAGGGCTTGTTGACCGAGGCCTGGAATTCAAGGATGAGAGAGTTAGTCCCCAGCCTCCACCCCATCCTAGGTGGAACCCCAGGACTCCCCACTCCCCGCACCAAGTCCACGCAGTGCCCAGAAGACTTACTCCAGATGCTAATGTAGTGGTTGCGCCCCCTCCGTGCTGGCCGGTAGCCCCGCTTCCTTGATGACTGTTCTGTGGACAAGCCCAGATGGTCACTACCACCCTCAATCCTTGAAGGTTTCCTAAGTTCCTGTTCCCTAGTGACCTGCCCCCATCTAGGTTGACTCGGGCTGGGGGGAGGCACAGTCTGACCCCTGGCCTCTTTGCTCACTGTCCAGAGAGAAAACCCAAAGTCCATGTTGCCATAAGGATTTCATGGAGATGGGAAGAAGCCCAGGAAGGAGATCTGTCATCTCCCAACTGGTCTTTCCCAGGCTCCCTTTGGCTTTGGTGCTAGAAAAAGGCTCCCAGCCACTGAGAAGGGGCTTCACTGGGAGGAGAACCAGAGCCCACGTGCACATACGAGGACCTTCACAGACCTCGACCCCAAATCAACACGTCTATACACAATTCAGCCTCGACCCTAACTCGGGCTGATCCCTATCCCTGTCCCCATCCCCAGTCACTCAGCAGTGGTACTTCAGCCACACCCCGCCCCCTAGCAAGGGCCACCTAGAATCCTGCAACAGACCACCCGCTCCTGGCTCTCCTTGGGCAGCCTGACTCCAGACCCTCTCTGCCTCCCTTTCTATCCTGTTTCTCCCCCCTTCTCCCTCCGCTCAACCCCTGGCTTCCTGCCTGACAGCGGATGTGACTCTGGGCTTTGAGACCTGGGTCCATCCTCAAGATGGTCTCCCAGCTTGCTGATGCCAAGGACTGTTGGTGGAGGTTGGAGAAGGTCCCTCCTTGTCACCTGCTCTGTCGTCAGTGTCACTGTTTACCTGGCTTCCAAAGTGTTTCCTCTACATACGTGGGCAGAGACCTTCCCTGATCAGCAGTGCAGAAGAAGGAGAACCCTGACCTGCCAGTCGCCAAAGCTGTGCACTTGCCACATGACCTTGGCAAATGCCCTTCGCCTCTCTGGGCCTCCCTGTCCTTATCTGAGCATCGGAGAGTCAGCATCCTCACCCTAACTACCTCAGAGTGTTGTTATGAAGATGAAGCAGAACAGAGCTCATCTCCAAAGCTGTTCCTCACCCTCCCTGTAACACTCTTGAGTTTTCTCAACACTCATTCTCTTTGCACTTCAGAGATCTGATTTCACAACTGTTTCCTGTTTCCACGAGAAGCCCCGTGACCCTCACTGCAGGCCCCCTTAACTAGGAGAGAAACTCCCTTCAGATGGGACTAGGCTCCTTCCACATTATCTGAGGTGGGACTTTACAGATAAAATGGCTTAATCCATCTGACCAGCTGACCACCAGCTCCTTAGTAAGGGAGATGCAGAGGAAGAAGGGTTATATGGCTGCCCCAGGCATCTTTCGCCAAAGGCTACATATGGGCTCCCCAAATATCCCATGGGTTTAACCTCTCCCTCCCACAACCCCCTTCTCCCCAGGTTCCCCGCCCCTGTTCACCTACATTCAGCAGCTGGTTGGCCTCCTTGCTGGCTTGGTTGACCCCATTATGAACATCCTGCTGCAACCTGTCCACTTCCTTCCCGGCCTGGCCAGCAGCATGGTGGGCACCTTGGCCAAGTTTCTCCGCTTCCTTTCCGGCCTGACCAGCAGCATGGTTGACCCCTTGGCCAAATTTCTCTGCCTCCTTCCCGGCCTGGTTGACCCCATTGTTGACCCCTTGGACCACTTTGTCTGCTTCCTTTCCGGCCTGTTCAACGGCATGGTGAACTCCCTGGCCAAACTTCTCCACCTCCTTCCCAGCCTGGTTGACACCAGGATGGATACTATAGGTTATTTTGCCTCCCTCTTTCCCAACCTGCCCTGCAACAGGATGAGGATCCTGGCCAAACTGCAGCGCCTCCTCTGCTGCATGGCTAAGTCCATGCTGGGACGCTGGGATCACTTTCTCTGCCTCCTTCCCAGCCTGACCAGCAGCATGGTGGGCCCCCTCACCAAACTTCCCTGCCTCCTTCCCAGCCTGACCAGCAGCATGGTGGGCCCCCTCTGTCTCCTTCGAAGGCTGACCAAAAGCATGGTTGCCCTCTTGAGCAAACTTCTCTGCCTCCCTCCCAGGCTGACCAAAAGCATTGTGGGCCCCCTGACCTAACTTCTCTCCCTCATTTCCAGCCTGACCAGCGGCGTAGCGGACTCCCTGACCAAACTTCTCCACCTCCTTTCCAGCCTGACCAGCAGCATGGTGAGCCCCCTGACCAAACTTCTCTGCCTCTTTCCCAGCCTGACCAAAAGCATGGTGGGCCCCCTGGCCAAACTTCTCCACCTCCTTTCCAGCCTGTCCAGCAGCATGGTGGACCCCTTGACCAAACTTCTCCGCCTCCTTCCCAGCCTGACCAAAAGCATGGTGGGCCCCCTGACCAAACTTCTCTGCCTCCTTCGAAGGCTGACCAAAAGCATGGTTGCCCTCCTTAGCAAACTTCTCTGCCTCCCTCCCAGGCTGACCAAAAGCATTCTGAGCCCCCTGACCGAACTTCTCTGCCTCCTTCCCAGCCTGACCAGCAGCATGGTGGGCTCCCTGACCGAATTTCTCTGCCTCTTTTGCACCCTGACCAAAAGCATGGTGACCCCCTTGACCAAACTTCTCCGCCTCTTTCCCAGACTGACCAAAAGCATGGTGGGCCCCCTGGCCAAACTTCTCTGCCTCTTTCCCAGCCTGACCAAAAGCATGGTGGGCCCCCTGACCGAACTTCTCTGCCTCTTTCCCAGCCTGACCAAAAGCATGGTGGGCTCCCTGGCCAAACTTCTCCGCCTCTTTCCCAGCCTGACCAAAAGCATGGTGGGCCCCCTGACCGAACTTCTCTGCCTCCTTCCCAGCCTGACCAAAAGCATGGTGGGCTCCCTGGCCAAACCTCCCAGCCTCATCCCCAGCCTGCCCCATGGCATGGTGGGCCCCCTGGCCAAACTTCTCCGCCTCTTTCCCAGACTGACCAAAAGCATGGTGGGCCCCCTGGCCAAACTTCTCTGCCTCCTTCCCAGCCTGACCAAAAGCATGGTGGGCTCCCTGGCCAAACCTCCCAGCCTCATCCCCAGCCTGCCCCATGGCATGGTGGGCCCCCTGGCCAAACTTCTCCGCCTCTTTCCCAGACTGACCAAAAGCATGGTGGGCCCCCTGACCGAACTTCTCTGCCTCCTTCCCAGCCTGACCAGCAGCATGGTGGGCTCCCTGACCGAATTTCTCTGCCTCTTTTGCACCCTGACCAAAAGCATGGTGGGCCCCCTGGCCAAACTTCTCTGCCTCTTTCCCAGCCTGACCAAAAGCATGGTGACCCCCCTGACCGAACTTCTCCGCCTCTTTCCCAGCCTGACCAAAAGCATGGTGACCCCCTTGACCAAACTTCTCCGCCTCTTTCCCAGACTGACCAAAAGCATGGTGGGCCCCCTGGCCAAACTTCTCTGCCTCTTTCCCAGCCTGACCAAAAGCATGGTGGGCCCCTTGGCCAAACTTCTCTGCCTCTTTCCCAGCCTGACCAAAAGCATGGTGGGCTCCCTGGCCAAACCTCCCAGCCTCATCCCCAGCCTGCCCCATGGCATGGTGGGCCCCCTGGCCAAACCTCCCTGCTTCACTTCCCGCCTGGTTGACCCCATGATGGACCCCATGATGGATCACTTTGTCTGCCTCCTTCCCAACCTGTCCAGCAGCGTTGTTGACCCCATGGGCAAACTTCTCTGCTTCCTTTCCTGCTTGTCCGGCGCCATTGTTGATCCCATGGGCTACCTTGTCCAAGCCGTGGTTGATCCCCTTGTCCACCTCCTTGCCGGCCTGGCTCCCCATGCTGCTAAGTCCATTAAAAACTTTTTCCACTTCCCTTCCAGCTTGAGTGATTCCATTATTGATGCCTTCCAGGGCCTTGCCCACCTCTCTCTCTGCATTACTCAGCCCTCTGTTGATCCCTTCAATGACCTTCTCAATAGGGTCATCATTGGCTGCCCATCCGGGCAGGGCCCCCAGGAGAAGTAGGAGGCAGCAGGAGCTGAGAAGACTGGCAAGGCGCATGGTGTTGGGGAGGTGGGGGGATGCAGAGAGGAGCCCGGGAAGCAAGGCTGCTATTTATCCTCTGCTCCCGCCCTCTTCTCCACCCCTCATGAGTCAATTGCCCCTGCGAGGCACTGACTTGGTCCAGTCAAGGAGGTATTTCCCAGGGAGATTTGGGATTGAGCAACAAGAGGAGGAGGAAACAAGGTGAGTCACGCATGGAGAAGAACCTGGCATATCTGCTCCTTACCTGGCTCTGGCTCTCCACCCCAAAGGAGGGTGTCTGCCCTGCCAACCACCTCCCTCTTCATTTCTCACCCACTGTCCAGGCCTCCTCTCTCTCAAACCCACCTTCAATCGCCCTCCATCCCAGGGCCAGGGTGATCTGCAGCACGGTGGCTCCTCTCAGGGATCTAAGCACCTGGCTTCCCCAGCAGTGAGAGTCTGGAAAGATGGAGTTTGCAATTGGGGGCGGTGGGGTCGGAGAGAACTTCAGGACAGTTGGAGCTGTCCCTGCTCCTACTCTCAGTTACTCCTCTGCAGCCACAAGGGCCTTGTCCCAGCTCCTCAAGCACACCACTGTCCTGAGGCCTCTCTTCTTTGCACTTGATCTTTTCTCTGCGTAGAATGCAGAACCCAGAGCCTCGGGTGGCCAACTCCTCCTCATTCTGTACTTGACTCAAATGTCACCTACCTGACCATCCCTGCCCACTGCTGAGAGTAACATGAGGTTACAATTACACCCCATAAAATCACCCTTGTGTTCCTAAAGGACTTCGCACCATCTGAAATCACCTTTATTTTTTGTCAAGTGACTCACCTACCAGATTGTAAACTTCCAGAAAAGAGGGCCCTCGTCTGAGTTGGTCATCGCTATATCCCTGTCTTCTAGGACAGTGTCTGGGGTTCAGTAAATATTCATAGATAGAACACACGGGTGAGTTTGAAAAAGCCCAGGGAAGAGAATCCAAGCCTGAGCCTGAGTCTCACAGGGGGCTGGAAGGATGGGTGCTTGTCTGGGTCCCCAGGACAACATAGGGTCCCCTGGGGAGGGTTGTGCATTTGAAGCCAGGATGACATTCTCATCATGGAACCCAGGCCTCTCACCTCCCAGCCCTTAGGCCAGGGCAGGGGTCTGATTGCCATGAGCTGAGCTAGGACAGGACGCAGTGTCTCCTGAAAAGCCGGTTGAGGCAGCCATGGGGAGGGGCTGAAGACCTTGGGCAGCAGGAGCTGTCAGCCAGAAAGTGGGCTGGGGGCCAGGAGTTCTTCCTCCCTGCCCTCCTCCCCTGGGGCCTCTGAAGCCCTGACCCTAAGCCCTGAGTGTTGACATATGGGCTCAGGTTGGAGAGGGAGAGAGCTGGGAGTTGGGCTGAGGGCTGAAGAGGAACATTGGAAGCCAGATCAGGCGGAGGCTGGTGGGTCTGCGGCAGCCTATCTACCCCGGAGCTAGTTTGAGGGGAGTGCTCTCGAGAGCCAGTGGGTGGGTACAGTTGGGTGCAGGGGCGTAAGATATTTGGGTTTTGATGCCAAGGATGACACTGAAGGGGGGCGCGGGGGTGGGATTGCTGGTGGGAAGGCCAGGCACACAGGAATGTGCAGGGCGTGAGCAGGTGCGGGTGGCAGAGTATGTGTGTGGGTGCCCAGGTGTGGTGAGAATCCACACGTGTTTTCGAGCTTTGTTCAAATCAGGGCACAAGGCCCACTCCCCTTAGAGGACCTAGGGTTCCACCCCAGATCCTGGACCTTGACTCCACCCAGAGCCAGGCATCCCAGGCCAGAGACTCGGAAGTTTCTGCCCTTTTCCAGGCTCTGCCAACAGAGGCGACTAACCCAGCCACCTGTACAAACCTGAGCTTCTGTTTCCTAGTTTCATGCTGCAGGGACAAAGGCAAATCCCTGGGAAACCTCAGGTGTGGATTATCACCCTCGTCTAGTCTCTGTGAGGGAACGTCCCAGGCACAGCTAGTGCCCTACCCAGACCCTCTCCACACAGGGGCTGCCACTGGACTGCCCAGCGCTACTCAGGCTCTACAACAGTTAGTACAGAATGACAAATGTTTGTTGCCTCAGATTTAGGTAGAACTGCTCAAAAATTTTCTGGATCTTCATCAGACTTTGAGAGGATATATGTTATTGGCCTAATTGGATTTGCCATCTCCTCTTCCACCAGTTTTGATCCTTTATATTTTCTAAGAAAAATTTCAATTGCACCTACATTTTCAAATCTACTACTACGACGTTGTACAAAAAAAAAAAAAAAAAAAAAAAAAAAATCAGTCCCGTTTCAGCCTTGGTTCTGTTTGTGCTGGGTTGTTCCCCCTCCTGGATGATGCATATTAAAAGTTTGATCCTCTTTGTTTGATTAGCCAACCGCATTTTGGCCTTCACTCATTCAAACTGCCTCATCTTTTCTCCAATTTATTTTGAGTTCCACTTCTCCTAGGCCATCCAAGCAAGAGAGCTTCACCAGTTCCTGACACATGGAGGTCACTCTGGCAACCTGAGTTCCTGTGGACATTGAGGAAGGAGAAGATTATGTCATTCGGTGACTTTTTGCTCCCACCCCTTTCTCTGGGATGGTGACTCCTAACTGACACAAACCCTCACACCCCTTAAATCTGATCACAGCTGCATGTCAACTGGCCCTGCAGGTGAAGGTGCCTGCCTATGAGTCACTGATGTGCAAGCAAGCCCCCACCCCTGGGGCTTTGGGGAAGAAGCCATTTGTCTACCTGTTCTTCTCCAAAACATTCATTGAAAGCCTGCTTTGTTCCAGGCACTGTTCTAGGTGCTGAGGCACAATGGTGAACAAAACAGATCAGAATATATTCCCCATAGGGAGCTTAGAGCCAATGGGGGAGATATGGAACCAGTACCCTGTGAGGAACTACAGGAAAACCTACAAGGAAAAGCCTGGATGCTATGAGAAGATAGGACTCGGAAGCTGCTTTAAGACTGGGAATTAGAAGCAACCTGAAGGCCACATTTGTTTATTCATTCAAGTGCAGGCCTACATTGTTTTATTTGTACTTAACTTTATTGTACTTTGGAGATATTACATGTTTACAAATCAAAGGTTTGTGGTGAACCTGCATGGAGCAAGCCTAACAGTGCTACTTTCCAACAAATTAGCTTTTTTTTTCTTTTTTTTTTTTTTTTTTTTTTGTATACCAGGAATTGAGCCCAGGAGCACTTAACCTCAGAGCCACATCCTCAGCCTTATTTATTTATTTATTTATTTGACACATGGTCTTGTTAAGTTACTAAGGCTGGCTTTGATCTTCCTGCTTCAGCCTCCGGAACTGTTGGGGCTACAGGTGTGTGCCACTGTGCCCGGCAGCTTTTTTTAATAATATATTTTAAAGTTAAGGTATGCAGGGCTGGGAGTATAGATCCATCCTAACAGCATATGCTTGGCATGTGTGAGGACCTGGGTTCAATTCCCAGCACCTCAAAAATTAGGATATATACATTGTTTTGTTCAGACATCATACTCTTGCACACTAATTGAAAACAGTAACAGAATTTTTTATTTTTTTTATTTTTAGACAGACACAATGCCTTTATTTTATTTATTTTTATGTGGTGCTGAGGATGGAACCCACACAGGTGAGGCAGGTGCTCTACTGCTGAGCCACAACCCCAGCCCCACAGAAGTTTTATACACACTGGGAAACCAAAAAATCTGTGACTCACTTTATTGCTATATTTGCTTTATTGCAGTGGTCTGGAACTGAACCTACAACATCACCAAGGTAGGCCTAAATTATGCTGAGCAAACACCTTTCAAGTGCCCAACACTCTTGTCAATAGGCTGTAGAAGTGACAAAGATGACAAGGCCCTTGCCCTTCTAGAGTTTATAGTCTAGTGGCAGAGAAAATCGGCATGAAAATAAATGAATAAAAATATGATATTTAGCCATGTGCCATGAGGGAAATAAAATTATAGAAAGCACAGCTCTAAAGTATTTAGGGCTTTTTGTATGCTGCCAGGCTGGTCTGGACTCTGGGCTCCAGCGAGTCTCCCACCTCAGCCTCTGAGTGGGGGGGAGATCAGGCTGCTCCACCGGCCCAGCTCCACGGTAGTTTTGCATATTAGAGCATCCGAGCCGGGATGGGGAGTCACACACAGGGCTTCCTGGAAGATGGGCAGAGACTGAGGCCGGTCGGGTGGGGACTGATAGTCACTGGGAAAAGAGGGCATTTTAGATGGGGAGTCCCAAAGGGCCTGGGGCATGCCAGAAGACCGGCATCTGCCGGAGGCCTTAGAGCAGCCACGAAAGGACCCCGGTGGGGCTCTCCAGGCATCTCCAGGCTCAAGGAAACCGCTAGGGAACTTTCCAAAGGTCGGGGAGAGGGGGCCACCAGGTCAAGGGAGAAAAGAGCTATGAGTGCCCGTGTGAAAAGGTGGGTTCCAGTCCAGATCCCACGGGTGCCCTTGGAATGGTGGCGCACAGTGAGGTCGTCCCGCAGCTCCACGCGGGTGGGGCGGCGGTAGTCCCAAGTCCTGAGGCCTGCGCACTGCCTCCTCTGTGACGTCACTGGGCACCGTGACATCTTGCTTAGAAGCTCTAGACCCGGTGCCCCGCAACTCAGTAACATCACCGCAGGTCCCGGGGCGGCTAGGCCTAGGACACCATGTCGAAACGCGACGTCGTCCTCACCAATGTCACCGTTGTCCAGCTGCTGCGACAGCCGTGCCAGGGTGAGAGAAGCTGTGGGGCGACCCCCGTACGCGCGCTCGCGGCCCATCCTCCTGGGGTCGGCAAGGGGGGAACCGCCACGCACCCGCGTGTCCCCCTCCTCCAGGAGCCGCTTTCCTCTGGCCTGCGGTGACGGCGGAGGCGGAGGGGAAGGGTTCTACGCTGAGTTGGCAGAATGAGCAGTGGGTGGGAAGGGCAGGGACAGGGACAAAGGTGATGAAAAGAGGGTAGGTGTATGAGGGGCAGTTGAGGGAAGGGCCGGGCGGGTGGGCTTCTGACAGTACACTGATGCTCCCTTGCATCAACCAGCCAGAAAGGGGCCGTTGCAAGCGCTGGTGGATTTCTTCTCCTTGTCCTGCACAAAGGACCGACATTTCAACCCTCTGGGCCCGCAGGAATCACTTTACAGGCACACCTTCACCCAGACCAGTGTGCTCACCGTCCTCATTTCAGAAGGACAACAGAGGTTAAGAGAGGGCAAACCATTTCCCAATCTCTAACCAAGAGGCAGAGATGTTGGTATTGCACCCAGAGCCTGGGGACTCCAGACTCCTGCTACCAGCCACCAGGCAGTCCTGCCTCACCCAGCCAGAGGTGTGCACACATGAGTGCATTCTCACACACACTCTCAAGACAGATAACCCCATTCCCTCCCCTTCCTCACTTCCCCCAGGTGGAGGCTAAGGGAAGCCAGAGCATGGCCGGGTAGATGGGCTGGGGCAGCCAAGTTTCCCCAGGGCTCCAGGATCCAGGAGCCCCAGTGAGACACAGCACCAGGGGCAGTTTTCTTCTGAAAGTTTGCTGGTTGGGCACAGATGACCACTTTTAACCCAGGACACATCTCCCCTTTGATGACAGCCGAAGAACCTCCAGGAGTGCAAACATCCCCAGTGAGCAGAGGACCCCTGCTCCCCATAAGCACTGACTAGTTCCCTATGAACCCGCACTGTTGCTGGAAACACCCAGAGTGCAGCCTCAGGCCACAGGTCTGTGGCAGCAGGGAGAGGTCAGGGAGACAAATAAGCCCACTGGCCCCCAGCTCCAGTCCCACCACTGCCTGGGGTACTTTTGATTCCAGTTGCCCAAAGCAGCTCCCACCAACACCCTCCACCCCTTTCCGGCCCCCTCTCTTTCCCTTCACAAATCCTCACAGAGTCTGACTTCCTGCCCTCCTCTATTAAAGTCAGCGCTATTTTGGTCTTGATCTCACTGAACTCTCCCAGCAGCCTGCAGAGGGTGGGACGTGTCACCCAGGAAATATTAACTTGCCCAAGACCACACAGTGGTGTGACTGAGCCAGAGCTGGCATCCAGGTCTGATTTCCAGCTTGAAATCCTCTACCATCCAGGTCCCCTGAATGCACCTTAATTCTTCCTCCTCCTTCTTACCTGTAGCTCAGGTGGATGCTCATCTCCAGGCACAGGTGTTTAAGCTCAGTCTAGGAGTGGGAGTGAGGAGGTAGGAGCCAATAAGAGTTTCCCCTTGGTTTGTATAATACAATCTATCTCCTACACTTCCACTCCCTGCTGCCACAGACCTGTGGCCTGAGGCTGCACTCTGGGTGTTTCCAGCAACAGTGCGGGTTCATAGGGAACTAGTCAGTGCTTATGGGGAGCAGGGGTCCTCTGCTCACTGGGGATGTTTGCACTCCTGGAGGTTCTTCTTTTAATGGGTAATCCCATTAAAAATGGGATTCCTGGGCCTCAGTACAGACCCTCTGAATTAAGATTTTTGTAGGAAGAGGCCTCCCCCAGTAAGTTTTATCATCAGAACAGTTTGGGGACAAGTGGACTAGATCAATTACAAGTTTAGGAAACAATCTTTGAAATACTAACATGTGGAATGTTTTCTAGGGTGTCTCCTCAACACTACACATATTACCTCATTTAATCTTCACAGTGATGGCTGAAAGAAAGTATTATTTTATCTTCATTTCACAGAAATACATCTCCAACCAACCGCTAAAAATACAGAATCTCCAGAGAAGGGGCCCTGCCGTTGATATTTTAAAACCACCACACCTCTTGCTCATTTTCGTGGGTCAAATGGGTCAGGAAACATGGGCTACATAAGTGGCCACCAGGGGCCAGGAGCCAGCAACCAGTTCTGGGTGGCAAAGAGGGTTCATTCTCCTTTACAAGGTGCGAAGCTCATGACCTTCCCCCCCTACTGTCCCCCTTCCCCACAGTGCCCAGACCACCACCACCACCCGCATGTGAGCCAGAACCAGTGCCTGAACCTGAGCCTAAACCACTGCCTCCAGTGAAGGAAGAGGGAAAGCCACCTCCCCCGCCCCCGCCTCCGCCTCCACCGCCACCACCGCCCCCGCCCCCCAAGAATCCTCCACCTAAGGAGTTGAAAGTAGCCATCAATGGGTGAGTCCACCCTGGCACCTGAGCTATTGCAGAAGTCACAGTCCTGGGCATCTCCCCATTTCTCACCACCACGGCTCATTCTGCCAGCCCAGAAAAATAGCAGGGAGTAGAGGAGACAGGGCCTGGGAGAGCCCACACTCTGGGTGAAGACAATAATCAAAGAAACAGGAGAGTTCACTGCTGTGTTCTATCAACATACAGACCTCAGTGGTGTAAGGACAGAGAGGGCAGCCAGGGAAGGTCTCTGGCCTGCCAACCCAAGGTGACATGAAAGGGAGGCCTGGTGACAAAAAGCAGTCAGGGGGCTGGGGTTGTGGCTCGGTGGTAGAGGGCTCACCTAGCATGCATGAGGCACTGGGTTCTACCCCTGGCACCACCTAAAAATAAATAAATTATTGTGTCCATTTACAACTAAAAAAAAAAAAAGCAGCCAGCTGGGTACCTTGCTGGGGAAAAAGTCTTCCCAGAAGAGGGACAGCAAGAGCTCTGGGATGGAAGAGGCAGGCTCAGTGTGTTTAAGGACAGCCTCACAATGTAACAGGTTTAAAGCCAGCAAGCGGGAGGGGAAGGGAGAAGGTAAACCAAGTGGGGGTTTTACTGATAGACAGTTGTGGAGGTTCTCAGGCCAAGAGACAAAATCTAACTTGAATCTGTACCCAGCTAAGATTAAGAGGGCAGGGTACAGAGAGGGAGAGGACGAAAAATATGCAGGTAAAAAGCTGGTGAGCTCACATGCACAAGAGATGACTGTGGCCTGCAAAGAGGTGACTGCCTTCTTCCCTAAAGTGGGTACTGTCACCCAGTTCCCTTGAGTGGGCCCCCATCCCCTTAGTTGGTTTTCTGTTGCTATAACTGGGTAATTTATAAAGAAAACAAAATTTATTTTTTCCAGTTCTTAAGGGTGGGAAGTCCAAGGTCAAGGGGTCACATAGAGAAGGACCCTTCTTGCTGGTAGGGAAGAGCTCACATGATGAGACAGAGGAAGCATGCTAGCTTCAACCTTTCTTCCTCATCTTATAAAGCCACTAATGCCATCATGGGGGTCCCACCTTCACAACTTCATCTAACCTTAATTACTTCCCAAAGTCTCACCTCCAAAAGCCACCACCACCTCTTAGTACCTGATAGTGGAATTACATTTCAACTTGAGTTTGGTGGGAATACTGAAACCACAGCATCCCCATGACCCTTTTCTTTCCCACCCCCTCCTCTGCCTGTTCCTGGACAGATTTGGCCGCATTGGTCGCCTGGTGTTGCGAGCTTGCATGGAAAAGGGAGTTAAGGTGGTGGCAGTGAACGACCCATTCATTGACCCAGAATACATGGTAAGCAGCAGGTACAGGAGAGGGCCAGAAAGGGGTTCCAGTATGGAAGGCTCCCTGCTCCAATGTGGAACCTTCACCCAGGTTCACTCCAGGGCTGTTCACTTTGCTCCTCCAAGACTAGAGTCCATTCTGTCTCCTGCAGGTGTACATGTTTAAGTATGACTCCACTCACGGCCGATACAAGGGGAATGTGGAAAGCAAGAATGGAAAGCTGTTTGTGAACAACCAGGAGATCGCTGTCTTCCAGTGGTAAGGGCAACAGGTCTGATACATGTCTGCGGCACAGTAAGGCAGAGGATTCTAGCCTCACATGGGTTCATAATTCCCCAAATTGTGTGTGTATGCTTCTGGTACTAGTCTGGAGAAAGGGTTTCAGAAAGGTCCTTGACCTCAAAAATGGTTCAGAAACACTAATCTTTAAGATGCCCCACTGTGCTCCAGAACTGTATTTAACATACATTTGCACATCTTGCCACAGGCCTATCAACTCACCTTGTCTACAACTCAACTTTAACCCCCAGACCACTCTCTCTGAAGAGCATGGCTGTTTCCTTCCACTAGGGTTCTACTCAGGAGCCTGAGGCCTTTGTAAAACATCCAACGAGCCTGGTAAATCTGAGAGTAGCTTCTCATCATCCACGAATTAGGTCCCAGCTCCTGATGGGCCTCACACACACTGTGCACCCCACCTGCAGCCTTTTCATCCCCTTGGCCATACTAGCCACCCACTTCTTGGGATCCTGAGTCTGCACCTCTCACACCCAAGCAATGCTAACTTCCGAGTTCCCACTTTACACAGTTCCTGCTCATAGTAAATTTCACTCTTCTTTAAAAGATAGGTTCTATAAGGCAAAAGCAGTAACATTACCTTAATATGCTTCAAATATAAACATTCTCAAATATCAAAAGAATCAAAATTTATAAAATGGGAAATATTACACCTACTTAACTTTCTAATATAATGAGCCACGGCTGATCCTGTGGTTGCTTCAGCCTCTTACATGTGTACACGTGAGCACGCACACAGGCGCCATCAACCCTAGCAGCCTCCTGCAAGGCCTTCAGCCTAGTTCTCCTCCATGCCCCTCTCCAATGCCCTGCTGGTCTTCTCCAGCACTTAGCACAAGCTGTTTGCACGTGCATTCTGCCCCTCCCTAACCTTCCCAGTTGGGTGACCTTGGGCAAGGGATCAAACTTGCCCAAGCCTCAGTTCTCTCATGTATCTGATGGGGATAATGATCATGCCCTCCTCTGCAGTAGCTGGGAGCTCCAGTGGAGTTAACAGGCATTTGTGAAACATTTGGAAGGGTGTTTTCCCACAAGTCTGCACCTACTTGCAGGGAGAGCCCTATTGGTTTGCGCTTACTGTTGTTGCTTTGGCACTAGCAGGTACAGGTCCTGGCCCATGTGGTCACTCGTTACTTTCTTGAAGAATGAATGGAGGGGCTGTAGCTCATTGGTAAAGCGCCTGCCTCGCACGTGAGGCACTGGGTTCGATCCTCAGCACCACATAAAAATAAAAATATTGTGTCCAACTACAATTTAAAAAAAACATTCTAAGAAAAAGAATGAATGAAATTCTCACAATAATCCTGTGGGCAGGAGGGAGGGCCTGTGATGGGCTGGGGTCTTTTGAAGGCTGACTCTGTCCCATGCCAGTTCAGCAATTGCTATAAAAGAAATTGTTTAAGTGCCCCCCAGCTTGGAAGGTAGAAAATGTGGGACATCAGAGAAGAGCGAGTTGGGCCAGATAATGAAAAGTGTGGACTGAGAGAGCAGATGACTGAGCAGAGAGAGAATAATCATGTGCCATAGCCCAGGGAGAAGAGGAGAGGCTATTTATTCATTCATTCAGGCAGCAAAACTAGGAGTGCTGACCTGCACCCTCCACTGGCTCTTCTACTTACTCCCTTCCTCTCTGACCTGACTCTGGCCCCTGTAAAAAAAAAAAAAAAAATTAAAATCCTCGGTCTAAAGGTTAAATGAGCTTAATGCAGGTAAAAGCTCAGAACACAGGCATATGACAGGCGTTCAAGTGTGTGCAGAATGGCTAAAACAAAACTACACTACCAACATTGATTGACTGAAGGCCCATGGCAAGAAGCAGGCTCAACAGCAAAGGAAATAGATCCTGCCCTATGCTATGGAATGGTCTAGAAGACAAATTATAGAATGGTCTAGATGCAATTATAGAAGCCAATATCCCTGTTATTTATGTAAAGGATGAGACTAACATACAGTTGATTCATTCCCTGCTTGCTACAGCCAAGAAGAATATTGTAATGGTAGATGTCCAATGTTTAAGATACAAACATTTGTCAAAATGTCATGTTATGTAGATTTATATAACAGAGAACAGAAATCCTCCTTCACTATTCTACTATAAACCACTTGCCACTGCTAGTCACAGGGCTGTCTCGGCCACAATGCTCCAGGGCCACTCTCAGGATGCAGGTGTCTGTCTTCAAGGACTTCTTGGTCTCTGGCAGCAGACTCCCTATTGCAGGAACTAGGTGGCCAAGACAAAAGGGGCTATGAGGGCTCCTGGTGAGGAGGTCAGGGCTGGGGACCAGAAGGCAGCTGAGTAGGCCTGTCACAAGGTAGGCAGCATTATGCTGGGCAGGTCTGAGCCCACGGGGCAAAGCCAGGTATAGTCCCCCTAAGGAAGTCAGGCCTGAGTTGGGGAAGTAGCAGCCTATACCTAGGCACAGCAGGGTTGGTGCAGGCAAGAAAGGAAAAGTGGTCTGCAAAGGGACAGTGATGAAAAGGCCAGCAAGATGGCATCTGTTTGGGGTAGCTAGGTGTGCATGGGACAGGGCAACAGGTGACTGCAGACCAGGCAGGAGGCCTTTCAAATGGTGAAAGCTGTGTACACTCTGACGGCAAGGCCACACAGGGGACACTGACTCGTAGCCCTTCCACCCCTCTGCAGCAAGGAACCCAAAGAAATCCCCTGGAATTCTGTCGGGAACCCCTACGTGGTGGAGTCCACAGGCGTGTACCTGTCCTTAGATGCAGCTTCAGTAAGTGGGGGACATGTGCCCAGGGCTGGCTGGGGGCCACTGCACATAAAACACCTGACCCCTGGGCTCAATCCCTAGGCACACATCACATCAGGGGCCCAACGTGTTGTCATCACCGCACCCTCACCGGATGCACCAATATTCGTCATGGGTGTGAATGAGAAGAACTATGCCCCTGGCTCCATGAACATTGTCAGGTAACAGGGGCAGCAACATTCTGAAGTGTGACAAGTGCCTGCAGGACATGCCAGCCTGTGAAGAGGAGGGACTCACGCTCCCTGCCCCCACTCCCACCTTTGATCCCTGGTGTTTCTTTCACATCAACCTACTCCTGCTTCTTTATTCCTAAGTCTCACCAGCCACAATGTTAATGTCACCCTGAAACTACCTATTAGAAATGCACAACTTCTGGAAAACATGCTTAGGGAGCTTCCCCTAGGCACCAGTGGTGCCTCCTTAATCAGACAGCACCCCCACTGAGCCCTCTTGTCCCCATCCTGACTTTTCACAAAACCAGACCTGGGTGCAAACCCAATAGGGTCAGGATGAAGGGGTGGCTCTGCAAATCAGCTTACAGTGCCCTTGCACACCTGGGTCATTGCAGCAATGCATCCTGCACCACCAACTGCCTGGCCCCCCTTGCCAAGGTCATCCATGAACGATTTGGAATCTTGGAAGGACTGATGGTGAGTTGGAGCTGAGGGGTGAGTTGGAGCTGAGGTGGGAGGGATGACAAGGAAACCCCCCTTCTTCTTCCCAGACCTTGCTTACAGTATGTATGGAATTAGCAGGGAGAGTGGTTTCAGAAAGAGGCCCAACAATGGAGAAGCCTTTTAACAATGTTAGTCCTCTGGCCTGTACATGCCTCTCCTGTGGTCTGTGGTGGTGGCCCCACTGGCCTCCACCCCAATCCTAAGAGAAGGAGGCATGGGAGCTTAGGAGTAGGAAGGCCTCACCTCAGCCCTTTCTTCCCCAAGACCACAGTCCACTCCTACACGGCCACCCAAAAGACAGTGGATGGACCATCAAAGAAGGCCTGGCGAGATGGACGGGGTGCCCACCAGAACATCATCCCAGCCTCCACTGGGGCTGCCAGTGCTGTGGGCAAAGTCATCCCAGAGCTCAAAGGGTATGAGGACAGGATGCTGCAACCAGGGGGTGGGGACACACCATGGGAGGACTGAACTAGCCCTAATTCTTGGGGGAAGAACAGGGACTGGCCATGCCCCAAGGCAGTGGGCAACGGAAGCAGAAGTGCTTGGGCTCTGACTCCCGCCCCCAATGTGGGATTCTCCAGGAAGCTAACAGGAATGGCGTTCAGAGTGCCAACCCCAAACGTATCTGTTGTGGACCTGACTTGCCGCCTGGCCAAGGGTGCCCCCTACTCAGCCATCAAGGAAGTCGTAAAAGCAGCAGCCAATGGGCCCTTGTCTGGCATCCTTGCCTACACCGAGGATCAGGTAGGCAGGGGCTGAGGAGACCTTGGGAGGCACCCTCTGTGGAGGGGTTGTGATTTCCACTTGCTCAAAAGCTGCTTTCATTGTACCAAGGTAGGAAATGCAGGGCTGGGAAAACAGACTTCCCTGCCTCCGGATCTTTGCAGTAGTTGCTCCTTTGATCTGGAACACTTTCCCCCCGTTTGGCTACAGGTCTGCCCTCACTTCCTCCAGGTCTCTACTTCAATCCCCCTCCTCTGCAAGGCTCCCTCTCAGGATGTTTTCTGTGGTTCTTTTCCAAACCAGAAATTTTATTTCATTGTCACTATTGGCACCAATAGCATGTACACTCCAAGAAAACAGAAATTTAAGAACTATCATTTCACTTCTGTAGCTCCAGATGTATCCCTGTGCACAATATACGGTGCACAATACATGTTTAGTGAACCAAGGACAACTATTACTCCCATTTTTCAACACTTCTTTAGAGCCATGTCATGCCAGATGCCTTTCTTTAGTTGATGTCACATGCCTTTTCTATGCATCAGCCTTGGTGTTGGGCCTTACTTGGTGCTGTGCCTGGTTTAGATCCTGCAGGTCACCCTCACACAAAAACCAGGTTCTCGTTTTAATGGCATCAAAGCACCCCCACTGTTGAAAACCTTTCTGTGGCCTTCCACCACTATAAGCTCAGGCCTATGCGCTTGCAGCTCCTTCCACTTAAGACACTGTTCTGAGGGCCCAAGTCGACGAGATCTTGGTAATCAAGACACAAGCTCATGGTCCCCTCTTAGATGAATGGATGGGCAATGTGTCTAATAAGAGCCTGAGCTCTGGGTCCTTCTCTATTACCCACTCTTATCTTTGAAATTCTGATGCACAGGTCGTCTCTACGGATTTCATCGGAGACTCCCACTCGTCCATCTTCGACGCCAACGCTGGCATATCCCTCAATGACAACTTCGTGAAGCTCATTGCCTGGTAAGGAGGAAGAGGTCAGAGTACTGGAAGGAGTGGGGGGTAGGCTGACGGGTGGTCGAGAGCAACTCCCTTGACCGCCTCTTCCTTTCCTCTGCAGGTATGACAACGAATATGGCTACAGTCATCGGGTGGTGGACCTGATCCGCTACATGTTCAGCCGAGAGCAATGAAAGGAAGGCCCCTCCTTTGCTGCGCCATGCTCGGAAGTCGGAATCCCCCCGGGAAGGACGGCGCGCGGCTTGAGGGCCTAGCGCTGCTCGGTCAGTGGTGAAATAAAAACCAAAGTGCTCATAGCTGCGCCTCTCTCTCTGCGTGGGTCACGGCGGGTTCTAGGCCGGGTTTCAGGTCCGCCCACGGACGAGGGTTGCCGCAGGGCTCTGAGCCGGATTCCACTTATGGGAAACGGGGACAGGCGCGCAGCGTGGCCGAAAAGGTGTTTCAACAGTGTTCCACTCCGGAACCCTGGGAAGCGAGATCCGGACGCGGGCGCTCTGACGTCACGGCGCGCGACGCCTGGGTCCGGACTACCGCTCCCAGAAGGCCGCGCGCGGGCCGCGGCCAGTCCAGTCAGGTGGGCGCCAGGCCCCTACCCCGGCGAGAGCGCCGGTGGAGGCGAGAGACCCGCGTCGGAAGAGGTCGCCTGGCAACTCCCGCGCGGGCGGGACCGGGCGGCCGACGACATGACCTTGTTCCACTTCGGGAACTGCTTCGCCCTCGCCTATTTCCCCTACTTCATCACGTACAAGTGCAGCGGCCTGTGAGTGCGGGGCGGGCGCGGGGCGGAGAGGGCGCGGGGCCCAGGCAGACCCCTCACCGCCCGCTTCTCCAGGTCTGAGTACAACGCCTTCTGGAAATGCGTCCAGGCCGGGGTCACCTACCTCTTTGTGCAGCTATGCAAGGTGAGGGCCGCCCGGACCCCACGTGTCTGGCCCCCACGCTCTCCAGACCCAGGGACCCGGCTCTGCCGCTGTCCCCCCACCAGGGGATCGCTTTCAGGACTCCGCATAGGTCCCTTGGAGTGTGGACCCCAGAAGGGGTGGAACCGGAGATGAGGTCTTGAAGCAACTTTTTCTTAGCACTTTTCGGTAAAAATTGAGAAAACCTTGGTTGTAGGATTGGCACAGAGGTTTTTTTGGTACGGTTAAGAGCGATAACTAACCCCGCCGCGTGTCACACGGGGCTGGTAGCACTCCCCGAGCTGCCACCCCAGCACCTCTAGACCTTATACCCCCTGTGAATTCCCAGCCCCCACAGACACAGACATCTACCTTCTATCTCCCGTAGCCCTGTGATCTTGCCACTCTCTCCCAGAAAGACCCCTGGAATCTATAGTGTCCCGCTTTTCACAGGAACATTAACTTCCCACAAAACACATAGGTGTTTTTTTTCCCCCCTCACCTTGAGGTGACCTTTCTGCTTTCTGTTCTCAGATGCTGTTCTTGGCCACTTTCTTCCCCACCTGGGAAGGTGGCATCTATGACTTCATTGGGGTGAGTAGGGTGAGGGTGGGACAGGAAGTGCACAAGCGGGGCTTCTTGGCCCTATGTTTACTCACGCCTCAACCTGACCCACAGGAGTTCATGAAGGCCAGCGTGGATGTGGCAGACCTAATAGGCCTAAACCTTGTCATGTCCCGGAATGCCGGCAAGGGGGAGTACAAGATCATGGTTGCTGCCCTGGGCTGGGCCACCGCAGAGCTCATTATGTCCCGGTGTGTGTAGCAGCCTGGACCCCATACTATCCTAAGAAAGGACACTTGGGTGGACAGGGATGCTGGGGGAGGGGGTGGCCTCAGTCTGGGTATCAAGGATGTCTGGGTACCAGAAAATCCCTCCCTTTGCCTTCTTCAGCTGCATCCCCCTCTGGGTTGGAGCCCGGGGCATTGAGTTTGACTGGAAATACATCCAGATGAGCATTGACTCCAACATCAGTCTGGTATGCAGTCCTGCTCTCCATGCCACATATACCTTTTTTCGGTGGCCATATCTCTCCCCAAGGCCTGGCCCCAACTTCTTGCTTCCCTTCTGTCAGGTCCATTACATCGTTGCCTCTGCCCAAGTCTGGATGATAACACGCTATGACCTGTACCATACCTTCCGGCCAGCTGTCCTCCTGCTGATGTTCCTTAGTGTCTACAAGGCCTTTGTCATGGAGTGAGCTCAGGGGGTTTTGAGGCCGGGTCCAAATGAGGGTGGGTTTTCTGGTCTCCTTTCCTAATTGTGATGTTTCCCCACAGGACCTTCGTCCACCTCTGCTCCCTGGGCAGCTGGACAGCACTGCTGGCCCGAGCAGTGGTAACAGGGCTGCTGGCCCTCAGCACTTTGGCCCTGTATGTCGCCGTTGTCAATGTGCACTCCTAGGACTGGTGACCTTTTCCCTGCCTCTCTCCAGGTTGTTTTAGTCAAGTAAACAGTATTTGGAAAGTTGTTTCTGCCTCTATTTCTCTCAAGAACTGTCTCCCTATACTATGTCCGCCTAGGTCCTAGAGACCCTTATTCTGGCTTTGGAACCAGGTAGACAAGCTGGGATGCTAGTCAGTCCTCTGACATTTCCTCTGTCCTCACAGTTCCTAGACTCTGGTTTTCAAGGGTAGATGAAGAACTTAAAATAGATGACCTTTGAATAGCCACAGAGGCCTGGGAACAGTTGATAGAGGGGAGCTAGAATCCAAGAGAGGGCTCCTCTTCCTCTCCTCACACCTTCAACTGGTCCCTCTCCCACCTGGACTCTTCCCTGGCTAGTTGTCTCTAAGGTTCCCAGCCCCAGTCTCATCTTCCAATCCATCCTCTAAGTGATAGCCTGTAGGGGGAGTGGTGTTTCAGTCTGTAACCTGTTTTGCTAGGTCACTCTTCCCTGCTTACAACAATTTGTGGCTTCTCATTGTGCCATAAAGAGTGACCTTTGGTTTTGACCTTTGATCTCTCTGGAGTTTCTCCCTGGGTTGATTTCTACAGTCAAATTCTTAACATCATTTAATCCAAGTGGGCACATGGCACACACCTATAATCCTAGCAACTTGGGAGGCTGAGGCAGTAGTATTGCAAGTTCAAACCAGCCTCAGCAACTTAGCAAGACCCTGTCTCTAAATAAAATATAGAAAGGGCTGGGGATGTTGCTCAATGGTTAAGCACCCCTGCATTCAAACTCCAGTATCAAAAAAAAAAGAGGCCCTCCATGGGTGGGCATAAGTGGGTTTGATTCTGATTTCTTGGTGCTTTGACTCAGTCCTATACCCCTCAGGTCAAATCCTAGCCTGAGTCTTCAGGGTGGAGTGTAGGGTTAGCAACAGCAAAATAGCACAGCCGTGGAACTCACCAGCTTGGACATTGTCTTAGATGCCGCCCTCCACCACGAACACTCCCTGCCTTGGTCCACTGGACCAGCTCTTTGCCCTACCTCCTCGCCCTCCCTGAGGGACATATACCAGAAGTGGTCCTTTGAATGTCAAGCTCAAGCTTGATGCAAATCCTGCCCCCTCAAGAAAGTATTCCCCAGCCCTAGTGTTCCCACTGGGATGAGAGAGTTGCCTTCTCCCTCCACCAAGCCTACAGAGCCTACGTGTTACTTAACTTCAGTCCTAGGAAAGGACTGCTATGGCAGTTGGTGTTTTCAGAGTGTGCATTTACCTTCAGATGAGGAAGCCACCCTGTAGCCCCACCCTTCTTCAGGGCTTAAGATAGTTCTCAGGGTTCTTGGGGGCTGGGAGTGATTGATCACCTCAGTTTTAATGAGGAAAGAAAATGGGATACACCCACAGCCCATCTGGGTAGATTTTTTTGTGGTAACCAACTGTCTGAAATAATCCCTTCTTATGTAGGATGAAGGAGAGTAGAGTGGTTAGTGCTGAGGTCAGGGGAGCACAGGCTGGAAAGGTCAGATGTGATGGAGAAGCCTGGGCAGTGGTAGATCGCCATGAGCCTGGCTGCATTGATGAGAGCTGTGAAGGGAAAACAGGGTTTTTGGAGACCAAGAGGATGTCTGACCCACCCTGGAGGTAGGCTGGGCTCTGTGGAGAGGATGTGAATAGCCACAGAGGCCTGGGAACAGTTGATAGAGGGGAGCTAGAATCCAAGAGAGGGCTCTTGGGTTCTGAGAACCCAAGAACTAGCTGGAACAAGTTCAAGGGGGCTTGTGACACTAAAGGTTGGCAGATACCAGATCACTGGAGGCTGACTGGAGAATTGAATGGGGAAATGGGGAGCTCTGGGAAGGGGAAGGACAGGGTTAAATTTAGCTTAGAAAGCTGTGCTTGGTTGTTGTATGGAGGGAGATACATGCCATGAGGCCAGAGTTGGACCAGCACAGAATTGGCAAGGGCAGGAGGATTGAGGCTAGAAGCCAGCTAGAGAGATGGCGGTGACCAATGGACCATGTTTCTGCTTATCAGTAGAGGACACAGTGGGGAGATGAGAGATGAGGAAAGGTGCAGAGGAGTCTGGAATAGCACAAGTTTGGGACTTGTTCCCCCAGAGGTTCCCAGCACTCCCAGGGAGGATTCACACTGATTAGACAGTGGTGCTGCCAGTGAGGTTGAACAGTAAATGGAGACAGGCTTCGGAAACAGGCCCTGGTCATCACCCCATATGTGGGCATCATTTCAGAGACAGAACTGAAGTCATCAGGGTCTGTGGTGAAGAGGAAGAAGCCCAGGACCCAGCCAGAGAAACTCATAATAAAAAGGGAAGAGAGATAAGCAAAGAGCAGTGGCCAGCAGTTGGAGGTGTTAACTTCAGATGAGGAGCTGGTTGGGGGACTAACCTTCGCAGGGGCAAAGAGAGTGAGCAGGAAGAATGAGGGCAGAACCCTGTTAAGGGCAGGGGACAGTGGTGCTTAATGTAGGGAAAATTTGGATCCTCTCATCAGGAGCTCCCATGAGGGAGGAGTGGTGCTGAGAACAGAAAGCCCAGACACAGTGTACTGGAGTGGCTAAAGGCCATCTCTAGAGGGCGCCTGCAGCCACATCCCAACTTACCTATAAATTTTGCAAACTTAGGCAAGGAAATTAGAATAGATTTTCCCAAGGAAGATTTGGGGGATGAGGTGGTTCTTCTTTTTTGGTTTCTGTGTTGTGTTTTTCAGTGCTGGTGATTGAACCCAGGGCCTGGTGCATGCTAGGCAAGTGCTCTTCCACTGAGCTACCCCACCTCTGGCCTCCAAGGAAGGTTTATTGAATGCCTACTATCTGCCAGGCTGTGTCCTAGGCCCAGGAGACTGCAACCCTGAATAAATAGTCCCTGTACCGCAGTACTGTGAGAGGTCAGTGGCGCTGATGAAAAACACTTAAGACAGCACTTGGCACCAATTAAAAGCACAGCCAATGTGGGGATTGTTTTATTACTATTAAAACATAATATGTGTTTTTAACGAAGGGTCGCAGGCAGCCCTCTTGCCCAGCCTGGTGTCCCAAGGACAAGCACATCTCACCAGGAGCAGCCAGCGCCTAGGGACTGCTTCCCCAGGAGGAAGGGAGCTTGGGGTGGGGAAGAGTAGTGAATAGAGCTCCTTCAAGGTTGGGGTGCCATAGCTCAGAAGCAGATATGGGTAGGGCTGGGACTCTTGATTATACAGATGATTTGGTGGTCTTCCAGAAGGTCCTGTGATCCCCATGCTCACTGGCCTGTGCTAGATGCAGGGATGGCCTGAAGGCAGCCTGCCCTCTAATAGTAAAGCTCCTGGTCCCACCAGCCTGGGGGAGAGAAAGAGAAAGGAGTCTCAGAGCTGGGGGTGCCTGTCAGAGGGAACAATGGCCTCAGAGGTTATGAAATTGCAATTTGATATGGAGGGCTTGGAGGTTAAGTGTCAAAGATCAAAGTCAGGGCAGCACCTCTGAGAATGTTTCAGCCCCCTGCCTCCATCCCCCACAGTTCCACACTCACTCCCTGGGCAACAGCGAACTCCAAGTTTCCGGATCTCATCGTAGACGAAGATGAGGAGACCAAAGGGCATGGGGACCAGCCACCACTGAAACCTGAAGCACAGGCAAGATGGCAAGGTGAAGGCCATCCCAAGGTCTGTGTCCCCATCCCTCTGCTTACACCTCACCACCCCTCACCGAATGGGCATGAAGTTGAAGATGTTGGGCATTCCGGGGCAGTAGCACAGGAAGCAACCAATGCAGACCTGGAACACAATGGCAATCACCAGGATCCTGTTCCTGCAGGTGGGGCAGAATGAAACAGGCTCAGATTGGCAGACTTGGGATAAAGATAGACCAACAGGACTTGGGGACCAGATGGAAATCAGGGTTCTGGGTCAAGGCAGGTCAACTGTCAGAGGCAACAGGGGATGTTTACACATCTGACACTGGAGCAGCCCAGGCCTCTCCAATAGTGGGAGCTGGCCCTGTCAGCATCAGCCCTTTAGGAAACACGGAAGGGCCAGCTGAGAGGCACATGGGAGAGCAACTGGTCAACTGATAGGAAGGTTTGGGTATCCAATGGTACTGGCATTTGCTGGCTTAGTGAGCCCTCATCCGGGTCTGATGGGAGTTGTGACCAGGGATGGGGATGGGATGGGGGCTGGGGTCAGCTAGGAACACCTGAAAAAGCCCTGCTGAAAAGCAGAGAGGCGGCGTGTCTTGCGGATGAGGACATCAGCGATCTGGCACATCTCAATGCTGATGAAGAACACAGTATAGCAGGTGTACTGCTGGTACAGGCGCTGTCCAAATGTCTGGACAAGAAGGAGACAAATTAGCTTGGGCCCAGACACAGAGCCTCCACAGGGCACCAAGGTCCTGAGCCACAAGCCCCTAAATGCACCTTTCCCCTCACATCAGGGACTGGGCTTGAGGGAAGGGAAAGATGCAGCATCTTGGAGGTTTGAGAGTCTAGCAAAGCTTGGACAACTTGACACAGTAGGCCAGGCTAGATTGCTTCACGGTGAACCGAGAAGACAGATTTCTCAGGCAACTAAAAGAAAGGGAAAAGAAAATGGGAACCTCGAGGCAGGATTTGCAAAGTCCAGTGACTCCAGGGGCAGGCAGATGGCAAAATTAGGGAAGTGGCCAGGAGGGCCTTTAGGGAACACAAGGCATATGCCCCACTTCCAGTACAGCCACCATGCAGTCCCTTTCCTCAGCACAGCTAATTTTAATAGCAGCTAATTGTGTAGGGAGCAGCTACTGTGCTCCAGGCAGCCGGTGTTCCTGTGTGTCATTTTCATTCCATCCTCCCAGCAACCCTATGCGGTAGGTAGATGGGTGGTACTCAGTCTGCAGGATGCATCAGACTCTGGGAAGGGCTGCTTAAAACAGGCTCCCAGGCACCACCCCCAGAGTTTCTGACACCAGAGGGGTCATTGGCATTTCTCAGATAATACTGTTGCTGCTGTTCCAGTAACAAATTGAAAATCACTGAGGTAGACATTAGTATTATGCCCACTTTATAGGTAAAAAAGATGAGACCAGAGGCAAAGCCACTTGCCCAGTGTCACACAGCTTGTGGAGTGTGTGCCAGATCATGAATCCAGGCAATCTGACTCCAAGATCTGCATTCTTAACCATGACAGTATTATCCTGATCTGTATTCTGTTATTCTTTAGAGCAAACTAAACACATCTGGTAGCCACATCTAGCCTCACTGTGCTCCAGACCTTCATTGAAATGGACCACTCACACCAGTACTGAGTGTGAGGGACACTGCAAGGAAAATGACAAGAACTTCCACACCTAAGATGCTGTGCTGCTATTAGGGAAGGGAGAGGCCCTTCTGCAGGTGTGGGCATCAGGAGCAGGGCATAGAGCCACAGATGGTTTGGGAAAGGCCCCTTCCCCCAGAATTGGAAGAGAGTTTGGGTGCCTGGGATGCTGTGGCTGAACTCAGTTCTGTGTGGGCAGTGAGTATGGACCACACAGGTGGATGTCACTGGGAAAGAGGGAGCAATGGAATAGGATGGAAAAGGGGCTCACCCACTCCTGGCCATAGCTGTCCTGCAGATCTTGTAGGTGATGGTCCTCCCACTGTGGCCGCAGCCCCACACACAGCAGAGGGAACCAGCCCTCCTGGGCCATGGCTGTGAAGTAGTCAGCGAAGCCAGCAAATGATTGGATGGCACCTGGAAGACAGGCAAGGAGACACAAGGAGGGACAGGAACAGAGATGGAGACAGGTACACAAAGAAGGTCCAGAACACACAGCCAGTGACGTCGAAACAGTCCATAGAGACAAACACAGACATGGAGTCAGGCAGGGACACAGGAAGAGCAAAGACCCCAAGAGAGATCATTAGGAACATAGGAGACAGAGGCGCAGAGAGACAAGAACAGAGGAAAGAAAGATATACCAAAAGAACCCACAACAGAGTTGACACGAGAGAAGGGGACCAAAGAGACACAGAAAACAAGCACTGCGAGCCAGAGCAAGTTGGGGAGACCCGTCCTGGCCCCATGGCCACTCACCAATCTGGAAGTAGGAGTAGGCAGCCAGGGGCTCATTGACCAGTCGGTCTCGCTTTGGGTTCCGTGGTCGCAGATGCATGATGTCACTCTCAGCCTTCTCATATGCCAGGGACACAGATGGGAACTAGCCAGGAGCAGAAGAAAACAGGGCTGAGGATTTGCCTGGGCTCCTGTCCCCCATACTCTAGAGTTGCCCCACTACAGCTCCTTGGAAATAACAAGACAGGTTAGGCGGCAGGACCTGCAGTGACCACATGACCACACCTGCCCAGACATCGAGGGTCCAGCTGCCCCCATGGGAGTTCTGGCATGTCTGGCCGCATGTTCCTGGAGTCCATCTCCATAAGAATGTCCACTTTTGTCCTTTGGTCACATGCATTCTCTCCCCTCCCCTTCTCTCCCTTCCTCGCTCATCTCCTTTTCCTTCTCTGTCGTCTGGTTTGTTCTCTGGTCTCTGGGGGCTTCCAGTCTGGGCCTCTCTGCTTCCTTGTAGTTCTTTCTTACTTCCTGTCTCTTCATCTGTTTGTCTCTAGCCTCTTTCTCTATAATTGTCTCCCTACTTTTGTGTGTCCCTGCTCCCATGCTATTTTGTCACTCTGTATCTCTTCAGTTCCTCAGTGTCCCTGTGTCTCCTGCCCCACCCCACCCCCACTGACGGTCCTGTGACACAGTTGCAGCAGAGTATACTGATCAAGTGCACAGGCCTGGGGCACCTGCCTGCCCAGACTCATATCCCGGATATGCCACTTACTAGTTGTGTGACCTGTGGCAAGCCTAGTCTATGCCTCAATGACCTCATCAGCAAAATGGGAACAATAGAATCATCTCACAGGGTGCTCATAAGGACAACATTAAGTAAATTACCATGGGTAGGGCCAGAGTAGAGACTAAACTAATAAGCATGTCAACATGGCCATGTACCTGGCTGCATTTGGGGCTGTATCTGTGGCTGGTCTATTTGAAGGGGTTTGTCTGTCCATATCTATTTTGGGATGTCTGTCTGTGATCCATGTTTGGCCAGATATCTGTTAACATCTCTGTCCAGATTTCCAAGAGTCCCTTATGTCCATGGTCTCTGCATGCCTCCTGAGTGTCCACCTGTGTGTCTGACCAGGCCTGCCCACCTGCATGTCCACTCCTGGCCACCTGTTGATGTGTGCCTATGTCCTGTTATTCTGTGTCCAAGAGTGTATGTAATGACCATGGCCCATGGTGTCCACCCATGGGTGGCACCATGGGTAGGGTGGGGCGTTGGGACTGTAGACTCACAATGTCGGTGCAGAGCTCTATGAACAGGATGGTGATGCACCCGAGGGGCAGCGGCACACTGACAGTGATGTAAATGAGGTAGGGGGTCAGTTCCGGGATGTTCTTGGTCAGAGTGTAGGCAATGGACTTTTTCAGATTGTCGAAGATCAGTCGGCCTGTGGGGGTACAGCAGGCACCTCAGCTTCCTGGCAGCCCACTGCCACCTGCACTTACACGGCCTTCCCTTCCCTAGCCAGACCAGACCTTGCTCCACACCCGTCACAATGGAGGCAAAGTTGTCATCCAGCAGGATCATGTCGGCTGCATTTTTAGCAGCATCTGAGCCAGCAATGCCCATGGCTACGCCAATGTCTGCCTTCTTCAGGGCCGGGGAGTCGTTCACACCATCCCCTGTTACGGCCACAATTGCTCCCTGCAAGCCATGGGTACAGGTGGGTGAAGAGTCAGAGAGACGCCAGCCCAGGGCCTGCCCCTCCATCTGCCCGGCCTCATCAGCAGGGTCTCACCAGTCTCTGGCAACTCTCCACAATCACCAGCTTCTGCTGGGGACTGGTGCGAGCAAACACCATCTCAGGGTGTGTGCGCAGGGCCTCGACCAGCTCTGATGGGTCCATGTCCTTCAGCTGCATGCCATTGATCACACAGGCACGGGCATCCCTGGAGAGGGGGTGGGAGGCTCTCAGCTGGAGCCTGTGGGAGAACCATGGCGAGGGCTGAGGGGGACTTACTTCCGATTAACCTGGTCCACAGGCACACGGAGGCGGGCAGCAATGTCCTCCACTGTCTCACTGCCTTCCGAGATGATGCCCACACTGGCTGCGATGGCCTTAGCTGTGATGGGATGGTCACCTGTCACCATGATCACCTGTGGGGAGACCATCGGATCCTTGACACCTTTCGATCAACCCAGTCTCCCCGTCCTCCCCATAGGCATCTGCTGATACACTCATTTATTCAACCAAGTGTGAGGAAAGTACTCCTGTACTTTGTGGAGCTGACATTCTGGTGGGGTAGACAGTAAACAGGCAAAGGCAAAATAAATAAGTGATATGGCATGTTTAGAAGGAGGGAAGAAAATAAGCTCAGTGAAGGAAGTGGTGGCTCAGGTTAATTGTGCCTAGGGAAGTCCCCTCTGAGAAGGTAACATCTGAGCTGAGACCAGAAGGAGGTGAGAAAAATCTTTAAGAAGAGCATTTCTGGCAGAGAGTAAATCCAAGGCCAGGAGGTGAGAATATGCCTGAACTGTTGGAGGAAAAGCAAGAACAGCACAACTGGTGTGAATGGGGGAAAAGGGCTAAGGAATGAGCCCAGAGTGGGAGCAAAGCCCAGAGCTTATAGGGCCTTGGAGACCTGAGGAAGGGCTTGGGCATGATTTGCTCAGCAATGGCTCTTCCACCCTTGATTTGTCATTGAGGAACCATCTCTGTCCCCCAGACTATTAGTTGAAATGAGGTTTCTAGATTGGGCAGGTATGCTATCCTCCAGCCATGATGACTGGTTCAGGAATGAACACGTGACCCAATCTGGCAGGACAGGTGGGAACTCCCTGTTAAAGTTAAAGCTGTTGGGGGTGAGAAGGCAGGTTGTCATCTTTACCCATCCAAATTGAGCAACTTCTTGGGAATAAAGCCAGCAGAGAGAAACATAGACCTGAGACGTGAGCAAATTCCTAATAATATGGAACACCTGGATTCAGCTGTACCTGAAGATACATTCCTAGGAACCTTTCAGCATCATGAATGAATATATTCTATTCAAGCCAGTTTCAGGAGGGTTCTGCCACTGGGTTTCCACATTCCCAAATACTGCTACCCTCTGTCCTTATCACTGCCTGGTCCTCTCCCCAGTGGCATACCCGGATGCCTGCTGTGCGGCACTTGAGCACAGCATCAGGAACAGTGGCCCGGGGTGGGTCAATCATGGATACGAGTCCCGCAAAACAGAGGCCACTACTTGGAAAGTTCATGGCCTCCACGTCGAAGGCATAGCCAGGTGGGTAGTCCTTCTCATTCAAGTAGAGCTGGCAGAAACCTACCATAAAATAGGGAAGTGAAAGAGGAGTCCTGGGCAGATCCTACTCTAGCAAGCCCAGGAGATGAGCAAAATAACCAGGCACCTTGCACCTGTGGATGCCCAGCATGTTATCTGAATCCATTCCTGCAACCACTCTGTGAGGCACACCCTCATCTTGCAGATAAGGAAACTGAGGGTTGGGGAAGGAAACTTTTTTTTTTTTTTTTGGTACCATGGATTGAACCCAGGGGGGCTTAACCACTGAGCCACATCCCCAGCCTTTTTGTTTTGTTTTGTTTTTTGTTTTGTTTTGTTTTAAAATTTTATTTTGGGACAAGTTCCGCTAAATTGCTGAGGCTGACTTTGAACTTGCAATCCTGCCTTAGCCTGCCAAGCTGCTGGGATTACAAGCACGCACCACAGGCCCAACACAAGGGAAGATTTCTTGCCAGAGGTCACACAGCAAGTAAAGGAAGGAAGGAAGGAAGGAAGGAAGGAAGGAAGGAAGGAAGGAAGGAAGGAAGGAAGGAAGGAAGGAAGGAAGGAAAGGAGGAAGGGAGGGAGGAAAAAAGAAAGAGAAAGAAAGAAAGAAAGAAAGAAAGAAAGAGAGAGAGAGAGAGAAAGAAAGAAAGAAAGAAAGAAAGAAAGAAAGAAAGAAAGAAAGAAAGAAAGAAAGAAAGAAAGAAAGAATTGGACCACAGTCTGTACTTTCCAGGGTCAAGGCAGGGGTTAGGGAAGTATAAGGGGTCAAGACAAAAATTGAAGGAGGCTGAAGGTCGGGACAAGGATTTGGGATGGGGGAGTTCTGAGTTGAGACAGGGCCTGGGGAAGGTCAAAGGGTCAATAGGGGGACCTGGAAAGTGGAAGTCAGGGCAAGGGCTGAAAAAAAAATCATGGGGTCACGGGTTAGGTAAGGAGGAGGATGGTCAGGGTGAGGACCAGAGTGGAGAGACTGGGTCAGAAATTGAAGCTAGACAGAGGTCAGGACTGAGACAGAGAAAGTCAAAGGTGAATGTGTGGACTGGGGCAGATCAAATGAGAAAGGGCAGGCTCAGCGCTGGGCCGGGAAAGGCTGGACAGGGTCGGCTGGACAGGGCCTGTGCTAGCTTCTCCTCGCACACCGGGTAACCCACCCAGGGCGAGTCTCACCGAGCACGCGTTCGCCCAGGCCCCCCAGGCTGAGGTAGGCAGTCTGGAAAGCCTCCCGCCATTGCTCGTCCAGCGGCAGCTCCTGGCCCTTGATAAGGATGGAACTGCAGCGCTCCAGCACGCGCTCGGGGGCGCCCTTCATCACCAGCAAGTGCCGCGGGTCGCGCGGGTCCTCCAGCGTGTGGATGGACAGCTGTGGGCAGGGAAGGGGCGGGGCTGTGGGCGGCCACGGAGGATGGGGGCGGAGCTGGGGACGCGGGGCGCGGCCTGAAGGGTCTTGGGGAGTGAGAAGGTGAAGGCCTTGAGTGCTGGGCGGGTCTTAGGTAGAGGCTGAGGGCTAGGCGGGGCCAGGCTCAGAGCAGGGTCCGGAGCACAAGGAATGGGCCGAATTAGGATGTGGAGTTGGGCTGGAAACAGGATTTGATGGCTTACTACTCACGGGTGACCTGATACCAAGATTCTCTCGAGAGGGGATGTCCCTGCTGCGAGGGACCAGAGAGGAGGCTTAGATGTAGGCGGGACCTAACCATAGGGGGGTCGGGGCTGTGGGCAGGGCGAGGGATGGTTAGGACCCTGCGGAAAAGCCCTACTGACAGCGGCGTAGGCCCGCCCTAACTGTGGGTGGGGCCTGAAGTGGGCGGGCCAGGACCGGGGCGGGGCGGGGCGCTCAGGCTGCACACCTGGAACTTGTTGGTGGAGTTGAAGGGGATCTCACAGACTTTGGGGAAGCGATCGCGGTAGCCCATGGCGTTGCCCAGCGTCAGCTCGGAGAACTTGAGCAGCGCAGTCTCCGACGCGTCTCCAATCACGATGCGCTGGGATCGGGGACCGATCGTCAGGATGGAACCTGGCTTCACCAAGTTCCCAGCATGCCCCCGGGTCCCCCAGTATCTCACCTTGGGCACCGGCACCGCGTCCTGGCCGGACTTGAAGGCGGCGCGGTTGCACAGGGTGAGCACGCGGCACAACGCCCGCCACGTCTCCGAGGACTGGTCAAAAGTCTGTCCTGAAGACCAGACACCCGGGCTGGCAGCGCCAGGGAGAGAATCTCCCAGACCAGAACAGTGCCCCTCCCCCTACGTTCAGGTTGGAGTGCCTCCCCAGGCCTAGTGGGACCCTAGATCAGAGCCCTGTCTCTAGACCCAATATTCAGCCTTCTGTGAGACGGGACATAGCGCTCCTTCACAAACCTGGAGCTGAGTCCCCTCTGGGCACAGTTCCCGCCCCCTTCCCATTAAGGCAAAGCCTTCCCGGGCTCCCTTCAGGTCTCCACCATCCACTGGATCCTGTCCCAGTACTCGTCCCCTCCCATCTTCAGACCTGACTGGTCTTCCGTGGTGTCAGCTGTGTGAATGTGGTTGTCAAACCACAGGTGGGACACAGTCATGCGGTTCTGAGTGAGGGTCCCCGTCTTGTCAGAGCAGATCACCGATGTAGAGCCCAGGGTCTCCACTGCTTCCAGGTTTTTGACTACACAGTTCTTACTGGCCAGCCGTTTGGCTGTCAGGGACAGACAGACCTGGGGAGAGGTGAAAAACTCAGGCACAGGGACAAATTCCTGCTTGCAGTCCCATTTTCCTCCACTCAGAGTGCTGGGGAGTTCTTCACACCAGCCACAGTGTTTCAAGTGGGAGATTCTTCTGCCAAACACAAAACAAAACAAAACAAAAACCAAGCTTTTGTCCAATCTGTGCTTCCTACTTGGGTTGCCTTTCCCAATCTACCCAGATACACTCCGAGCTGTCCCAGCTGAGATTCTGCATGTTCTATTATGAGCACAGTCAAAATGAGAAAATGAACGCCTGAGTCTCCTCTGGGTGACTCTTGGACTACATGTGACTATGTAAGGCCTGGTTACAGGGCAGCTGCCAGGGGACCTCAGCTTCCTCCCGTCTAGGACCCTGTCCATCTACGAGCCCTCATATGGGGCCCAGGATATGGCCTGAAGCAGGTGAATGTTGAGTGAATGGATGATGGGAAAGTGGAGGGTGGATGGGGAGGTGCATGGATGGATGGACAGATAGGAAGGTGGGAGGTGGAAGCCTGGATGAATAAATAAACATATGGACAGACTCTCAGCTCCCTGTACCCCCTTGGCCTCCTCACTCACTGTGACAGTAGCCAGCAGTCCCTCAGGCACATAGGCCACCACAATGGCCATGAAGAAGACCATGGCCCGCAGGAAGGTATAGCCTATGCACATGGCCACCACAAAAAACGTGGCGCCAAAGAGGATGGCGAGGCCTGCGATGATGTCCACAAAATGTTCGATCTCGATAGCAATGGGCGTCTTCTCGTTTTCCACTCCTGAGGCCAGGGATGCAATGCGCCCAATGATGGTACGATCACCCGTGTTCACCACCAGGCCCTGCGCTGTGCCTGCAGTGGGCCAAGAGGGGCTCAGGGTGGGGTAGGCAGCAGTGGGGGTGGGCTTCGCAGCAGGCACTGAGGGTGGGGCAGTGTGGAGACAACAGAGGCAGCAGGAATGGGGTAGTTAAAGCAGGTGATAGAGTCAGTGTGCCCTGGAGAGGTGGCAGTCATGTGGGGTGGGAAGAACATGCCACAGAACACAGTAGAAGAGCCAGCAGGGCCGTAAGGGAAGCATGGAGGCCGTGTGGCTACTGAACGGGTGGGAAGGGGCTCCACAGACCCTCAAGACACATGGTGGAGAAGAAGGCGATGTTGCGGGTCTCCAGTGGGCTCTCGTGGGTACACTCCGGTGAACGGGTCTGTGGCTCAGACTCTCCGGTGAGTGAGGAGTTGTCCACCTTGCAACCCTGGGCTGCCAGGATGCGGATGTCAGCTGGAACACGGTCCCCACCTTTCATCTCCACCAGGTCACCCACCACCAGCTGATCTGCGTTGATCTGGAACTTGTCCCCATCTCGGATCACAGTGGCTTGCTGTGGGTCAGGGGCACCAGAATAGAACAGGCAGGGGTCGAGGTGAAGGTTGCTGAGTGTAAAGGGATGTGGGGAGGTGAACATGGGGACAGTTGAGGCCCTAGTGGAGATATGGAGGTCAGAGTTAAGGGCAGGGTGGGCCTGATGGAAGAGGATCCTGCCAGGATCCTGCCTGAGTGGGTCTGGAGCTTCTGGAATCTGAAGAGGCCAGGGCCTGAGGACCCACCTGGGGCACAAGGTTCTTAAAGCTGGCGATGATGTTGGTGCTCTTGAACTCCTGATAGTAGCCGAAGCAGCCAGTGACCACGACCACAGCAATGAGGGCGATGGCCAGGTAGAGCTGCAGGAGGAGTCAAGGGGCTGGGGTTACATGTTAGGCCTTAGACGCTCCCTGCCCAAGACCACGCCCCATTCCCTGGCCCCTGGAATCCTTGGGGTCACCTCTGTGGTTTCCCACTACTAGGAAACCTCGGTACTGTTCCCTTGGTCTGAGACCCACCAGCAGGTTCTGCACGTCACGTTCACCTATGCTGTATTCCAGTCCCTCCTGCCCTGGCTCCTTGGGCTCCTGAATTCTGGGTCTTCCCATGGTCCTATCTCCTGTGGCTTGTGACCCGTGTCTGTGTTCCCTGGTCATATATGTTCCCTTTTCCTGTGTCTCCCAAGTCTGTTATGGCCATGGCCATGTCCTGTATCTCCTCATGTTTCTGTCTCTTCTACAATCCGTGTGCCACCTTCTGCATCTCCTACACCCAATAGTCCCTGTGTCCCCATGTCCCCATATCCGTGTGCTTGTGTATCACAGACCTTATGCTAAATTCTCAGTCCCCACATCTATGTACCTCTTAGTCCCCATTCCACGTCACCTGTCCTATGACTTTTCAAACCTCTGCCCAATGTCATAAATGTCCCCGAGTCCCCATGACCTTTTCTCTGACCCTGTTGTGTATCAAACATCCCTTTGTCCTGCATCTCCATTTCCTCTGTCTGCTTCTATGTCTGGTGTCTTATATCTCTCCATGTGCTGTGTCCTATGTCTCATGTCCCTTATGTCCCTGGTGTCTCATATGAAGTCCTAATGTCCCTGTGTCCTGTGGCCTTAGTTTGTCTTATATCTTCTGTTTCCCAAGTCCCATATTCTTACATATTGCATTCCTATGTCTTCACGTTCCACCAAGATGGGTTCACCCAAGACTCATCCCCAATGTCCCTGTGACCTATGTTCCTGGGTGTGTCTCACATCCCAGTGTCCCCTCAGGGTCCACGACTCAGAACGGCATCTCTATGCTCTGAATCCCCATCCTACGTTCCCTTTGTCCTGAGCCCCAGGCTCAATGTCCTCTGTCCCGAAGGTCCCTGTATCCTGTGTCTGGCCTGCAGGGCCCACCACTCACGTTGTCGTCAGTGGTGAGGTCACCCTCGCTGGCCTGGATGGCAAAGGCGATGAGGCAGATGGCAGCAGCCACCCACATGAGGCATTGCAGGCCTCCTGCCAGCTGCCGGGCAAACTTGACATACTCTGGTGTGCCCCGCGGTGGCCTCAGTGCATTGGGCCCATCCCGCAGCAGCAGCTCAGCTGCCAGGCTCGCAGACAGGCCCTGGGGACAGAGGAGTGGGCTGTGGTGGAGGTCACAGGGCCTTCCTGTCACCATGCACCCTCTGCCTCCGTCTCCTCCCCCTTCCCCTCTCCCCCATCGCTCTCTGTCTTGTCCCTCTTCCTCTTCCTCTCCCCACCCCCGCTCCTTCCTTCTTCCCCCTTCCTCCCTCCCTCCTGTCTCTCATCTTTCTGTCTCTCCTCCTGTTGTCTCTCTCCGCTCCTCTCTCCCTGTCTCTGCCCCTCCCTGTCTCTGTCTCTCGCTGAGACTAACCCCTAACGCTCTCCTGTCCCCTGTCCCCCTCTTGCCCTGGCGGTGCCTTCTCCTCCCCAGCCCCGGCTCACCTTGGTGGCACTGGTCTTGTACTTCTGTTCCAGCTCTGCCACTGACAGCTGATGATCGTTCTGGGAGGTGGGCGACAGGGCACTGCTGTCTGGCTCTTGCCAGCGCCCACCCCTGCCCACTGCCTAGTTCCCAGCCCCGTCCCCAGCCCCGCAGCCGCCTGGCCCGATGCTCACAATCTCCATCTCCTTCTTCATATTCTCCAGTTTCTCTTTCCTCTTGCCTCCCCCACCGCCGGCCTTCTTCTTGCTCATCTTGGCGGCCATGTCCCCACCAGGGCCAGGCCCCAGCTCCACTGAGTAGAGCTCATAATTCTCCTGGGAGATGAGGTGGGACAAGGGAGGCATTAGATGTCATTGGGACCCTGCCCCCACCCCAAGCCCCCAGCCCAGGACCCCACTCACTGCCTTCCCCATGGTGCCTAGAGCTCGGCCTCCCTTGGCCTCAACAGAGTTTGGGGCCAGACCAGCTCTGATATACCCAGGGAGGGTGGGGGTGGGGCAGAACTGGCTGATTACAGCTGATTACAGGGCTCCTTGGGGTGACCTCCAGGCCTGGACAGTACAGGCATTTCCCAGTGGACTGCCCCAACCTGCCCAAATCCCAATGCAGCCTCACACCGATCAAGAATCACCAGGAAAACCACAGCAATGACAATAAAGAGAACAAACATGCAGTGACGTGTGACAGGCACTGTGTGAGGACTTATTTAACCTTCCAACAACTCTAAGAGGGGAACACCCTGAAGCACAGAGGGGTCAAGCCACTTGCCCACAGTCCCCAAGAGAGGGCATGATAAAGTCAAGGCTCAGAACCAGATAGGTCAGGTGCAGAGTGTCCTCTTGTAGGCCTGGTCACCTGCAGGAAGAATGCCCATAATAGTCTCTGTAAAGGCTGTCATTTACTGAGGACTTATTATGGGCTGGCCCTGCCCTGTGTGCTTTACTCAAATGGTCTCCTTAGCTTCTCACAACAGCCCTGTAAAGTTCTGTTCTCTCATGAGCTTATTGTACAGATGAGGAAACCGAGGCCTAGACAGGTAGGATTTTGTATAAGGTTGACGTGCCTAAGGATTCCAGCCCACTTCTGACCCCAGAGCCTCTTACGTGGCACCACCAACAAGACACCAAACATAACACAGGTAGCCCAAGAATGTGCTAGGTTCTGCACACGTGTGACCTCACAGGTTCTTGCAACAAACCCCTGCGAAGGGACTCTATTAGTCCCATTGTGCAGAGGGGGAAACTGAGTCTTGAGGAGGTTCAAAGAGGGTCTCCGAGGCACTCTACACCACCAGCTATAGCAATCGGGGATCTTAACCATTCCCCTGTCTCCACGCCACCCTGCCAGAAGGAGGAACCAAGGTGAAAAATGGGGAGAGGATGTGTCTAAGCATCCTGGCCTAAACTTGGTGTTTGGTGCCCAGTTCCAGGTACCAAAAAGTCCAAATCCCCCAGGTAGGGACCTCTGGGGGCAGCAGTGAGGGGCTGGGCTGCTAGAATACTGGGGTCTCTGTATGGTCATGTTTGGCCCAGGGAGTGGGCATGTCCCTGGGGCAGGTGAGAGTGGAGCTGATTAGATAATTGCCTTGGCGATGTCCTTCTCATCTGGAGCAGGTCACCTGGGAAAGTCGAAGCTGTTGGGCAGCCTGAGCTCCTCCCCACACCCACCCCACTCTCATGCCCAGCCTGCAATAGAAAACCCCAAGAGAGGAGTAGCATGGGGTACAGTCCCCAACTGCCACTTCGGTGAGACCATGGGTGCCCTGGGCTTCATCTCTGAGCCATGTGTGTCAAACAGCTGGTGTTGCTCCTCTGCTTACAACCCTCAACGGCGTCCCTTCTTTCTCAGAGTCAAATCCACAATCATTCCTGTAAGATTTAACTTTTGTATAACTTTATATTATTTACTTGTTTGTTTGTTGTTGTATGGTGCCAGGATCAAACCCAGGGCCTCACACATGCTAAGCAGGCGCTCTACCACTGAGCTCCACCCCCAGCCCAATTCCCGCAAGATCTGATCCCACATCAGTTCTCGGCCTCAGTCTCCACGACAGTCACACAGGCAGTAGCCTCTTTGCTGTGCCTTGTACAGACAGACCAAGGACGTTCCTGCTTCGGGACCTTGGCACTCGGAGCTCCATCTGCTGGGTATCCTCTTCCTGAGATATCTGCAAGGCTCTTTCCCAACTCCTTCAGGCCTCCATGCAAGTGTCACCTGGGCCAAGGGTCCACCCTGTAACACCTTCACCCCTTCACCTTCCATCCCTTATCCTGACCTTATCCACACCTCCTGTTCTATTGTATTTTACTTTTACTTGCTTGGCATTCGCCTGGCCCACCAGAAGGAAGACGATGACTTGGTTGTATTGCTGTATACCCAGTCCCAGAACATTTTCCCCTCAGATATACAGTAGGTGCTCAATAAACATTGTTCAGAGCTGAACAGGATCAAGCTCATTGATGCTTAGGAATATCCGCTAGCCAATCTGCAGTGCTGGGAAGGTCCTCAGGAATTCTCAGTCTTTGGGAAGTCCTCAGGTGCTCCATACTGTCTCTGGTCCCTCTATCGTTGGCCTACCAGCCGCTGTCCCCAAAATTCCCAGGACCTGGGGCAGCTGCACAGATCCTATCTGCATAAATCGGGGAATCTCACAAAGTTCTAATTGGTGAGACTGAGGAGCCATCACTAGGCACAGACAGCTTCTGCCAAACCCAGGCTGTCCCTCGGGATCTTTGCTTCATCTGTTTTCTCTCCTTTCTCACAGAAGTTTTTTTCTCACAAAATTTTTATTTTGTTACTGTAAATTTCAATTTTTTACTTTATTTAAATCCACAAGTTACAAAGATAGTAAATAAACACATTCTGACCCTTCACCCAAATTTAATGAATTGCTATATTTGTGCCAGATAGATGGATGAATGGATAGATGGATAGATTTAAAGGTGTTTTTTTTGGGGGGAGGGCTGAATAATTTGTGAGACAGAGACAGGATGTTTTCTCCATACATGTGTATGTGTCTCCTGTGAATAAGGACATTCTCTTACATAATCACACTCTAATGAACAAATTCAGAAAACTAACATTGATAAGACACTATTAACTAGATGAGAGAATTTGAGTTTTCCCATTAATGTTCTTTTCCTAGCCCAGGATACAAGCCAGGATCACTGCTTGTATTTAATGATCATGTTCCCTTGGTCTCCTCTGCTCTGTGACATTTCCTCAGGCTCCTTGCTTTCGTGACCTTGGCATTTTGGAACCCTATTAGTTATTTTGCAGATTTTTCCTTCGGTTTGAGTTTGCTGATGGATTTTCCTGATGACATTCAGGTCGTTCACTTTGGGCAGGAACACACAAATGATCTATACCCTTCTGAGAGCATCGTGTCAGGACGTGCCTCATCTTTGAGTCTTTAAACCATCTAGAGCAAGGAAGACATCTGGATTCCTGGGTCTGAATCCACACAGCCACTGTCTGAGCCTGATTCCACAAGCCACTACCCCAGCCCTCACAACCTCCCCCAGCACCCAGCCTTCCCATACCCAACCACCTAATGGCAAGGCCTGGCTCAGTCTGACCCTGTACTAGCGCCATGGCCTTGTCCATTCTGTCTGCAGTTCCCAGCCATGAGAATGGTTAAATCTTCCCAGTGCTTCCCTGATTGCCTTCAGATGGGACTTAAGTTCCGTCTTTGGGGTTGGGTATTTTGCTCGTGCATTTTATTCTTCTAACCTGTGTCCGGCTATTACTGATCCCCATCTCAGGGAGGCAGCACAGAGGCTCCACTCCAGGTGGAATGTGGGAATGGTCCCGGTAATCTCGCACCCTGATGGACTTTACCGTAGCCCAGGTGGACTGAGCACTGCCATTTCAGGCTGGTGGGCAACTCCCAGGGCAAACACTTCTCACAAGAATGTGGCAAGAGAGACATGATCCAAGTAGCTCAACAGTGCAAGATTTCTCTGAGCCTGGGGTGCAGAGATCAATTGGAGACTTTTTTGAGAATTAAGTAATGGTAGGAATTAAAAAAATTTTTTTTCTTTTCTTTAGAAAGAAGGGTCAGAGGATGGACTATTAATCAGATGGGGATCATTAAGTGGTTTTTTTAAGGGGAATTTGAATAAGACTTTCCTGGAACCCCATCCGTACACACTGACCAGGACTCAGTGTCCTCCAGGGCCTGATGGACTCAGACCCCCACCCTCCTTCTGTCCCTCCTTCTTCCCAGGAGCCATTTTTCTTTTCAGGCTGGAGGACTCCGCCTGCTCAGACCTTCTGTTTTTCAAACCGATCGTTTCAGGATCACAGGCAGTTTCCTCTGCTAGAAGCCACCCTGCACCTCTTTCCCATGTTCAACTGCTCATCTTTTGGGTCAGGCCCAGACGCTCCTTCCTCCAAGAAACCATCTTGGTCCAAGCACCAGAATGGGTCCAGCACTTCCCTGGCTTCCTGTCACAGCCTTGTCCTCTCTGTCTGACTTTCCTCCATCCTAGCCCTGACCGCCCTGTGCTGTCACAATCTGCTGCTCTTTCTTCTCCGCTCTGGGCCCCATGAGGCTAGGATCCAGAATACCACAGTCACCACTGTATGCATTTCCCAGCCTGGCCCCAGGGACTGTTTGCCAAGTAAAGGACCTCACTGTGACCGTGACTTTTGGTACATGTTTGCGTCTCCCTGATAAGATAGCAGACTCTGCAATGTCCTTCACCTCCTGGGCAGGTCACCCTCCCTCTACCTCCAGACCCTAGGAAGGTTGAGCTAGGGACTGGGAAGGAAGGGACCTTGCTTCTCCCCCATCTTCAGGCCAGGCCCTGGGGAAAGCTGTGGGTCCCCGTCTGACTGCGGGGGCAGCCAGGTCCTCTGCACCTCTCCCTTCTCCCTCCTTTGTCCAGATTGGAAAGTCAACTGTCCCCGGCCTGGGTGCCAAGTCCTTTACTCACTCAGGAAATTGCCAGGTTCTTTGTTCTGGGACCTTAAGGTCATATCCAGAATCCAATTCTCTCTCTCTCTCCCTTGTTCCCTGCTCCCACCCTGGCAGCCTCTCCCTCTGCCCAACCGCCTGCACATCCCAGCAGCCTCCACCCATCTCCACAGTCTGCTCCTCAAACTGAGTCAGAAGGAGCCTGGGAACCCCCAACCCAGATCAGAGCCCTCTGGGCTCAGCCACCTGCACCTCACTCCAGCTACAAGTGAAGTCCTCACCTGGCACCCAAAGCCCCAGTGAGCTGGCCCTGTGCATCACCTCCCTGAGCTCAGCCCCGCCCACTGCCCCTGGTTCCTTTCATTCCAGCCACACTGTTCTCCCTGCTGTTCCTCAGAAGCCACAGATATGCTCACGCCTCACCCCTCTCCACTTAGGCCTGGATATTTAATCCCTAGAATTTAACTCCTTTGGATTTCCTTGCATCCACAGTTTTTTGTTGTCTTTAAACAACACGAATTCCTTAGTTTATCTTTTCCCCCTAGAATTATTTAGAAAAAGACTACATCTAATTTGAATCTTGAATTCACTGAGCACAGAGGTGCACACCTATAATATCAGCAGTTCTGGAGGCTAAGGCAGGAGGATTTTGAGTTCAAAGCCAGCCTCAGCAACTTAACCAGATGCTGTCTCAAAATAAAATGTTAAAAAGGGCAGGGGAATTAAGAAATGACAAAATCACAGAATTTGGAGGGAAATGGATGGCATTAGAGCAGATTATGCTAAGCGAAGCTAGCCAATCTTTAAAAAACAAATGCCAAATGACTGCTTTGATATAAGGGGAGTAACCAAGGACAGGGTAGGGACGAAGAGCTTGAGAAGAAGATTAACATTAAACAGGGATGAGAGGTGGGAGGGAAAGGGAGAGAGAAGGGAAATTGCATGGAATTGGAAGGTGATCCTCAGGGTTATACATAATTACATATAAGAGGAAAGGAGGGGTAAGAGAAAAATGATACTAGTGGAAGAAATGATTTACAGTAGAGGGGGTAGAGAGAGAAAAGGGGAGGGGAGGGGAGGGGAGGGAAGGGGGATAGTAGAGAATAGGATAGACAGCAGAATACATCAGTCACTAGAATGGCAATATGTAAATCAATGGAAATGTAACTGATGTGATACGGCAATCGGTATACGGGGTAAAAATGGGAGTTCATAACTCACTTGAATCAAACTGTGAAATATGATATATTAAGAACTATGTAATGTTTTGAACGGCCAACAATAAAAAAAAAAAAGGGCAGGGGATGTGGCTCAATGGTTAAGCATCACTAGGTTCAATTCCTAGTAACCCTCACCAAAAAAAGAACATGGAATTCATTTTTTTTTTTCAAGAAAAATCAGAACCTGTGTTTTCTCTGTTTGATGCCCCAGATAATATCCCTTCATGCTCAAAATTCAACTTTTTTCCTTTGCCCTTCAGGGCTCTCGTGATCCCTCTCCTGCCTGCTGTTTGTTAATATTCTTGGTTCGGCTTCAGTCCACTAATTTTCTTTCTCTTCCCAGATTCACTCCTTCCTTGGAGTCTCACTGTTCCTCTTTGAACTTGTTCTTCTGTTTGGAACTCTCTCTTCTCCCAGATGATTTTTATTAAACCATTATAGTTACACATAGTAGTTGGGTTCATTTTGACAAAATCACACATGCATGGAATTTGATTTCAGTCCCCATTCACCATACCCCAATTTCCCTCCCCTCCTCTTTTCTCCTCTTCTCAGATTTTTCTATGGCTGTTTTTCCCACTTCAGATCACAGTCCAGCTATTAGGTCCCCAGTGACTCGGTCCTAAGTCTTTCTTCCAACTCTCCCAAGTTCATTCTTTCCTTTTGTGACATTGACCACTACCTAGAACAGGGCTGCCCAGTATGGTAGCTACTAACCACTCGTGGCAAATTCAATTGAATTACAATAAAATAAAATAAAATATTATGCTCTTCAGTTGCCACATTACAAGCATCAAGAGTCACATTTGGCTAGTAGCTACCATGTGAGACAAAGCAGATGAAATAACAGTCTTATTGCTGAAGAAAATTCTGTAAGTGTTGGATCTAGAACTATCTTCCTACTTTCCATTTTACTCCTTTTTTTCTGTGTCTTCTCAATATAATGTGAGAGCTTTTTTTTTTTTTTTTTTTTTTTTTTTGCATTTCTGAGGATTGAACCCAGGACTGTATGCATGCTAGGCAAGCATTCTACCATTAAGCATAAAAAATGTTGAATATTTTTTCATGTAGCTGTTGGCCCTTATATCATGAGTTTCTTTCTATTGATTTATAATAGCTATACATAACATTAGGATTTATTTTGACAGTTATAAATACGTGAAGTATAATTTGCTCCAATTAAATACCCAGTACTTACCTTTATCCTCACCCTCCCTCTCCCTGTTCCCTTTCCTCTATTCTACTGATCTATTTATTTACTCATTTTTTAAAAAGTGTTTTGTGGATATACGTAATGGTGAGATTCATTGTGTTATATTCATACATGTACATCGGAGAGTTAGGTCAGATTCCTTCCACTGTTTTCACCTCATCCCGTCTCTCCTTCTTCCCCCTCAACCCCCTTCTTCTACTTCCCTGATCTTTTATTTTTATGGACTCCCCACCTCCACTTATTTTCTCTTTCTCTCTCCCCCCCACCAACTTTAAACTAGCTTCCACATATCACAGAAAACATTCGGCCTGTGACCTTCTGAGTCTGGCTTATTACACTTAGCATCATAGTCCCCAGTTCTATCCATTTCCCAGCAAGTGACATAATTGGGCATATCTACTTATTTATAAAATAATTTATCCATTCATCTACTGAATTCTGTTTGGAATGAGATGAAACCTCAATGTGGTTTTGATTTTCATTTCCCTAATTGCCAGAAGTGTTGAACATTTTTTCATGTAGCTGTTGGCCATGGTATTCCTTTTGAGAAGTGTCTGTTTAGTTCTTTTGCCTATTTTTGAATTGGGTTATTTGCTTTTATGGTGCTAAGTTTTTTGAGTTCTTTATATGTTCTGGATGTTAATACCCCAGGAGCAGATGGCAAAGACGTTCTCCCGTTCGGTAGGCTTTCTCTTCACACTCATTTCCTTGGCTGTGGAGAAGCTTTTTAGTTTGATGGCATCCCACCTGTTGTTTTTAGTTTCATTTTTTTGAGATTTAGGGGTTTTGTTAAGGGGTCCTGTGTCAGAATGATGGAATGTTAGGCCTACATTTTTGTCAAGTAGTTACAGAGTCTCTAGTCTATTTCCTAGGTCTTTAATGCACTTTGACTTTTGTGCAGGGTGAGAGGTAGGGGTTCACCTTCATTCTTCTCCATTTGGATATCCAGTTTTCACAGCGTCACTTGTTTAAAAGACTATCCTTTCTCCGATGTATGTTTTTGGCACCTTTGTGTGGTATCATATTGGGGATGCAAAGCAAGTCAAAATGGCGCCTGGCAGCTTGCCAGGAGGAGTGGTTTGTGAAGCAACGCCAGCCAGCGAGCCATTAAGATGGTGAGGATTCCTTATTGGCTGACTGCTGTATCTAGATGATGTTAACTGAGTCAAGCTGTGTGTAATCAGTTGGGTATATATACCTCTGCTGTCCCACAATAAAGTGGCTGCTGCTATCTCAGGTGCCCACTACTTTGAGTTCTCGCTCAGTTCCTGCTGAGTTCACTGGCAATAAAGTAGTTCCCGCTTCAACCTTCAAGTTGCTTGTCACCTCTCGGTTATTTAGCCCAGCCGGACTACGGCAGTATCAGATAACTATTTATGTGGATTTGCTCAGTGTCTTCTATTCTATTCCATGGGAATTCTATTCATGGATCTGACTATAATATAAGTTTCAAGGAGACAAATACCTCACCTGTCTGACTCAGCACTGAACCACTGAGACTTAAAACAGTGCCTGGCACAGTTATCCAATAAGTGTGAATTGAATACGTGGGTGAACCCCGTGGTTCTTGGCAAAGTGGAACTACAGGGCTGCGTGAACTTGTGTGTGCAAACCTAGAGTAAATTAGTGGGAAAGCAGAAACCTCCTCATAAACTTTATTGCTCTTAAAAATGCTGCTGAACAGATTTCCTTCAGCACAGGTAGCATCCAAGGTCAAAGGCTCCAGGAGGAGCAGTCCCTACACCTCACTGATGGAAAGCAGACTTTCAGGATGATCTCATACTTTACGTTTCATAACTTCAATTGTAGTAGTGCAAATCAACAAAGTGGTGCCCATCACAATGCTTGAGATGCCGAAGCCCAAGGCCAGTCTGGAATTTCTCTTTGCTTTTCTGTGATTCCCAAGGTGGTTGGCATCCCGGGTCTGTAGGGGTGAAGGCAAGCTGGTGGGAGTGTTTCCAAGAGGAAAAGAGATGAGGGAATGGCATTCCTGGGTATAGGGCGCAAGTTCAAGATCAGGAATGGTGGTGTGAGGGAGATAAGGGCGGGGTTTAGTCTCCCAGGGGAGAAAGCAGGTAGTCAAGGGGGCAGGAGGAGAGAGTGGATTTGGGCAGGAGTTGGAGCAGCTTGGGAGCATCCTGGGGATCAGTAAGGGCACCCACATGGTGAAGAGGAAAGGACAAGTCCCTAGGAACATGGTGGGTGAAGAAAGAGGTGAACGAGGATGTCGGTGTGGAGACAAAGAAATTTGATGGACGCTGGGTAGTGCCCACCTTAATGGAGAAAAACAGGGCTGGGACTGCCAGCAAGATGAAGAAAAAGAAGGATATGATAGAGAGACACAAATAATCGTTTTGTGGGGGAGGCACAGATGACATGACGGATGGCTGGGATGGCTGGGGTGGCTCTATCTGCCTGGTCTTCTTCGAGATAATCTGGGCTTCGGGGTCCCCGGGTCTAGTTACAGTGGCCATGGACCCGGTCTGAGGAGATGTTGGATGAGTGGAATCTGCAGACAGGGGTAATGGAGTCAGGAGAGGAGTCACCCGAGTTTCCCAAGAAATGAAGACTTGCCAAATCAGCCCCTGAGGCTCGTAAGGTACTAAAAACAAATACTGCCCCAAGCCAAGAAGGCAGGGTCCCAAGCCAAAGCCAACCACACCTCTGAGTTCCCATAAAACAGCCTTGTGAGCCCCACAGCCTTCCTCTAGCCTCTCCTAACGAGTGCCTGCCTCACCCCATAACCCCCTGCCCACCCTCTAACTGCTGCACTTTGCCACCCGAGACAGACACACACTCAAATTCTCCTGCTCCGCTGATAACCCATCACCAACCTATCCAATGACCCTAGGACTTCCCTGGCTCCTCAGTTCAGGAGGCGCCTTGGAGAGTGGAGTCCCAGGGTGTGGCCTCACTACTGACCTCTACTTCATTGTGATTGGCTACTCTGTGATGGGCGTGCCTCCAGTGCTTAAATATGGCTTCTGATTGGTTCAATGTACAGAAGGGGCATTTCCCAGTCTAACGTCTTTCTTGATGCCCCAGTGATTAATTCAGTGAATACGGGAACTGGGTGACAGTAAATTGCCCTTCTTGTTGTCATTGTCCCCAGTTTAAACAGATGATTGGTTCGATATGTAGTGTGTGGGTCTCGCTTCCAGACTACTAAGGGTAATGGGCAGATGTATTGCTCTCTTCTTTGGAGTTTATTGTATTTAGGTGTGGGATGTACTCGGAGGGCCCCGTGGTCTGGCAAGCAGGACCATGATTCTGCTGAATTCATAACCCAGAAAGAACGAGAAAAAACACTCATATATAAAAAAATGCAATTATTTGATTATGAACTAAGGGCAATGCGGGGACATGAGGAGGGCTGTGGAGGACTCCAGAGTACCTCAAGTGGCTGGGAGTGGGGTAGGATGTGCAAGAAAGGCCTCGGAGAGAGGAACATTTGAGTTGAGACTGGAAGTACAAGAGGAGCCCGCCAACAGGAGATCCTGGGAGAGAGTTCTAGGCATGGGGAATAGCGAGGGCAAAGGTCGAGGTGGGATATAGGAGGTTGGTGAGAACAGAACAGAAACCGAGGCGTTGTAGCTGGATGTCGTAGTGGTACTGCGCCAGCACACCCCGCACACAAAGACACACACGACCTACTAACCATCAGGTCTTCCTTAGATTTTTTCATTTGGAATGATTTCAATATTTCCTTTTCATTAACCCCATGTATGGGACTGAAGGAGACCCAGCACAAGTGAGCAAAGAGTCCATGTTCATCTCCTTGAAGAATTAGATTAAATGGCTGAAGATTCTCTCTGCTGGTGGTTCCGGGCTCAAAGAAGTGTCGTGATAGAGTGTTTCCTTGGTTTTGCCAGATCAACAGGCAAAAAAAGGTGGAAATACGTAAAATGATGAGGGAAGCAACCACAATTTGAAACATAGTCAGCCAAGTGGCCCATACTGAAAATCTCCCAACTGTGCCCATTTGTTTGTTTATTATTTTTTTAGATGTTGATGGACCTTTGTTTGATTCATTTATTTTTATGTGGTGCTGAGAATCAAAGCCAGTGCCTCACATATGCTAGGCTAGCGTTCTGCCACCGAGCCACAACCGCAGCCCCCCATTTGTTCTTCTTGATAGCACTCGTGTCTGTGTCTATATGACATTGGCTCTGGGAGACTACTGGCGGTGAGAAAGAGCCATGGCTAAGACCTACAACCTTCCAGCTCTGATCCGTAAAAATCTGTGGATGGAAGAGATGCAGAGGTAGGACATTAGCAAGGCACTGAGGAATGACCGGACTTGATAGAGAAAGCCATGAACTAGGACCCCCAGGGGAAGAATCCTCATCAATAGTGGTTTTCTAAGTATGGTCTTGGGACCAGGAATCTGTTAGAAATACAAATTCTAGGGCCCTACCCCAGACCTACTGAATATGAAATTCTGGTGGTGATGCCCATCCATCACATTTTACAAACCCTTCACACATCCTGGTGCAAAATGAAATTTGAAAACAACTGGACTAGAGGAATGAAAGAGAGAGGATGGAAGGACCAAGGCCCCTCTAAGAGCTTCACACTGACCACTGGGCTTGGTCTTGGTGTTCGTAGATGTTCACTGAATGAATCAATGAGCCCTGGGGGAACTCACACGTGGAAAATAAAAGATCACTCAGAAGGCAGAAATCTCCTTCTATGATTATTGTTCTCTGAAATCCAGTGGAGAGGAGTCTGTCTCAGGGGCAGAGTCAGAGCATGAGCATCTGGAGTCCCAAGGGCCTGAGGGGAACAAGGAGGACCCACCACCCCTAACACTCTGAGGGAGAGGAATCCAGGTGGTTGTCAGGGTCTTCCGAAGTGTGGAAGCATGTGTCACCAGGTAACATGGATAGAGGAAATGAAGAACATAAACAGCAATCCCAGGGTGACACTTACGATGCCCATGGCCAAAGTCAGGTTGGAATTCCTTTCTCCATGGCTGTCGGCATCCCAGGTCTGCAGGATGGGGAGGCAAGTTAGTAGGAGTATCCTCAGGAAGGAAGAGGATAGAGAGGGGTCAGAGAGGGGTCCTTGGTTGGGGTAGAGCTGAAGGGAAGGCATAAGGAGCCTCCCTAGGGAGAAACCTAAGGTCAGGGTAGGGATAAGGATTGGAGCAGGACCCAGGAAAAGGAGAGCAAGGAGGGAGGAGTGCCTCTGGGAGATGGAGACAAAGGGCACAGTGACGTAAAAATGGAGTTCCAAGGAAGATAAATGATGGTGAATTGTGGGAGGTGCTGGGGAGGTCCCTGGAGGGAAGGGGAAACAAATGGGGAGTGCCCCTCTGAGAAACTGTAGGGTGATGGATGGAGGGCCAAGGGGGATCTCGGGGAGAAGGCTGGGGCCCTGGAAAGGAAAGGCAGAAGGAGAAAGGGAATGGGTTAGAGGACAAAGGGGAATCTCTGGGGTGGACAACAAGCAGAGGATCCATTTTTGGGAAGGGAGTGCCAGGGATTGAACTCAGGGGCACTCAACCACTGAGCCACATCCCCAGCCCTATTTTGTTTTTTTTTTTAGAGACAGGGTCTCGCTGCATTGCCTAGAGTCTCACCTTTGCTGGCCTTGAACTCATGATCCTCCTGTCTCAGCCTCCTGAGCCGCTGGGATTACAGGCCTGGAGAGCCACCCACCGGCTTTCCACTCTGCTGTTGATGGGGCATTCCCATCAGCATTATAAATGGTTCCTCATATATGGGGGAGGAGTTCCAAGGTTTTTCTTTCAGTCTGTGCTTCTGATTGGTTCAAAGAATGTAGAGGGTATTTCCTGGGCTCTCCCCACCTTCTGATTGACTTGGGGAGTAAAGGAAGTAAATATTCAGATATTTGCTTTTCCTTTCTCAAATTGAACTCAAGATTATCCTCATGAATACAAACTGGGTGGGCATCTGAAACTGGCTGCTAGTTTTAAAGTTCCCAATGTGACCTCCAGATGGGTCCCATACTTGTCAACAGTGGAATTTACTTATTCATCCCATTTATCCTTATTTTGCACCTATTTTGTGCCTGGTTTTGTGCTGCACTCTGGGAACCAAGAGGTGACCAAGAACAAAGTCATGGATTTTGTGGAGTTCACAATTCCTGGAGAAGACAGAAAATAAGACATCCATATGAATAAATACATGGCATAATTTTTCAGATGATATCAAGTTCTCTGGAAGGAAAGAAATCATGTGCTGTAGAAGAGAGAAATGTAGGAAGCCAACTGGACATTGGCAGAGAGGAGGGATGAGAGGGCATCCGAGCTGAGCCCTGAAGGCTGAGAAGGATCCAACCATGAAAAGATTTAGTGGAAATGGTTCTACGCAGGGAAAGAGCAAGTTCCACGGTCCTACAATGAGAAGGAGGTTGGTGTGGATGAAACAGACAGGAACAGGGGCAAATGGGGCCAGCATGTGGTAAAGGAGGAACAAGAGGTAGGAGAGGGGAAGAGGAGACGGCCTGTCTACATCCCTGAGTGAAGACTTGGGACTGACTCTTGTGGGAGCATTTTGAAGGATTTAATCCAGGAGGTCTGTGATATGACGTCGGCACCAGATGTGCTCTGAGCTGAGGCATGACCAAGGGAGAGTGGAGAGTCATAGGTTCCGACTTTTTTTGTGGGTCTGACTAGGACTACCAAGCTCCTCCCTCATGGATTCCTGGTTGGCTCCAGTGCCAGCAGCCCTCCCAGTTTGATTATTCTGACCGGCTCCCATCCCTTTCCTCAAATGCCATCTTCTAATTTATGGTCTCCTGGGGCTATCTGTCCACATTTCCCATGGGTGACTGGTTGTTCCCTAGGAGGTAGGACTTCAGTGTGCCTTTCCTTAAAGTATATCAGAACCCCGGCTGATTCTTTTAGGGTAGACTCAAGATTGGGTGATGCTCTAGAAGTAGGGGAGGGGGCAGTTCAGGTGGAAGAACAATGAAAAAGTGAGTCACCAGCCGTGGGACCAACACACCTGGAGAGTTCAAAAGAGAATATCTTCAAGTAAGAAGGCCTGATCAGCAGTGCCTGTTGGATTGGATTTTTTTTCATGGTGACATTAGGAGGACTTTCATGGCCTTGTTCTGGATAGTCACAGGACAGCAGTGTGATGACACCATATTCCAGGAGCTTAGGGGATAGATACCTCTTTCAACAGGCTAGCTGTAGAAGGGACAAAAGAAGCTGTGGTTTGGATGTTGAGAATGTCCCCAACGGGGTTATGTGCTAGAAGCTTGGTTCCCAGTGTGGCAGTGTGGAGACAATCTAGGAAGGAAGTGGGGGTATCACTTTTGGAAAGGATTAATATAGTTCTCACAGGAACCTGGTTAGAGAAAATTGTAATGAAAAGAGAAGACCTGAACCCTAAAATTTCTCTTGCTTCCTAGTCTTTCCATATGATCGCCTCCATGATATCATCTGCCATGAGACCCTCATCAGTAGTGAGTTTCCAGAGTGAAATGGAAGTTTATTCTGGATTTCAACCTCTAAAACTTTGAGATAAATAAGACTCTTTCCTTTATAAAATATCCAGCCTTAGGTATTTTGTTATAGCATCATAAAAAGGACTAAGTCACCTCCCCTAGAGAAGATGGGTCACAGACCCAAGACAAATCAGGAACTGGGAACCTCTGTTACCTTCACAGAATTGCAACTGTATGGAATGCACTCACATTCCACTTTATACACAAGTTTGTTTTGTTTTGCTGCAAAGAATTTGAAAGAATTTTTGAAATGTTCAACATCTCTAGCAATTAGAGAAATGCAAATCAAAACTACTCTAAGATTTCATCTCACTGCAGTCAGAATGGCAGCTAACAAGAATACAAACAACAATAAGTGTTGGTGAGGATGTGGGGGAAAGGCACACTCAAACACTGCTGGTGGGATTGCAAATTGGTGCAACCAATCTGGAAAGCAGTGTGGAGATTGCTTAGAAAATGTGGAATGGAACCACCAGTTGACCCAGCTATCCCACTCCTCAGTTTATACCCAAAGGACTTAAAAACAACAGTGACGCAGTCACATCAATGTTATAGCAGCACAATTCACAATAGCTAAACTGTGGAATCAACCTAGATGCCCTTAAATAGATGAATAGATAAAGAAATTATGGTATATACACACAATTAAATATTACTCAGCAATAAAACAGAATAAAATTATGGCATTTGCAGGTAAATGGATGAAGTTGGAGAATATCATACTCAGTGAAGTAAGCCAATCCCAAATAAACCAAAGTCTGAATGTTTTCTCTGATAAGTGGATGCTAATCCATAATGGGGGAGGGGGATAAGTAGAGGAACTTTGCAATGGATAAAGGGGAGGGAATGGAGGGGAGGGGGATAAGGATAGGAAAGATGGTGAAATGAGATGGATATCATTACCCTAGGTACATGTACTATTTATTGCACAAATAGTGTACTTCGTATACAACCAGAGAAGTGAAAAACCGTGCTACATTTGTGTACAATGTATCAAAGAGCATTCTGCTATCATGTATAATTGATTAGAACAAATTAAAAAAAAGAAAACCAAAAAAGAATTTGAAATGTTTAATAACTTTGAATTTGAATGTTTTTTCTATCATTAACACCCAATTGACTGAATGGCATGTGAAATTTTTGTAGCATGAGAAAATCTGACCTCCAAAGGGTTTGCAAGGGCTTTTTTTTCTTTTTTAACATTTGTAAGGACCAAATTTAACAATTCAAAAAATGAACATTTTTGTTGAAATATGTTCATATTGATTCTGACTTTCTAGTGCTTTGAAGAGGATAACTTGTTTTCAGGGAGAAAACATTGTCCTAGTTCTGGCAGAGTTCCCAGACTAAGCACTGTATCCAGAAGAGAAAGAAAGGTTTGAACTACTGTGTGGTGTTTTTCCAGTGCCTGGTGATTTGCCAGCACTCCAGGATTTTAGAACAGATGAAGATGAGATCGTTAACAAAAATAAAAGGAGACTTCTCCAAAATATGGGAATATAGTAGGAAAATGAAAACCCAGAGCTACAATGTATCTTCAATTTCTGTTGATTTTACTTTGGAACCATTTAAGTATTTTAGTAGTTATTTTTTAAGCTGGAAATTAAAAGGGAATTCCTAAAACTGAAAATAAATAAGTGGTCCTAACTGGGTATCTATTGTTATCATAACCAGACAGAAAAGGATTATTTCAAGAGACATTAAACACTATAATTTAACCATACATCCCCCTAATAGGTATGTTGTAAAAGGAAAAGGAACAGCAAGAAAAATCTTTAAAGTTTTCAGGAAATGTAATTTCCTGAAATTACGTGGTAACAAGACCAATGTAGCATTGGTATTGTTATTCTGAGACTGCTGGAATAAATTTGGATAAAATAAATAATTAGAAGATATTCTAATTCTATCATTCCTGGCGTCACTGTAAACTTAGATATTTGGAATGAGAACAGCTGAAAGGAAACCAAACAAATTCTAGAACTGAGAAATCCAGTAAATGATAATAAGAATCTAATAGATGGGATTGATAGGAAATTAGAGATAAAGAGAAATAGTAAATGAAAGATGGGTCAGGAAAAAATAAAACAGACTTCAGAATAGAAGGGGAAAAAAAGAATACGGAAGAAGTTCTGTCACATGTGTGACTAGACTCCTAACAAAAGAGAAAAGAATGGTGTAGAGGAAGCATTTGGAAAAATAGTGCCAAAGAATTTTCCAGAAGAGATGACTGAGATTAATCCACCAACTAATTTAAGAAGCCCAGTGAAGCTCAAATAGGATCCATACAATTTACTCTAAATATATTTTAGAGGCCGGATGTAGCTCAGGGGTAGAAGGCTGGCCCACCTGTGCAAGGCAAAGGTTTGATCTTTGGCACTGCCAATAAATACACAGGAAATTTCAAAAAACAAACAAAAAAAGAGAAAAATATTTATAAGAAGCCCCTTCAATAGAGTGACAGACTGATGGCTGACTTCTAAATAGCAACAAAATGAAGCTCAGAAGAGGGCAACATGATATATTCAAAGTCTGAAAAAAAAATTAAATTAACTGCCAATCTAAAGTTACATGCCCAGCAAAAACACTCAGGAAGGAAGGGAAGGGCCCTCCACCCACCTAACTGAAGGAGGGCACCATGGAGGCCTGTGAACATGTCCATGAGGGACCCTGGAAGCTGAAGCTGAAAGGTGTCTCAGAGCTTGCCATGACCAAGCAGAAGGAGGAAAAGACAAAGAAAAGATGAAACTCCTGAAAGCAATGGGAACCCACAAAACAAGGACGAGAAGCAGCACTGCCTGGGTTGGCCCACCCCAGCCAGGAGGGAAGCAGGAGGTTCTTCCTGATGTGTGGATGCTGACCCAGAACAAGGGAGGGAGGGGGAGAACAGAAGTCCACTGGATTAGACAAAGGGAACAAGGGAAGGGGGTGGAATAGGAAATCAGCAGAATGAATCAGACACGAGGCTCCTACACTCGTCATGAATACATGACCAGGGTAACGCCACATCATGCTTAACCATTAGAATGGGATCAAAATTGCAACGGCTTGCACCCCATGTATGTATAATATGTCAAAATACATCCTACTGTCATGTGAATCTAAGATCAAACAAACAAAAAAGGAATAAAGCAACTCCAAATCTGGGGGGTAAAAAAAAGAAGAGGAAATGGGATATTGAGTTTCCCCAACACCTTAAAAAAAAGAGAGAGAGAGAGAGAGAGAGAAGCAGCAAATAAAAAGGATCCTGAAGAGAGCTTTCAAAAACCACAAGCAGAGAGTAGAGGACTTTGACAGGCACCTGGATACGCACGCAGAGCACTATGACAGTCCCAAAGGAGCTGGATCAAGAAGCCTCCTGAATGTGGCTTTAGAGCAGCATCAAGATGAAGCAGAAGGGTCAGCTGCAGTGTGTTGGATCCCTTTGATATTTTCTGACAACATTCTATTGCACATGCCCATGCATCTTCTGCTGAAATTGTGCTTTTCAAAGCTGTGTCCCTTATATGTCAAGAGCTTTGTAATGTTTTGAACAACTAATAAAAAAAAAAAGCTGTGTCCCCCTCCTTCTGGAACTTGATTATTAAGACTGTTCTTTTACTAAATTTTGATTTTTCAGTAGCACATAGAACATAACCCTTTTTTAGTTTGGACTGGAAAGTTCTGGATTTACTCAGAGGCTAACATCATTTCTGGGAGTGCTGTGGAAGAAGGCTTTTACCCCTGAGTTGCCTCTAACACTCTCAGGTCAGTCAGTTATCCTCACCTGGATGAGACAGACTCTAGAGCTTAAGAAGCTAACATCCCCCACTTAGACCCCCACCAGACCCTGGGAGTCCTGCCCTACCAAGTTCTCTCTGGCTTGGGTTTTGCTGGTTTATCCAGTTTTTCTTTAGCACTACTATAACAAAATACCTAAGACTGAGTAACTTATAAATAATAGAAATTTATTTCTCATGGTTCTGGAGGGTGGGAAGGTCAAGGTCAAGGCACCAGCAGGTTCAATGTTTGATGAGAAACTGTCTTTGCAGGGTTTGACTATCTCAATTATGAAAAAATTGGTGATGCTATTAGACTTATACACAGACCATCAGTCAGAAGGAGGCATCCTTGTTCTTTTATGCTTAAAGACACTGGCCAAATCCTTTACTTCCTGGAAATCAAAACCCAACTATCCAAGCCAAGAAAGCTACTATGCAGAGAAAGAAGGACAAAAGGTGGGGGTAGGGAGTAAAACAGAAAGTAGGAGAAGCCAAAGTTCAGGAAGCAAGAAATGCAGAGTTGAAGGTATTCATCCGATCCATCCTATAGCTATAGCCATCATAATTTCCCCTTGATAATCTTGTCTATGATGAAGATTGGGCACTGTTTCTACTGCTCAGTTCCTGACATCCAGCATATCCATACCCACCCCTGCATCTACTTCTACCCAGAATTGAGCATTTGAGGTGGAAGATATCTTGGCTCTGTAACCTTCGTAAAAACTGAAATGAATTCCTTCAATTCACTCTATGAAGCCATTTCTTCTAACTCTATTCCCAATAGTTAAGGAAAGACAACTGAGAAGTACTGACATAGCAAGCAGTCACTCTTGACAAATGCTACACCTGAGTTTGCCTGCTGTGACACTGCACATATATGTAATTTCTACATTGTTTCTCTGTCCTCTCCCACCACAGGCCTCATATTTTTTTATTCTGGAATACGCACTTAGCCCCTTGAAATATTCTGAATCAATTCATTCCACGAAGCATGTCCTGACTTCTGGATATGTGTATTGCCACTTGTTATTACTGTTTCTAGGTCCTTGACTGGGCTTAAATATAAACCGTGACAACACTTTATAAACCATATTGGGGTCTACATTTGTGAACTTCACCATGGCACTTCCCACCCACTTGCAACTCCCTGCAAACTGGCACCTCACACCCTCCACTCCCTAACTCCACCAGCTAAAACCCAGTGGTACTATATGAGCATCCACCGATGGTTGACCTGAATAATTAATTACTGTGGTGTTTGAAAAGTGCAGTTAATTTTCTAATGATACACATCCCATGAACTCAGGTATTAACTCACAATTTTGAATGGCCTTTTCTCTGCTCAGGACCTCACAAGGCTAAAATTAAGGTGTCAGCTAGGCTGGTTCTCACATAAAGCTCAGAGTTCTGTTTCAAATGCAGATGGGTATCACAGAATTCAGATCCTTGCTGTTGTTGGACTCGAGGACCTGTTCCCTAGCTGGCTGGAAAACTGCCCTCAGCTAAAGGCTGCCTGCATTCCTTTCCACAGGGATGATTACCCCCACCCCACCCCCGGGGATCCCCCCCCCCCCCCCCGTGCTGGGGATTGAACCCAGGGTCTTGTGCCTGCGAGGCAAGCACTCTACCAACTGAGCCATATCCCCAGCCCATCCCTTACATTTTTAAGTCAAAAACAGAGACTCCAATACTCTCATACCTTCAACCTCTTTTACCAGTAAGACTAAGTCCCTTTTAAGAACTCACCTGATTAGGTTAGACCCACTGAGGATTGTCGGAGTCCAGGTCCAACAGGGGGTCTCAGGAGACTAACGGATGGTGAGGAGTCAGGGAAAGGCGGAGAAACAATACAGACACAAAAGTGAAGTTGCTGAATCCCAATCTTTACTTGTGAAGTTAATCATATATCCTTTTCATTTTGGCAGGCTCACAGTACTTTGTGGTTACAAAACAGGAATCATTATTCAAAGAAACAAAATATTACGTAGCTACAATTAGATAAGAAGAATGTATCTTGGCTTATGCATAAGCAAGCATTTTTACTTTCAGTTCGCATTTTGCTTTGAGCTGTTTCTGCTTAGTTAGCTTTTAATAATAATTAGAAATGTCCCAGACTATTGGCCTATACCTTGACTATTCTTTCTTGACTTACTGACTAGAATTGGCGCCATGGTTATGGCAAGGGGTTAACTTGAAAAGAGAGGCTACTAATTTTAATCAAAGCAAAACAAGAGCAAGAGCACAAACCATTGTGCACAGGAACAAGAACAAGTTGCCCAGTACTAAGCACTAATCTGTCTTCTTAACATTAAGTCTTCTTCTCTAGATTTTAATTTAATTTCTCCAAAACTTCCTTGACTGTTTTTCCTACAGGGGGTTTTTCATTAAACGTTAACAATTTACGTTCCATAGCTGAATCATTGCATTTAGAGCAAACAGATTTATTCTTTAGAAGTAGTTGCATTAATTGGGAAAGTCATGTTTTTTCCTTCATACTTAATGGTCATATGAGAAGTCGAAACTATACTTATTAAAGGAATACAAAAACAAAGCAGCCCATTCCCAGAAACATACTGCGATCCTCCAGAGGATGGACGCCTTGCGCCATTCATCTCAGTAGGGCCTTGCCTTTGCCTGAGTCAGGGGAGGGGCGCAGCAGAGGATATTCTAATTTAAGGTTAACGGAATTGGGACCTTAATTACATCTGCAAAATTCCTTCACTACAGCAAACAGATCAGTACTGGATTAAATAATAGGGGGAAAGGCATGTTTATATCAGGGAGGGAATTCCGAGGCCATCTCTGAAGTCTACCTACCACAGTACGGATTTCCTATTCTGTCATCCCATGTATATTTATTAGGTGGTCCTCTTAAGAAAGGCCTTCTCATTTTTCATCTTCTTTCTCTGTTCTTTCTTCCTGGCAGTTTGGACAAAACAGTACAAAGTATTTTATTTTAATTCAATACTTCATCATCCATTACTGACATCATTCACTTTCCCTCCTGTTTCTTCCTGGGCTCATTTACTCTGCTCTCTCCTGCAACTCTCAGGAGGCCTTCCTGCTCCTGCCTACTTGCTCCATCTGCAGATGCAGGGGATGCAGGAGGGAGGAAGAGCCAGAAGGCAAACTTCCAACCAATCCCTACCCGAGTGGGCGGGGTCAATGCCTGAAAGGGGAAGAGCTTCCTGCGGAGGCCTCGGGAGTCCCAGTGAGACCACGCCTCCTCATGAGGACAGCCAATCAGGATCTGAGGCGCTGCTTTCTCCATTGTGAAGAACTAGCCTTTGACGGGTCTGGGTCCTGGGAGTCCCAGTAAAGCAAGAGGAGTTGGCGTGGGTCACGGTCTGTTCCCAAGAAATTCAGCGTCTGCCTTTACCTGAGCGGAAAGATCATGGTCCCCAAACCTAAGCCCCCACCACCACCAGCCGAAAATGCTAAACCACAGTCGCCGGAAGAACTGGCATTTTATGCTCCGAACCACCAATATTTGGTCATTTTGAGTATATTGCTTTGCCTTCCCTTGGGAATTCTAGCTTTCAAGGAGAGAAAAAAGGTAAAATAAAGACATGGCCATCCTATCCTCTGCCTGACCCCTACATCTGCTCCAGTCCTGAGACCTGGGAGGTGGTTTTCCCTCGATGGTGGGAGGGCTTCAACCCTTCTACCAAAGGTTTCTGAGCTCAGAGTTTCTTGGTTTGGAAACTGACCACTATGCTGTCGCCCTTACAGATCGTGCTGGCTAACCGCAACAGCGAATGGGAACAGGCTTACAGAAGCTCACGCAAAACGGGTTGGCTGTCTGTGTTCTCCATACTCGGTGGTTTGGCCATCATTTATGTAATTTTTCTATATATATGAGGACCAGGAGCAGCATCCCCCGACGTCTACTCCCCAACAGACCAACCCACAAAGAGACTGAACAGCTATCAGGCAAGAAAATCAATAGCCGAGACATCCCCTAGCCAAGAAACCCACCAGCCACGGAACTCAACATCCAAGCATCCCAGCAGCCCGGCAACATCTAGGTCGCCTGTCTGTACTACTTAAGCAGACCCGGCTTCCAGAGCTGTCTTCATTCACCTTAGGGCTCCACACTTCATGTCCTAGATCTTCTTCCTTGACTCTGGGATATGCTTACAGAAAAATTTTTATTTAAACCAATAAAATTAAAGGGAATGTTCTATCTTCATGTGTATTTGTGTGGGTTTGCGGGATCCAGATCTATGTTTTGCTGGGGTATGTATTTCCTAGACCCTGTGAAAAGCAGAAAGCCCTAATGGTGAAGTCCAGGGACATGAAAATAGGGCAGATGGAAATTCATAACCCCCCTGACATTTAAAAACTGTATATACTTGAAAAAAAAAATACTTTTCTTGGGCCTGGCTCCTTTGTCTGTAAAATAGCCATAATATTGCCAAAGTAAGATGATATTTAGAAATGTGAATAAATATTTATTCTCATTAAGTCTTTTTCCATTCAACCTGGGATGGTAGGTTTTTAGTGTCTCAAAGCAGGGATAAGAAAACAATCTTATTCTGGCCTTTGAGATCCAAAAGTCAAACTCTTAGAAAAAAAAAATAGAAGGCCCTCGAGGAATCAAAATAGATTTTACAGATTAGCTGATGAAGATGACCTCTCTCCCAATCTGGAAAGGTAACTGGTTCCTCATTCATAGAAGAGGAGAAGTAGAGAGATATTAAAGTCAGCATACCCATAAAAAGTTCTCTGCAGACTGTGTGGCATGAAGAAGGATGTCAGAGACCTCAGATGCTACCTATATTCCCTCATCTCAGATAAGGCCTAGAGAGGCTGCAAGATCTCAAGGAAGATATATGCAATATGGAGGTCTAGGAAGAAATGGACTCAGACAAGTGGGGTATCCTGAACCCCAACCTGATAAAGAGAAGGTGGATTCATAGGAATTTCAAGTGGCAGGACAGGGGATGATTACCAAAGAGGAACTGGGGATAGCAGAGGAGCCATCCCCAGCAAATACAATCAGGGATCTAGACCGACACCAAGGACAAGAGATGCCCAGGGGCTGCTTTTGGTGCCCTGGCTTCATGGGTAAGCCCAAATTTAGACACAGAAACCCTAGATTCAGCAGAAAGAAGTTTCTATCACCACAGAAATGAGGACCATAAGTAGAAACTGAGTTGTTGTGGAAGAGACAGTCAACTCTTCTCCAAATCCCTAAAGCTTTTTCTAAATGGGAGCCCTCAGCCACACCTCATAGGTTCCCATGTGTGGCCATGAGGGCTGTCTGCGGTCCTGTGGAATGTGAGCAGAAGCAACTAGTTTGTTCCATAAATGAGACTGGCCTTTAAATACCTCCCCTGGACACTTCTCCATTCTCTTCCTCCCCTTGCCATCTGGGCAACTAAAACCTAGGGTGATTTTAATTTTTTATTATTTAATTATTTATTTGGTACTGGGATTGAACTCAGGGACACTCAGCCACTGAGCCACATCCCCAGCCCTATTTTGTATTTTATTTAGAGAGAGAGTCTCACTGAGTTGTTTAATGCCTCGTCATTGCTGAGGCTGGGTTTCAACTCATGATCCTCCTGCTTCAGCCTCCCAAGCCACTGGCATGTGCCACCACGCCCAGCCACCTAAGGTGATTTAAAGGCCACATGTTATAGAGGTGGCAGAGACCTCACTGGCTTGAGTTCCTGATTTATTTTAGGAATAGTTGCTCTTCTTCCAGCCACCTTGAGCCAGTTAAGCAGAAAATAAACTATCCTGGGGAGCCATGACATGTTTGGCATGTTTCTACGTCCCCATTCACCCTAATTAGTGCAGATGCAGAAACATAGTTAAAATGTTTCTTGCACTTTTGGGGTTACAGCTTGAAACTTGGACCAGACAAAAGATACTTATCTTGTTGGGAAGTTTATAGGAAATACAACAAGAAAGAAGCAACAAAGATCCGAGTCCACCTTTAAATGTGGATGTTATTTGCTGCATCTATTTCTTCTGTGGTTCCAGGTGTCTCCAAGGATTTGGGACAATGCTCTGTATGAGGGATGTGTCTGGAGAGGGTATTACTGTGTTAATGTCTAGAGGGTCAACCATTCCTATCCCTCCGCAGATCAGTCAAGTTGGGGCCTATCAACATCACCTGAAAAGATACAGAGTCAGGGTGGTCCATGTTAGCATAAACAGTAAAAAAAAAAAAAAAAAAAAAAAAAGTCTCATGGTGTTACAACACTTGAAAAGCCAACCAGTCTTCTTGGCTTCATCTCCTAGACTCTCTCCACCTATATGCCAATCTAAAACATTCACCTGTTACTTAGCATCATGTAAATACAAAACCAAAAGTTTTGCTCTTGTCTCTTGAGACATGATCAATGGAATTGCTAAATTGCTATAAAGCAACAGGCAGGTTTAGCACTCTTCCTTACCATCTCTCTCACCATTACTTCTCACAGAATAATATCACATGGTTTTTGTTTTGTTTTTGGTACTGGGGATTGAACCCAGGGGTGCTTAACCACTGAGCCACATTTCCTGCCTTTTTTAAAAAATATACATATTTTATTTAGAGACAGGGTCTTGCTGAGTTGCTAAATGCCTCAGTAAGTTGCTGAGACTGGCTTTGAACTTGCAATCCTCCTGGCTCAGCCTCCCAAGCCACTGGGATTACAGGCCTGCACAACTGCACTCAGCAAGATCAGTTTTTAATATATATTGTTTTAGTTGTAGATGGTCACAATACCTTTATTTTACTTACTTATTTTTACGTGATGCTGAGGATCAAACTCAGCACCTCATTATGTGCTGGGCAAGTGCTGTACCACTGAGCCACAACCCCAGCCCAAGATCAGTTTTTAACTCAATTTGCAGAATTTCCATTTCATTATAGCTGTATAAGTATGTTCCATGACTGAGCACAGTGGTTTACAGTGGTCACATACTCTTTCTGATTTTTGAACTCAGCACACAAATAACTCATCTACCTGCACTTTCAGATTTTTTTTCTTTTTTTTTTCCTTTTTATCCTTTTTCTCCTCCTCCTCCTCCTCCTCCTTGTTCTTCCTCTTCTTCTGTTTGTTCCATTTTCAGTGTGTCCCTTTGACAGTCGTTCTGAAGCCCTCCAGAAGAACTATAGGTCGCTCTTAACAGAATTTCCCACATGACCAAACAGGTCAAGTAATTTTTCTGTCTTTCCCTTGGGTCTTTAAATCCTGTTTAAATTATGGTTTTTGACTTGCACAACTTTCAAACCAACACACTTATAAAGATTCATGAAATACAAGGGTATGGAAGAGGAGAGGTGCTCATTTCATGGCTTGCTCCTGGTACTACTATCTCCTCTCAAAAGTAATTGCTGTTATTTATTGTTTGTTTGTTTGTTTGTTTTTGCAGTATGGGAGATAGAAACCAAGACCTCCAGCACACTAGGCAAGCGCTCTACTATTCAGCCACATCCCCAGTCCTTTTTATTTTGAGACAAAGCCTCAATAAGTTGCCTACACTGTTGAATTTGTGATCCTCTTGCCTCAGCCTCCTGAGTAGTTGAGATTACAGGTACCACCACACCCAGCTACAGTCAGTATTTTGTTGTGCCTCTTTCTAGTTACCTGCCCATGTATATCCATGTGCATAGATGTTTGTTTCATGTTATTAATACACTTTTTTCCCCTGCTTACAACTAAGCCTTAGAGATCTTTTCCCTTTAGATCTTTAACCCAAATGTCCTGTGTTCCACTTCTGAATAATCTTCTATTCTTTTCTGATCCACAGGGTAGATTCCTAGTTTCTCAGACCCATCTTTTCTCCCTCAGTGATGACTCAAGGCCATGAATATAAGAAATCTGAGTAGGATAAGAGGAAGACTCTGAACAGTTTAAGCAAGCACAAAACAGCAGATTCTGTCCCATACCATAAACTGCTCTAGTGAGTTTTATTTCTAACTCCAGAAATCTTATGCTTTAAAACATGCATTGTTACCCAGGTGGGGTGATTGTGACTCCCAAACTCTTAGAAGTCTTCAATTCTGATAAGATATCTTACTTTCAATGTGTCAACCTTATTTTTAAAAACTTAGATTGACATTCTTGTTTTCTGGAAGGTAAACATGGTTTTAATTTTTTGTTGTTGTTCGAAGAAAATTGTTGGTATTTTTCCTCTTTCTCCCAAAGATGTGTGGGTTAAAAAAAAAAATACCCTATCTAAGAAATATTCTCCAAGAACCCAGGAGAGTATTAGACTTCATATTTAAATGAAGAGCTTGAAAATCAGAATCTCATTTAAATAAATAGTACACAGTCTCCTGAATTTTTTTTACTGAAGTGCATAAAAATGCATAAATGATACACTCATTTATGTAACCAGCACCTGAAATAAGGCAGAGATCATGTCTGTTACCCCCAAAGACTCCTGAGCCCCCTTCCAGTCACTTCCCCACGAAGGATAAACTCTGCGCTGACTTTCTGTCTTTTTAATAACTGCCTGGTCGTGTCACATCAGAGATTAGAGATTTTACCACTGGGATTCTCCTGTTGATGGATTTAGATTATTCCTATTTGTTGGTTTCCACATCCATGATCATGCTACTCTGCACACAAGCAGAAATATTGCTCTAGAATAAAATCCAAGAAATAGGATTGCAAGATTAAAGGTTTAAGGGCTTTGTGTATTTTCATGGTAATCCCTTGATGACTTCTGCAAAAACATCACAAAGTCACATTCCCAACCCCCTTGTTAGAAAGGATCATTCCTTGTTATCTTGCCAGGACAATGATATCATCAATTCTTATGAGATATTGTCAATTTGATGGTAGAGAAACGATAACTTCTTATTGCTTTAATTGGCATTTCCCTGATGAGTGGTGAGTTTGATCATTGCTATAGACTAAATTATGTCCCTCCTCTCCTGAATTCATATGTTTAAGTCTTACTCCCAATGAACTTGTAAATAGGGTTTTTAGGAAATATTTAGGGTTAGATGAGGCCAGGAGAGTGGGCCCCTCATGCCAGGATTGGTGCTCTTATTAAAAAAAGACCAGCATAAGGGTGCACACCTGTAATCCCAGCTACTTTTGGAGGCTGAAGCAGGAGAATCACAAGTTCAATGCCAGCCTCAGCAATTTAGCAAGACCTCGCCTCAAAATAAAAATGAAAAGGGTTTGGGAATGTAGCTCAGTGGTAGAGCACCCTTAGGTTCGATCCTGGAGGGGGTGGGGTTATCTAAAAGTTTGTGCTTTCTGCCATGTGAGGACACAGTGAGAAAGCAAGTAAGGGAAGAGATCCCAGGACTAGACCATGATGGCACCAGGATCTCAGACTTCCAGCCTCCAGAACTGTGAAGAAAGAATTTCTGTTGTTCCAGCCTCCCAGTCTATAGTATTTTGTTATGGTAGATCAAGTTGACTAATACAAGTATTTTTTCCAAATGTGTACTAATCCTTTGCATTTCTTTCATAAATTATTTGTGATATCCTTTGCCCAGTTTAGTATAGCTGTTTATCTATTTATTATGTATTTGTAGGGCTTTTTATGTTATGGAAATTAATCCTTTTTCAGTTAAATGTTACAAATATTTTTTTCATGTATTTTAACATAGTTTATGCTGTCCTTTCAAAGACAGATTTATTTTTAACTCTTATGAAGTAAAATTTATCAAAATTCATCTTTTATGTTTAGTTTCACGTTTTATGTTGGAAAACATTAAAATATGTTCCTATATTTCTTCTGACATTTTATAAATTATTTAAAGATTAGTTTTTCAATCAATCAAGATTCTATCCATTTATTAATTTTTGTACTTTAGGCAATTATCATCAGATTTTATTCCTCCAATTAGATACCTAATTGGAACAACATTAATTTGTGTATCCTTTCTCCCAACTTTAAATGTCACCTTTATACAAGGTTTTCTTTTTTTTTTTTAAAGAGAGAGTGAGAGAGAGAATTTTTTTTAATATTTATTTTTTAGTTTTCGGCGGACACAACATCTTTGTTTGTATGTGGTGCTGAGGATCAAACCGAGGCCACAGGCATGCCAGGTGAGCATGTTACCACTTGAGCCACATCCCCAGCCCTATACAAGGTTTTCTTAACAAAGTGTGACTGCTCCTGTTGTAGGGACAGATGAGGCAAGACACCAAAAACAGCAGGAAACAGTTTTATTTGACTGCAGCCAGGTTCCGAGGGCATAGCTTTTGCTGTAATCAATCAATCCCCTGAACCCTGAGTTCAGGTAGTTCTAGAATTTTATACCCAGCATGTAAGAGGAGGGGCTCAGAAGTTCCCAGTCTGCAGAAGTTCACGTAAAAGCAGCTTTTTCTCTCACTGTTCTGGCCAAGTTAACCCTTCAAGGACAACACCTGAGAAGGAGAGAGCTTCTTCTCCATTTCTTGTCTCTCCCTGCCAGCTGTTACCATGGAGCCCAATTGTAACTTCTCTCATCTTAGAAATGTAGACATCTCTGTGAAGCCCAGCCCAAGGCCAGAGGCCTTGTTTACACATTTCTACAAACTACTATGCTGGATACATGTTTGTGAAAAACTAGTAAAGGAGTGTCCAGCTGATTTCTTCCCAGCCAGTGACTAAGTAAGACAGAGCAACATGAAAATAGGAAGTTTATGTACATTGAACTCTTTTGTAGAGACTCTTTTGCTGACAGTCCTAAAATCAGCCATGGTGAAGATTTCTGGAGAAGCCCAGTTAGGACTTTTCTGTGGAGAAAGGGGGTACCACTACACTCCTAGATGGTATTTTGGATACAAAATCAATTTTAAATTTCTACAGCTTTATCACTTTATTTGCTAGCTGATTAGTCAAGTTATTCTCTGATTGTCATTTTTCAACAATTTCTTAGGAATTTTCAAGTGTTTTATTTTCTAGATGAGCTCTAGAATCCGCTTACCAAATTCTATTTTTTAAAAAAATCTTATCTGAATTTGATTGTATTACAATTAATTTGTTATCTATTTGGGAAAAATTAACATATTTATGGTAAGTCTTCCTGTTCATAAACATGGTATGTCAAGTTGGACTTATACATATTTGGCTTTATTTATTATAAATAAACCTTTTTTATATCTCATAATCTAAGTCATTATTGGGATAATCTAAGTAATTATTATTGGGACAATTTTCTAATATTGATATTTTATTTGGCCATCTTACTGAAATTTTTGGTGTAGTAATCCATTATTTTATGTGTATGGATTATCTATATGAAATTTGAATTTCTAGTACAATTTTAATATCTCATTTTATATTATTCTTTTAGTTCCAAATCTAAACCTTTTGATACAATATAAATTAGTATTAGTACTAGCAGGCATCCTAGCTGATGCCATGGCACACACCTATAATCCCAGCAACTCAGGAGGCTGAGGCAGGAGGATCACAAGTTCAAAGTCAGTCTCAGTAACTTAGTGAGCCCTGTCTCAAAATAAAAAATAAAAAGGGCTGGGTCATGTGGCTCAGTAGTTAAGTGCCCCAGGTTCAATTTCCTTTATTAAAAAAAAAAAAAAAAGTAATAGCAGGCATCCTAATCTTGTTTCCATCTTTATATAGAACACTTCTAATATTTTACTATTCAGTCACACAATAATTGTAGGTCTCTGATAAAAATTTCTATCATTTTTACGTTTTCTTCTATTCTTGGCTCACTAAGATTTTTTTCAAGTTAGAAAATCATGTTATCAAATACTTTTCAGTACCTATTAAGATAATCAGTATCTATTAAGATAATCATATGGGGGGCTGGGATTGTGGCTCAGTGGTAGAGTGCTCACCTAACATGCACAAGGCACTGGGTTCAATCCTCAGCACCACATAAATGTAAAATAAAGATATCATGTCCACCTAAAACTTAAGAATAAATATTTTTTTAAAAAAAGGTAATCATATGAAATTTTAATTCAGCCCACTGACAAAAATATTCCTGATGAGTCAGCCTTACATTCCTGGGGAAACCTTATTGATCTCCATCTACTATTCTTTTAATATGTGATAGATGTTATTTCCTTATATCTCATATTGCTCTTTATAAGGTCTGTAGTTTCTATTTGGGGGCTGTTGTCTTCCAGTTTGTATTGGGCCAGCGATACAACATAAAATGGGTTGAAGTTTCCATGTGTTTGTGTGTTCTGGAGTCATGTCTGTGAAAGGAATTAGCTACTTCTTCAGAATTGACATGAACATACCTGTAAATGTCCCGGGCCTGTGCTCCTTTTTAGGTGGTAGATTTTGACTACTTTTTCTTCTCCACAGTGATGGTAAAAGCAGTAATTGTTAGAGTCAAGTGTTATTACTGTTCTTACCACCTTCTCAGCATTCATCTTTCACTCTCCATACCCTGTGGCCTGCATTTTTACAGAGTGAGGAATGAAGCACAGGATGATGGACGACAAGGGGCAGTTCACACAATGAATCAGCAGTCTACCTCCCAAGACTATGTTCTGAACCACTGGCTGGGCAACACTGCCTCCTATTGACCATTAGTAATAATTAATGCTTTTGTTCTCTTCTGGGTCGCTTTTTAAATAACATACTTTTTCCTTAATAAATCATTTTCAACATGGGAACCACTAGCCTAGAGTTGTACAATTTGAGCACCAAAAAGGATGATGATTAGGCATGTGGTACACAATTGTAATTCTAGCCATTTAGAATGTAGAGGCAGGAGGATCGCAAGTTCAAGGCCATGTCAAGTTGCCTGGGCAACTTGGCAAGACTGTATCAAAATTTTAAAAAAATAATTTTTAAAGGGCTAGGAATATAGCTAGAGATGTGGTACAGTACTTGCAAAAAAAAAGTGTAGGGAAGAATAATGACAGCAATAGACCTGAACACACCAAATTGATAAAAGACTGAATTTGTTCCCTCTAAGAACACGAACAAGCTCAGCATGGTGTTGCATGCCTGTAATCCCAGCAGCTGGGGAGGCTGAAGCAGGAGGATCACAAGTTCAAAGCCAGCCTCAACAACTTATCGAGGCCCTAAGCAACTCAGGGAGACCTATCTCTAAGATATTTTTTTTGTAAAAAAAGGACAGGGGCAGGGGTTGAGGTCTAATCAGTGGGTCTAATCTCAGTGGTAGAGCGCTTGCCTGGCATGTATGAGGCACTAGGTTTGTTCCCTGGCACCACATAAAAATAAATAAAATAAAGGTATTGTGTCCATCTGCAACTAAAAAAAAAAAAAAATTTAAAGGCAGTAGTTAAGTGGCTCAGTAGTTAAGTGTCCCTGGGTTCAATCTCCAGTTAAAAAAATAATAAGAACAAGGCAAAGATGTCTGCTCTCAGCACTTATCACTTATTTAACATAGTGCGAGAAGTTCTAGTCATTGCAATAAAGCAAAAATGGCATACAGATTGAAAGGAAGGAATAAAACTGCCTATTTTTTTTGTTTGTTTTTTTTACACTGCTGGGGATTGAACCCAGGGCCTTGGGCATGTTAGGCAAGCACTCTACCACCAAGCTACAACACTAGCACAAAAGTATCTCCATTATCTGTAGATGGCATGATTGTGTGTGTGTGTGCATGTGCATGTTGGGGAGCATTGTAATATGTCCTCCAAAATTCCTGATCCCTGGTTTATATACACTACGTAATCCCTGGAACTGTGAATGCAGTGGGGTTAGGTCACATTTATAGTCTAGTTAATCTTAAGAAAGAGATTTTCTGGTTGGGTCTAATCTAATCATCGGAGGCTTTTTAAATCTGGATCTAGATACCAGAGACAAAAAAAAAAGTCAGAGACTCAGTGTGAGGGATTTTACTGTGAGAGAAATCCTCTGTTGATGATTTGAAAACAGAGAGGATCTCATGGCAAGGAAAGCAAGGAGCCTTTAGAAGCTGAAAATAGATCCCCATTAACCACAAGCAAGGAAAAGAACTTTCAACCCCAAAATGCAAAGAACTGAATTCTGCTGCAAGCACATAGCTTGGAGAAAGGTCCAGACTTCTTAGGAGAATACAGTTCTACAGACACACTGACTTCAGCCTTGTGAGAGCTGAGCAGAGAGCTCAAACACACTCCTGGAACTCTCACCTACAGAACCGTGACCTAATAAATGGGTTTTAACTTAAGCCATTAAGTGCATAATGATTTGCTATATATAAATTTAAAACTAATGTACTAGCCATAATAAAATCAAAATCGAAATCAATAGCAAAAAATAGCAGGAAAAATCTCTAAACACTTAGAAATGGCAGCCATTATGAAGTCAAACAATAACAAGTGCTGGCGAGGATGTGGGAAAAAGGGTACACTTGTACATTGCTGGTGGGACTGCAAATTGGTGCAGCCAATTTGGAAAGCAGTATGGAGATTCCTTGGAAAGCTGGGAATGGAACCACCATTTGACCCTTCTCAGCCTATACCCAAAAGACCTAAAAAGAGCATACAACAGGGACACAGCTACATCAATGTTCATAGCAGCACAATTCACAATAGCTAGACTGTGGAACCAACCCAGATGCCCTTCAATAGATGAAAGGATTTAAAAAAGTGGCATTTATACACAATGGAATATTACTCAGCATTAAAAAAACAACAAAATCATGGCATTTGCAGGGAAATGGATGGCAAGAGCAGATTATGCTAAGTGAAGCTAGCCAATCTCTAAAAAACAAATGCAGAATGTCTTCTTTGATATAAGGGGGGCAACTCAAAACAGAGCAGGGAGGAAGAGCATGAGAAGATGATTGCCATTAAATAGGGACGAGAGGTGCATGGGAATGGGAGAGAGAAGGGAAATTGCACAGAAGATGGTAGGAGACCCTCATTGTTATGCAAAATTACATATAAGATGGTGTGAGAGGGAAGAAAAAAGAGAGAGAGAGAAACGTGTCACAGTAGACTGGGTAGAAAGAGGGGAGGGGTGGGGAGGTGGGGATAGGAAGGGCAGCACAATACAATAGACACTAATATGGCCCTATGTATAAACGTGGCTGTATAACCAATGTGATCCTGCAATCTGTACACGTGGAAAAATAAGATTAAGATTACGTACCCCATTTGAATCAAATGTATGATATGTCAAGATCATTGTAATGTTTTGAGCAACTAATAAAAAAATTTTAAAAAAAAAGAAATATGCCATGTATGTCAAAATAATTCATGGCTTGGGCTGGGGTTGTTGCTCTGTATAAATGCTTACCTAGCATGTGTGAGGCACTGGGTTCAACTCTCAGTGCTACATATAAATAAATAAAATAAAGATCCCTCAACAACTTAAAAGAATTTTTAAAAAATAATTCATGGCTCAAGGGAAACTGGAATATGTTTTAACTGATCAAAAATGAAATATATGTCAGAATTTGTAAGATACAGCTAAAGCGGTGCTTAGAAGGAAATAGCTTTAAATGTTTATATTAGAAAACAAGAAAAGTCTCAAATCAACAACCTAAATTGCCCAATTAAAGAAACTAGAAAAATAAAAGCAAAATATACCCAAAGCAATCAAGAAAAGAGTGGAAGTCAACACAAACCAAAAGAGAAAAACAATAGGAAAAGTCAATGAAACCAAAAAGCTGGTTGTGTTAGTCATCTTTTTGTCACCATGACAAAATATCTCAGAGAAAGATTTTAGAGAGGGAAAAAATTGGGGCTCATGGTTTCAGTCCATCTTCAGTTGGCTCCATGTGGGCGGTGGCAAGGCGGCCCTGCGCGATGGCAAGGCGGCCCTGCGCGATGGCGAGGGCTAGTGGAACAGTGCGGCTCAGCCCACAGAGGCTGGGAAGCAGACAAAGAGGAAGGGGCCAGGGACAAGAAACACCCCTCCAGGACACACCCCCAGTGACCTACTTCCTCCAACTAGGCCCTGCCTTCTACAGTTTCCACCACTCCCAACGATCTATTTAATTACAAACCAATCGATTAAACTCCTGTTGAGATCAGAGCTTTCCTGTTCCTATCAATTCCTAAAAGACCCACCTCTAAACATTACTGCATTGGTGGGGACCAAAGCTTCAACACAGGAGCATTGAAGGGGCATTCCAGTCATTTTTCCAGTTCTTTGAAAGACCAATAAAATTGATAAACCTTTAGCAAGACTTACAAAATAAGAGAGAAGACACAAATTATCAATATCAGAAGTGAAAATCACTACATACCTTCAGACATTAAAGGGAAAATAAGAGTCTATTATAAACAACTCTACACATATAAATTCTACAACTTAGGTGAAATGGACCCATTCTTCAAAAACAAAGCCACCTAGACTAATCCATGGAGAAATAAATGATATAAATAATTTTAGATCTATTAAAGAAACTGATTTTATAGCTTAAAAAAAAACTCTGGAAAAAAAACTCCAGACTCAGACAGTTTCATTGGCAAATTATACAAAAAAAAATAATGCCATTTTCACACAATCTTTTCCAGAAAATAGAAGAGGGAATATTTCTTAATATTTCTCAATTCATTTTTTGAAGCCAGTATTATCCTAATGCTAAAATGAGATTAAACACTATATCAGTGTACTACTGACTGATATAAAAATCCTCAGTGAAATATTAACAAATCAGAAGTATGTAAACAGACTATACCATCACCAACTGGACTTTTATTCCAAGAATGCAAAGCTGGTTCAATATTGAAAAATCAAAAATGAAATCCACTGTAATTAACCCTTTAGAGAAGGAAAATCAGATGATCACATCAATGGACGCAGACAAAGTTTTCAGGAAAATTTAATGTCATTCACATTAAAAATTCAGCAGATTAGGACTAAAAGGAATTTCCTTATCCTGATAAATGACATCTACAAAAAAACCTACAGTTAACATAATATGTAAAAGTGAAAGAGTAGAGGCCTCTCTCTGCAATTCACAGCAAGGCCAGGTTATCTACACTTACTACTTTTATCCAGCCTCTGCCTAGAAGTCCTAATCAGCACAACAAGTCAGAAAAAAGAAACAAAAGGCATACAGGTTTTAAAAGAAGAAATAAAACTACGCTTATTTTCAGATGACAGGATTTTCTGTGTAGAAAGAAAAACCCAAGATCCTCCTTGGTGACCTGTGCAGGAGCCCAGGCCCAGAGTAGGCCTGGGTCCATTCTGACACTGGCAGACTCCCCAGAGCTCAGGCCCCTCCACCAAACTGCACAGGAGCCCAGGCCCAGCATAGGCCTGGTTTCACCTCACGACCACCTGGGAGCCCAGGACTAACCTACTTCCATCTTGAGACGCTGCAGCTATCCCATAGCCTTCCCCAAGTAGAAGCCCCTACCTTGGGACAACAGACAGGGCCTAGAAGCAGCTGCATCTTGGAGCAGGCATCCCAAAACCAGTGTAAGACCCACCCTTTCAACTCCATCTCTGAAAGACATTGCATCCATCTTGGGACACCCCCACCACTATCTTAAGTTACCTCCTGCTATCGCTGCCACCACCTATAGTTGCAGTGGGACATTGGCAGGGTCTGGAAGCCCAATACCAAGGTGAGGTACAAATAATCTGCAAAGATACTACAAGATTATAGGATAGAAACTGTAATACCTCAGATCCACACTGCAAGAAAGGAAGTCACATAGACAACGTGAAAAAACAAGGGAGAAAAGTGCCCCAAACAAACCAGGATACTACAATACCAGAACCCATGGACAGTGCAGTTGATGAAATATCAGAGAAGGAGTTCAGAATGTTCATCATTAAAATGATCTGTGAATTAAAGAACGACCTAAATGAGCAAATAGAGGCAAAAATTGTTCACTCTAACAAAGAGATAAGGGAGCAAATACAGGTAGCAAAAGACTACTTCAAGAAAGACATAGAGATTCTGAAAAAAAAATCAGAAATCCTAGAAATGAAGGAAACAATAAACAACAACAACAACAACAAAAAACCTCAATAGAAAGCATCACCAACAGACTAGATCACTTGGAAGACAGAACATCAGATAATGAAGACAAAGTATACAACCTGGAAAATAAAGTTGACCACACAGTGAAGATAGTAAGAAACCATGAACAGAACATCCAAGAATTATGGGACCAAATCTAAGAGTTATTGGGATAGAGGAAGGCATAGAGTTTCAAACCAAAGGAATGCACAATCTCTTCAATGAGATAATATCAGAAAATTTCCCAAACATGAAGAATGAATCGGAAAATCAAATACAAGAGGCTTACAGGACACCAAGTGTACAAAATTACAACAGATCGACACCAAGGCACATTATAATGAAAATGTCTAGCATATAGAATAAGGACAGAATCCTAAAGGCCACAAGAGAGAGGAATCAGATCACATATAGGGGGAGACCAATTGGTATCTCAGCAAATTTTTCAATGCAGACCCTCATAGCCAGGAGATACTGGAACAACATATACCAAGTTCTGAAAGAAAATGGATGCCAACCAATAATCCAGCAAAATTAAGTTTTAGATTTGATGATGAAATAAAAATCTTCCATGATAAACAAAGGTTAAAAGAATTTACAATTAGAAATCCTGCAATAACATCAGCAAAATATAAAAATATTCCATGAAGAGGAAATGAAAAACAACAATGAAAATCAGCAGAGGGAGGTATTACAGTAAAGGAAAAACTAATCAAAAGAGAAAACAAGTCAAGTTAAATAATAAAAATAAACAAAAATGGCTGGGAATACAAATCATGTCTCAATTATAACTCTGAATGTTAATGGCCTAAACTCTCCAGTCAAAAGACATAGACTGGCAGATTGGAAGAAAAAAAAAGAAAAAAAAAAAAAGACCCAACACTATGCTGCCTCCAAGAGACTCATCTCATAGGAATAGACATCCACAGACTGAAGGAGAAAGGTTGGGAAAAATCATACCACTCTCATGGACTGCAGAAACAAGCAGGAGTTTCCATTCCCATATCAAATAAAGTAGACTTCAAGCCAAAGTTAATCAAAAGAGATAAAGAAGGATATTTCATACTGCTTAAGGGAACCATTCATCAACAAGACATAACAATTATAAATATATATGCCCCAAACAATGGAGCATCTGCATTCATCAAACAAACTCTTTTCAAGTTTAAGAATCAAACTGACCACAACACAATAAGCTGAGCCACAACCGCAGCCCTGACTTTTTCTTCTCTTAAGGAATGAACTCCACGCAATGAACTTTCTGGGTGACTTTAACACACCTCTTTCACCACTGGATAGATTTTCCAAACAAAAGCTGAACAAAGAAACTATACAATCAATAACTTAGACTTAACTGACATATATAGACTATTTCATCCCTCGACGAGCAAATACACTTTCTTCCCCGCAGCACATGGATCCTTCTCTAAAACAGACCATATATTATGCCAAAAAGCAACTCTTAGCAAATATAAAAAAGTAGAGATATGACCCTGCATTCTATCAGATCATAATGGAATGAAATTAGAAATCAATGATAAAATAAAAAATACTCCAACACCTTGAGACTAAATAATATGCTACCGAATGAACAATTGGTTGCCAGACATCAAGGAGGAGATTTAAAAATTCTTAGAGGTAAAAGAGAACACTGATACAGCGTATCAAAATCTCTGGGACACTATGAAGACAATAATAAGAGGAAAGTTCATTTCGTGGAGTTCATTCCTTAAGAGAAGAAAAAGTCAGGGCTGCGGTTGTGGCTCAGCGGTAGAGCACTTGCCAAACAAGTGTGAGGCCCTGGGTTCGATCCTCAACACCACATAAAAATAGATAAATAAAATAGAGGTATAAAAAAAAGAAGAAAAAGTCAACAAATAAATGACCTAACATTACATCTCAAAGCCCCAGAAAAAGAAGAACAAATCAACACCAAAAGCAGTAGAAGACAATAAACAATTAAAATCAGAGTTGAAATCAATGAAATTGAAACAAAAGAAACAATTGAAAAAATTGACAAAAATTTGTTCTTTGAAAAAAAATAAAATTGATAAATCCTTAGCCATGCTAATGAAGAAAAGGAGAGAGAAAACTCAAATTACTAATGTGATAAAAAAGAAAATAACACAACAGACACTCCAGAAATACAAGACAATTAGAAATTATTTTGAAAACTTGTACTCTAATAAAATAGAAAATATCAAAGGCATCAACAAATTCAAACAGATCAATTTCAAGTAATTAAATAGAAGATGCCATCAGAAGCCTACCAACCATGAAAAGCCCAGGACCAGATGGATACACAGCTGAGTTCTACAAGACCTTTAAAGAAGAACTAATACAAATACTCTTCAAATTATTTCATGACATAGAAAAAGAGGGAGAATTTCCAAGCTCATTCTATGAGGCCAATATCACCCTGATTCTAAAACCAGGCAAAGACACATCAAAGAAAGAAAACTTCAGACCAATATCTCTAATGAACATAGATGCAAAAATTCTCAATAAAATTCTGGCAAATCAAATATGAAAACATATCAAAAAGATAGTAAACCACAATCAAGTGGAGTTTGTCCCAGTGATGCAAGGTTGGTTCAACATATGGAAATCAATAAATGTAATTCATCATATCAATAAACTTAAATATAAGAACCATATGATCATCTCAATAGATGCAGAAAAAGCATTTGACAAAATACAGCACTGCTTCATGTTCAAAACACTAGAAAAAACTAGGGATAACAGGAATATATCTCAACATCATAAAAGCTATCTGTGCTAAGCCCCAGGCCAACATCATTCTAAATGGAAAAAAAATTGGAAGCATTCCCTCTAAAAACTGGGAAAAGAGAGATACCCTCTTTACTACTTCTATTTAACATAGTTCTTGAAACACTGACCAGAGAAATTAGACAGATGAAAGAATTAAAGGGATATGGATAGGAAAAAAGAACTCAAATTAGCACTATTTGCTAATGATATGATTCTATACCTAGAAGACCCAAAAAAATTTCACCAGAAAACTTCTAGAACTAGTAAATGAATTCAGCAAAATAGCAGGATATAAAATCAACACTGGTAAATCAAAGGCATATCAGTGACAAATCCTCTGAAAAGGAAACGAGGAAAACTACCCCATTTACAATAGCCTCAAATAAAATAAATTAAATACTTGGGAATCAACTTAATCTACAATGAAATTTAATATACAATCTTATACAACTTAATATACAATCAAAGGTGAAAGACTTCTACAACAAAAAGTAGAGAATGCTAAAGAAAGAAATTAAAGAAGACCTTAGAAGATGGAAAGATCTACATTGCTCTTGGATAGGCAGAATTAATATTGTCAAAATGGCCATACTACCAAAAGCACTATACAGATTTAATGCAATTCCAATCAAAATCCCAATAACATTCCTCATAGAAATTTTAAAAAGCAGTCATGGAATTCTTCTGGAAAAATAAGAGACCCAGAATAGCTAAAGCAATTCTTAGCAAGAGGAGTGAAGCAGGTGGCATCACTATACTAGACCTTAAACTATACTACAGAGAAATATTAACAAAAACAGCATGGTATTGGCACCAAAATAGACTGGTAGACCAATGGCCCAGAACAGAGGACGCAGAGACTAACCCACATAATTACAGTTATCTTATATTAGACAAAGGCACCAAAAACATACATTAGAGAAAAGATAGCCTCTTCAACAAATAGTGCTGGGAAAACTGGAAATCCATATACAACAAAATGAAAGTAAGCCCCTCTTACCATGCACAAAACTCAACTCAAAGTGGATCAAGGACCTAGGAAAAACCAGAGACCCTGTGCCTTTTAGAAGATAAAGTAAGCCCAAGTCTCCACCATGTCGGATTAGGCCCTGACTTCCTTAAAAGACTCCTGTAGCACAAGAATTAAAATCAAGAATCAATAAATGGGATGGATTCAAACTAAAAAGCTTCTTCTCAGCAAAAGAAACAATTAGTGAGGTGAACAGAGAGCTTACATTTTGGGAACAAATTTTTATCACACACATATCAGTTAGAGCACTAATATCTAATATATATATCTCAAAAATCTTAACACCAAAAAAACAAATAACCCAATAAATAAATGGGCCAAGAAACTAAACAGACACCTCTCAGAAGATATACAATCAACAAATATATGAAAAATATATGAAAAAAAAATGTTCAACATCTCTAGGAATTAGAGAAATGCAAATCAAAACTACTCTAAGATGTTATCTCACTCCAGTTAGAATGGCAGCAATTAAGAAAACAGATAACAACAAGTGTTGGCAAGGATGTGGGGGAAAAAGCACATTCATACATTGCTGGTGGGATTGCAAATTGGTGCAACCAATCTGGAAAGCAGTATGGAGTTTCCTTGGAAAACTAGGAATGGAACCACAATTTGACCCAGCTATCCCACTCCTCAGTTTATACCCAAAGGACTTAAAAACAGCATACTACAGTGGCACAGCCACATCAATGTTTATAGCAGCACAATTCATAATAGCCAAACTATGGAACCAACCTAGATGCCTTTTAATAGACGATTGGATAAAGAAAATGCGGTATATAAACACAATTGTGGGAAGCCACTCTGAATGATTCATATCTTCCATCCTGGAGTGGAGAGGCTTTGATTGTCACTACATCTCATAGTGACCTGGACATTGCCCTGGTTCCAGAAGTTTGGCATCTTCAGACATAGGTGTGTCGCCCCATGGATTGAGCTACACTCACCTGTTCCTTTGTGATATTACCCCTATGTCCTGTTTGGGGTAGAATGTTCCACGGAAACACCCTTTGTGTGTCCCCTGCTCTTGCTCTGCCTTTGGGTATGGCCTTCCTAGATGGCAGTCAACCTGCTGACAGCAGACATCACAAAGCTAGATTCAATCCCCTGAAACCTGACCCCTTGCCTCATTTGAATAGCTTCTCCTCAATAAAAGGGTTCAGCACGTGCTCGCTTGCTGTCTTTCTGCAGACCCTTAAGGTCAGAGAAACTGTCACAGGACCTCAAAGAAAAAAGTTTCTCTGTCTCTTGTGTGGTTATTTCATGAAGCCCAGTTCACCTGGAGTGACCCTGAGTGTTTTAGTCGTTAGGAACACAACACACAATGGAATATTACTCAGCATTAAAAAAGAATAAAATCATGGCATTTTCAGGTAAATGGATGGAGTTGGAGAATAAAATGTTAAGTGAAGTTAGACTATCCCAAAAAGCCAAATGCTGAATGTTTTTTTCTGATTTAAGGAGGCTGATTCATATTGTGGTGGGGCGGGAGCATGGGAGGATTAGATGAACTCTAGACAGGGCAAAGCCGAGGGAGGGGAAGGGAGGGGGGCATGGGGATAGGAAAGATGGAAGAATGAGGTGGACATCATTACCCTAAGTACATGAATAAAGACATAAATGGTGTGACTCTACTTTGTGTACAACCAGAGATATGAAAAATTGTGCTTTCTATATGTGTAATATGAATTGTAGTGCATTCTGCTGTCATTTATAACAAATTAAAATTTTAAAAAATACAAACACTTCTAGAGTTAATGAGTTTAGCAAGATTATATGATGTAATATCAACACAAAAAAATCTAAAATTTTAAAATTATAATTTTAAATTCTAATATTTAAGTTATATATTTAATATTAAATTTTTAAATAATAATATTTTCATTAGCTCCCCCAAAATCAAATATTTGTGTATGTACCTAAAAATATCATGTATACAAAATGTATGTTTAAAACTACTACTGCTGATTAAAGAAATTTTAAAATACCTAAATAAATGGACTTATCATGTTTATATATTTGAAGCCTCAACATCTCCCCAAATAGTCTAATTTAATTCATATTAAAATCCTAAAAATATTTATAGATCTATAGAAGTATTATCAAAACTTTCTGAAAAAGAATAAAGCTGAAGTATTCAAAATACCCAATTTTAAGAATTAACCACAAAGCTATTAATAAGACAGTGGCTAATGATAAAAACACAACACACCAGCATGAGTGCAGAAATAGAGCCACATAAATATAATCAATTTAGTTTCAAGAGAAGTACAAAGACAATTTATCAAGGAAAGCATCATCATTTAATTGGTATTGGAGTAACTGAACATTGATATGCAAAAAAAAACTAATAATAGTCTCAGTCTAAACATCACATCTAATACAATCATTCTCTCAAAATGGAATCATGGATCTGAATATAACATGGAAAATTGTTAAACTTTTAGATGAAAACAGGAGAAAATCTTTCTGATCCTGGGTTAAGCACGGTTCTTAAACACAATACCAAAAGCACATCTATAAAAGAAAAAAAAAGGACTTCATCAAAATTAAAAACTTTTAGCTCTACAGAGTTTATGGTTAGCAAAGAAAAGAAGAAGTTACAGACCAGAAGAAAACATTAGCATATCATCTAACTAGTTTTGTACCCAAACTATATTAAAAAAAAAAAACAACTAAAAACTCCAGTAAAATGATCCTCAGCACTACATTAAAAAATAAAATAAAATAAAGGCATTTTGTTCATCTACAACTAAAAATAAAAATAAAAAAAATAAAAAGTTCAAGAAGATAGGGTCCATTTACAGGTTCCTTTTGAAGGTGAAACCAAGGATAAACAAGGATACACCTATCATCTGAGAGAGTAGCATTACACCAATCAGCAGCTGGGTTTGAGCATCTACAATCAACCAATAGATAGGAGGCGGGGCCTGTCTGGTCTCCATGGCAATTTCTGGTGACTCTTGCAAGCTTCTGGGTAGTCCTAGTAATGCCAGATCCAGCTGCCCTGTTGGTCATGTTTAAGGTGAGCAGAGAGGATAAGGAGGAGGGGTATCAGAGAATGATGGGGACAGGAGTTTGTTAAATATGGATAGAGAAGTGTTTGGGGAGGGGACAGATTTAGGAGAACAGGGAGGCTGTTCAAAGTGAATAGAGAAAGTTGAAAGAATCAGGAAGCTGGTTGAGGGTAGAAAGAAGTTGTTAGAGGGAAACAGGGCATGAATGTATAAGGGTCAGAAAAGAGACTACAGATAAAAATGGGAAAGGAGTTAGGGTTTACAGGTGGTCAAGGAAAATCTTAGAGCAGCCAACTTAAAGGTTGGGTGGAAAAACCAAAGAGTTTATGAGAGAATAAATAGTAAAGGGTTAGGGAAAGGATCATGAAGGATTCATAAGGATGGATATTGTAAGAGTGAGAGGTATTGTAAAAGGATCAGTGAGAGAGTTATTGTGGACATTAGAAGTTTTATATAGTGAGAGATTTAGAAAGGAACAAATAATTTATAATGAAGGCTTTACAGATTAAATGTTATATTGTGAGAATCTTATACATGGGGGTTTTACAGAGGAAAAGAGGAGGCTCCTTTGAGGATGGCAGCCTTACAGGAACAAAATGCTGTAAGGGATCAGTTGAGGCTTAGGGGAGTTAAGACTCATTAGAGGCAAGGATTTGGGATGGGCCACAGTAGAAGGCACCAAATGAGAAACAATGAAGGGAATCTTCAAAGCGATTGTATCAGACGTGGAGGAAATCTTAGAACCCAGGAAAATAGGTTACAGGGAGAGAGAATAATAGGGCCCAGAAGGTGGGGAGTTCTAATGGCCATGAAAGTTTTAAACAAGCATAGAGAGAGGTTAGAAGGGACATAGTGGGAGTTATAGAGAATCAATGAGAATTTTAAAGGTTTTATAGGAACCAAGGAGAAATGCATTAGGGTAAAAAGGGAGGGGATGGGAAGGAGTTGCAGAGTCCAGAAGCCATACTCACCCAACCCACTCTCTGCCCCCAGGTGGCTGAATAAATGGTTGATGATGAGATCTCTGAAAACCAAGAAAATGATCCATCCGATGATTACTATTTCTTAGCACTCTTGTCTATCATTATATGCTGTCCTGTAGGCTTTCTATCCTTAACCTATTCTCTCAAGGTGGGAATCTGCATGATGCCAACTCCCACCCCCCCTCTGCCTCCTGGCCCTGACCCTGACTCAGCTTCTTCCTCCTCCTCCCTCTTGCGCTGGGAGCCTGAGCTATGGCACCTCCTGTAGGTTCAGATCCCCATACTGGTCCTTATACCCCCATAGCTCACCCCTATCCAATAACGCTTTAAGCTCATCTTTTCCTGTTTGCTCTCCCCTGAACTCAGACAATGCGCTACAATCAAAATCAACAATATGAAGAGGCAGCCGATGCCTCTGCAAGAGCATACTGCTGGGCCATCGCTGGCATTATTTTCGGCCTGGTCCCACTACACGCGTTATTACTCCTATCATTTATGAAGTGAACGCCTTCTCTCCTCATAAGCAAGTCAGCAAATACATACAACAGTGCAACTTAACCTTGTGTTTTAGCCAGTTTTTTCATCATTGTGACCAAAAGAATTGACAAAAACAATATAGAGAAAGAAAAGTTTATTTGGGGTTCACAGTTTTAGAGGTTTCAGTCCATAGAGAGCAGACCCTACCGCTTGGACCCAAGAGGAGAGAGAACACCACAGTGGAAGAGTGTGATCGCAGAAAGCAGCTCAGGACATGGCATTAAGGACATGGCAAAGAGAGGCTCTGTCCCCGAGGGACCCCAGAAATCTGCCTGTCTACAGTTACCACCTAGTTAATCCATTCAAGTGGAGGGGCACACAGATTAGTTTAAGGCTCTCATAACCCTGTCATTTCACGTCTAAACATTCTTGCAGTGTCTAACATGAGCTTTCTGGGTGGACACCTCATATCTAAACTATAACACCTTGGCTGTATATATCTACTTGGGCTGATTAGGACACTTGCTCCTCAGTGTCTGGAGGGGCAAATGATTTGCAATCAGGGAAAAAAGTGTCCTTCCTACTCCTGCTCACTACTCAAACAGTCTCACTCAGATATGTGGGGAGTTTGCTCCACATATCAACCAGCAAATTTGGACACCAGATTCTTGAGCAGGTACCAGTTGGGTATCCTATTTTGACTTAAGTCTGACACTATCTACCTGGAACCCACAGTCCTTCCTGGATTCTGGATATTCTTGTTGGAGACCAAGAAAAAAGCTAAGGCCTTGCAGCAAAGAGTCACACACTCCAGCAGTGTCCAACCAATAAGGATGATGGGTAGAGACTTGGTACAGGAGTTGGGAGGGCAGGAGCTCCCTGGGAGATGAGTTTTATCCCCTGTTGTACAAAACTAGACAGGAAGAAAGGGACAGAGGTGACAGCCTAATGGAGAGACAGGGTATCATGGGTAAAGAGGGTACAGAGATAATTGGCTCTGTTGCTCAGAGTACACTGGGACAAGCACAGTACAAGGGAAGAAATAACACTTGACCAGAGCAGACAGGCATTCTGACAAGACGGTGAGGAGATGATTCCATCACACTGAGGAGGGCAAGGAAGGATGTGATGGGGAATGTCCAGAACATTGGGGTTAATATGGAAGAATGGTAAAATTGTAATGGGTGAACTGTGCACTGGTTAAACTCTTGCCTGGTGAGACAGACAATGCCACACACGGGTTACATGAAGTAGACATACTGCTCACAGATTGGGTGAAGGGGTCAGATGGAGACAGAGGAGCCATGTCAGGACAGACAAAACCTCATCAGCAAACACTGGCTACATCAGGGCAGGTGGGCTGTTAAAGTGGTTCACTAAGGGTTGTCAGTGACCTTTTTAAGCAAAATGCAGACCAGATAGGACCATCTGGGGTTGTCAGAGTGGATCACTGAGGGTATACTGGGTTGTCAGGGGGAGGATCACAGGAACCTAAGTAATTGCAGATTTATAAATGCTTGTCCATGCCAAGGAGATCTTATAAATGGGTCTGGGTTGTGTCATGGGGCACACATGTCTTTCATGTGTGTTTGGGGATGATGCTTTCATCTGCAGGGGTGTTAGTGTGAAAAGTGTTGGCTAGACAGAGGGAATTAGCTGGCCTTGGTGGACATATTGTCATAAAGGGAAAGTTTGCATGAGGTCACTGTGAGGTGATAGGTTCAGGGTGTCCTTGAAAGACAGGGAGGCATGAAATGGCTCTTTGTGACAACTGCTGGCAGGTTTGTTAGGATTTTGTAAAGGCTAAGCAAGAGTTTAACATCAAAAGCTAATAAGACTAGGGCTTGGTTAGGAGGAGAGAGTAAGGTAAAGGGTTCAGTCTTTCTTTTCAGAGAATTTCTTTTGAGAGTAATAAGAATGTTCTACATTTTGATTGTTCTTTTTATTTATTAATATTTGGATAGCAGGAATTGAACCCATTAAGCCATATCACATGTTGTTTATCCATTCATACAAAAATAGACATGTGGTTGCTTCTACCTACTGGCCTTGTAATAAGCTGCAATGAATAGGTATTTGCAACTATCTCTTAGAGACCATATATATAAAGTATGTATATATATATATATATATATATATATATATATATATATATATATATGTTTTTTATATCCCCAAAGGCAGGATTGCTAGATCAAATAGTAATTCTATTCTACCAAAGAAATTGTATATCTTTTTCCATCTTTCTACTTTTAAACTCCTTGTGCTTCTATCATTTAACATGAGTTTCTCATAGCGGATAGCATATACTTGGGTTTTTACTTTGCAATTTTTCATCAGAATATTTCTGTCTTCTAATCAGAGTATTTAGGGCATGTACATTTAATGTAAGTTCATGTTTTGCTCCAACTTAAATATACTATGTTTATATGTCTACCTATTGAATATATCTCTAGTTCCCTTTTACCTCTTTTTCTATCTCCTTTTCGATTAAATATTTTTATTTCCTTTTTCTTCCTCCTCTATTGGCTTATTGACTAAATGTTTTACCATCTTCGTGGCTATTTTAGGGTTTATACTATAACTCTTGAAATTATCAGTTTTCTTTCAACTAATTTTGTGACACTTCATATAGAGCTGGAAAGCACAATCACTATGCACTGGTTAAACTCCTGCCTGTGTCTGGTGAGACAGACACTGCCACACACGGGTTACATGAAGTAGACATACTGCTCACAGATAAGCAGCAAGGATCAATAGAAGCCTAAGAGTCATTGTGAAACAGTCCCCAAGGCTCAGGAAAGCTGGCCTGGGTAGTGGAGTCCTGTGTGTGTGCCCCAATTGCACCATCAAGGAGGAAGCCCAGAAAGCCTCTGATTCCAGTTTTATAATGGGGGCGCATGACTCAAGGGGATAAAGCCCTGAAGAACATCCTGCTCCTAAGAGGTGAGAGAAAGAAGCACAGTCTCTCTGGTTAGTTCCTCCTTCTGTTAGGATGGTACAATTGAAACACATGCTACAATTATTCTTGAGAAGGAAAGGCTAGAAAGGAAGAAAACTGGATCAGACCAAAGTTTCTCAGAAACCTGCATATTTCCCTGTCAATAGTGTAGGAACCTTATAGAATATATTTCCATTTTTCCACTCTCAGCCTTTGTGCTATTGTTTCACACATTTTCATCTATGTATACTATATGTCATACTACATTTTTTAAAAAATTGTTTTAGTTGTAGTTGAACACAATACCTTTATTTTATTTATTTTTATGTGGTTCTGAGGATCAAACCCAGCACCTTGCATGTGTTAGGTGAGCGTCCACCAATGAGCCATAACCCCAGCCCCACAATTTTCTTCTTTAAACTGATCATTAAACGTTAAAAATATTTTAATAATTTAAAATGTGGATATACTCATTCCCATTCTAGTGGTCTTCATTCCCTTTTACTGATTCAAATCTGACATCTTTTTCCTCCTACTTGGAGAAATATTTGAAATATTTTTTCATCATGCAGCACCTGTAATATTGATAACAAATTCTTTCAGGGTTTATATGTATGAAAGTGTCTATTATTTCCTCATTTTTGGAAGATATTTTTGCAAAGTTGATTTTTTAGTTTTTCCAGTACTTTCAAGATGTGCTCCACTGCTTTCTTCTTTGCCTTGCTTCCAATTAAAAATGTGCTGTCATTGTCTCTTGTAAACGGCCTTTTCCATCTGGCTGCTCTTAAGATTTTCTTCTTGTCCCTGGTTTTGAGAATTTGATCACCATATGTAGTGAACTGTTTCTCTTGGGCATGGGATTCATTGGGATACTTGGATTTGGAAGGGTTGTAACTTGCATCTTATCTGGAATATTCTGAATCAATATTTCTCCTAATATCTTTCTGTATTCCCTTCTCCTTTGGGGATTCCAATTACATGTGTATTAGGCAGGTGGAAGTTTCCCCACAGTTCACTGATACTTTTTTCAATCTTTTCCTCTCATTATTCTTTTTCAATCTTCTCAATGTTTCAATTGGAGTAGTTTTTATGTGTTGTTACAGTTTGGATCTAGGAATGGTCCACTGAAATGCTCATGTGTTGGGCAAAGCAGCAGTGTTCAGAGGTGAGAGAGAGGATTCTGAGGGCTGGAACCTCCTCTATGGATTAATTCATTTGAAGTAATCATTTCAATGTACTACTTGATGGTACCTGTAGACAGGTGGGCATGACTGGAGGAGATATGTCACTGGAGAATCCACCTTGTCTGGCACCTATTGGCACACATACTCACTCTTTCTTTCCTCCCTGACCTTCATAAACTGAGCAGCTTTCTTCCTCAGCACCCTTCATGAGCCAGCTTCCCATCATGTAACATCCTTGCTTAGCATCCTGATGGCCATTTTAAGAAAAGTTTCACTTTCCTGCCCAAGAGCGTTTCTGAGAAAGGCTCACCACTCCCTCATACTAACCCCACCCTTAACCACCTGCATTAGGACCCTTCCAGATCTAATCCCTGAGGCTTCTCCATAAAAGTCCCAAACCCCAAGCCTGTTTTGCCTCTTTCCTTCTATGAAAACATGTGCCTTTATTTGTCAGCTCTGACAATAAACTCTCCTGTGTATCTCTGCCTGGTCTCTGTCTTTCATTGCTCAGTCACTTATCTCTTGGTTCCCCACTTTCCTTTTACATAGATTGAGACCTCTGAAACCATGAGAAAGAAAAAAAAACTTTCCCTCCTTCAATTTGTTCTTATTAGGTATTTTTATCACAGGGATGAAAAGATGAATAACAAGTAGGTCTTCAAGTTCATTAATGTTTTCTTCTGCAAGAATCTTATTCCGGGGCTGGGGATGTGGCTCAAGCGGTAGCACGCTCGCCTGGCATGCGTGTGGCCCGGGTTCGATCCTCAGCACCACATACCAACAAAGATGTTGTGTCCGCCGAGAACTAATAAAAAAATAAAATAAATATTAAAAAAAAGAGAGGCATGCTCAACTGTTTTTTTTAAAAAAAAGAATCTTATTCCTATCCATTCTGTTTTTCATTTCAGACTTTGAGTTTTCACCTCCAGAAGTTCAATTGTGAGATATATACGTATTTTTTCTTTCATGCCTCTACATAATAGTTTAATATTCTCTAGTATTTTGTTCTTGTGGAATAGAGTTATAAGAGATGTTTTAATAATTCTGCCTATCAATTCTATCATCTGTGTTCAATCTGGCTCAGTTTTGATTTATTGATTTTTTTCATCATTATGAGCCATATTTCCCTACTTTATATATAACTTATAATTTTTTTACTGATGCCATTTTTTTTTTGGTGCCTGGGGATTTATCAGGACTTCCCACATGCCAGGCAAATGTTCCACCACTGAGCCTCAACCCAGTTCTGATGACACATATTGTTAATTTTACACTGTTAGGTTCTGGAGCCTTCATAGTTCTATGAATATTCTTAAGATTTTTCTGGAATGAAGTTAAGTAATAGCATGATCCTTCAAGGTCTTTCTTTTAAGCTTCTTTAGTCACTGTCAAAGAAGGATTTAGTCTAGGGTTAATCTTTCCCTGCTACTGAAGGAAGACTCTCCTCCTAACCAATAAGGTTTTCCAGTTTGGAAGATGAAATTATCTATGTTGCTTGACTCACTATGAGCTTGGCAGGTTGTTCCATTAACCATTTTCAGATGTCTCTTCCTCTACCCACAGTCAGTTTTCTCCCTCGCATGCATGTATCATTACATCTCTGCTGAATACTAGTGGGAAATCCTGTGAAGACTTCTGAAGTTCTCTTCCTGGCCTGTTTTCTCCTCTCCAGGACCACGCCCTATGAACTCAAGCTATCCTACTTCTCTGCACTCCTAATTCCATTTCCTCAATTTGAGGAAAATGTGGGCTCTACTCAGTCCCTGCTCCTTACACTGAAGCCTAGAAACTTACACTTGTCCACTTCCCTTCTTAGGAGACACTGTCCTTGACTACCTACCATCCATAGTCTTTAACACTGCTGTTCCATACATTTCAAATTTGTTCAGATGATTTAATTTGATCCCTGGTATTCCATTATGACCAGACATGGAAGTTACCATTAATTTTTTAATCAGTTTTTATTATACAACTCTTGCTCCCTCATCTGCAATTATACTTTGGTAATTTAAGAGATATTCAACAACCTTACTATAAAATGGGTACAACTACAAGAAAAGCATATAAGTGAATCAGATATCAGAACAACCAGACTAGAGCAGATAGGCTGGGCTAGGGCCCTAGGTGTATGGAAAGCTGAAAGGGCATCTAACTATCAACTCTTTAACAGTATGAGGAGGACTTTCTCTTAGTAGATGAAGGCCTCCCAGGCATAGGGGGGAAATCAGATAGTAGGCCACTAAGAATGACAAGAGTCTACTATGACCACATTCTCTCCCATCAAGTAAATTTAAACATGCACTCATATAACACATGAAATATAATACATAGAGCCAGTTTGTTTAAAAAATAGTTTGTTGAGTTTGGGATGTAGCTCAGTGGATGAGCACTTGCCTAGCAAGCTGGTTTAATTCCCAGCATCACAAAAGAATAAATAATAAAAAGTTTCTCTATAAATTAGTGTTATGCTCTGTCAAAACTCACCAACATGCTGGTAATGAACCAAAAAGGAAACATAAGTATGCCACTTCATAATGTATGACTAATATCCTTCAAAAGCAGAATGTTTACCTAGAGAACTGTTTTTTTTTTTCAAATAAAGTTCTTAATTGGATGAGTGAGATCTTGGATTGTGTGGTAAAACTGTTTAGCTCTACAATTAATTTCCAAACCCTCCTGTAAGCAGCCATGTCATTTGGCATCTCCACTACCATTGAATGTTATTCCACATTCCAACAGCATTTGGTGTTGTCAGTATTTTAGATTTCAACTATTCTAATTAGAATAGTTGAAATCTAAAATAATTAGTGATATACCATTGTTGTCTTAATTAGTAATTCACAGATGACATGAGTCTTTTCATAAATTCACTTGCTTTATGTATATCTTCTTTAGTAAAGTACATGTTCATATCTTCTTCTCATTTTTTAATTGAGTTGTTTCTTTGCTTACTGTTTAAGATATTTTGATATTTGGATATAAGTTCTTTGCAGTGAAGAGATACCACCAAAGGGGCCAACCAGTAAGGACACTGGGTAGGGACCTGGTCCAAGAGTTGAGAGGGCAGAAACTCCCTTGGGAGATGAGTTTTATCCCCTGTTGTGCACCATCACTGGAAAAGAAGAAAGGGACAGAGGTGAGGGCCTAATGGAGAGACAGGGTGCCATGGGTAAAGAGGGTACAAAGATAATGGGCTCTGTCGATCATAGAGTACCAGCACAAGCACAGTTCAAGGGAAGAAATAACACTTGACCAGAGCAGACAGGCTGAGACATGATGAGGAGATTATTCCATCACACTGAGGAGGACAAGGAAGTATGTGAAGGGGAATGTCAGAGCATTGGGGGTTATTATGAAGGAATGGTGAAATTTAGTGGGTGAAGGGGTCAGATTGAGACAGAAGAGCCATGTCAAGACAGACAAAACCCCATCAGCAAACACTGGCTACATCAGGGCAGATGGGCTGTTAAAGTGGCTCCCTAAGGGTCATCAGGGACCTTTCTAAGGCAAAATGCAGACCAGATAGGACCATCTGGGGTTGTCAGAGTAGATCATTGAGGGTATACTGGGTGGTCAGGGGGAGTATCACAGGAACCTAAGTAATTGTAGATTTGTAAACATTTGTCCATGCCAAGGAGATCTTATAAATGGGTCTGGGTTGTGTCATGGGGCACACATGTCTTTCATGTGTGTTTGGGGATGATGCTTTCATCTGCAGGGGTGTTAGTGTGAAAAGTGTTGGCCAGACAGAGGGAGTTAGCTGGCCTTGGTGGACATATTGTCATAAAGGGAAAGTTTGCATGAGGTCACCGTGAGGTGATGAGTTCAGGGTGTCCTTGAAAGTCAGGGAGGCATGAAATGGCTCTTTGTGACAATTGCTGGCAGGTCTATTGGGATTTGTAAAGGCTAATCAAGTGTTTATTATCAAAAATTAATAAGAAATTCCCTAAGCTTAGTAGCAGGAAGTCCCATCTCACAGGGCTGTCCAACTAGTAGGGTGGGCAAGTTGTGGGTCACTGTTTTTTTTTGGGGGGGAGGGGGGATACCAAATTTCTTTATTTGAAGGAATGGTACAAATTAAAGAACATAAGTGGATGTTTTGGTACAACCTATAGAAAAGGTAAAGTTAACCCCAACATGCATGCACTGCCTTGGTGACCAGGGAAGTCACTTCCATGGCTATGGGTAAGTCAGCTTAAGGTTTAGCTCTCCTCATCACTTTCTCTCAGGGGTGCTTATCAAAGAGATACTCTGCCGTGCCAGATTCTGGGGCTCTCATCTTGTGCAAGTTGGTTTCATGGTCACCCAGTTCTTTGGTGGATTTCACCTGCTCATTCAGGTAAAGAGTCTCAATGAAGTCACACGAGTGGGGGTCATTTTTGTCAGTGGTCAGTATGTGCAGTTCCAGAAGTGTCTGGTTCACACTTTTCTCCAAGTGCAAAACACATTCCATTGCATTGAGCCCACTCTCCCAGTCATCTCAGTCTGGTTTCTTGACATCCTGAAGGAAGATTCAGCCACCTCGTTGGTTCTGCAGCTTCATCAGTTTCTCGGCATGTTCCCTCTCCTCATGAGATTGGTGCAGAAAATATTTGGCAAAGTTCTTCAAAGCCACATCATCACGGTCAAAGTAGTAAGATATGGACAGGTAGACATAGGAGGCCTAGAGCTCCAGTTTGAGCTGGTGGTTGATGGCGGCCTTCGAGTCCTGGTGGTAGTGCTGGCGCACCTGCGAGGGGGACATGATAGTCATGGGGGATGGCTGAGGAGAGGCGCAGTGCTGGAGCCGTGGTGGAGACCTGGGGCAGTCCGAGGGAGCTGTGAAGAGGTGGCGAAGGGCTGCTGGCTGTGAGCAGCCGGCCGGGGTGAGGGTCGAGCAACGGGTTCCATCCAAGCACTGTTGAAGCAGGAAACTGCGGGTCTGGGTCACTATTTCTGGTGAGTCTTATTTCCCTGCTGTGTGGATGGCGATTTTCTGCTCCAGTTCGCCCTGAGGGCTCTGCAGCAGCTGGATAGGTGTCCAGAAATCATTCAGGAACAGATACACAGTTCATTTTGCAGGAGCTCACATCACAAAACATCACAGACTTAGTAGCTTAAAACACAGAACTTAAATTTCTTACCATTATAGAGTCTGGCAGTCCAAGATCCAAGTGTCAGCAAGTCTGTTTTCTTCTAATGCCCATCGCCTTGGTATGCAGATGGCTACCATCTTGCTGTGTCCCCACACAGTCATCCCTCTGTTTCATTTATGTCTTAATGTTCTTATAAAGATACAAGTAAAATTGATTAAATCAAATACTAAAAACTCTACTCTGACTGAATTACCTCTTTAAAGGCCCTACCTACAATACAACAATAATCTGAAGTACTGGAGTTTACCACTTCACCTTACGGATTTGAGGAGAATATAACTGGGTCCAGAGAATCTGTCTTAAGCCTGGGGACACAATTCCAGAATTATAAATGGGTTCTATAGACTAGAAGAAGCCATATTTTCTGCACAGTGTTAAATACATAATATTGTTATGCAACCAGTTCCCATATCCATTTTCATCTTTTAAAACTGAAACACTATACCTGTTAAAGAACTAGTCCCTGTTTCCCCATCCCTTGTTGTGGTGTGAACTGATAAATACAATCAATAAGAATGTAAGTTATGGATTATAGATATTAGTAAAAAAATACAGATTATTGATATAAGATTTTGATAAGTGACATAAGACAATTATAAAGCAAGAACTGTCGTAGACAGGCCCAAGATTTTGCTTCCTTCTATTAAAAAAAAACTGTTACAAGAGCTGTTTCTGAGAAACTGAAATGAAAGCTGTTTTCTTATATTGTTTTCTGTACATTGTACCCCACAAAATGTACTCAACCCAGGATATGGTGGTCTTGATGACCCAAGACTTTGAAGTAGATTCTAGCCCCCACTAACCACCTGCTTGAACTCAGGATACAGTTGTCTAACACCTGCTCAAACCCAAGGTGCAACTGTGAGTTGCTGTGCTAAGTGCTGTCTTAGCTTCTACAACTGGCTTGCTTGTGTGACACTAAGGAAAGCCCCTGTGGTTGTGTTTTTTGGCTTTAAGTTTTTTGGCTTTAAGTTTCCAGGATACAGGCCAGGAAATTGCTGTTCTCCCTCAGAGCTTCAGTCTCTACAGGTGGGAGACAGTCCCTGGCCAGGTAAATAAAGTTCTCATTGATTTGAATTCTCACTTAGAGCGTTTTCTGAAGCGGCTGCCCATCACACCCCAGGCCCAGACAGGCACCATTCTGCAATCCATCTCTAGGACTCTGACTACTCCTGGTGCCCCGTAAAATTGGAAATACACAATATTTGTCTTTTTTTTAATTTTAATATTTATTTTTTAGTTTTCGGCGGACACAACATCTTTGTTTGTATGTGGTGCTGAGGATCGAACCTGGGCCGCACCCATGCCAGGCGAGCGCGCTACCGCTTGAGCCACATCCCCAGCCCCAATATTTGTCTTTTTTGTGACTAGCTTATATCATATTCTGCCCTGGGATTCATCGATGGGGTAACGTGTGCAAGGTTCCTTCTCTCCTGAGGCTGAGCAGTACCTTGTGTGTGTGTCAACGCACATATCAACACACTATCGGCGACGTGAATGATGCACTTGTGATGTCAGAGGAGGGCGCCACACTTGAAAGGGTGCCTCGTGAAGCTAGGGCAGGAAGCGCGGGAACTGCATTGCGGAGCAGCCAAGAGATGCGGGTGCCTGCAGCATCCCGGCCCAGAGTCCACGGTGCAAAGGTGAGTCGGGGGGCCAGGGGTCCCCGACAGCGAGAACCCCACAGCTCACTGAGGCTTCCCCACCTTGGCAGTATTAAATTCAAGAAGAGAATCCCAGATTTGAGGGACAAACCCTGACAGCGACCCCACATTCCCACCCCCACCCCTTAGTAATAACCACCACATTGGAGACTGAATCTGTAGGAGTGAGGGTCCTGTCCGAGAGCACTTCCCCGTGCAAACCACCTCTCACCCCAACCTCTGGAAGTAACTGGAGAAATGGGCACCCCACTTGGAATGAGGATGCCCCCCTTTTTTGTAGAAACTCACCCTTTCTGTGACTAAGAGGGGCCTTCATTCTCCCAGAAGTGAGAACTCCTTAGCAAACACTCCTTACCACCATCACCCTAGGAATAAGCTTCCTTCATCTGTGTAGTGCCCCAGACATAAGCTTACACCCTGTCCCCACAGGCTGTGTCTGGGCCAGGGGGCTGACATCTGGGCCTACATCTTGCAGCATGTGCATAGTCAGAGGTGAGCCAGTGGGATCAGGGGAGGGTGCCAGGAAGAGGGCACAGGCAAGTCTCACAGTAACTCCTCTTCCTCCACTTCTCCACTATAGCAGTGTCAAGAAGATCCGGGGAAACTTATTGTGGTAAGTGCTTCTCAATGTTGTCCCATCCTATCTTCTCCAGTCCCATCTGGTCTTGTCCCACAGTCTTACACTTCCTGCCCTTCCCTCTGCAAGCCCCACACATATCCTAACTCTGGCATGGTTTCTTCAGGTATGGCCACCAGGACAGTCCAGAAGGGAAAATTCCATGCTATAAGATTCCCTTCCACCCAAGAAAGAACTTGTACATCTCTTGCTCTAGGCCCTGCTTGGTGCTGGATATGCTGGGGTCAAAGGGTCACAAAACAGCCCTAATCCCTGCATTCCTAGGCTTACAGTCCAGGGGGAGCCAGAAATCACCTGGTGTAATGGCACAGTTGGGGGTATGCCCCATCAAAGCTAGTGAGGGGAGAAGGGGAATGGGACAGATTTGGAGAGATGAAAAGGCTAGGGTGGGATCCAATTGGTGAAGGGAACCTAAATGACATCCAGGGGGAGGCTTTGAGGAGACCTCAGGACACCTCAATGTAGGAGTTAGAAAGAGAACACCACTGAGATGGAAATGTATCACTAGCACAGACAGACAACAAGCTGGGAGGATATGAAACAAGCTCAGGAGGAAAGAGGGAGACAAAGAGTACACCAGTGCTTCTGCACAGGAAAACTCCTCATCCCTGGCAGTTGAGGAGCCTGGTGCCTTTCAAAAGGTAGTCAGGCCAGGCTAAGCCAGAGTCAGAGCGAGCATCTGACTGATCCTATGAGGTCTGTCAGAAGTTGGAGCCAGAAGCCACATTGCAGCCCGCCTGCAGACAGAGATCCAAGAGTTACACCAGAGCATGGAGCTGATGGAGCAAGAAACTGAGGCTCAGGATGACAGCTGAGGCCAGGAAGAGGGGCAATATAATGCTGGGTGGCTGTGGAACAGGTGCAACAGAGCACATGGGACACCTAACATCAAGCTCTCCTAATGGCCCAAACTGGGGCCCAGCAAAGACAGCAGCATGGACTTCGAGACCCAATATAGCAGCTGCAGAATCAGCTCAGACACGTATAGAACATAGAGAGGTGGGCCTCATCTGCCCAAGAGACCAGCTTTCACAAGGTGGCCATACATTCTCCCTAGAGATCCCAGTGTTCTTCCCAGATCCTTACTGGGTTCCAGAATTCTGAACACCCAACCATAGATTTAAGGTTCATAAGACCAGGGAGTTTGGTCATCTTACATACCTGTATTTCCAGTGCCAGGAATAGTACCAACTGTACATCAAGAACACCATGTCTACGGGAACACAGTAGACACAGGACAAGCCCCTAACCCCTTGGACTTTATGCTTTGATGCAGAGAAGGCAGACTGCAAACTAGGAAACAGATCCTGTCATTTTGGGGAGAAATAAGTTCAATGAAGAAAAGACTGTGACCGAGGGAAAGGTGTTTGCTACCTGAGCTAGGATGCTCAGGACAGGCCTCTCTGAGGAGGTAACCTGGGTTGGGGCACATATATTCATGGAGAGGGAACAGCCAGGCTCCAATCTTGGCCTTCAGGAAGAGCTGCCAAGAGGCAAATACAGCTCAGTATTTGAAGACAGGAGGGACAAGATGAAGAGGTGAGGTAGGAGAAGCAGTCAGAGGGCCCTGGAGGCATAGGAGTTTTACTGGTAGATGGAGTTCATGCCCCACTTTGGCCATTTATAATTGTGTGAGCTTGGGCAAGGGACTTAACTTTTTTGTACCTCAATTTCTAAGATTGATTGAATCAGCTAATGTTCACACCAACCTTTTAGAGTAGGTATGATAATGAGGTGAGTTAAATCACCTATAGCACTAAAGAGATTGCCTGTTCTCCACTGTTGTCATTCTGAACATGTCAGGGAAAGGTCCCACGGTCGTGGAGGGTTTTGAGCAGTGACTTCATCTTCCCCAGGTTGTATGAAACATGATTTCTGACCACTGGGTGGAGAACAGACTACAGGGGTGAGAAGCAGAGAGACCGTGAAGGGGGCTCATGCAGTAGTCCTGCCAGGATATAAGGGTGGCCTAATCTTAGAGGTGGCCCCTAAGACCCAGGCTCAGCAAAATCTGTGACTAGCCAGGCTGGCAGTAGGAGGGTATGGGGCATAGACACCTGTTCTCCCAGGTACAACCTGCCCCAACTGCACACTCTTCCTCCAGGAAGGCCAAAGTGAATGTTTCCTTTGGGCCAGTGACATCAGCAGCTGTGGCCCTGGATCCTGTGATCCTGGTGAGAGTCCTGGGCCATGGGAGTAGGAGTAAGGAGTCTGGGGCCAGGCAGATGCCTGGGTTTGGCCATATCCTTTCCACTCCTAAGCGAGATATGTGAACAGCCTGCCTTTGCCAGGCCCAGTTCCTTCAGAACCTCCTGATTCTTCAGACCAGAGAAGGAATCTTACCATGAGCATCCACAGGCCCCATGGACCCTACAAAGAACGTGGATTGGGGGGCAAAAAGTCATTTATTTATTCTTCCTACAAGGAATTCTGGGGTATACGAGGCCCATGCCCAACCCCGCCAGGGCTCCCAAGCTGGGACCCGTTGTAGATAGTGACAGCCAGGTGATCAGGCTTTTGAGGTTTGGGAAACCTCAGAATCTCTGAACATCCAGAAGAGGCGCTTACACAGCTAAGGAAGCAAGTAGGGAAGAGGTTCTTTGGTGAGTAGATTTAGCTAAGGTTTGAGAAGATGAAGTCTATTTATACGTCCGTTTTGAAAGTGAAAGCGCAGAATCCTGTATTGACCAATCACGTGAGTGCACAAGACCACTGTACCAATCAACTTATAGGTTGGAGCATCATTGCACCTGCAACCAGCCAATAGAAGTAGAAAAACGGGATAGGAGGTGGGGCCTGCCTGGTCTCCACGGCAATTGCCGGTGACTTATGCGAGCTTCTGTGTAGTCCAAGTAAGGCCAGATCCAGCTGCCCTAATGGTAATGTTTAAGGTGAGCAGGCAGGAGGGGGAGGAGGGGAAGGGGTGTGGGGAATGATGGGGACAGGATTTTGTTAACAAGCGCATAGAAAAGTATTTGGAGGGGGCACAGATTTAGAACAGAGAGGCTATTCAAAGCAGATGGAGAAGTAGTTGAAAAGATCAGGAAGCTGGTCGGGGGTAGAAAGAAGTTGTTAGAGGGACATGGGACACCAATTTATAAGGGGTCCGAGAATAGACTAGATAGATAATAAGGGAAAAGGAGTCAGAGTTTACAGTATTCAAAGAAAGTCTTAGAGTAGACAAAGATTAGGGTGGGGCAACCGAGTAGTTTATGGGTTAGTAGGAAAGGGTTAGAGCAGGATCAATGAAGGATTCACCGGGAAAAGTGGGGGAGATTATATAAGAATCAATGAGAGCATTATTTTATAGCAGGAGAGATTTAGAGGGGAGTAATTAATTTATAATGAAGGTTTTACAGATAAAAAGTGATAGTGTGCGGATATTATTTACAGTTTGTTTTACAGGGCGAAAATGAGGCTGCCTTCAGGACAATGGCAGCATTATAGATAAAAAATGCTGTAAGAGATCAGTTGAGTTTGAGGGAGTAAGACTCCTCAGAGGCAGGGATTTGGGGTGGGGGACAGTAGAAGGAGCCAAATGAAAAACCATGGTGGGAGTCATCAAAATGACTGTAGAGAACTTAGAGGAAGTGATAGGAAAATAGGTTACAGAGAGAGAGAGACAGATTATAGGACCAGAAAGTGGGGAGTACTAATGGACATGAAGATTTTTAAACAAGCATAGAGAGAGGTTAGAGAGGACATAATGGGAATTACAGGAAGTCAATAATGAGAAGTTTAAAGGGAGACAATGAAGATTTTTATAGGAACCAAGAAGAAATGCATTAGGGTAAAAAGTGAGGGAATGGGAAGGAATGGCAGAGTCCAGAAGCCATACTCACCCAACCCACTCTCTGCCCACCAGGTGGTTGAATAAATGACCGATAATCTCAAGGATGGCAGGACATGACGGAAGGAAGCCCGATGACTACTTAATCTTATCAATCGTGGCTATCATTTGCTTCTGGCCCCTAGGAATTCCAGCCTTGATCTTTTCATACAAGGTGGGAATCTCCATGATGCCAAACCACATCCTCCCTCTCCCTCTTGGCCCTGACCCTGACTCAGATTCTTCCCTGTTCTCCATCGCATCCAGGGAACCTGAGCTATGGTTCAGACCCCACACTGGGTCCTGACAGTCCCACAGCTTCATATACCCTTTCATGCTTATCTTTTTCTGTTTCCTCTCCCCTGAAACTCAGACAGCAAACTACAATCAAAAAAGACAATATGGCAAGGCAGCCAAGACCTCTGAAATAACCTTCTATTTGTCCATCGCAGCCATTCTTCTGTTGATTGTGCCACTCTTCATTATAATCTTGATGTCATTGCTAAAGAAGTGACCTCATTCTCACCACAAGAACAAACCACCAAATACATGCAATAATATAACTAAACACTGTGTTTTAGTCAGTTTTGGTTTTTTTTTTTTTTTTTTTTTTTTTTTTTTTTTGCCACCATGAGCTAAAGACCCAACAAGAACAACACAGAAGAGGAAATGTTTATATGGGGTTCATGGTTTCACAGGTCTCAGTCTGTAAATGGCCAAATCTATTGCTCTGGGCCCATGGTGACATAAAAGAGTATAGCAGAAGAAAGTGTGGCAAGAAGGCTTTGTTCATCAGGGACCCCAGAGACCTATCTCCTGGAGACATTCCCAAACCTGCCTGCAGTTACCAGCCAGTTAATCAGCGCACTGATTAGCTAAGGCTCTCATAACCCGATCATTTCACCTCAGCCTCTTTCACATGAGTTTGGGGGGACACGTCATAACTATCTATACCATGAAAACCTAGCAGTAAATACCTATTTATGATGAATGAGACACCTGCTCCTCAGTGTTTGAAGAGACAAATCATTTGAGATCAGGAAAAAAAGATTTCTTCCTACTCTTGCTCACTATTCAAACAACAGCCTGACAACAGGAAATGTGGGGAGATTGCTCCACACACCAACCAAGCAATTCTGACAACCTGATTCTCCAACACACCAATTGGGTACCTAAATTTGATTCAGTTCTGTCTATTTGGAATGCACACTTCCTCCTGGATTGTGGATATTCATGGAGGAGACCAAGAACAAAGCCAAGGGTTGTGGCTCAGCGGTAGAGCACTTGCCTAGCATGTGTGAGGCACTGGGTTTGATTCTCAGCACCAATATAAGTAAATAAAGGCCCATCAATGACTTAAAAAAAAAACCCACAAAGCCAAGGCTTGGCAGCAAAGAGCCAAATGCCTCAAGCAGTATCCAGCTAATATGGATGCTGGGTGGAGATCTGGTCCAGGAGTTAAGAGGGCAGAAGCTCCACTGGGAGATGAGTTTTGTCCCCTGCTGTGCACCATCACTAGACAGGAAGAATGGTGCAGGGGTGAGGGAGAGACAGGGTGTCATGGGTAAAGCGGGTACAGAGATAATTGGCTCTGTTGCTCAGAGTATACTGGAACAAGCACAGTTTGAGGGAAGAAATAACGCTTGGGCAGAGCAGACAGGCATTCTGACAAGAGGGTGAGGAGGTGATTCCATCACACTGAGGAGGGCAAGGAAGGATGTTTTGGGGGAATGCTAGAATATTTGGGGTTATTATGGAAGAATGGTGAATTTGTAATGGGTGAAGGGGTCTGGTTGAGACAGAGGAGCCATGTCAGGACTGACAAAGCCACATTGGCAGACACTGGCTACATCAGGGCAGGTGGGCTGTTAAAGTGGCTCACTAAGGGTTGTCAGTGACCTTTTTAAGCAACATGCAGACCAGATAGGACCGGCTGGGGTTGTCAGAGTGGATCACTGAGGGTATCCTGGGTGGTCAGGGAGAGGATCACAGGAACCAGTCCCTAAGTAATTGCAGATTTGTAAAATCTCCTCTTCCATGCCAAGGAGATCTTACACATGGCAGTGTGGATGGAATAAGAGGTCACTGCAGGTGTTAGGGAGGGTCTTGGATTGTGTCATGGGGCACATGTGTTCTCACTGGGAACCACTGAAGGCTCTCTCTCATGTGCGTTTGGGGAGGATGCTTTCAGCTGCCTGTAGAATGTTAAGGCTACAGGCAGCTGATAATTTGATTTGATTTAGCAAGTCAGGTTGTTAGTGTAAAGTGCACTAGCAGGATAGAGGGAGGTTAGTTGGCCTTGGTGGACATATTGTCATAAAGGGAAAGTCTTGCATGAGGTCACTGTGGGGTGATGGGGAACCTTCAGGGTATCCTTAAATGTCAGTGAGGCCTGTAATGGCTCTTTGTGACGACTGCTGGCAGGTCTGTTGGGATTTGTAAAGGCTAATCAAGTGTTTATTATCAAAAGTTAATAAGAAATTCCCCAAGCTTAGTAGCAGGAAGTCCCATCTCACAGGGCTGTCCAACTAGAAGGCTGGGCAAGCTGTGGGTCACTGTTTCTGATGAGTCTTATTTCCCTGCTGTGTGAATGGTGATTTTCTGCTCCAGTTCACCCTGAGGGCTTTGTAGCAACTGGAGTGGTGTCCAGAAATCATTCAGGAACAGGGACACTGTTCATTTGCTAGGGCTCCCAATATAAAACATTAAGACTAGGAAACTTAAAATACAGAAATTTAGCTTCTTACCATTATGGAGACAGGCAGTCCATGATCAAGGCATCAGCAGGTTTGGTTTCTTCTAAGGTCCATCTCCTTGGCTTGCAGGTGACTACCATCTTGCAGTCATCCCTCTGTTTTATCTGTGTCCTAAAATCTTATAAGGACACAAGACTAATTGGATTAAAGCCCACCCTACAAAACTCTAACTGAATTACCTCTTTAAAGGCCCTACTTACAATACAGACAACAGTCTGAAGTACTGGGACTAGGGCTTCAACAGACAGATTTAGGAAGAGCATAACTCATCCCATGCATCCTTCTTAAGCCTGGAGACATATTTCCAGAATTAGAAATGGGTTCTCAGCACTACATTAAAAAAAAAAGTAAATAAAGATATTTTTAAAAAAAGAAATGGGTTCTATAGTCTAGAAGTAGCCATGTTTTCTGCATAATGTTAAATATATTAATATTTTTTAACCAGTTTCCAGATCCATTTTCATCTTTTTAAAAATTTTTTTGTAGTTGGACAGCATGCCTTTATTTTATTTGTTTATTTTTTAAAATTTTTTAGTTACACATGGACATGGTATCTTTATTTTGTTTATTTTGCTTTTATGTGGTGCTGAGGATCGAACCCAGTGCTTCACTGGTTCATGGCAAGCACTCTGCCACTGAGCAGCCCTCCATTTTCATCTTTTATAACTGAAATATTGCGCCTATTAAAAAAACAAGTTCCTGTTTCTCTCATTTCCAAGACGCTGTCAAGCATCATTCTATATTCCATCTCTAGGAATCTGACTACTTCTGGTACCTCATAAAATGGAAGTACATAGTATGTGTCTACTTGGGACTGGCTTATTTCACTTACTATTCTATCCTGGAGATTCATCCATTTTGTAAATGTATCACAATTTCCTTATTTTTAAGGTTGAATAATATTCCCTTGTATGTATATATCACATCTTGTTTATCCATTCATACATTAATGTACAGTTGCTTCTACCTTTTGCCTACTGTGAATAATGCTGCAACAAATATGGATGTGCAAGTATCTCTTAGATACCCTATTTTTAAATATATATATACACACACTTAGAAGTAGGATTGCTTGATAATATGACAATTCTCTAAGAAAGGAATAGTTTATCTTTTTTCTTTTTTTTTCTTTCTTTTTTTTTTTTTTTTTTTGTACCAGGGATTGAACCCACTGAGCCACATACTCAGTCCTTTTTATTTTTTATTTTGAGACAGGGCGGCACCAGGGTCTCACTAAGTTACTTCAGGCATCGCTACATTACTGAGAGTGGGCCTCAAACTTGCAATCCTCACGGTTCAGCCTCCCACAGTGCTGAGATTACAGGCATGGGCCATCACACCTGGCCCCTCTTTTGACTTTTTTTTTAATATTTATTTTGTAGTTGTAGTTGGATACAATAATTTTATTTTATTTATTTATATGTGGTGCCGAGGATCGAACCCAGGGCCTCGCACATGTGAGGTGAGTGCTCTACCATTGAGCCACAACCCTAACCCCCTTCTTTTGGCTTTTAAACTCCACGTGCTTGTTATGATTAGCATATACTTTTTAATCTCATCAGAATACTTCTGTCTTTTAATTAGGATGTTTAGGCCATTACCTCTTATGTAATTCAGTGATATGGTCCAATTTAAATATGCTGTTTTCCTGTTTTCTATTCAGTGCATGTATCTTTAGTTCTCTTTTTCCATTTTTTTTCAATCTCTCTTTCAATTGAATATTATTTTATTTCATATCCTTCCTCCTCTGTTGGCTTATTGACTATACATCTTTGTTTCATTATTTTTTGTGACCGTTGATAACTCTTGAAATTATCAGTTGTGTTTCAAGTAATTTTGTGACACTTCATACAGAGCTGGAAAGCACGTTCACTGTGCACTGTTAAACTCAGACACTGCCACACACGGGTTACCTGAAGTAGACATACTGCTTGCAGATAAGCAGCAAGGAACAATAGAAGCCTAAGAGTCATTGTGAAACTGTCCCCAAGGCTCAGGAAAGCTGGCCTGGGTAGTGGAGTCCTGTGTGTGTGCCCCAATTGCACCATCGAGGAGGAAGCCCAGAAAGCCTCTCACTCCAGCTTTTATAACAGGGGGTGCATGACTCAAGGGGATAAAGCACTGAAGAACACCCTGCTCCAAAGGGGCCGCTAAAAGAAAAACACCTTCTTCTGGTTGGTTCCTCCTTCTCTCAGGATGGTGCAATCCCAATACATGCTACAGTCATTCCCTAGAATGGAAACCTAAAAAGGGAAAAAACTGGATCAGACCAAGGTTTCTCAGAAATCTGTCATATTTCCCTGTTCAACAGTGTAGGAACCTTAGAGAATGTATTTCCATTCTTCCACTCCCAGCCTTTGTGCTATTGTTTCACATATTTTTCGTCTATGTGTATTATATATCATATAATTATATATATATATATATATATATATATATGTATTATATATCATACTACAATTTTGTGCTTTAAACTGACTGATAATCTTTTCAGAGATATTTTAATAATTTAAAATGTGGATATACTTATTCCCATTCCTGAGCTCTTCATTCCCTTTTATAGATTCAAATCTGACATCTTTTTCCTCCGACTTGGAGAGATTTTTGAAACTTTTTTTTTTAATGCAGATCTGCTGATAATGAATTCTTTTAGGGTTTGTATATCTGAAATTGTCTTTTCTTTTTTTCCCCCCTCATTTTTGAAAGATATTTTTGTCAACTTTTTAGTTCTTCTAGTACTTTCAACGTGTTTTCTCCACTGTTTTCTCTTTTGAGGGTTGGGGGGTACCTGGGATTGAACTCAGGGGCACTCAACCAATACATGTGAGCCCCATCCTCACACCTCTTTTATATTTTATTTATACAGGATCTCACTGAGTTGCTTAGCACCTGGCCATTGCTTAGGCTGGCTTTGAACTCGTGATCCTCCCGTCTTAGCCTCCCAAGCCACTAGGATTATAGATGTGTGCTGCCTCGCCACCAGACTTCCACTGCTTTCTTCTTTGCCTTGCTTCCAATTAAAAATGTGCTGTCATTGTCTCTTGTAAACGGCCTTTTCCTTCTGGCTGCTCTTAAGATTTTCTTCTTGTCCCTGGTTTTGAGAATTTGATCACCATATGTAGTGAACTGTTTCTCTTGGGCATGGGATTCATTGGAATACTTGGATTTGGAAGGGTTGTAACTTGCATCTTATCTGGAATATTCTGAGTCAATATTTCTCCTAATATCTTTCTGTGTTCCCTTCTCCTTTGGGGATTCCAATTACATGTGTATTAGGCAGGTGGAAGTTCTCCCACAGTTCGCTGATACTTTTTGCAATCTTTTCCTCTCATTGTTCTTTTTCAATCTTTTCATCTCAATATTTCCATTGGAGTAGTTTTTATTATTTTTATGTGTTGTTACAGTTTGCATCTAGGAATGGTCCACTGAAATGCTCATGTGTTGGGCAAAGCAGCAGTGTTCAGAGGTGAGAGATAGGATTCTGAGAGCTGTAACGTCCTCCATGGATTAATCCACTTGATGGATTCATAATTTCAATGGACTACTTGGTAGTAACTGAAGACAGGTGGGCATGGCTAGAGAAGGTTAGTCACTGAGGGTGTATCCCTAGGGATTCTCTCTTGTCTGGCACCTGTTAGATACGTGCTCACTCTCTCTCTCTCTCTCTCCTTCCTGATCTGCCTCAGCTGAGCAGCTTTCTTCAGGAATGCCCTCCTGCCATGATGTTCAACCTCACCTCAGGCCCAGGTCAAGGGTGCTTGTTTACCATGGATGGGCACCTTGGAAACCATGTGACAAAATAAACCCTTCCTCCACCAAGTTGTTCTCATCACATATTTTAGTCATAAAAGGGATGAAAAGATAAATAATATGTGTATCTTCATTAACCTTGTCTTCTGCAGGAATCTGTTATTATGCCTAGCCATTGTTTTTTTTTTTTCACTTCAAATGTTGACTTTTCACTTCCAGAAGTTAAAGTGGAAATACATGTATTTTTCTCTTTCATGCCTATACATAAATGTTTAATATCCTCTAGCACTTACATCACATAGTATATGGTTATAAGAGCTGTTTTAATATCTTTGCCTACAATTCTATCATCTATGTATATTATGGCTTAGTTTTAATTTACTGATTTTCTCCTCATTATGAGACATATTTCCCTGCTTCTTTACATGCCTTATGATTTTTACTGATATGTTTTGTTTTCTTTTTTTCTTTCTTTTTTTTTTTTTTTTTGTGCTGGGGAATGAACCCAGGACCTTCCACATGCTAGGCAAGTGTTCCAACACGGAGCCACATCCTAAGCGTTGCTAACAGATAATGTTAATTTTACATACATTTCTTTTTTTTTTCTTAAACTGAAAATTTTAAAAAATACACAACAATAGTGGAATGCATTAATGGAATATATATATTTCTATAGATATTCTTGAAATGCACGTAACTAATAGCTTCATTCTTCTAAGTCTCCTCCCCATCAATGTATGTATAATTTTTTTGTAACAGCGACTAAACTCAGTGGACTTAACCACGGGGCCACATCCCCAGCCATATTTTATATTTCATCAGAAACATGGTCTGAATTGCTTATCTCCTTGCTAAATTGTTGAGGCTGGCTTTGAACTCAAGATCCTCCTGCTTCCACCTCACAAGCCGCTAGGATCACAAGCTTATTAGGTCACTGCACCCAGTTTTCCAGCACTTTTTTTACATCTTATTAGAGAGAGGATCTCACTGAGGTGCTTAAGGCCTCACCAAGTTTTTGGAGCTGGCTTTTTTATTTTTTAAAAAGAGAGAGAGAAAGAGAGAGAGAGAGAGAGAGAGAGAGAGAGAGAGAGAGAGAGAGAGAGAGAAATTTTTTAATATTTATGTTTTAGTTTTCAGTGGACACAACATCTTTATTTTATTTCTATGTGGTGCTGAGGATCAAACCCAGCACCCCGCGCATGACAGGCGAGTGCGCTACCACTTGAGCCACATCCCCAGCCCAAGATGGCTTTGAACTCCCTATCCTCCTACCTCATCCTCCCAAGCTGCTGGGATTACAGTCCTGCACCACCACGCCTCACTCCTTTAATCGTTTTTAGTCAGTTTCAGAGAAGGATTTGTTCTAGGGTTAATCTTTCCCTGCAACTAAAGTAACAATCTCTTCCCAGTACCCACTGACTACAAGGTGTTCAGTAGGTGGCATCATGCATGTTCCTTGGCCATTGTGGCTCTGAAGATTGTTCCCTTTACTAGTCTCAGATGTTTCTTCCTCTCCCCTCAGGGAGTTTCCTCCTGCACATCTTGTATCATTACACACTCTACAGAATACTGGTGGGGAACCCCGTGCAGTTCCCTTCCAGGCCTTTTCTCTCCTCTCCAGGACTACACCCTGTGAACTCAAATGGTCCTGCCTTCTGTGCACTCCTCGCTCCTTCTCAGTTTAAGGAAGATGAGGTCTGCTCAGTCTCTGCTCCTTGCACTGAAGCCTAGAACCTCTACAGGCAGTCAGCTAAGGCTCACCCTTCTCTGCTTCTCTTCTCAAGGGTCACGATCCTTTATTGCCTGCTATGCATTGCTTCAAGACTGTTGTGTCATACATTTTAGCTCATTTTACAAATTTGTTCAGACAATTTAATTTGATCCCTGTTACTCCATTTTAAGCAGAAGTGTAAGTGGCCAAAAATTTTTAGTTGTTTTTATTCTACAACTTTTACCATTCTCTTTTCTGCAATAATACTTTTGACAATAATACTTTAAGAGATGTTTAAGAATCTTATTATAAAGGGTATAATTACAAGATTAATCAGATATAGGAACAACCAGGCTAGAGCAGTTAAGCTGGTACATGGAAAACTGAAAGAGGATCTAACCATTATCTCTTTTGACAGGATGAGGAGGGCTTTCTTTTAGGAGATGAAGGCCTCCCAGGTAGGGGGAAAGTTAGATACTAGGCCACCCAAGAATCACAAGAGTCTACCATGACCACATTCTCTGATAATCAAGTAAATATAATATGCAGTCACATAACACATGAAATATAATGTATATAGCTAGTATATTAAAAAGAGATTTTATTGAGTTTGGGATGTAAAATCAGTGGTTGAGCACTTGCCTAACACTAGTTTAATTCCCGTGGCATCCAAAAGAATAAAAAATAAAAAGTTTCTCTAGAAATTGGTGTTATGCTTCTGTCAACAAACCAAAAAGGGAACAAGACTGTGCCAGTTCATGGGGCTGGGGATATAGCTCAGTTGGTAGAGTGCTTGCCTCAAATGCACAAAGGCCATGGGTTCAATCCCTAGCACACACACACACACACACAAAAAAAAAGAGTATGCCATAACATATGACTAATATCCTTCAGAAGCATTGGATTGTGTGGTCAGACTGTTTAGTTCTATGATGAATTTACAAACCCTCATTCAAATCAGCCATGTCATCTGGCATTCCTGCTACCACTGCATGAGCATTCCTGTTCTTCTACATCCCCACCAGTATTTGGTGTTGTCAATGTTTTAGGTATTAGCTACTCTAATTGATATCTAGTGGCATCCCATTATTGTTTTAACTAACAATTCCCTGATGAATTTGAGAATCTTGTATATTTATGTGCCATATGTAATGCAATTTGGTGAGGTATCTGTTCATATCTTTTGCCCATTAGTTTTATTGCTTTTTTCTTACTGTTGAATTCAAGAGCTCTTCGATATTCAGGATACATGTCCCTTATCAGGTATGAGTTTTGCAAATATTTCTTCCAACCCTGTGACTTCTCTTTGCATCCTTTTAACAGCCAATACATTTGAAAGTTCTCACTCATCTTCAAAGCTCTCAGAAAAGCTCATAGACCCAAGGCAGACATGGTGTATAACTGACTGATTTTTAAGTAGTCAACACTACACAGGACTGAGGGTGGAGATGGTTGTGGGGAATGACAGCTGTGGAGAAAGCAGACATCCAGGAGTCAACACTGCCAATTTTTACTCCTGGAAGCCCACCAAATTACATCAACCTTTGACGCTCTCTTCTGCTCCTCAATCTTTGAGAAGCATTCAAAGGAATCTTTAGCTTCTCTCCAAACCTGCTATATCAGTGGCGAGCAAGGTCCCTTGTCCTTAGATCTGAGAGGCCCGAGCCTTGGATGTCTCCATGACACCTGTAACCCACAGGGTCACACACTGACCCTTGCTTCTCCCCAAAGCTGCTCTTGCTCTCAGGACCCCATTTCAAGGTTCACCCCATCCAGAAACCCTGAACCTCTGAGCCTCTCCCTGATGCCCCCACCACTACAGTCCAGCCTCATGACCCATCCTGGCAGTGTCCGCTGACCTGCCTCTCAGCCTCACGCTGGTCGAGCCCTGCCCTTTTCTACACCTCTCATCCTGCCCTAGCCTCCTCCTTGGGTATCCAACTGTAGTCACATGCCATCACCTTACCCCCATTTATTTCGCCAATAACTAAAGGGTCAGGCTCTGTCCTGGACAATGAGGACAGAGTGGCAACCTAGGTAAGCATAATGGATGAGAGAGAGGTAGGTCCCTAAAAAGATAATATAGTAGAACAAAATGAAAACTTTAGTCCCTTAAGAGCTGAAGGCTCTGGTTTCACACATTGGTACACAGCAGCTCTGCTTACTGGCATTTAACCAGAGAGGCTTGAGGTGGCCGTCTGGTAGCTATAACAAGATGACCACATTTGCAGAAGCAGAAAACAAAATAACTGGGACAAAAGAACCAACCCCCACCCCGCCCAGGCTTAATGCAGTGGAAGTCACCAAGCAGTATGAGCTGAAATCCCCTAGTCTGTTGACAAGCTTATATCCACATAAGGAACCTAAGGGGCATCCTCCAGTAGAATTGCACCAATCCATTGCCTCAATTTGCCCAAAACCTGCTTATGTATAAACCATAAGCCCTACTGCACTCGGGGCCAGACTTTGGGAATTAGCCCTCTGAGCCATGCCCACTAATAAATGGCTGCTTCCAGATCTCGCTGTGTCCTGCCCTCCTTTCCCACTACATAACCACTTGCCAGAATCCCAAAATCCTCTGTTCCTCTCTGCTCTGGACCTCGCGCCAGCTCCCACTCAACTGCCACATCTCTGCTCTAGGCTTCTGAGCCCTCCAGAACGCCCAGAGCTCTATCTGTCGCGAAATGACCCACCCCTGCTGCTCATTTTCTACCATCCCTACCTAGGGAAGCGCCCACCTCCCCCACTGAACGGTGAGTTCCTGACGATGGGGACCAGGGCGCTCTTGGTCACCGCGCAGCACAGGGTCAGCTCCTGGAACACTAATGACACGGGGAGCAAAGGCGAGGACCTGAAAGGCTGCGTAGCGCAGCGAGGTTGGGGCCACGCTCTCTGCTCTACCTGCGCTCAGCCTTGGGACTCGCTGCTTCTGAAACTCGCGAGCAGTGAGTGCCGGGTCCCCTGCGGATGCCAGCCCCATTTCTCCAGGACCTGAAGAGGGCACTGAGGACCCTCTGCCTCTTCACCAACAGCTGGCGGTCAGCGGAGCAGAGGGGAGGCCAGCGGGCGCCAGCGCCTCCCTCAGTGGGGCCCACACGGGAGCACTGGGCGCTGCGGGACCAGCGGGACTGCCCTCGAGCCGGCGACTCAGGACTCTGGGTCCTCCCGGCCCCGCGGGCCTAGCTGCCGGCGCACTCGTGACGTCAGACGAGGGCGCCACGCTTGAAAGAGGGGGCGGGAGGCGGCGGCCAGGGCCAGGCGCTGTCAGAGAGCTGAAGAAGGACGGGAGAGGCAGGTCTCCTAGGAATAGCAGGAAGCAAGTTTATTGGCTGCAGCCAGGTTAGAAGGTTTTTATTTTTATTTTTATTTTTTTGCCTCCGTCAAAGCACCCCTTTGAACTTTGAGTTCAGAACGTTTTAAAACTTTATATCCAATGTGTAAGGGGAGGAGCTCAGAGGCTCACAATCTGTAGAAGTTCACATAAAAGCAGCTTTTTCACTGTTCTGGGTACCCAATTCAAATCAAGGACACTCTGAAAATTAGTGTCTGGGAAAGGGAGAGTCCTTCTCCCCTTTCTTTCCACTGGCTGGTTCTGCAGGATCTGACTGTGGTCCTTTGAGATGCAAACGCCTCTGTGTAGGCTCCAGACCCCAGCTGAAGACCTTGAGTCCACTCTTTCTCTGCAAACACACCCTCCACCTGAAAACTCTGTTGTAGAAATTCTTACTGATACTATAAGAACAATTATGTTAAACAGAACTTTTGAAGCTTAGCTATGGCAGGGGTCTTCTTGGTGGAGGTCTCTGGCCTGATTCAGAGCTAGTGCAGGAAGCGTGGGAACTGGGTTGCTAGGCAGCCAAAGAATCCATGCTGCCCAGGTGAATCTGGTGGGCATAGGGTCTCCCTGTTCTGCAGAGAGTCACTGACAGGACCCCACAGCTCACTGAGGGTTCTCACCCTCACCCAGCACCACATAACTGGGCTTCCCGATCGATCTTGGCAGTATTAAGTTCAAGAAGAGCCTCCCAGATTTCAGGGACAACAGTAGATACTGACTCCTTGCCCACTCCTTGGCAGTAACCACCACATTGGAGACTAAATCTGTAGGAGTGATGACCCTGTCTGGTCATCAGAACACTTCAGGGCAGACCACCTCTCACCTCATCTCTAGAAGTAACTGGAGAAATGGAGCACCCCATTTGGGATGAGGATGCCCCCATACTTAGTGAGAAACTCATCATCTCTGTGACTAGAAGGGCCTTCCTTCCCCCAGAAGTGAGAATTCCTTAGCAAAGACTTTCCCTACCACCATCACCCTAGCAATAAGCATCATTCATCTGGGTTGTGCCCTAGACATAGCCTTACACCCTGTCCCCACAGGCTGTGTCTGGGCAAGGGGCTGACATCTGGGCCTACATCTTGCAGCATGTGCATAGTCAGAGGTGAGCCAGTGGGATCAGGGGAGGATGCCAGGAAGAGGGCACAGACAAGTCTCACAGTAACTCCTCTTCCTCTACTTCTCCACTATAATAGTGTCAAGAAGATCCGGGGAAATTTCTGTGATAAGTGCTTCTCAATGCTGTCCCATCCTATCTTCTCCAGTCCCATCTGGCCTTGTCCCCACCCACAGCCTCACACTGATACTCTAAGAACAATTATGTTAAACAGAATTTTTTAATTTATGACAAGGGTCTTCTAGGTGGAGGTCTCTGGCCTGTCACTTCCTGCCTCACACTTCTTGCCCTTCCTTCTGCAAGCCCCACACATATCCTAACTCTGGCATGGTTTCTTCAGGTATGGCCACCAGGACAGTCCAGAGGTGAGAAGCCTATGCTGTAAGATTCCCTCTCACCCAAGAAAGAACTTGTACATCTTATGCTCTAGGCCCTGCTTGGTGCTGGATATGCTGGGGTGGGGTGGGGGGGCAGGAATCAGCTGGTGCAATAGCACAGTTGAATGTTTGTCCCATCAAACCTGGTGAGGGGAGAAGTAGTATGGACAAGATTTGGAAGAAATGCAAAGGCCAGTTTGTGATCCAATTGGTGCAAGGAACCCAGATGACATCCATGGGAAGCTTTGAGGAGACCTCAGGACTCCTTGGTGTGGGGCCCAGGGAAAATCTCACCACTGAGATGGAAATGTATCACTAACACAGAAAAAAAAAACTGCAGGAAGGATAAGAGAAACAATCTCAGGAGAAAAGGGGGAGCCAGAGAGTACACCAGTGCTTCTGCATCAGACAAGGAAACTGCACAGGAAAACCCTTAACCACTCCCCTGGCAGATAAGGAGTCTGGTGCCTCCTAAAAGGTAGTGAGGCCAGGCTAAGCCCTACTCAGATGAGCATCTGACTCTATACCTGATCTCACCAGGTCAGCCGGAAGTTGGAGCTGGAAGCAGCAGTGGCACGCCTGCGCACAGAGATCCAAGAGTTAGACCAGAGCCTGGAGCTGATAGAGCGAGAGGCTGAGGCTCAAGGTGACCCATGGGGCCAGGAAGGTGGGCATTTAATGCTGGATGGGAAAAGTGCTGACCCCTGTGTCTCCCACAGACCTGGCTGTGGAGCAGATGCTGCAGAGCACACGGGACACCCAGTATCGAGCTCTCCTCCTCCGGGCCCAAACTGGAAACCTGCGAAGACCGCAGCACGGACTGCGAGTCCCCACGCAGCAGCTGCAGAATCAGCTCAGGCGCCTACAGGACATAGAGAGGTGGGCCTCATCTGCCCAAGAGACCAGCTTTCACCAGGTGGCCACACATTTGCCTCTGAGATCCCAGTGTTCTTACCTGATCCTTACTGGGTTCCAGAATTCTGCACAACCAACCCTAGGATTTAAGGCCCATAAGCCCAGTTAGTTTTGCACCATCTCTTGGGTAACAACAATAGACATAGGACAGGCCCCTGTTTATGCTCCTGGACCTTATGCTCTGATATAGAGAAGGCTGACTGCAAACTAGGAAACAGATCCTGAGAAATAAGTTCAATGAAGAAAAGACTGTGACCGAGGGAAAGGTGTTTGCTACCTGAGCTAGGATGCTCAGGACAGGCCTCTCTGAGGAGGTAACCTGGGTTGGGGCACAAATATTCATGGAGAGGGAACAGCCAGGCTCCAATCTTGGCCTTCAGGAAGAGCTGCCAAGAGGCAAATACAGCTCAGTATTTGAAGACAGGAGGGACAAGATGAAGAGGTGAGGTAGGAGAAGCAGTCAGAGGGCCCGGGAGGCATAGAAGTTTTACTGGTAGATGGAATTCATGCCCCACCTTGGCCATTTATAACTGTGTGAGCTTGGGCAAGGGACTTAACTTCTTTGTACCTCAATTTCTAAGAGCTATCTATGCTAAGCCTCAGGCTAGCATCATTCTGAATGGAGAAAAATTGAAGACATTCCCTCTAAAATCTGGAACAAGACAGGGATGCCCTCTCTCACCACTTCTATTCAATATAGTTCTCAAAATACTGGCCAGAGCAATTAGACAGATGAAAGAAATTAAAGGCATAAAGATAGGAAAAGAAGAACTTAAATTATCACTATTTGTGGATGACATGATCCTATACCTAGCAGACCCAAAAGGTTCTACAAAGAAACTACTAGAGCTAATAAATGAATTCAGCAAAGTGGCAGGATATAAAATCAACGTGCATAAATCAAAGGCATTACTGTATATCAGCGACAAATCTTCTGAAAAGGAAATGAGGACAACCACCCCATTTACAATATCCTCAAAAAAAATAAAATACTTGGGAATCAACATAACAAAAGAGGTGAAAGATTTATACAATGAAAACTACAGAACCCTAAAGAGAGAAATAGAAGAAGATCTTAGAAGATGGAAAAATATACCCTGTTCATGGATAGGCAGAACTAACATCATCAAAATGGCAATATTACCAAAAGTTCTCTATAGGTTTAATGCAATGCCAATCAAAATCCCAACGGCATTTCTTATAGAAATATATAAAGCAATCATGAAATTCATCTGGAAAAATAAAAGACCCAGAATAGCAAAAGCAATTCTAAGCAGGAAGAGTGAAACAGGCAGTATAGCGATACCAGACTTCAAACTATACTACAGAGCAATAGTAACAAAAACATCATGGTACTGGTACCAAAACAGGAGGGTGTGGTACAGAATAGAGGACACAGAGACCAATCCACAAAATTACAACTATCTTATATTTGACAAAGGTGCTAAAAGCATGCAATGGAGAAAAGATAGCATCTTCAACAAATGGTGCTGGGAAAACTGGAAATCCATATGCAACAAAATGAATCTGAATCCCTTTCTCTCACCATGCACAAAAGTTAACTCAGAATGGATCAAGGAGCTTGATATCAAAACAGAGACTGAGTCTGATAGAAGAAAAAGTTGGCTCTGATCTACATATTGTGGCTCCAAATTCCTTAATAGGACACCCATAGCACAAGAGTTAAAAACAAGAATCAACAAATGAGACTGACTCAAACTAAAAAGTTTTTTCTCAGCAAGAGAAATGATAAGAGAGGTAAATAGGGAGCCTACATTCTGGGAACAAATTTTTACTCCTCACACTTCAGATAGAGCCCTAATATCCAGAGTATACAAAGAACTCAAAAAGTTAAATAATAAGAAAACAAACAACCCAATCAACAAATGGGCCAAGGACCTGAATAGACACTTCTCAGAGGAGGACATACAATCAATCAACAAGTACACGAAAAAATGCTCACCATCTCTAGCAGTCAGAGAAATGCAAATTAAAACCACCCTAAGATACCATCTCACTCCAGTAAGATTGGCAGCCATTATGAAGTCAAACAATAACAAGTGCTGGCGAGGATGTGGGGAAAAGGGTACACTTATACATTGCTGGTGGGACTGCAAATTGGTGCGGCCAATTTGGAAAGCAGTATGGAGATACCTTGGAAAGCTGGGAATGGAACCACCATTTGACCCAGCTATCCCCCTTCTCGGTCTATTCCCCAAAGACCTTAAAAGAGTGTATTATAGGGATACAGCTACATCCATGTTCATAGCAACACAATTCACAATAGCAAGACTGTGGAACCAACCTAGATGCCCTTCAATAGATAAATGGATAAAAAAAAATGTGGCATTTATACACAATGAAGTATTACTCAGCACTAAAAAATGACAAAATCATGGCATTTGCAGGGAAATGGATGGCATTAGAGCAGATTATGCTAAGTGAAGTCAGCCAATCCCTAAAAAACAAATGCCAAATGTCTTCTTTGATATAAGGAGGGCAACAAAGAACAGAACAGGGAGGAAGAGCATGAGAAGATCACTATTAAACAGGGACGAGAGGGGGGAGGGAAAGGGAGAGAGAAGGGAAATTGCATGGAAATGGAAGGAGACCCTCATTGTTGCACAAAATTACATATAAGAGGAAGTGAGGGGAAAGGGAAAAAACAAGAGAGAAAAATTAATTACAGTAGATGGGGTAGAGAGAGAAGATGGGAGGGGAGGGGAGGGGAGGGGAGGGGAGGGGAGGGGGGATAGTAGAGGATAGGAAGGGCATCAAAATACAACATACACTAGTATGGCAGTATGTAAATAAGTGGAAGTGTTACCGATGTGATTCTGCAATCTGTATACTGGGTAAAAATGGGAGTTCATAACCCACTTGAATCAAATGTATGAAATATGATATGTCAAGAGCTTTGTAATGTTTTGAACAACTAATAATTAAAAAAGAAAGAAATTGAAAAAAAAATAAATCTAAAGAAAGATATTGTGTCATCTACAACTTTTTTAAAAAATTAAAAAAAGAAACAGAAAGTGATAGTCACAGCTATTGGGATTGGGGAAGCTTGGGAGGCTCAAAGTAACTAGAAAAGACCCTTTCCCAGCTAAGGAAGCAGGGAGGTGAGGGGTTCTCTGACACGGAGGCTTAGCTGGGGTCATGAAGGCATCCCAGGTTTAGCATGCATGTAAAAGCCCCAGGGGTGGTAAACTGTAGAATTAAGGATCTCCAGTCTAGCATGCCTACATGGGCTCAGTTTCCTCATATGTAAAATGGGGACAATGACAGTCCCTACTTTAGTGGGGTGGTAATAATTACAGGGGTATTTGATTTGTCTTATAACATTCTCTATCCCTTTACCCACCCCAACAGAAGCTCTCAGGATGACCACCTCTGTTCCTGATCATGTCCCCTCCCAAGGGTGATATCCGGACAGCCTGCACCCTCCGGGCCCAGTTCCTGCAGAACCTCCTGATTCCCAGGTCAGGGAAGCACACAACCTGTGAATGTTCCCTGGAAACAGGAACCCTGCAAAAAATTTGGATTTCGGGCAGAATTCACTTCTTTATTGCTTATTCACATGAGGAATTCTGGGCTATATGAGGCCCAGGCCCTGCCATAACTGGGCTCCCAAGAGGGGCCCCATTAGACAGGGACAGCCAGGTGTCAGGGCCATTGAGTTTGGGGAAGCCTGAGTGGTTCAGTGCAGACAGAGAAGGTCCCCTTACACGGCTAAGGAAGCAAGTAGGGAAGGGGTTCTCTGGTGAGATGGTTTAGCCAAGGTTCGAGAAGATGAAGCCTATTTATACGTCCATTTTGAAGGTGAAAGCACAGAATCCTGTATTGACCAATCACGTGAGTGCATAAGGCCATTATACCAATCAGCTTCTAGGCTTGAGCGTCATTACACCTCGAATCAGCCAATGGAAGTAGAAATATGGGATAGGAGGCGGGTCTTCTTGGTCTCCAGGCAATCCTTGGTGACTCCTGTGAACCTCTGTGTAGTCCTAGCAATACCAGAGCCACCTGCCCTACTGGTCATGTTTAAGGTGAGAAGAGAGGAGGGGTAGAGGGGGAATGATGGGGCAGGAGTTTGTTACAAGTGGATAGAAAACTATTTGGAGATTTAGGAGAACAGGGAGGCTGTTCAAAGTGGATGGAGAAGAAGTTGAAAAGATTAGGAAGCTGGTGGAGGTAGGAAGAAGGTGTCAGAAGGACACAGGGCACTAATTTGTAAGGGGACAAAGAAGAAACTATGGAGAAAAAGGAAAAAGGAAGCTGGGCTCAGTGGCTCACACTTGTAATCCCAGCGATTTAGGAGGTTGAGGCAGGAGGATGGCCAGGTCAAAACTAACCTCAGCAACTTAGTGAGACCCTATATCAAAATGAAAAATATAAAGAGCTGCAGATGTGACTCCATAGTGAATTGCCCCTGGGTTCAATCCCCAGTTCAAAAAAAAAAAAAAAAATGGCAGGGGAGGGGGGAGGGTGATAGAGTAGTCAAAAAAAAAAAAAATCTTAGAGGAGCCACCTGAGAGTTTGGATGGGGCAACTGAGTAGTTTATGAGTGAACAGTAAAGGGTTAGAGCAGGACCAATGAATGATCCATAGGGAAAAGTGGGACAGATTATAATCGAATTTGTGAGAGCATTATTTTATAGTGTGAGATGTTTAGAAGAAAATTTATAATGAAGATTTGTCAGATTAAAAATGATAATATGAGGATATTATTCATGTGTGTTTTAAAAGGGAAAAGAGGAAGCTGCTTTGGGGACAATGGCAGCATTATAGGAACAGCATGCTATAAAGAGCTGGGCATGGTGGTGCTAGCCTGTAATCCCATTGGCTCAGGAGGCTGAGGCAGAAAGATCTCACTTTCAAAGCCAGCCTCAGCAAAAATGAGGTGCTAAGCAACCCAATGAGACCCTGTCTCTAAATGAAATTCAAAAAATAGGGCAGAGGATGTGGCTCAGTGGTTGAGTGCCCCTGAGTTCAATCCTTGGTCCCCCCCAAAAATGGTAAAATGTATCAATTGATGTTTGAGGGAGTAAGACTCATCAGAAACAGGGATTTGGGTTGGGGGACAGTAGAAGGTGCCAAATAGAAACAATGGATAGAATCTTAAAAGTGATTGTGGAGAACTTGGAGGAAATGTTAGGACCCAGGAAAATAGGTTACAGAGAGAGACTAATTATAGGACCAGAAGGTGGGAAGTAGGGCATGTATAGTTGTTAAACAAGCATCGAGAGAGATTAGAGAGGACATAGTGGGAATTTCAGGGAGTCAATGAGAAGTTTAAAGGGAGTCAATGAAGATTTAATAGGAGCAAAGAAGAAATGTATTAGGGTAAAAAGTGAGGGAATGGGAAGGAATGGCAGAGTCCAGAAGCCATACTCACCCAATCCACTCTCTGCCCACCAGGTGGTTGAATAAATGGCTCATCAAAGCAGTGATGAGGGCTCAGAAAATGAAGCAGCCAACGACCACTTTTGCTTAGCACTCATAGCCCTCCTCTGCTGCTGCCCACTAGGCCTTCCATCAATAATCTGTTCTTACTGGGTGGGAATCTGCATGATGCCAATCCTCATCCTCCCTCTCCCTCTTGGCCCTGACCCTCTCTCAGCTTCTTCCCTGTTCTCCCTCCTGTGCTGGGGAATCTGAGCTATGGTTCAGACCCCACTCTGGGTCCTTACAGTCCCATAGCTCACCCATTTCAAGTACCCTTTCATACTCATCATTTCCTGTTCCCTCTCCTCTGAAACTCAGACGATGCGCTACAATCAAGCCAAAGAATATGACAAGGCATCCAAGACCTCTATTATAACCCTCTGCTTGTCCATCATAGGCATTTTTTTGTCCGTATTACCATTCATCGTTTTTATCTTCATATCATTGCTGATAAGGTGACCTCATTCTTGCCTCATAAACAAACCACCAAATACATGCAACAATGTAACTAAACACTGTGTTTTAATCAGCTTTTTTGTCACTGTGAGCTAAAGATCCAATAAGAACCCACAGAAGAGGGGTTCATGGTTTCACAGATCTCAGTCTGAAAATGGCCAAATCTATTGCTCTGGGCCCATGGTGACATAAAGAGTGTGGCAAGAGGAAGCAGAGAGAGGGCTCTGTTCACTACGGACACCAGAGACCTATCTCCTAGAGACACACCCTTCCTGCCTGCAGTTACCAGCCAGTTAATCAGCGCACTGATTAGCTAAGGCTCTCATAACATTTCACCTCAGCCTCTTTCACATGAGTTTGGGGGGACACGTCACATCTATCTATACCATAACAACCTGGCAGCAAATACCTATTTATGATGAATGGGACACCTGCTTCTCAGTGTTTGGAGAGACAAATCATTTGAGATCAGGAAAAAAAGATTTCTTCCTACTCTTGCTCACTATTCAAACAACAGCCCGACAACAGGAAATGTGGGGAGATTGCTCCACACACCAACCAAGCAATTCTGACAACCTGATTCTCCAACACACCAATTGGGTATCTAAATTTGATTCAGTTCTGTCTATTTGGAATGCACACTTCCTCCTGGATTGTGGATATTCATGGAGGAGACCAAGAACAAAGCCAAGGGTTGTGGCTCAGCGGTAGAGCACTTGCCTAGCATGTGTGAGGCACTGGGTTTGAGTCTCAGCACCAATATAAATAAATAAAGGCCCATCAATGACTTAAAAAAAAAACAAAACCACAAAGCCAAGGCTTGGCAGCAAAGAGCCAAATGCCTCAAGCAGTATCTAGCTAATATGGATGCTGGGTGGAGATCTGGTCCAGGAGTTAAGAGGGCAGAAGCTCCACTGGGAGATGAGTTTTGTCCCCTGCTGTACACCATCACTAGACAGGAAGAATGGTGCAGGGGTGAGGGAGAGACAGGGTGTCATGAGTAAAGCGGGTACAGAGATAATTGGCTCTGTTGCTCAGAGTATACTGGAACAAGCACAGTTTGAGGGAAGAAATAACGCTTGGGCAGAGCAGACAGGCATTCTGACAAGAGGGTGAGGAGGTGATTCCATCACACTGAGGAGGGCAAGGAAGGATGTTTTGGGGGAATGCTAGAATATTTGGGGTTATTATGGAAGAATGGTGAATTTGTAATGGGTGAAGGGGTCTGGTTGAGACAGAGGAGCCATGTCAGGACTGACAAAGCCACATTGGCAGACACTGGCTACATCAGGGCAGGTGGGCTGTTAAAGTGGCTCACTAAGGGTTGTCAGTGACCTTTTTAAGCAACATGCAGACCAGATAGGACCGGCTGGGGTTGTCAGAGTGGATCACTGAGGGTATCCTGGGTGGTCAGGGAGAGGATCACAGGAACCAGTCCCTAAGTAATTGCAGATTTGTAAAATCTCCTCTTCCATGCCAAGGAGATCTTACACATGGCAGTGTGGATGGAATAAGAGGTCACTGCAGGTGTTAGGGAGGGTCTTGGATTGTGTCATGGGGCACATGTGTTCTCACTGGGAACCACTGAAGGCTCTCTCTCATGTGCGTTTGGGGAGGATGCTTTCAGCTGCCTGTAGAATGTTAAGGCTACAGGCAGCTGATAATTTGATTTGATTTAGCAAGTCAGGTTGTTAGTGTAAAGTGCACTAGCAGGATAGAGGGAGGTTAGTTGGCCTTGGTGGACATATTGTCATAAAGGGAAAGTCTTGCATGAGGTCACTGTGGGGTGATGGGGAACCTTCAGGGTATCCTTAAATGTCAGTGAGGCCTGTAATGGCTCTTTGTGACGACTGCTGGCAGGTCTGTTGGGATTTGTAAAGGCTAATCAAGTGTTTATTATCAAAAGTTAATAAGAAATTCCCCAAGCTTAGTAGCAGGAAGTCCCATCTCACAGGACTGTCCAACTAGAAGGCTGGGCAAGCTGTGGGTCACTGTTTCTGATGAGTCTTATTTCCCTGCTGTGTGAATGGTGATTTTCTGCTCCAGTTCACCCTGAGGGCTTTGTAGCAACTGGAGTGGTGTCCAGAAATCATTCAGGAACAGGGACACTGTTCATTTGCTAGGGCTCCCATCAGAAAACACCATAGAATAATTGGGCTTAAATAAGAGAACTTAAATTTCTTACCATTATGGAGACTACTAGTCCAAGATCAAGGTGTCAGCAGGTTTGGTTTCTTCTAAGGTCCATCTCCTGGCTTGCAGGTGACTACCAGCTCGCTGTGTCCCCATAGTCATCCCTCTGTTTATGTGTTTGCTAACATCTTATAATGACACAAGTCTTATTGGATTACAGTCCAGTGTACAAAATAACTGAATTACCTCTTTAAAGGCCCTACCTACAATACAGACAATAGTCTGAAGTGCGAGACTAGGGCTTCAACATACAGATTTGGAGAAAGCATAACTGCTGGGTTTCTGTTTACTACTAAAAGGCTCAGGGGTCACTCCAGGGAAACTGTCCTAATTGGGTTGTGTGAAATAACCACTCAAGAGACACAAATGCCTTTTTCTTTGGGGTTGCTGTGAAGGCTCCTCTGACCTTAAGGATCTGCAGGAAGAGAGAGAGAGAGAGAGAGAGAGAGAGAGAGAGAGAGAGAGCGCGAGAGAGCTTGCACACGCAGTGCTGACTCCTTTTATTGAGGAGAAGCTATTCAAATGAGGCAAGGAGTCAGGTTTCAGGGGGCTGAGTTTATCTTCATGATGTCCACTGTTAGAAGGTTGACTGACATCTAGGTAGGCCACACCCATGGGCACAGTAAGAGAAGGGGACACACACAAGGGACTTCCATGGAACATTCTTTCCTAAAAAGGGCAAGGGGTTATAATACAAAGGAACAGGTGAGCATAGCTCCACCCATGGGGCTGTAGCAAGACACACCGGGGCACAAAGACACAGTTACTTGACCCCTAAAAAGAAGGGCAGCCTAGCAGCATGGGTGCCGAGGCCACATTGCTCAGCAGGGGAGTTAACTCAGTCACGTTTGAGGTTGGTCTCCTATACATAACTCATCTCAGTGCATCCTTTTTAAGCCTGGGGACATGTTTCCAGAATTAGAAATGGTTCTATAGAATAGGAGCAGCCATGTGTTTCTGGCTAGTGTTAAATACATCAATATTGTCATGCAACCAGTTTTCAGATCCATTTTCATCTTTTAAAACTGAAATTATCTACCTAGTAAATACAAGTTATTTTTCTCCCATTCTGGAGACCCTGACAGGCACCATTCCACTTTCCATCTCTAGGAATCTGACTGCTCCTAGTGCTTTTAAAAATTGGAAACACAGTATTTGTCTTTCTTGTGACTGGCTTATTTCACTTACTATTCTGTCCTGGAGATTTATCCATGTTGTAACATGTGTAAAAATTTTCTTATTTTTAAGGCTAAATAATATTCCCTTGTATGTATATACATGTTTATGTTTATCCATTCATACATCAATGTACAGTTGCTTCTACCTTTTGTCTACTGTGAATAATGCTGCAACAAACATGGATGTGCAAGTATCTCTAAGATACCCTATTTTTAATTCTTTTTATATATATGTACACTTAGAAGTAGGATTGCTTGATCATACGACAATTCTGTTCTAACAAAGGAATAGTTTATCTTTTTCCATCTTTTTTACTTTTTTTTTTTTTTTTTTTTTGTACCAGGGATTGAACCCACTGAGCCATATCCTAGTCCTTTTTATTTTTTTATTTTGAGACAGGGTCTCACTAAGTTACTTCAGGCACCGCTACATTGCTGAGGTGGGCCTCAAACTTGCAATCCTCCTGGTTCAGCCTCCCACAATGCTGAGATTACAGGCATGGGCCATCATGCCTGGCCCCTCTTTTGACTTTTAATCTCCATATGCGACCATTATTTAACATATGCTTGTTATGGTTAGCATAAACTTGGACTTTACTTTTAATCTCATCAAAACATTTCTGTCTTTTAATTAGGATGTTTAAGCCATTACTTCTTATGTAATTCAACGATATGGTCTAATTTAAATATACTGTTTTCCTGTTTTCTATTCAGTGCATGTACCTTTAGTTCTCTTTTTCCATTTTTTTTGATCCCTCTTTCAATTGAATATTATTTCATTTCCTTCCTCCTCTGTTGGCTTATTGACTATACATCTTTGTTTCATCATTTTTGTGGCTGTTGTAGTATTTTTAACTTTTGAGATTATCAGTTGTGTTTCAAGTAATTTTGTGACACTTCATACAGAGCTGGAAAGCACGTTCACTGTGCACTGTTAACTGCCACACACGGGTTACCTGAAGTAGATGTACTGCTTGCAGATAGGCAGCAAGGAACAATAGAAGCCTAAGAGTCATTGTGAAACAGTCCCCAAGGCCCAGGAAAGCTGACCTGGGTGGATAGAGTCCTGTGTGTGTGCCCCAATTGCACCATCAAGGAGGAAGCCCAGAAAGTCTCTGATTCCAGCTTTTATAACAGGGGGTGCATGATTCAAGGGGATAAAAAGCACTGAAGAACACCCTGCTCCATGGACGCTTCTAGTTAGTTCCTCCTTCTCTCAGGATGATGCAATCCCAACACATGCTACAATAATTCTTGAGATTGAAAAGTTAGAAAGTCAGACCAAGGCTTCTCAGAAACCTGTCACATGGGGGCTGTTGTGCTGAGACCAGCATTTTCCTTCCTGTGATGGGTAGAGGCTCTGTTGGTCACTTCTGTAGTGATCTGGCCACATTCAAAGTGGCCCCAGAACACTGCCCTGATCCTGGAAGTAGCAGAATGTGTCCTCTTGCATAGGTGTGACCTCCTTCAGCTCCAGGGGTCAAATTACTTTACCTGTCCTTGTAACCCTGCCCATCTTGATGACCTTTATTGGATAGAATTTTCTAAACAATGAGGGTCCTCCCAATAAAAGTTGCTAGCTGTCTCTGCCCAGCCTCTCCTGACATTCCTCACTCTCCCATTTGGGTGGCTTGAGGCCGAAAGCAGAGAAGCCATCCTGAAGCTTGATTTAAAGGTAAATTGTGTGTCTTGTGTTTTATTTCGTATCCTAGTAAATTCATTCAAGCGAACTTTAGTTTAGCCGCCCACGCTGGTGGGGTTGGCACTGTCATATTGCCCTGTCCAATAGTGTAGGAATATTAGAGAATATGTTTCCATTTTCCACTCCTAGCCTTTTTTTAAAAAAAAAATTAATTATTGATGGATACAATACTTTTGTTTTATTTTTTTATGTGGTGCTGAGGATAGAACCCAGTGCCTCACCCATGCTAGGCAAGTGCTCTACCACTGAGCCACAGCCCGGCCTCCACTCCCAGCCTTTGTGTTATTCTTCACACAGTTCTCGCCTGTGTATATTATATGTCATACTACAATTTTCTCTTTAAACTGACCAATAATATCTTTAAAGATATTTTAATAATTTAAATATGGATATACTTATTCCCATTCCAGTACTCTTCATTCCCTTTTATAGATTCAAATCTATCATCATTTTTCTACTACTTGGAGATTTTTTGAAACTTTTTTTTGTAATGCAGGTCTCCTGATGATAATTCTTTCAGAGTTTGTGTATCTGCCATGATGTTCACCCTCATCTCAGGCCCAGGTCAATGGTTCTAACTGCCCATGGACTGAGACCATGGGACAAAATAAATTTATCCTCCTCCAAGTTTCCTCATCAGGTATTTTGATCACAAGGATGAAAAGATGAATAACACATATGTCTTAAAGTTCATTAATATTTTCTTCTGCAACAATCTTTTGTTATTCCTATCCATTCTTTATTTTTTTTTCATTTCAGATGTTGAGTTTTCACTGCCAAAATTTAAAGTGGAGATACATGTATTTTTTTTTTCTTTCATGACTATACTTAAATGTTTTATATCCTCTAGCACTTAGTTCAGATGGAATATAGTTATAAGAGTTACTTTAAAGTCTTTGCTTACCAATTTTGTCATCTAACTACATTCTGGCTTAGTTTCTATTTACTGATTTTCTTCATCATTTTGAGTCACATTTCCCTGCTTCTTTGCTACTTAGCTATAATTTTTTTACTGATGCTGTTCTCCTCCTCCTCCTCCTCCTCTTCTTCTTCTCATCTTTTTCATTTTTATGATACTGGGGAATGAACACAGGATCTCCCACATGATAAGCAAGTGTTGTCTTACAACTGAGCCACAACCCCAGCTCTGCTGACAGATAATGTTAATTTGTTAATTTCATATTATTGGATTCTGGAATATATGCGTTTCTGTAAATATCCTTGAAAATTCTTTCTGGAATGCATATAACTAATACCTTCATTCTTCAAAGTCGCGCGCGCGCACACGCTCGCTCTCTCTCTCTATATATATATATACACACACACATATATATATACATACATATACACACACACATATATATTATATATATAATATATGTATAACTTTTTTTTAAAGAGAGAGAGAGAACTTTAATATTTATTTTTTAGTTCTCGGGGGACACAACATCTTTGTTTGTATGTGGTGCTGAGGATCAAACCCGGGCCGCACGCATGCCAGGCGAGCGCACTACCGCTTGAGCCACATCCCCAGCCCTGTATAACATTTTTGTACCAAAGATTAATGCCAGGGGCACTTAAGCACAAGGCCACATCCACAGCCCTTTGTGTGTGTGTGTGTGTGTGTGTGTTGCTGATTGAACCCAGGGCCTATGGGCACAAGGCAAGCACTCTGCCAACTGGGCTATATCTCCAGTATTCCCAGCACTTTTTTAATATTTTATTTAGAGACAGGATCTCACTGAGGTGCTTAAGGCCTCATCAAGTTTTTAGAGCTGGCTTTGAACTCCCTATCCTCCTGCCTCATCCTGCCAAGTTGCTGGGATTACAGTCCTGCACCACCACGCCTCACTCCTTTAATCGTTTTTAGTCAGTTTCAAAGAAGGATTTGTTCTAGGGTTAATCTTTCCCTGCAACTAAAGTAACAATCTCTTCCCAGTACCCACTGACTACAAGGTGTTCAGTAGGTGGTATCATCCATGTTCCTTGGCCATTGTGGCTCTGAAGATTGTTCCCTTTACTAGTCTCAGATGTTTCTTCCTCTCCCCTCAGGGAGTTTCCTCCTGCACATCTTGTATCATTACACACTCTACAGAATACTGGTGGGGAACCCCGTGCAGTTCCCTTCCAGGCCTTTTCTCTCCTCTCCAGGACTACACCCTGTGAACTCAAACGGTCCTGCCTTCTGTGCACTCCTCGCTCCTTCTCAGTTTAAGGAAGATGAGGTCTGCTCAGTCTCTGCTCCTTGCACTGAAGCCTAGAACCTTTACAGGCAGTCAGCTAAGGCTCACCCTTCTCTGCTTCTCTTCTCAAGGGTCACGATCCTTTATTGCCTGCTCTGCATTGCTTCAAGACTGCTGTGTCATACATTTTAGCTCATTTTATAAATTTGTTCAGACAATTTAATTTGATCCCTGTTACTCCATTTTAAGCAGAAGTATAAGCGGCCAAAAATTTTTAGTTGTTTTTATTCTACAACTTTTACCGTTCTCTTTTCTGCAATAATACTTTTGACACCTAAAGAGATGTTTAAGAATCTTATTATAAATTGGATATAATTACAAAATTAAGTTAATCAGATATAGGAACAACCAGGCTAGAGTATTTAAGCTGGTACATGGAAAACTGAAAGAGGATCTAACCACCATCTCTTTTGACAGGATGAGGAGGGCTTTCTCTTAGGAGATGAAGGCCTCCCAGGTGTAGGGGGAAAGTCAGATACTAGGCCACCCAAGAATCACAAGAGTCCACCATGACCACATTCTCTGATCATCAAGTAAATTTAATATGCGTCACATAACACATGAAATATAATGTATATAGCTAGTATATTAAAAAGAGATTTTGTTGAGCTTGGGATGTAGCTCAGTGGTTGAGCATATGCCTAACACTAGTTTAATTCCTGTGGCATCCAAAAGAATAAAAAATTAAAAGTTTCTCTAGAAATTGGTGTTATGCTTCTGTCAAAGCTCACTAACATGCTGATAACAAAAAAAAAAAAAAAAAAAAGGAACAAGACTATGCCAGTTCATGGGGCTGGGGATATATAGCTCAGTTGGTAGAGTGCTTGCCTCAAATGCACAAGGGCCATGGGTTCAATCCCTAGCACCACAAAAAGAGTATGCCATAACATATGACTAATATCCTTCAGAAGCATTGGATTGTGTGGTCAGACTGTTTAGTTCTATGATGAATTTACAAACCCTCATTCAAATCAGCCATGTCATCTGGCATTCCTGCTACCACTGCATGAGCATTCCTGTTCTTCTACATCCCCACCAGTACTTGGTGTGGTCAGTGTTTTAGGTTTTAGCTACTCTAATTGATATCTAGTGGCATCCCATTATTGTTTTAACTAACAATTCCCTGATGAATTTGAGAATCTTGTATATTTATGTGCCATATGTAATGCAATTTGGTGAGGTATCTGTTCATATCTTTTGCCCATTAGTTTTATTGCTTTTTTCTTACTGTTGAATTCAAGAGCTCTTCGATATTCAGGAAACACGTTCCTTATCAGGTATGAGTTTTGCAAATATTTCTTCCAACCCTGTGACTTCTCTTTGCATCCTTTTAACAGCCAATACATTTGAAAGTTCTCACTCATCTTCAAAGCCCCCAGAAAAGCTCATAGACTCAAGGGAGACTTGGTGTCTAACTGACTGATTTTTAAGTAGTCAACACTACACAGGACTGAGGGTGGAGATGGTTGTGGGGAATGACAGCTGTGGAGAAAGCAGACATCCAGGAGTCAACACTGCCAATTTTTACTCCTGGAAGCCCACCAAATTACATCAACCTTTGACATTCTCTTCTGCTCCTCAGTCTTTGAGAAGTATTCAAAGGAATCTTCCCCTTCTCTTCCAAACCTGCTATATCAGTGGTGAGCAAGACCGCCCTGGTCCCCACCGTCAGGAACTCACCGTTCAGTGGGGGAGGTGGGCGCTTCCCTAGGTAGGGATGGTAGAAAATGAGCAGCAGGGGTGGGTCATTTTGCGACAGATAGAGCTCTGGGCGTTCTGGAGGGCGCAGAAGCCTAGAGAAGAGATGTGGCAGTTCAGTGGGAGCGGGCGCGATGTCATCGCGCAGCACAGGGTCAGCTCCTGGGACACTAATGACTCGGGGAGCAAAGGCGAGGACCTGAAAGGCTGCGTAGCGCAGCGAGGTTGGGGCCACGCTCTCTGCTCTACCTGCGCTCAGCCTTGGGACTCGCTGCTTCTGAAACTCGCGAGCAGTGAGTGCCGCGGTCCACGACGGGTCCCCTGCGGATGCCAGCCCCGTTTCTCCAGGACCTGAAGAGGGCACTGAGGACCCTCTGCCTCTTCACCAACAGCTGGCGGTCAGCGGAGCAGAGGGGAGGCCAGCGGACGCCAGCGCCTCCCTCAGTGGGGCCCACACGGGAGCACTGGGCGCTGCAGGACCACCGGGACCGCCCGCGAGCTGGCGGCTCAGGACTCTGGGTCCTTCCGGCCCCGGGGGCCTAGCTGCCGGCGCACTCGTGACGTCAGAGGAGGGCGCCACGCTTGAAAGAGGGGGCGGGAGGCGGCGGCCGGGCCGGGCGCTGTCATGGATTTAGTTCCGCAAGCGCGGGAACTCGGTTGCTGGGCGGCCGAAGAGATGCGGGTGCCCGCGACGTCCCGGGCCCCGGAGTCCACCCTGCGCAGGTGAGTCGGGCGGGCCGTAGGGTCTCCCGGTTCTTCAGAGAGTCGCCACCAGGGAGGACCCAACAGCTGAGTCCGCCAGCTCCTTCCTATCGTGGCAGTGTTAAGTTCTAGTAGAGCATCTTGTATATGAGGGACAGGCCCTGATCGTGACCCCACATTCCCACTCCACCCCTTAGCAATAACCACCACAATGGACTGAATCTGTAGGAGTGAGGACCCTGTCTAGTCATGAGAGCTCTTCAGGGCGGATCAAATTTCTCCTCCTCTGCAAGTTACTGGAATGAGGATGCCCCCATACTTAGTGATAAATCACCCTTTCTGTGACTAAGAAGGGCCTTCCTTCCCCCAGAAGTGAGAACTCCTTAGCAAAGACTTTCTCTTTCACCATCACCCTAGCAATAAGCATCCTTCACCTGGGTTGTGCCCCAGACATAACCTTACACCCTGTCCCCACAGGCTGTGTCTGGGCCAGGGGGCTGACATCTGGGCCTACATCCTACAGCATGTGCATAGTCAGAGGTGAGCCAGTGGGATCAGGGGAGGGTGCCAGGAAGAGGGCACAGGCAAGTCTCACAGTAACTCCTCTTCCTCCACTTCTCCACTATAGCAGTGTCAAGAAGATCCGGGGAAACTTATTGTGGTAAGTGCTTCTAAATGCTGTTCCATCCCATCTTCTCCAGTCCCATCTGGCCTTGTCCCCACCCACAGCCTCATACTTCCTGCCCTTCCCTCTGCAAGCCCCACACATATCCTAACTCTGGCATGGTTTCTTCAGGTATGGCCACCAGGACAGTCCAGAGGTGAGAAGCCTATGCTGTAAGATTCCCTCTCACCCAAGAAAGAACTTGTACATCTTCTGCTCTAGTCCCTGCTTGGTGCTGGATATGTTGGGGTCACAGGGTCACAAAACAGCTCTAATTCCTGCATTCCTAGGCTTACAGTCCAGGGGAAGCCAGAAATGAACTGGTGCAATGGCACAGTTGAAGGTTTTCCACATCAAACCTGGTGAGGGGAGAAGTAGTATGGGCCAGATTTGGAAGAGATGCAAAGGCCAGTTTGTGATCCATTTGGTGCAGGGAACCCAGATGACATCAGGGGGATGCTTTCAGAAGACCTCAGGACTCCTCGGTGTGGGACTCAGGGAGGAGATCATCCCCACTGAGACAGAAATGTAGCACAAACAAAAAGTAAAATAAAATAAAACCTGCAGGGAGGATAAGTGAAACAATCCATGAGGAAAAGGAGAGCCAGAGGGTACACCAGTGCTTCTGCATCAGACAAGGAATCTGCACAGAAAAACCCCTTAACCACTCCCCTGATAGATAAGAGCCTGGTGCCTCCCAAAAGGTAGTGAGGCCAGGCTAAGCCATACTCAGATGAGCATCTGACTCTATACCTGATCTCACCAGGTCAGCCGGAAGTTGGAGCTGGAAGCTGCAGTAGCACGCCTGCGCACAGAGATCCAAGAGCTAGACCAGAACCTGGAGCTGATGGAGCGAGAGGCTGAGGCTCAGGGTGACCCATGGGGCCAGGAAGGTGGGCATTTAATGCTGGGTGGGAAAAGTGCTGACCCCTGTGTCTCCCACAGACCTGGCTGTGGAGCAGATGCTGCAGAGCACACGGGACACCCAGTATCGAGCTCTCCTCCTCCGGGCCCAAACTGGAAACCTGCGAAGACAGCAGCACGGACTGCGAGTCCCCACGCAGCAGCTGCAGAATCAGCTCAGGCGCCTACAGGACATAGAGAGGTGGGCCTCATCTGCCCAAGAGACCAGCTTTCACCAGGTGGCCACACATTTGCCTCTGAGATCCCAGTGTTCTTACCTGATCCTTACTGGGTTCCAGAATTCTGCACAACCAACCCTAGGATTTAAGGCCCATAAGCCCAGTTAGTTTTGCACCATCTCTTGGGTAACAACAATAGACATAGGACAGGCCCCTGTTTATGCTCCTGGACCTTATGCTCTGATATAGAGAAGGCTGACTGCAAACTAGGAAACAGATCCTGAGAAATAAGTTCAATGAAGAAAAGACTGTGACCGAGGGAAAGGTGTTTGCTACCTGAGCTAGGATGCTCAGGACAGGCCTCTCTGAGGAGGTAACCTGGGTTGGGGCACAAATATTCATGGAGAGGGAACAGCCAGGCTCCAATCTTGGCCTTCAGGAAGAGCTGCCAAGAGGTAAATACAGCTCAGTATTTGAAGACAGGAGGGACAAGATGAAGAGGTGAGGTAGGAGAAGCAGTCAGAGGGCCCTGGAGGCATAGAAGTTTTACTGGTAGATGGAGTTCATGCCCCACCTTGGCCATTTATAAATGTGTGAGCTTGGGCAAGGAATTTAACTTTTTTGTACCTCAGTTTCTAAGATTTGTTGGAATATGATAATATTTATATCACCCTTTTATGGAAGATATGATAGTTATATGTGGTAAGCTATGTATAGTGCTAGAAAGACTGCCTGTTATTCACATTGTCATTCTGAACATGTCAGGGAAAGGTCCCACTGTCGTGGTGGGTTTTGAGCAGTGACTTCATCTTCCCCAGGTTGTATGAAACATGATTTCTGACCACTGGGTGGAGAACAGACTACAGGGGTGAGAAGCAGAGAGACCAGTGAAGGGGGCTCATGCAGTAGTCCTGCCAGGACACAATGGTGGCTTAATCTTGGAGGTGGCCCCTAAGACCCAGGCTCAGCAAAACCTGTGACTAGCCAGGCTGGCAGTAGGAAGGGTGGGGCACAGACACCTGTTCTCCCAGGTACAACCTGCCCCAACTGCACTCTTCCTCCAGGAAGGCCACAGTGGATGTGACCTTTGGACCCCTGACATCAACAGCTGTGGCCCTGGAGCCTCTTGTCTTGGTAAGACCCTAGGCCATAGAAGAAGGTGTGAGAAGACTGGGGTCAGTCTGACATCTGGGTCCGTACCATGTTCTGTCCTCTCCTCCAAAGCGTGATGTCCGAACAGCCTGCACCCTCCGGGCCCAGTTCCTGCAGAATCTTCTCCAAGCCAGGGGTGGCAGCATCCTGTAAGTGTTCCCAGGACCCAGGAACCCTCCAAAGAACTTTTACTTTAAAGGCAGAAAGTCACTTGTGTATTAATTCTTCGGTTGCTGGGATTCTGTGCTGTATCAAGTCCAGGTCCTTCCATGACACGGTTCCCAAGCTGTGACCCCGTATAGAAAGCGATGGTCACACTTGCAGCTCAGTATTAGAGTGCTTGCTTAGCATGTGTGAGGTACTAGGTTTGATCCACATAAAAATAAATTTAAAGAAAAGTATTGTGGGGGCTGGGGATGTGGCTCAAGTGGTAGCACGCTCGCCTGGCATGCGTGCGGCCCAGGTTCGATCCTCAGCACCACATACAAACAAAGATGTTGTGTCCACCGAGAACTAAAAAATAGATATTAAAATTCTCTCTCTCTAAAAAAAAAAAAGAAAAGTATTGTGTCCATCTACAACTTTAAAAATTTTTAGAAAAAGAAGCAGAAAGTGATAGTCACAACTATTGGTGTTGGGGAAGCCTGGGGGGCTCAAAGTAACCAGAAGAGACCCTTTCCCAGCTAAGGAAGCAGGGAGGTGAGGGGTTCTCTGACACGGAGGCTTAGCTGGGGTCATGAAGGCATCCCAGGTTTAGCATGCATGTAAAAGCCCCAGGGGTGGTAAACTGTAGAATTAAGGATCTCCAGTCTAGCATGCCTACATGGGCTCAATTTCCTCGTATGTAAAATGGGGACAATGACAGTCCCTACTTTAGTGGGGTGGTAATAATTACAGGGGTATTTGATTTGTCTTATAACATTCTCTATCCCTTTACCCACCCCAACAGAAGCCCTCAGGATGACCATTTTGGAACTTCATACCAGCAGTGGCTTGGCTCAGTGGAGGTGAGATGGCAGGGCCATCAGGAAAGGCCACACCCTCCAGACCTGTAAAAACATCGGGTGCCTGCTCATAAGTCTTCATCCCTACCTCATTCCCATGGGGTCCCATCATTCAAGCCTGCCCCCCCGCCCTGACTTCACCTTTATCCACCAGACCCTACTGACAAACCACCCTCCAGGCCATGTCCTGGCTGCCCTGGAGTACCTGGCCGCAGAGCGAGAAGCAGAGATTCGATCCTTGTGCAGAGGGGATGGGCTCAGAGATATCGAGCTGTCCAGGTAAGGAGTAGAATGTTCCTACATTCAGGGCAGGCATGTGGGTGGGTGAGTTGGGACAGGGTCAGGAACAGGCATGGGGTAGAACTGCAGCCCAGTGCCATTGTGGGAGGTGGGTGTCACTGGCTCCCTCCAAGTACCAAGGCAAGGATACAGGGCTGTTCCCTCAGCAGCTTTGCCCCCACCCCAGTCCCCAGGCACCGGACCAGTCAGATTCCAGCCAGGCCTTGCCATCCATGGGGCACCTCATCCAGGTAACCCTAGGTACCTTCCCAAGATCTATTCAGTCCCCTCATCCCCATGGATCATGCCCACACAAACTTTGTACCCACCCCAGGAGGGCTGGCAGACTGTGGGTGCACTTGTTACCCAGCGGGGTGCTCTCCTGAAGGAGCGTCAAATCCTGACTGGCCACCTCCAGGGCCTGGTCGAGGAGATAGAGAGACGTACCCTGGGATCCAGTGAGAGGTAAGGGGGTTCCTCCAGCAGAGGCCTCTAGACCATCTCTCTCCCTGGCATCTGTAGACCTGGGTATGTCCTACCTCTGTGGCTGCCCCTGCCTCCCTTTCCTCACACTTTGTCTCCCAGTGTTTGTGGTTCCTTGTGCATCCCTGCGGATCTCTTCCTCCCAGTGTGGGTCTCAGTCCCCTTTCTCTCTTTTGCTTTCTCTGCTTGTCCCCCAGGAAAGTGCTAATACTGGGACTTAGATGCTGTGGACTGTGGGCAGAGCTCAAGGCCCTGAGGGCCCAGATTAAGGAACTGGAGGATGCAGCTGGGCAGAGGCAGCTTCTGCTGAGGGAGCTGCAGGCCAAGCAGCAGCGGATCCTGCACTGGCGCCAGCTGGTGGTGAGAGGCAGGGCCTGGAGCTGGTGGAGGGCCAGAGTGGAGGCTTAGAGCCTTGTGAACAGGAACTGGGCCTGCCAGTGGGGAGGAAGCTCAAGGTGAAACTCCCAAGAGGAAGCAGGACCCTTTGCATAGGGTCTGAGGAGGGAAGGATACACAGCTACTCTGAAGGGCATCTTGGTTCCCCAGGAGGAAACCCAGGAACAGATCCGCCTGCTCATCAAGGGCAACTCAGCCAGCAAGACACGCCTATGCCGCAGTCCTGGAGAGGTGTGATGGGTGTGGGGGAAGGTGTGGAACAGGGGACTAAATCTGCTAGGGGTGAGGCTGGGTGGAAGCAGACTGCCCATCCACTTTCTCCCTCCCAACAGGTACTGGCTTTGGTTCAGCGGAAGATTGTCCCCACCTCTGAGGCCGTGGTACCGCAGAGCCAGGAGCTGCTTCGCTGTCTGGAGGAGGAAGCCCGACATCTGCCCCACATTCTGCTGGGCACCCTGCTGCGGCATAGCCCTGAAGAGTAAGACTGAGGCCAGCCCTGTCTCCTCTGCCATGGTCGACTGTCACTCCCTTCACCTCCTGAAAAAATGTAGCTTCAATGTTTCCAGGCTGCCCAGACCTCACCCTTAGGTCACCAGCCCCAATCTGGTCTGCCTTCAAGTTCTTGGGCCCCCAGACTTCTAGAACTCAGTGTTCTATCCAATCTGGACTGTCCCCCACCCCAGGTTGAAGCCCCTGCCCACGATCCTACCATCTATCCACCAGCTGCACCCCATGTGCCCAAAGGGCTCTAGCCTCATAGCGCTGAGCCACATACTGGGGCTGCCCACAGGGAAGGTAAGTGCCTGTCCTCTATGATTTATCTACCCCCTGCCCTCTCCAGTCTTCACCCCAAGGTGACTGTTTTCCCCCTCCTTCCAGGCACCAGAGCTGCTCCTCCCAAAGGCTGCCTCTCTTCGTCAGGACCTTCTATTCTTCCAGGACCAGCAGAGTCTCCGTTGTGGGGATCTGCTCCACATGAAGACCCGTCTGCCATCAGGACCATCCCCCCAGGGTAGGCCTCCACTGCTTCCCACATCCAGCCTCCCTGGGCATTCTCAGCACGTCAGCCTCCCAAGTAATAACAGACAACACCCACTGCTTAGTCAGTGCTTCCTGTGTGCTGAAGCACATCCAGTTGTTTGCTGCATGGCAAGCCCATGTAGTAAACGCTGCTGTTCTCCCCATTTTACAGAGAAGGAAACTGAGGTACAGAGAGCTTAGTAGTTTGCCTACATGGTAGAGCTGGGATTTGAACCCAGGTAGTCTGACGTAAGCCTGTGCTCCTGACCACTAGACTACACTGCCATCCATTTGCCAAGTACTCACTCATCACCCCCAAATAGAGTGGTTAAAAACTAGGCTATGGAGTTAAAGTACCCAGATTCTCTTGTCAACCCTTTCCCTTCCTTGTCGAATGATCTCCCCATGCCTCAGTTTCCTCCTCAGTGGAGTAAGCAAAGTAACAGTGTCATAGAGAGTTGCTGGGAAGATTCAGTCAGGTGACCCAAATACGGCATTGAATGGTACCTGGCAGGCAACAAGCACTTGGTGTCTGTAGGGTGTGTATATACATCGTCTCTTTGACTCCTCACTGTGAGGGAAGGGATTATTAAGACCCGCAGTTTGCAGATAAGAAAACAGAAACTCACAGATATCCTGATGCCAGCCCAAATAGTTTGATGGGGAGTAAGGAGACAGCTGGCCAGCCCCAAGAAACCCCTGGTAGAAGCACAGAGCAAGGAATCAAAATATAAATAAGTGGAAGAGGTGAATTGATGAGAGATGAATTAGGGACACCATCAGGCAAGAAGGAAGAAACCATTTTCAGACCCTTGAGTTTGGGTCTCCCTGCCTTCCATCTCACCCCGAGGAAAAGGAACACTGTAGAAAAAATAAGAACAGTTCAAGACACATCACAGCATGTCCCTACTTCATGAGCATTGTTTTTGTTGTTGTTTTGGGTTTTTGTTTTTTGTGGGTTTTGTTTTTGTTGTTGTTTGTTTGTTTATTTGTTTTGGTACCAGGGATTTAACCCAGGGGTACTTTACCACTGAGCCACATCCCCACCGCTTTTTATATTTTATTTAGAGACAAGGTCTCACTAAGTTGCTTAGGGCCTCACTAAGTTGCTGAGGCTGGCTGTGAATTTGTGATCCTCCTGCCTCAGCCTCCCAAGCCACTGGGATTGCAGACATGTGCCACTATACCCAACTTCATGGTCATCTTGAACCTTTTATAACTTTCCTCTACTCCAAAGAGCAATTCTGTTTCTTTTCTTCCTGGTTTCCTCCTGTCAGTATATTATTCCACCCTCCTCATCAGGTGCTTTAGCTAAAAACAGAGCAGTTGTCCTTAATTCCTCCCAGATCCCAACCTGCCCTCAAACCTGTCAACAAGCCCTGTGGGTCCAATTGCCAGAGTTCTCTCCAATCTGCTTCCTGCCCCACAAGCCTATGACTCAGTTAAGTCCACTTACCAACAGATATAGCTAAAGTAAGGACAAGAGTCATGATCAAGGTCATAGGTAAGGCAGGATGGAGTCAGGATTCAGGCTCAAGAGATCTGCTCATGCTAATAATCTATAACTGCTCTGACTGAGCTGGGCACATGAAGAGGGGCTAGGCCCAGTCACAGTCCTAGGGAGAAATACCACAAGAGTTAAGACTGGAGAAGGCTGAGGAGAAAGCCTTGCAATGAGGGATGCTAAAGAAAAAGGGCTGCCTAAGGGAAAATGGTATCTCACACGGGCCTTGGGATTGGGTTAGGTTTTTTCCCAAGGAATAGTGAGCAGGGGCCACATAATATAGACTCAAATACCAGGCTGAAGACTTGGACTCTGTTTTGGGGGGCCTAGGGAAACGTTCTAAGCAGGAGAAAGAGAGAATCAGGTTCAGGCTTCAGAAAGATCACTATGACTGCCAAGTCATGGGTGCCAGGTTGCTTCTCTGAAATGTGACCAGAGTAAGAGACTGAGGCCTGGAATATGAGGGAGGCTGAGAGTGGAGTAAGAAGACAGGAGAAACAAACTCAGTAAACATGGGCTGAGGTTGTAATTCAGTGGCAGAGCATTTGCCTAGCATGCACGAGGTCCTGGGTTCCATGCCCAATACTACAAAAACAACAAACAAAAAACGGAATGAGAGACAAAAAACATGAACTTTGGAAGCTGAATGGGTGGCCATGACCTGATGAAGGTAGGGAAGAAGGCATCCAGGACGAGACCTGGTGGAGATGGGGGGTATTGCCCTGACATGAGGACCTAAGAAGAGGGACAGGTTTGGGAGAGGTCTTGCTGGGGTCAAGACTGGGTGACTGCAGACTTGGTGACCTATTGGCTGCAAGGCTCCGGCAAGCCAGAGGCCTCAAAGCTGCCTCCCTGGTTTCTAATCTCCAGAGCTGCTGCAGATCCAGGCATCCCAGGAAAAGGAACAGAAGGAGAACCTGGGGCAGGCTCTGAACAGGCTGGAGAACTTGCTGAAACAGGCACTGGAGCGAGTCCCTAAACTGCAGGGAGTCCTGGCAGACTGGTGAGAGGCGGGCACAGAGAGGGAGGGAACTAAGCTGGGTGGAAAGTGAAGGCGCAGCTCATGATGGTGGAAGGCCAGAGCGGGTCAGAAGGCTGGCCTTCCCTCTGACGCTATGCCCTTTCCCAGGTGGGAGCAGCCAGGCCAAGCCACCCTCTCCGGGGAGCTCTGCCAGGGCCTGTCCCTGCCCCAGTGGCGGCTGCGCTGGGTCCAGGCCCAGGGAGCTTTGCAACAGCTGTGCAGATGAAGAGGGGCCTCAAGGGGCTGGGATTGTGACTCAGCAGTAGAGCGCTCGCCTAGCACCATCGGGGCCTGGGTTCGATCCTCAGCACCACATAAAAATAAAGGTATTAAAAAAAAAAAAAGAGGGGCTTCAAACCAGAATCGAGAATTTCACATTTGTTCGCCCCAACACCTCACATCCCCCAATAAAACATTGAAAAGAAAGCATGGCCAGAATTTGTAGCCCCTTGTCTCTATCCCGTAGTCCCCCTCAGGCTGTTCCGCTGCTCCTCTCAATTCCCTTGTCCTTGTCCTTTCATTCAACCAAAGCTAAGAGAATAGCATACTATGGACCATACTCCAGGTACCCTTTAAAGTCCGTCCATCACTTTCTCTCTCAAGAAAATATAACTGAGCACCTTCTCTAGGTGCTAGGGAACTGCACTGTGGTGTGCGGAGTCACTTGGGCCTCAGGAAGGGTTTACAGGTGGAGGCTGCAGTGTCCACTGGAATGTGCTGGTGTGAGGGCCCCTGAGGAACCCAGTGCCATGGGAGTGGGGATGGGGTCAGGAGATAAGATAGTCTAAGATTTTAAAATTTCTTTTTTTTTTCCACATTTAAATCTGAGCCACTTGAAATTTATCCTGGCAAACAGCTTCAGTATAGTTTTATTTTGCATATATCCCATATTTTTAGCACTTGCTAAAAATTCCCAGTCAGAGAAGCAGTTGCCTCTGAAGCAGGGGCAGGTGGCAGCAATCAAATGAGGATATGAGGAAACTTCCTAGGTAGCAGGATTTGCACTCTCTTAAAGCCCAGGAATTTTGCTGTGTGGATTATTCTTCCATTTATAAAGTAAAACTCCACGCTTAACCAAATTGTGTCTGGGTTCTTTCCAGACCTGTGTGTATCTAACCCTATTGTGCCACTGCCACGGGGTTTTCATTATAAAGGTTTTGTAATACATTTTAGTCTCTGAAACAAGAGATTGTCCTCGTGGGCTTTTATTTTTCAAGGTTTCCCTGTCTCTTCTTGCTAATTTTTTCTTCCAAATAAAACAAACTTTATACGTAACATGTCAAGTGCCAGAAGAAAAACAATACAGCTGGTAGTTTCATTGGTAGTGCACTAATTTACAAATTAGGGAGACTTGACACCTTTATGATCTTGAAACTTGCTACTTGCCTTCCTCCTCACAACTCCTCTCCAGAGCAACCCCATTCCCAATTTTCCTCCTTTCCATGGCTACTGTTTCCTGGTCATGACACGTCGCTTTCCTCTTCACAGTCCTTAACATGCCCCTTCCACAGCTGGGTCTTGGCACGCCCTCCTATCACAGGTCCCAACCCCCACCTCCCTCATGAACTCTAAACACCAGGGTCTTTATCCACCCATCCTACTTATTTTTTTTCCTTAGTACGTCTTCTAACATACAATGTATTTTACTTTATCCTTTTTCTCCCTCAGACAGAAATATGAGCTTCAAGACAGTGAATTCCTTTATGAACTAGAAGTTGGTCAAAATTTCCTAAATATGACAAAATCTAGACACAAGAAAAATATTAACAGAATTGATTACATAAAAATAAACTTGTGCTAGACACAGTGGTGCACACCTGTAGTCCAGAGACTTCAAAGGCTGAGATAGGAGGATTGCAAGTTTAAGGCCAGCCTGCATAACTTGGCGAGACCCTATCTCAAAAATAAAAATGAAAAGGTCTGGGGATCTAGTTCAGGGGTAGAGTTCCCCTGGGTTCAATCCCCAGTGCCCTCTAAAATAAATAAATTATAAACTTCATGGCAAAAAAAATGAGGAAAATAAAGAAATGACAATTTGGAAAAACTATTTACAACTTATACCATAAATGGGTGTGTGTGTGTCTATAGTATCAGACTAGGAAGGAAAATTCCAAGTCCGTAGAAAAATGCGCAAAATATATGAATGAATATTTCTCAGAAAAGATGCCCAGAATAATAAGGGAAAAGAAAATTGATGGGGATGCAAGGTTGGTTCAACATACGGAAATCAATAAACTTATGTTTATAATTCATCACATCAATAGACTTTAAAGACAAGGATCATATGATTATCTCAATAGATGCTGAGAAAGCACTGGACAAAATACAGCACCTCTTCATGTTCAAAACACTAAAAAAACTAGAAATAATAGGAATATACCTCAACATTGTGAGAGCTGTCTATATTAAACCCAAGGCCAACATCATTCTAAATGGAGAAAAATTGAAAGCATTCCCTCTAAAAACTGGAACAAGACAGGGATGTCCTCTTTCACTATTTCTATTCTACATAGTCCTTGAAACTCTAGCTAGAGCAATCAGACGGAAGAAAGTAAAGGGATACTCATAGGAAAAGAACTCAAAACTACCACTATTTGCTGATGACATGATTCTATATTTAGAAGATCCAAAAAATTCCATCAGAAAACTTATAGAACCATTAAATGAATTCAGCAAAGTAGAATATAAAATCAATACCCATAAGTTAAATGCATTTCTATACATATGCAATGAATCCACTGCAAGATAAATTCTAAAAACTACCCCATTCACAATTGCCTTAAAAAAATATTTGGGAATTAACCTAACAAAATAGGTGAAAGAGGGCTGGGGCTGGGGTTCAGTGGTAGAGCACTCACCTAGCATGTGCAGAACCCTGGGTTTAATCCTCAGCACCACATAAAAATAAATAAGTAAAATAAAGGTATTATGTATATCTACATCCCAAAAAAAACAAATATTAAAAAAAAAAGAGATGAAAGACCTCTACAATGAAAACTACAGAACACTAAGAAAGAAATTGAAGAAGACTTCAGAAGATAGAAAGATCTTCTATACTCTTGGATAGGCACAATTAATATAGTCAAAATGGCCATACTACCAAAACTGTTATGCAGATTTAATGCAATTCCTATAAAAATCCCAATGACATTCTTCACAAAACTAGAAAAAACAATCATGAAATTCATTTGAAAAAAAAATAAGATACCCAGAATAGCCAACGCAGTCCTTAGAAAAGTGAAGCAAAAGGCATCACAATACCAGACCCTAGTAACAAAAACAGCATGGTATTGGTGCCAAAATAGACATGTAGACTATGTCTACATGGTACAAAATAGAAGGCACAGAGACAAATCCACATAAATATGGTTATCTCATAGTAGACAGAGATGCCAAAAACACACATTGGAGAAAAGATAGTATATTCAACAAATGATGCTGGGAAAACTGGAAATCCAAATGTAGCAGAATGAAATTGAACCTCTCCCTCTCTCGCCCTGCACAAAAATCAACTCAAAGTGGATCAAATACACAGTAGAACAGAGACCCTGAGCCTAATAGAAGAAAAAGTAGGCCCAAATCTTCATCATGTTGGTTTAGGACTTGACTTCCTTAACAAGACTCCGAAAGCACAAAAAGTAAATCGAGGATCAATAAATGGGATGGATTCAACCAAAAATCTTCTCAGGAAAGGAAACAGCCTACAGAATGGGAGAAAAATCTTTACTACACACACCTCAAACAGAGCATTAATCTCCAAGATATATAAAGAACTCAAAAAACTTAACATCAAAAAACAAACAAACAAACAATCCCAATCAATAAATGGACTAAGGAACTGAACAGAAACTTTACAGAAAAAGAAATGCAATTGGTCAACAAACATGAAAAAAAAGTTCATCTCTAGCAATTAGAGAAATGCAAATCAAAACTAAGATTTCATCTCACTCTAGTCAGAATGACAATTATCAAGAAAACAAGAAATAATAACTGTTGGCAAGGATGTGGGGGGGAAAGGTACATGCATATATTGTATATTGGTGGTGGGAATGCAAATTAGTGCAACTAGTATGGAAAACAGTGTGGAGATTCCTCAGAAAACTTGGAATGAATCCACTATTTGACTCAACAATCCCCTCCTCTGTTTATACCCAAAGGATTTAAAATCAGCATACTACAGTAACAGCCACATCAATGTTTACAGCAGCTCAATTCACAATAGCTAAACTATAGAACCAACCTAGATGCCCTTCAATAGATGAATGGATAAAGAAAATGTGGTACATATACAGAATGGACTATTACTCAGCCTTAAAAAAGAATGGAATTATGGCATTTTCAGGTAAATGGGTAGAAATAGAGAATATCATGCTAAGTGAAATAAGTCAATCCCCAAAAACAAAAGCTAAATGTTTTCTCTGATAAATGGATGCTGAGCCATAGTGGGGCAAGGAGATAGGGGAAAATGAAGGATACTTGGTTTGTGTAGAGGGGAGGGGTGGAGTTGAGGTGATGAGAAGGATGGTAAAAAGAGGCAGACATTATTATCCTATATACATGTATGATTACACTACTAAGGTGACTCTGAACCATGAACAGCCAGAGCGATGAGAAATTGTGTTCCATTTGTGTACTATATGTCAAAATGCATTCTACTGTAAAATGAATGAGTAAATAAATAATTTTTAAAAAGGAATGAAATTTTTTTAAAGAAAGCAAATTGAAACCAAGCTTTGATATATTTCCCATCTATCAAACCAGCAAAAAATCAACCCAAGGGGCTGGGGTTGTGGCTCAGTGGTAGAGCACTTGCCTAGCACGTTCGAGGCCCTGGGTTTGATCCTCAGCACCACAAAAAAATAAATAAAATAAAGGTATGTGGAGTATAAGTTCCCATTGTTGTGGTTATACATGATGTGGAGTTACACTGGTCGTGTGTTCATATATGAACATGGGAAAGTTATGTCCAATTAATTCTGCTGTTTTTCCTATTTCCATGTCCCCTCCCTTCCCTTCGTCTAATGAACTTCTATTCTTCTCTCCCCAACCCATTATTGTGTGTTAGCATCCACATATCAGAGAGAACATTTCAGCCTTTAGTTTTTTGGGGTTTGGTTTATTTCACTTAGCATGAAAATCTCCAGTTCTATCCATTTTCCAGTAAATGCCATGATTTCATTCTTTATGGCTGAGTAATATTCCATTGAGTATATATAACATATTTTCTTTATTCATCTGTTGAAGGGCACCTAGGTTGGTTCCATAGCTTAGTTATTGTGAATTAAGTTGCAATAAACATTGATGTGGCTGCATCACTACACTATGCTGATTTTAAGTCCTAGGGTTATATATTGAGGAGTGGGTCAAATGGTGGTTCCATTCCAAGTTTTCTAAGGAATCTCCATACTGCAGGAAACCCAGAATTTTGACAGCTAACTTTGTTGACAAGGCTGTGGCAAAAAGGACACTGATACATCAGTTCACAGGCAACATGCAACACCTCTTGTGTAATCTCCGTAAAAAAAATTACATGAGCATTTACCTTTGCCCAGACAATCACACTTTGGAGAATCTTTGATGAAATATTTGTGTCATTATGAATTTACACATTCAAGTATATTTGATGGGCTTCAAACTATTGCAGTTAATTTTTATTAATCTGCAGATACTCTTTGTTGTTCAAAACATTCTATCTGTTGGGCGTGGCACACACCTGTAATCCCAGCTGCTTGGGAGGCAGAGGCAGGAGGATGGGAGTTCAAAACCAGCGTCAGCAAAAGCAAGGCACTAAGCAATTCGGTGAGACCCTGTCTCTAAATGAACTACAAAATAGGGCTGGGTATGTGGCTCAGTGGTCGAGTGGCCCCTCAGTTCAATCCCCAGAACCCCCCCCCCAATTCTATCTTTTATCAGTGAGAGCACTTTCAGATTGGCTCCTGATTCCTTCTCACTCTACCAAAGTAGTCCTGGAGGACTTGTTTCTTTTTGGTACAAGATCACCCTTAAACATTGTGCACATTTCCTCCTCCGGATCTAGAATTGGCTGTTGTCCAAGGGTCCCTGGTTCCTTATAGTCAGAGATGGCCCAGTCTGGATGAACACTAGGGTTGCTCACTATTACTGTGTTGTCGTTATATTAAGATCTTCAGTAGGGAAACACATTTTTTAGAAAGAGAAAAATCACAAGTTGATTCTGGTATTTCCAATTCAAATAATAGTGGTTACTTTGTGTGTTCATGGTACTAGAGGTTGAACCAAGGGCCTTGTGCAGGTCAGAACAAGTTCGGTTCTACCATTGAGCTACACCCCAGCCCCAGGGTGTCCACTTATATTTGTGTCTTTCATTTATACTAAAAAATTGGTCCCCAATGACATTAGAAAAACTACTTCTTTTTCTTCATCGAATATATAAGAACTGCAGTCTTATATACTAATGTAATACTAATGTATTATTATATACTAATGTAATACCAATATGTAGTCTAATATAGAACAATTTCAAATAATTTATGTAACTATCCCTCTCTTAAGGAGGTGGAGCATAACTCCCCACTCTGTAAGCACAGCTGCATATGGTGACTTTTTTCCTAAAGAACGTGGAAAAGTTTATTGCTTTTGTTTTCTTTCATTTTTTAAACTAACTTTATAGTGAAGAAGCATAATAAACACTATCTCTGCCAGGTTATCAGAGTTAACATCCACAGTGGTAAGTTGTATTGATAGTATGCACCCTTGATATATGATAATTACACTTTATTTTTATGGTCCTTCACCAAGAGACCCATAACCCCAGCCTAATTTTGAAAAAAAAAATCAGACAAATTCCAAATGAAAATACATTCTACAAAATAACCTGAGCCAACACTCCTAAAAACTGTCAGGATCATCAAAAAAAGGAAACTACAATGGGGCTGGGGTTGTAGCTCAGTGGTGGAGCACTCATCTAGCATCGTGTGGAGCCCTGAGTTTGATCCTCAGCACCACATAAAAATAAATAAAATAAAATAAAGGTATTGTGTCCAACTACAACTAAGAAATAAATATTTTTTTAAAAAAGAAAAGTACAAGAAACTGACAAGAAAAGACCAAGGAGGTATGACAACTAAATGTAATATGGTATCCTGAATAAGGTGCTGGGACAGAATAGGTCAACACTAAGGAAATCTGAATAAAGTATGGACTTGTAACAACAATGTTCTTAAAAAACCAAGGCAACTAATAGTTTTGACATGAAAAAAAATGCATTGTGTGGGCCTTATTTGGATCCTGATTTTACAATATTATTGTACAAAGATATTTTCAAGACAGGGAAAGTTGAACATGGTCGGGATGTTAGATGATACCGAGGAATTAATTTGATGGTATTAATAATAGCATAATTAATGCAATTGTTTTAAAATAGTTATTTGTTAGACATACTGGTGCATTTATGAATGATGTCTGGAATTCGCTTTGAACATCTCTAGCAAAAATAATTTAAATTGGGCTGGGGATGTAACTCAGTGGTAGAGAGCTTGCACTAACATGCACGAGGCCATGGGTTCCATCTACAGTACCACAAAAATAAAGAGAGAACTACAAATGAAGCCGAAATGTAGAATATTGGTAGTGTTTGAGAGGTTCGTGATGCTGTTCTAATGTCGTGTATGTTTGAAAATAATAAGACGCTTTGAGGAAAGGAGGAGTTAAAAGAGGAAGAAGTCAACCATGTCCCAAGAAAGGGCGTAGAGACCAAACCCAAGATGCACTTCTGAGTTGACACTCTGGATTACCGGGCCTTGGCATAAATTGTTCCTTCTACCCCTCAAAAAAAAATCTCTCCCCATTTTCTCTAGCAAATGTCTTCTCCATGAAGTCTCCGGGTCAGGCGCTTTCCCAGAGCTTCCCCCCATGACGTCACTAGTTTTCCTGGAAGTCACAGACGTGCGACTGTCTAATCCAGAGCCGGAGTTCTCAGTCCCTGGCTAGGTCTCCAGCCTTGCCCAGTCCCGGGACCGACGTGGATCTCAACGTGTTTACAAACTTGGCGTAGGACTGGGTTATGGCACGGGTGGGGCCTCCTAACTTTCCTGTATTCTCAAAGGTCCAGATTCCACATTAGGGCGGAACCAACTGACTTTGCTTGGTTCTTATTTGCCCGCGCTCCTCCTGGAAAGGGTAGCCGCCTCTCTTCACAGCTCTCCGATTGACCCAGATTCTTCCGTTAGTTTATCCCTCCGGCGCTCTGATTGGCTTATATCCCTTCCTGGGGGTGTGGCCACATCTCATTGGCCCTTGCTCACGGACGTAAGGCGTCACGTCCTGGCGCTCGTCGCTTTCGCTGAACGTCATCGCAGGCGCCCATCCTGACGAAGCCAGAGAGTAGACGGCAGGAACCTCTGCGACCGCTGAGCAGAAACAGTAGTAGCAGCGACAAGGACGGCTGCAGCAATGGCCGGGGCGATGCCAGCCCCGGGGCTCCCGGGTGCAGGAGGACCCGTGGTCCCGGGCCCTGGTGCCGGCATCCCGGGCAAGAGCGGCGAGGAACGCTTGAAGGAAATGGAGGCGGAGATGGCCCTGTAAGGCCCGCGAAAGGGGGTGATAAAAGCCATGCCAGAACTAGAGCTACTGAACCTTGGCGCCTCCAGGCTGCGATAGGCTTGAGATATAACTCTGTCATGTGGAAGTGGAATCTTCGGGGCGGGGGGCGGGTAGTGAAATGGAGACGTTGTCAGGGATGAAGGCGCTGTCGCGATGTACCCAGCGTTCCAGAATTGGTGCGAGGACCTGATCTTGGTGTATGTTCTGCTCCCCTAGGTTTGAGCAGGAAGTTCTGGGGGCTCCAGTAACTGGAATCCCAACCGCTGTGCCTGCGGTGCCCACGGTCCCCACGGTCGAAGCGATGCAGGTTCCAGCAGCTCCTGTGATCCGCCCAATTATCGCGACCAACACATATCAGCAGGTAAGGCTGAGCTAAGGCATGTAAGGCAGCAGGTGTGTGAATACAGATAGGTGTTGACGTTTTGGCTTGTGAATTTAATTAGCCTGTCAAATATCTCATGTGCCACGACGCACAATATTTCCTTTTGCGGGGAGCTTACATTTAGAGAACTTACATTAATAGAACTTTCTGCAATGATGGTTATGTTCAGTACTTATTTAAAATTTATATTTAAGTTAACTAATTCTTGTCAATCTCAGTCAAATTTCAAGGGCTCAGTAACTAGCTATATATGACTAGTGGAAAAGGACTATTAAAACTAATCGGGCACAGTAATCCCATCATCTTGGAAGGAGGATCTAGAGTTCAAAACCTGTCTCCGCAAAAGTCAGGCACTAAGTGAGACCCTGTCTCTAAGTAATCCATTCTGTCAAAGAACAATTATTGGTTGTCTTCTATGTACCAGGCACTACTCTAGGCCTTGGACATTTAGCAAAGAACAAAACAAAACCAATCATTGCCTTTTTGGAATTTGTTTTACTAGGGAGAGAGAAGTCAAAGTGTGGTAAGAAAAGTAGTGTTTTATTAGTCCAGAGAAGGCCTTTCTGAGAAGGTGACATTTACCAAAGATATAAAGGATAACAAGGGAGGGAACCATGCAGGTATCTGGAGGAAGAGAACTGCTAGTGAAGTGAGTGATCATGTTCAGCAGGGAGATCAGTGACTAAAATGGAATAGGCAAAGAGGTAAGTGGGAGGAGATAAAGACAGAGATGATGGCTACCAGATCTTGTAGGACCATGTGGTTTACCATGAGAATCTTGGCTTTGCCTGGCACGGTGGTACATGCCTGTAATCCCAGCAGCTATGAAGGCTGAGACTGGAGGATCACAGGTGCAAAGCCAGACTCAGCAACAGTGAGATACTAAGCAACTCAGTGAGATTCTGTCTCTAAATAAAGTACAAAATAGGGCTGGGGGTGTGGCTCAGTGGTCCAGTGCCCCTGAGTTCAATCCCTGGCACCCAACCCACAGGGAGGGGAAAAAAAAAAGAACCTGGGCTTTTACTCTGAGATGGTGAAGGATTTTAAGCAGAAAGATGATGTCGTTCAACTTAGTTATAACAAGGTGGCTCTGTGTGTCTGGAGAATAGACTGTAAGAGAGAAGGGCAGAATGCAGGAGATTGAGGAAGAGGTTACTGTATAATCTAAGCAAGATAATAATGTTGGCCAGAACCAGGGTGGTGACATTGTAGATGGGGGGGACAGATTGGAAATAATTTTAGATAGTACCAAGTGCTGTGGAGAGTATGAAGCTGGGTGACGAAAGAAGTTGCTGCTAGAAGAAGCTAAAGACAGCTTTATCTAGTATGATTCTAAGAGCCTTCCTGAGGAGTGACATTTTAACTGAGACCTGACAGAGAGCCAGCCCCACACAGAACATGAAGGATGAAAGCCTTGGCTCCTGGAGTGGCCAGCCAGGGAGCACTAAGTCAGGCCTCTCACTCCAATCTCCTCCCCAACAGGTGCAACAGACTCTGGAGGCCCGGGCAGCTGCTGCAGCCACAGTAGTTCCTCCCATGGTGGGTGGCCCTCCTTTTGTGGGCCCAGGTAAGTAAAGAATGGCAAAATGAGGGGGTCAGGAGATCAGACAGGGTGGCAAAAAGGGATGCCCATGACTCCTCCCTCCATCCTCATGTCTTCCCTCCCAACAGTTGGCTTTGGCCCTGCTGATCGGAGTCACCTGGACAGTCCAGAGGCTCGAGAAGCCATGTTCCTACGGCGAGCAGGTAAGTCAGGAGCCAGGACGCCCACATATAACCAGGCATAATTGTTTAGGCAGTTCAGCCTCTTGCCTGAATCACTGCTTTAAATCTTCTGCATTCATCCCCACCTGACATTGTCATCTTTCTAAAGCACAAACCTTACTGTGTACTTCCTTCCTGAGTTTCTCAAGTTAATTTGGTCCCTGCAAACTAACCCCCTCTGTTACTCCCCAGCGTTTAACACCTTACAACAAGCTATGCAGTTTACTTATTTTGGTGATTATCATCATCATCTTTTGCTTCTTCTAAAATGTCAGCTCCACAAGGGGAACAAGTCTTGGTACCTGTGGCACAGAAAGCGTTACACACTATCTGTTGAGAGAATGAACAAGTCAAACAAACATTAAGCTCCTCCTCCAGTAGTCAGACTCTATGTGGCCTGCTTCCTTGCAGAGAGAGATCCCCTCTGTTTCCCCAAGATCCCTGAACATTGCTGAGATGTTCCAGCCGTGCTTTTGTTGCAGTCCCTTCTCTCCATTGCCCCTTGTAATTCAGCTGTGATCTTCCAACCTGTCCCCTCCACAGGCCACTCTACCATTTTCTACCTTTTGTTTTTCAGGTAACCCCTATGTTCATTGTCAGTTTTTGTGACATTATTTTTCATTTAGATATAAAATTTTGGTATGAACTCTGTTAAGTCAAGTTTGTTAATAATGTTTTCTAAATCTATTACACTTTTTTTATATGACATGAGAAGTATTAATATTTCTTACTCTTTTTTTTTTTTTTTTTTTTTTTTGGTACCAGGGATTGAACCCAGGGCACTCAACCACTGAGCCACATCCCCACCCCTTTTTTAATATTTTATTTAGAGACAGGGTCTCACTAAGTTGCTTAGGGCCTCACTAAATTGCTGAGGCTGGCTTTGAACTTGAAATCTTCCTGCCTCAGTGTCCAAAGCTGACATTTCTTACTCTTTACTATGGTTTTGGGGGGGAAAAAAAAAAAAGCATGGCTGACTTAATCACCTCCCGCACCTTCCAATCTACTGTGCTTCCCCATATCCTCAAAAAGACATCCGTGGCTTAGCCAAGAAGGCTGTGTTTAAAAGCTTGCTGATCCTTCAACCCTTGTCATGATGCTCTCCAGCCCTCCACTTCCTTATGACAATCCCATTAAACTGAAAAGGGAAAAAGGTATTGCTTATAAAAGTTCTGCCTGCCAGTAACATTTCCACTCAACCCTTGGCCTAACTCTTCATTATCCTTTGAGTCTCAACTCACAGGTCTCTTTCTCCAAGAAACCTCTAATCTAGTCTAGGCTGGCTTTGGACTCTTGACAGCTCCCTAGCCTTCCCTCTCTTATCCCTGATCCCTCCACCTGAGCTTTCCCCCATTTCAGCCCTGACCATTCTGGGCTGTCAGTCTCTAGTGATGCATCTGTTCTCTCCTACTTTGAAACAGGAGCTCCCTGAGAACTTTTGGACTATTAATGGGTCCTTAGCACTGCTCACCACAGGGCTGGGGCCCACAAGAGATCCTTGTGGATACATTTTTGCTGAATGAACCCATGGAAAAACCTTCATATCTTCCAGAAGAGTCCCCAGACTCTTCTCCAGGATTTCTTGGATGCGGAGAGTACTCTCACACACACCTTGCCCCAATTGCCCCTGTCCCCCATGACACACACCCCCATCTCTCTTTCCCACAGCTGTGGCCCCTCAGAGGGCCCCTATCCTGCGTCCGGCCTTCGTCCCCCACGTGCTACAGAGAGCAGGTGAGGGGGCCAGGGTCATCATCCCTGCCACACAGCTTTTCCCCCAAGCCCTCCAACTCCCCCACTAACACCCTGACAGATTCTGCTCTCTCTCCCGCAGCTGGTGCTCCCCGTCCAATGGCCCTGCGGCCCCCTCACCAGGCCCTTGTAGGACCCCCTCTTCCTGGGCCCCCTGGACCACCTATGATGCTGCCACCAATGGCTCGGGCCCCAGGACCCCCCCTGGGTTCTATGGCTGCTCTGAGGCCTCCCCTGGTGAGTGTGGACAGGGAACTAATATCAGAGGTGCAGTGGGCAGGGATACCCTTGATCCTGACCCCATGTGATAGGTCTAAGTTTGCCTTTCCCCTGGCTTCATTTCTTTGACTTTCTCTCTTAATCTTTGTTTGCCTCTGTCTTTCTCTGTTTTTTTTTTTCCCCATGGCCAAACCTTTTTGAAGAGTAGAGAGAAACAGGCTGAGGGTCTATTTCTTCTCTGTCTCTATTTTTCCTCTGATGTCCCTGTTTTTGTGTCTCGATGTTTTTACCTATATCTGCCTGTCTCTTCCTCTCTGCTTATTTTTCTCCATTTCTGTCTAACTAGAGACTTCCCTTTTTTGCCTGCTCTCTGGCTTTAGGGCCTTACTTTGTTGTGTGGGATGGGAATGGAAGTAAGATACAGATCTGTGATCTGACCCCCCTCATGCCCTCCTCTTGCTCACAGGAAGAGCCAGCAGCACCCCGAGAACTGGGCCTAGGCCTGGGATTGGGCCTGAAAGAGAAGGAAGAAGCAGTGGTGGCAGCAGCAGCTGGGCTGGAAGAGGCTAGTGCAGCAGTGGCTGTGGGTGCAGGAGGTGCTCCAGCTGGCCCTGCAGTCATTGGGCCCAGCCTACCACTGGCCTTGGCCATGCCATTGCCGGAACCTGAGCCCCTGCCCCTCCCACTGGAGGTGGTACGTGGCCTGCTGCCCCCACTGCGCATTCCTGAGCTCCTGTCCTTGCGTCCACGACCCCGGCCCCCTCGGCCTGAGCCACCTCCTGGCCTTATGGCTCTTGAGGTAAGCAGGGAGCATAACAACAAGGGGACAGAAAGGGCTAGGAGGATAGGCAGAAGCCCATTAGTTTTCACACACAGGAAAACACGTAGTCCTCTCTCCAGAGGGTAGGAGGACTCGGGGAAAAGGGAGGTAGACCCAAGTATTCCATACCTAGAATATCCAGCCATGTAACTGGAGGCAGGACAGCTGGGGGCAAAGCAGAGTAGGACACTTTAACACCAAGCCCTTGGTATCCCACCCGCTTTCCTCTGCAGGTCCCAGAACCCTTGGGTGAAGACAAGAAGAAAGGGAAGCCAGAAAAATTGAAACGCTGCATTCGCACAGCAGCTGGAAGTAGCTGGGAGGACCCCAGCCTGCTGGAGTGGGATGCAGGTAAGTGGCTAAAGCATGAGTATTGGTCAACCAGGGACAGGCCATGCTGCCTCTTTGGGCTATAGGCAGGGAAGGGGAGCCAGATAATTCAACAGCTCTTTGTAGTTAACCCAGACTGAGGCTCTGAGGGGCAGGTCCCTCCCCAACCATAGTCCAGAACTTGGTGGGGGTGATAGATACCTAGGGCTTTCTGGCCCCTGTTTTTACTCATGACAGACCTGCCATGCTAAAAGTCAAAAAAGAGCATTCTTTTTTCCCCAACTTTTTATGAAAAAAAATTTTAAGTACAGAATGACACGAATGATTTATCTACCACCTAGATTCCAGTTAATATTTTGCTACATTCACTTTACTCCTCTGTATATGTATATTTTTTGTTGTTGTTTTTCAGTGCTGGGGATGGAACCCTCACACATGCTGGGCAAGTGCCCTACCACTGAGCTACCCCAGCCCCTTATCTTTTTCTCAGTCATTTGAAGCAAATTATAAGTGAAGTTATTCCATCATTTCTAAATACCTTAGTATTCATCTTCTTCTAAGACCCTTGCTTTCATATCATAATACCATTACCTAAGAAAAGTAACAGTAATTTCATGACATCTTATAGCCAATTTGTATTCATATTTCCCCAGTTTTCTCAAAACATTCTTACAGCTATTTTTCCCAAGCCAGGATACATGTAGTTTTATGTCTCTACATTATATTTTTGTTTTTGTTTTATTCTGTTTAAATAGGGCTTAGAGGGCTGAGGGGGCACAGCTCAGTGGTAGAGCAATTGCCTGTCATGCAGGATCTTGTGTTCCATCCCCAGCAACCCTAAATAAATAAATTATAGATAATCTGGGCTAAGCACAGTTAGATCCTGGGATTCACTTGACCAAGTCTCAAACCCAGGAGAAATGAGTACTTGTTCATATAAAGTAAGGCCTGGGAGGCATGGTAGGGTAGAAGTCAGTGGCATGTCTAGGTTTCAACCAGCACCCTGCCCACTGGCCCAGGTGGTAGCTATAGATCCAGCTGGGCAAGGGAAGCTTTAGGGGGTACCTCTGCTTCCTGAGCCCCTTGTGAACCTTTCCCTGGATTGTCGCCCTCAGCAGCAAAAGTGATTAGAGAGTGGTGGGAAGAGGCCTGTCCATGGAGATGCTTTGGCTGGGAGGGGAAGCCAGCCTGCGTACTGACTGGCCTCAGGAGGCACCTCTGCAGCCACGTATTAACTTTCAATGAGAATGGTCTTCCTCCCACCTCCTTGGGTTTGGTTTGGTTTTGTTTTGGGGGGTTGGTTGGTTGGTTTGGGGTTTTGTTTGTTTTTGTTTTTATCTTTTGAGACAGGGTCTTGCTGAGTTGCTGAGGCTGACTTTGAAATTGTAATGCTCCTGCCTCAGCCTCCCAAGCTGTTGGGATTACAGGCATGTTCCTCCACCTTGTGTTATGTATAATTTTTTTCAAATGTCCAGGCCAAATGTCTTAGAAGCTCCTACCCTCTTAGTTTGTCAGATTGTTTCCTCCTGGAATGGCCTAGCTTGTTCTCAAAGTGTCCTTAACCATCATAGAAGCCTGGGGCAACCATGGCGATAGCTGAGGAAGAAAATAAACTTACCTTCTACCAAGTCCTTGACTTTTGCCTCCTATCCTGGGACAATATACCTGCCCCAGGTCAGGGCCAAGCAGCCTTGACCCAGATGGGTCCAGTGTTGGTTTGGGACCCTAGATCTGAGACCTTGGTAGTTAGCCTTTCAAGCCTCATTTTCCTATCTCCAAAAAGAAAATAATGATATGTGCTTTCTGGGGATAGTGATTCATTGGGGTAGAGCATGATCAGTCTAGGCTCAGGCCTAGGATATTGCCCAGGGATATTCCCAAGAGTGGCAGCTGAGATCAGCTTTGGAGAAAGTCACACAGTTTGTAATTTCAAGGTAGAATTAGAGCAGCCTCTGCATAGCTGAAGAAAGGTGAAGCCTGTGGTGCTGAGGTGCCATGGTGGGAGACTGGTGAGTGTCAAGCCCAGGGGACATCCTTGGAGAGGTGTCCAGGAGACCAAGGAACAAGAGGGTCTCAGAGGGAAGGCCAGGACCAGGTCAGAATTCAGAGCTTCTTCATGGGAATGTGTGACAGTCCTGGGTGAGAAAAAGCAATACAGTTAGAGGTTAAAAGTGAGGACCCTGGAGCCAGATGCCAGAGCTCATGTCCCATCTGCCACCTCCTAGTTGTGTAAGTTTGAAGCCGCTTGACCTCTCTGTGCCTCAGTGTGAAAGGGCTGTTGGGAGCATCAGATATGTAAACCCCCCAGGGTACTTGGCACAGGGTAAATACTACAAAGATGTTGGCTGTTATCACCAAGGATCCCAGGGTAGAGACTTTGGGAATAGAGGAAAGAGAGCTTAAGGATGCATCAGAGAAGATGGGGTCATTAAAATAGGGTGGACAGGGGCCAGCATCTGCTTCCTCTGACTTCTCTCTCCCAACCCCAGATGACTTCCGGATCTTCTGCGGGGATTTGGGCAATGAGGTGAATGATGACATCTTGGCACGTGCCTTCAGCCGCTTCCCATCCTTCCTTAAGGCTAAGGTGATCCGTGACAAGCGCACAGGCAAGACCAAGGGCTATGGCTTTGTCAGCTTCAAGGACCCAAGTGACTATGTGCGCGCCATGCGTGAGATGAATGGTGGGTGAGGCTTTCCCTAGGGGCAGTGGGTACGGCAGGCATCTGGCCTAAGCCTTACCCCAAGCCTTACCTTAAGCCTTCCTGTCCCACAGGGAAATATGTGGGCTCACGCCCCATCAAGCTTCGTAAGAGCATGTGGAAGGACCGGAACCTGGATGTGGTCCGCAAGAAGCAGAAGGAAAAGAAGAAGTTGGGACTGAGATAGGGTCTGTGGCTGGGCACCCGCTCCCATCCGGCCGGGCGCTGGCTCCTCCCCAGAGTTGTCTTTGGAAAACCCTCAACTATCCACACACTTGCCCCAAAACCAGTTTCAATAAATTTACGTTCATTTCCATCCCTGGCTGTGCTTGGAAGAACTCTTTGGGTACCAGGCTTTTCCCTCACCTGAGAATGTGAGTAGCCTTGAAGTTTTACCCAGGCAAAACATCCAGATGAGCATTTTGAGCCCCTACTATGTGCCCATTACCTCCACTTAAAACCTCTTAAGTGCATACTGAGTGCCGCCTATTCCAGAGCAGGAAGGAAGGCTTTGGGAAGGTAACAGCCAAGCTGAGGCTCAGATTTCAGATCAGTTTCCACACACCAGCCTGTGTTATCAGCATCAAGATAGGAGGTCTCCTAGACCTTGCCTTCTGGAGCTCACAGCCTTTAGGCTTTAAGCAGTCAGCAAACTCTCATCGAGGGCCTGGATGATGCTGGGTGACAGCATCATCAGTGGTGACAAACAGTCCTGTACCCTGCTTCCTCAGAGTTCATGATTCAGTGTCAGAGAGTAGGCCCAGACTGGCCAGGGCCAGCAGGGGGATCCCTGGGGGTCAGGGAGGGCTTCCTAAAGAACTGTCCACTCAGGTTTTCTTCCTGCCATTCTTACTCTGGTTCGCTGTTTCTTCACTCTGCCATATGTCAGCCAACTTGTCTTGAGTGAGTCTCTCAGTGCCCTCTGTTTCTTGTCTCTAGATATCTGTATCTCTGGTTCTTTTTCCTTCTTGGAGCTTGCCTCCACCTGCTGAAGAGGTGTCCAAGCAGGACTTGATCACCAGGCTAAGAGCTTAGGCTTTACCCTAAAGGCAGCAGAGAACCCGAGAAGCTGGGACAAAGTTCAGGTAGCAAGCAGGAACTGACTGGCATCACATACTATGGGTTTAGAAAACCAAGGGACCACCACTGAGCACTGGAGGTCTGGAAGGAGGTTAGGGTAGGTTCTAAGGGGCTTGCAGGGTTGGACTGCGGAAAAGGAATGAAAATCTCCCAGGGATGCAGCCATAGGGCCCTGGGCTAGGGGGTAAGTCAGGGAAGGACTGGGGCTGGGGGCTGGGAGCAGCAATACCAAGGCCTCTCAGGAAGGAGATCACCCGGGAGAGATCAAATTTCTTCTGTTCCTGTCTTCCCCTCTCTTACTGCCTCCTCTCTGACGTCATATTTTCCAGTCTGGTCTGAGAGGTGAGGGCCTCCCTCCTTGGCAGGAAGTGCCCTTAGCCCCCTGCCACCTGGGCTGGACCTCCCAGTTCCAGGACCCTCAAACCCCTTTTCCCTATCACTAGCCCTTCCTGTCCCTGATCTGCTTACTGCAACCTATGGGACAGGAAGGACATGGAAAGAGAGAGTGATTCCGGAAAGAAGGGTTGTTAAAGTAAGCACAGGAGTCTTGTCAAGGACCCAGAGAGATATGCACAGAGATGGAGAGGAAGAGCAGGCAAAGATACAGAGATGGAGGGAGAGGGGAAAGCTCAGGCAGAGTGATAAGAACTATTAGAGACTGCAATGAGAAGGGAGGTGGGGAGAAAACTCAGAGAGATGGAGAAGATGGGAACACTCAGAGAAGGGAAGGAGCAAGACTTGTCTGAGATACTGAGTGACAAGACCTCACTGGATTCAGTCAGTCCTGGTGCAACAGGGACCACATCTGGGGACACCAACCAGGGGAGAAGCACATGGAGACAGGAAAGAGGCCAGCTTCAGGGAAAGGAGGCCAGGACTCCCTTTAGATACATGGAGTGAATGGATGGAGTTATACCCCAGGGCTCAATGGATTGCTCCCACTGGGTTCCAATCCCAGTTCCAAGTGACTCTCCCTCTTGAGGTCCAGTTTCCCTTCTGTAAAATGAACAGGAAAGCAGTGCTCTCCACACAACTCCTACCTCCAGAATGACAAATATTTTATGAAGCTGAATGAATATTGGTAACTCTCCATATTAAAAAAGATTCTTTCTAGCAGTAAATATTTACTTATTTGTATAGGAGGTCTGGCACAAACACAGTATCTAAGGCCAGGTTGCCTGAGGTTAGGGTTGCCAGACAGCAAATAGCAATATGGAATACCTACTTATGAATTTCAGATAAACATGTTCATGTGTATTAATTTTTTAAGCAAGTTACAGGCATTATAGCTCTTCAACCCTGAATATCTGTGTTTATTTCTTCACAGAGACATCTTTCATAAAATGCCATCACCACATCTAATAACTCCATGTGATATCTCATTGAATTTATACTCAAAATTTTCCAGTTTCAAACTTAGAGCATGGAAGTACATGGGCTTTGGAAAGAGAAGTGGGAGGATGTCTGCCTCAATTTCCTCCTTCATAAAACAGGGACGAACAGTATCTACCTCATAAAATGGACCTTCATTAAATGAAGGACCTTTGCACGTGATTCTCTGGCATATAAAATACAACAGGCCCTCACTTAAGGTTAGCTATTGTTATTACTAGCGCTTATCATTCAAGTTGTTGATGTTACTATTCTTATGATTGACACTCCTGGGGAGCAGCTCCAGGAGGCCCTCCCCCGCTGAGCCTGTTGGGGGGGGGGGATTGGGGGGATTAGGATTCAGGTTCTCCTCCTTCCACCCCACCCCAACCCACATTCACCCTGCCAATTGTGACGTCAGCTGGGATGGGGGTATCTGGCCGGAAATCCCTCTTCCTGTTGCAGATAAGCCCGGTGCAGCCCTGCTGACCCCAGGTCCTCCTCCCCCACCACCTCCCATGTCGCGGGATCAAATCCCCAAGTCTGAGCACCTCTCCACTAAGCCCCTCGCCCCGCCCTCATCACCCCGTAAACACCTCTCGGATGGGACTCGCCCAGCCCGCTGTCCCCCAAAAGCTCTCGTCCAAGCTCAAAACGCCCACCCTGGCAATGAAACAGCTTCAGAGCCAGTGGCATCCCTGAGGCCGGGGGCGCCACTCGGCCCCGCCCCAACCCCTGCAACCCGACCCAAGCTGCGACCCCCTGCTCTGACGTCTCGGAAAATTCCCCCCTGCCTAGGCTCCCGAGGGAGGGGGTGCATGGTATGAAATGGAGCTGAGACCCCCGGTTGCGGGCAGAGGAACCCACCAGAGGTGAGCCAGGAACTGGGGACTGGATGGATGCCTGGGTGTCTGGGTTAGGGAGGGACCCGAGTTTCTAGATTCCCGAGAAGTATGGGGCCTGGATTCCTGGGCCTCAGTGACAAAAAAAAAAAAAAAGACTTAAGACTCCTCACTCCTCCTTTGAGAGGAAAGGGAACTGGAGGCCAAGATTTCAGGTTCCTGTAGAAGGAAGGAACAAAAGCTGGATCCTGGGTCTGAGGGAGGCAAGGGTAGGGGCCCATATTCCAGGGTCCCTAAGGGTCCTCCTTTGCCTATTGCACTTTTCCCTACCCAGAATATTCAGAAGGAGCATCCATGGACTTGTGGAATGGGGATGAAGCATCACCACAGGAAGTGCCTCCGGGGAACCAGCTGTCAGGGTTGGGTAGGCGGCTGGGGCTGAGACACTCCGTGTGGGGAGGGTGCAGGGGTAAGGGCCTCTGCTGACTCCTGACCGGGCCTTGACGTCCTTCTTGTCTGCAGAAGGCGCTGAATTTGGCTTCTATTTCCCTGAACTGGCACTCCAAGGAGAAACGCCGACAGCGGAGACATGCTGGAAAGGTTGGCTCCCGGGCTGGGAGCCCTGTGTCCTGGAGGAGGAAGGCTGGGTTCCTAGGACTAAGGGAAGAGGGGACTCCCGGACTCCCGAGGTCAAAGAAAGAGAGGGTCCTGAGTCCTGAGTGAATAACTCCCAACCCCTGACATGAAAAGACCAGTGGATGGGTGGGTGGTTGAAGAGGTCTCCAAATCTTCCGCCCTTTCTTGAACTCAGCTGCCATCTAATCCCTCACAGGATTTCCAGAGCTGGACTGGAGCCCCTCCTTAGCACATCCAGAAGCTTCATGGGGGGCAGGTGAGTGTATGCAGAGGGGCGGTGGGAGAAGGGGTCCGAAGGTGCTGGGTCTGGAGGTTTAGAATCCCCCTCCCCATTCTTTGAAGCGGATGGGGCTAGGACTGGAGATGCCTGCATCCTCAAGGTGGCATGGTTTTGATCTGGGGACCCTGGACAGGAGGCACCAGGAGTGACAGCTAGAACTCTCAAGGGGTCCGGGTACCAGGACCCCCTGAGCTCCCCTCACTTGTGGTCTGTACCTCCTCACAGAGCCAGCCCCTCAGGCCCTTGCGTGGTCAGGAGACTGGGCAGACCTGTCCCGCACCACCTGCACTGCCTCGGACCCTTGGAACCACGCCTCCCAGATCCTGGGCCCCGCCCCTGGTCCTGTCCCCTTCACTGGTTCCGAAGGGACGGTGGGCCAAAACTGTGACACCACGTGGTCGCACGTCCAGGCTGCCAGAAACACCATCAGCTGGGACTGTTCTGTGGGCTCCCACGGCGCCACCTACTGGGGCAACGGCCTCAGCGGGGAACCGCGCGCGGACTGTGCCATTTCGTGGAGTGGGCCTGTGGGTTCGAACTGTGCCACCTCGTGGGATCCGGGGCTGCATACAGAGTGCAGCATCTCTTCGAAGGGGTACCAGAGTTCAGCTGTCACCACTCCCTCCGAACAGAGTCAGCAATCTGACCGGGATGCCTTGGCTCGTTACCCCAAAACTAACCACCGAGGTGAGAGGTCCTGGAAGACTGAGGAGGTAGCGAAGCCAGAGTAACGTGGCGGTGCACCTAAGGGGGCAGACCCAGGACACTGGCAGTGAAAGGAGGGATTTAGGTACCGAGAACTCGAGGGGAGGGCCGAGAGGACTAAGACTCTGATGGTCTTCTAAAGACCAAGGGGACGAGGATCCAGGCTCCTGGATTATATCAGAAGAAAGAGATAAGGATTTGGACGCCCGAATCTCCAAGATGGAGAGGCCAAACTCCTAAATCTCCTAGATGGGGATTCTGGACCTCTGGGTCCCTGAGGCTGACACTTGATTCCTTTATATGGAGGGATCCGAACTCAAGGATCCCCAAGGAGGGAACATTTGGACTCCTGTTGGAGTCTTAGATCATCCAAAAGGCGAGGTCTGGGGCTAAGAAGCCTGAGTGTTCACCTGCCTTCACCCCTCAGGTCCCATTCAGCTATGGCAGTTCCTCCTGGAGCTGCTCCACGACCAGGCGCGTAGCAGCTGCATCCGCTGGACTGGCAACAGCCGCGAGTTCCAGCTGTGCGACCCCAAAGAGGTGGGGCAGCTCCCCTACCCCGCTAGCCCGCCAAAGCCCGGGTCGACTCTAATCTAACCTAATCCTGCCGTTCCCAGTGCCTAATCCTCGGCCCCGCCCCCACTCCGCCCTCTCTAGACCGGGTTTAAAATGAGTCCGGGTTCCAGCTTCAACCAACCCCATTCAATCCACCTAGCCGGTGCCAGACCCGCGTCCAGACCACCCGAGCCGAGTCCCCAAGTCCGCTCCCCCGATCCTGTCTCGGCCCCGCCCCACCCGTCCCCTGACGAAGTCCCCCCTCCAACCTAGGTGGCGCGGCTGTGGGGCGAGCGCAAGAGGAAGCCGGGCATGAATTACGAGAAGCTGAGCCGAGGTCTACGCTACTACTACCGCCGCGACATCGTGCGTAAGAGCGGTGGGCGCAAGTACACGTACCGCTTCGGGGGCCGAGTGCCCGGTATACCCTGTCGGGACTGCTCCGAGGACAGTCAAGGAACAGAGATCCAATAAAAATATCCGCTCAAACCTCCTAGCGCGTGCTTGTTTGTGTCCTTCCCACGACAGTGACTAGACCCGCCAAAAAGCCTAAGTGTGCACCCCCACATTTAGGAGTTTGGCCTCCCCTACTTCGGAGTGCTCAAGTGTCGGATCCTCATCTCACATCATCCTGGGTCCCCATCCCTTTGGCCCCTAGATTACCAGGGTCTAGGTATTCCCCTCCTTTTTTTTTTTCTTCTTAATATGTATTTTTTAGTAGTAGTTGGATACTTTATTTTATTTATCCGTTTAGCCCCAACACCGACCCTTTCTTTTGCGAGCTCTTAGCTACCTAAGCCCTGCCCCTCTGCTACAGTCCCCCTTAGGCCATAGGCCCCCTCTTTACCATTACACCTTGGCTCCTCCTGCAGCCTAAACACAGCTCACCTCAACGATTAATTTTGGAGTTAAGAAGCCACCCACCTTTCCGGCTGCAAGATCCCAAGACACAACCGTGACTTTGAGAACCAGACCTAATTTAGGGAATCAGTTGTGTGCCCACCCTGTTGGGACATACAAAGGAATCCTAGTATCCACAAGGTCTACTGTGTGTCTGCCATGGGCAGGGACTTGCAAAGGAATCAGACCTGATACAGTGTATCAGTCAGCTTTTTCACTGCTGTGATTAAAAGACTTGACAAGAACAATTGTAGAGGAGGAAAAGTTTATTTGGGGGCTCATGATTTCAGACGTCTCAATCCATCGACAGAGGCTGTATTCCTCAGGTCTCCAGGTGAGGCAGAACATCATGGCAGAAGAGTGTGGCAAAGGGAGTCAGCTTACATGATGATCAGAGACAGACTCCACTCCCCTCATACACAATATACCCCAAGCAACATCCCCAATGCCATCTTCTCCAGCCATACCCTACCCTACCCACTTTCAGTTATCACTCAGTTAATCCCTAGCAAGGGATTGGGTTAAGGCTGATTGGGTTAAAACTCTCACAACCTAATCATTTCTCCTCTGAACTCTTTTGCATTGTCTCATATGTGAGCTTTTGGGGAACACTTCACATCCAAACCCATAGCATAAGGCTTGAATATGGTTTGTTCCCCCAATATAGGTGGGAATTTAATTCCCAAAGTCTTATGTTAATGGTATTAGGAGAGTAAAAACTATGGTGTTTAGAGGTGGCCAGTTTGGGAATTGATTAGATTAGATAAGGTCCGTATAGCAGAACCCCACAATTGAATCCTGTGGCTTTGTGAAGAAAAGGAGACACAGACACCAGTAGGTGGGGAGCTGCCACTTGGGAACCGAGCGTCCCTTAGCTTTGAGTGATGAGAATGTGGAGCTGTGGCAAGCCAGCCATGGGCTGTGTGTGTGTGAACTATGAGCACTGAGCGCACAGGGTGGACTGAACCCATGTGCTCTTCTGTCTGGGCAGGTGACTTATGGTCTTTTCTCCTGCTCTGCCTAAGATCCCCACACAGCCCCTGAGATAGGCGTGGCCTTCCTAGATGTCAGTCAACCTGCTGACAGCAAGATGTCAGGAAGCTAGACTCAACCCCCTGAAACCTGACCCCTTGCCTCATTGAATGGCTTCTCCCCAGTAAAAGAGTTCAGCCTGGGCTGGGGATGTGGCTCAAGCGGTAGCGCGCTCGCCTGGCATGCGTGCGGCCTGGGTTCGATCCTCAGCACCACATACCAACAAAGATGTTGTGTCCGCCGAGAACTAAAAAATAAATATTAAAAAAATTCTCTCTCTCTCTCTCCTAACTCTCTCCTCTCTCTTTAAAAAAAAAAAAAAAAAAAAAGAGTTCAGCCTGTGCTCCTGGCTCTTTCTTGCCTACCTTGACCCCTTGAGGGAGCTGTGGCTGAGGAGCAGTCACTGAACCCAAAGAAAAGTTACTTTCTGTATCTATGTCTTTATTTACTCTCCAAATTCACTTGGAGTAACCCTGACTGGTTTAGTTGTGTGATGCAACAGGAGTGTTCCCTGTCTCTCATGCTATGGGCTGCCTCAAAACCCTGCCCCCCCCCAAAAAAAAAGAAAAAAAAAGAAAAGGCTGGGGATATACTCAATAGTAGAGCACCCCTGGGTTCAATGCCCAGTATCACACTTGACAACAAGGTCATTCATCATAAAGGATATAGTCAATGGGAAGCCCTGGACAGAGCCTGAGCTATGCTGTTTGGATCTTATATCTCTAGAATGGCAAGTCAAAGTAAAACTCTTCATAAATTATGCTACCTCAGGTACTTCCTTATAGTAATGAAAATCTGATTAACACAAGACCCAATTATGGAAGTTCATTGGCCCTGTACCCTTGAAGATAAGACTCAGACTACAAAAAGGATTTACTTAATGCCTTCCCAGTGCTAGGGATCATCAAGGAATTAGACTTAATGTTTGGCTTCCCCCACACCAAAGGTACTCTGATTTCCTGTTCCAAGTTGGAAAACACAGAACCAAGACCTAGACCCTAATGAGTGCTTACTGGGAATTTACTGAGAACCCATCCCTTCTGGGAACTCTAAGCCCCTACAGAGAACCTACTGTATGGTCCTCCTGCGTGATAGTGGGGATATACCATCAAAACATCCCTGAACCCTGCCCTCAGGGAGCTCACAGTGCTCCAGGAAGACAGATCCCAGACCCATCATCAGACAGGGACAAACCAGAATGGTCAGGGCTGGGATGAAGCACTCCAGAGGAATATGAGAGCCCAAAAGGAGGCAACTGACCTCACCCAGGAGCAGGAGAGACAGGGAAGACTTTCTGGAGGAAGAAACAAGTGATTTGAGAAGTAGGTGGGCAGGGGCTGGGGATGTGGCTCAAGCAGTAGCGCGCTCGCCTGGCATGCGTGCGGCCCAGGTTCGATCCTCAGCACCACATACAAAGATCTTGTGTCCGCCAAATACTAAAAAATAAATATTAAAATTTCCTCTCTCTCTCACTCTCTGTCACTCTTTCGAAAAAAAAAAAGAGAGAGAGAAGTAGGTGGGCAAAGAATGTTTCAGGAAGAATAAACAGCAAGAGCAAAGGCTCAGAGGTGGAAAATCTCACAGCACCATTCAATAATATTGGTGTGGCTAGAAAGAGGAATGTGGGCCAGTTCACAAAGAGTTCACCAAGGATCCATGAGCCATGATGAGGAGTCTGAACTTTGTCTCCAAGGCACTGGAGAGCCATAGAGGGGTTTGAGCAGGAGAGGGATTTGGGTTTTAGAAAGATCTTATTGAGGAGGATGGATGCAGCATATGAATAGGTAATTCCACAAATGATTGCATTGTTGATGGGCACAGAACAAGAGGTCCTTGATCCAGTTAGAACTTAATGCTGCTTCAGAGATAATATGTGGAAAGCGTCAGAAGCCAGACTAAGGGGAGAGAGAAAACAATTCTCTTAAATACCTCCCTCTGCTAGTCCTCAGCTGTCCCACTCACTTATTCATTTAAAAATATTTATAGAGCACCTCCTATGTGTCAGGCATTATTTTAGATGGACTGGTGAATAAGACAGACAAAAACTGCTCCTTTACGATGCCTCTATTCTATTGAAACAGACAAAAAGGAGTAAACATGATTTAAAGAAAGGAGAAGAAAAGAGCTGTGGAGTAGGGAAGGAGGATGGAGACTGACAAAATTGCAATTTTAAATAGTAGGTCTGAGAAGGACTCATCCAGATGGTGAATCTGAGCAAACTGAAGGAGGGGAGAGAGGGAGCCATCTAGGGAGAGCATTCCAAGCTCAGGGAACCACAAGGGCAAAAGCACTTAAAGGAAAGCCAGACTGTATGTTTGGGAACAGCTGGATAACTAGTGTGCCTGGAGTGGTGAGGATGAGGAAGACAGGGGACTAGATGAAGGTATAAAGGGGCCAAATTAAGTAGATCATTTGTAAGGAGCTTATCTTTAGATTAAGAGTCAGATCAAAATTTGGGGTGGGGGAAGTTCTGGGCTGAGGAAGAGGCTCCTTCTGACAGAGGTGTGAACAGAATTCCTTATTACTCAGCCATAAATAAAAATGAAATTATGGCATTTGCCAATAAATGGATGGGACTGGAGACTATCATGCTGAGTGAAATAAGCCAATCCCCAAAAACAAAGGCCAAATGTTCTCTGATATGTGGATGCTGACCCACAATAAGGAGTTGTAGGGAGGGAGGACCAGAAGTTCATTGGATTAGCAAAGGGGAATGATGGGAAAGGTGGGGGAATGGAAATAGGAAAGACAGTAGAATGAATCAGACATAACTTTCCTATGTTCATATATGAATATACCCAGTGTAACTCCACATCACGTTCAACCACAAGAATGGAATCCTAATTGGAATGGGTTGCACTCCATGTATGTATAATATGTCAAAATACATTATACTGTCATGTATATCTAAAAAGAACATTTTTTTTTTAAAGAGAACAACATTCCTTTGGCTAAACGGAGGTACTAAAGAGGGCAACAGGGAAGCCAGGAGGCCAGGGCTTAGTCCAGGCTGGAGAAAATTATAGCTCGAACTACATGTTTCAGAGGAAGATTCTGATTATATTTTTATGGCAGAAGCAACACAATTTTGTTGTAAACTAGATTAGCTATGTACTGTGAAACAAAGTTAGGCATCAACGACAAAACGTGAGTAGAAAGATTATTAATAGTTGCCATTTTCCCAGATGAAACAATTTCCGCCAGATCCATCACAAACCCTTTTCTCTCTGTGATGCAGGGACTTTGGTTTATTAGCCCTCAGTCATCCAAATCTTTGTTAAATTGTGCTTTTTGAGGTTTGAGAAAATATATGAATGATAAAGGAGGTGGTGTCTGAGCATTCCTCACACTGTGACCAGGGATTCTGGCAGAGGGACTGGTTCATTTTCAAATGATCCCGTAATAATGATGAGGGTATGGAATTTTTTTTTTTCAGCGATGCCTTCTCAACCCTTATATTAGTGCCAATAAATACTTCTGGCATGAATAAAAGTACTTTCGCTAAGATATTCTCCCCAAACCCACTCCCTCTCCAATCCTCTCCTTCCTGGGTAACGCCAGAGCGTAGAATCTGTAACCTGACCTCCCGAGCCTGAGTTCAGGGCAATCCAAAATGCCTAACAAGCTCACCATTGGGCAGGCAGGGATGATGAATAGGTGTTCAGCCCAATAGGAGGTCGCAGTTCTCTTGTGTGGGCGTGGCCTGAGTGGCTTCTCCGAGGCGCTCTAGCCGCTGGAAAGACTCCCTTATTTTCCGTTTCACCCAGCTTCCGGCCGGTCTTAATTCCGCTTCCTGTCTGACATTGGCGTTTTTGCTAAGGGTCACATTGAGCTGCGAGCTGCTGCAGGGGCGTCTTTAGGTGAGTGTGGAGGGCTCGGGAACCTGGGACCCCATCCAGGAGGTCTGAGGACCCCGACCGCAGCTTCCTGGGGAACGGGGTTAAGCTTGCGTTCTGCGGCGGCCGCCGGCCTTTGACACTGGGATCCTGTGGTCCTGTCGGTCTGGTTATATAGTTGTTTCTTGATGCCAGGTAATAATTGTCCATGCAATTTATATAATTTCATTTATATTCCATACCAGGCCTATGAGGTAGGTCCTGTGATTATCCCCTTTTACCACGAGGAAATAGGCTCCGAGATTTTAAGCTGCTCAGCCGAGGCTATTCAGTGGTCAGGGTTTGGACCCACTAATTGGGACTGCAGTGCACAGGTGTGGCCTCACGCGGCTTGTTTGGGTCTCAACCTGTCTAGTCCCTTCTCCCTCTTGGACGTTGGAGGGGCCGCAACATTTTCGATTTACCCTTATCCTTTAACGTAAACTTGAGATCTTGCACAAAATTACTCTTTCAACTGAGTCCAAGCGGTCCTCCGCGTCCGTCCTCCTCATTTCCCCCCAGGACCCCCAAAAGCCTATTCTAGTAGTCCAGGCATCTGCCACTATTTTGGGCCGCTTGTATTTTGTGCACCTCTGTGTGGCGCTATGGCTTCTTGGATTATCTGGAACATAGGCACTTTCTCTCAGATTTCAGATGAAAACTGTGTGTCAACTCCTCAGAGATATATCAAAGATTTTCAACCCTGGGTGCACAGAGTTGATAGAATTCAAGGCGTGCCAGTTCTTGAATAGGTGATGATATAGGGGAGGGGAGATTGCATCCTTAGTTGTACTAACCTCTAATTGAAATGTAGTAAGAACTTCTTTCAGTTAGGTATGGAGGGAACAACTTCAGTAGTATTAGCAGCAGCTATAACTTTATCAGGGATCAAAATCAAAATTTTTTTTAGAGGGCAGGGGAGGGTACTAGGGACTGAACTCAGGGGTGCTTTACCACTGAGCTACATCCTCAGTCCTTTTTTTTTTTTTTTAATTTTATACTGGGGATTAAACCCAGTATCACTTAACCACTGAGCCACATTCCAAATTCTTTTTATTTTGAGACAGGCTCTCAAAGTTGCTTAGGTCCTTGCTAAGTTGCTGAGACTAGCCTTAAACTTGTGATCCTCCAGCCTCAGCCTCCTGAGTTGCTTGGATTTCAGGCGTGTTGTGCACCTCTGTACCCAACAATCACAAATATTCTTATATTTGGTCATTGTTGCAAATGTTACAATATCATTTTCAGTCATAATTTCTTCAAAATTTTAAAACTCAGCAAATCCTCAGCTAGATATAACTGCTTACTGCTTTTCTTTGTCATCTTTTGCAAAATTTAAATGCATTTAAACATTCCAAGAAAGAGGTTTATGGGGTTTGTCAGACCCCTGAGGAGTTTGTGGCACCAAAAAGATTAAGAGAACCTATTCAGAGGGGAATGGGAAAAAAAATAAGGAGAGAAATGAATTACAGTATATGGGGTAGAGAGAGAAGATGGGAGGGGAGGGGAGGGGGGATAGTAGAGGATAGGAAAGGTAGCAGAATACAACAGTTACTATTATGGCATTATGTAAAAAAGTGGATGTGTAACCAATGTGATTCTGCAATCTGTAATGTTTTGAATAACCAATAAAAAAATAATAAATAAAAAAAAAGACCCTACAGGGGGTCTTTTATTTGTTTAAAAACCCAGGGCAAAGCCAGGCTCAGTGGTGCCCACCTGTAATCGCAGGAAGGCTGAGGCAGGAGGATTGCAAGCTTAAAGCCAGCCTCAGCAATGGCACAGGCGCTAAGCCACTCAGTGAGACCCTGTATCTAATTTAAAAAAAAAAAAAGAGAGAACCTATTCAGTGTAGGTTCTGCCAATGACTGAAACAGCCCACCATTTGAATGCTATATGACCTTGGGAAGACACTTAGATACTCTGACCCTTCCTGGTATGGGCAACAGGAATAGTAGTAATAATTCCTGCCTTTTGGGGAGGAGGGGAAAGAGAGTACTTAGGATTGAACCCAGGGGTACTTTACCATGGAGCCACATCCCTAGTCCTTTTTATTTTTATTTATTTTTATTTGTTTTTTTAGATATACATGACAGTAGGGTGCATTTTGACATACATATATGGAGCGCAACCCATTGCAGTTAGGATCCCATTTTTATGGTTGAACCTGACGTGGAGTTACACTGGTTGTATATTTATACATGCACGTAGGAAAGTTACATCTTATTCATTCTATTGTCTTCCCCTGTCAGTCCTTTTTATTTTGGGACAGAGTCTCATTAAGTTGTTGAGACTGGCTTTAAACTTGTGATCCTTCTGCTTAGCTTCCCAAATTGCTGGGATTACAGGCGTGCACCACTGTGCCTGGCCCTGCCTTTTAGAGTGACTCTAAGAGTAAAATGTGTAGAACAGGACCTGGCATATAGTAAGCACCCAGTGAACGTTAGCTAGTATTATTTTGGGACTGGGCAGGCCTGATTTTACTAAGAAGTTTCCCTATAACTTGTTCACACCCAACCTATTTTATATATCTGAGTCTCCTCCATTGGTCCTGGTTGGTCTGACATCTCCATGCTCAGGCCTCCTGAAGACCCCTGCCAACACCCATTCCCTTTGTCTCTAGGAGTCAGCGTCATGGCTGAAGACATCAAGACCAAAATCAAGAACTATAAGACTGCCCCTTTTGACAGCCGCTTCCCCAACCAGAACCAGACCAGGAACTGCTGGCAGAACTACGTGGGTAAGCAGGGCGTGGTGACGGAGGAACACAGACCTTTCCCTGGTCCCACACCTCAAGTTACTCACCTTTTGCCTTATTTTATGGGCATCCCACCCTCTTCCCTCTTACTCTGGACATCTTATCTCAGATGGTCCTCATCACTAACTGTTTACAAATTTGGGTTCCTATAATGATTGTTTTTTTTAATTTAAGTAGCATGTGTGTGTGGACTCTTTGTGATATAACATACATGAAATAAATAAAACATGTACAGCTAAATTAATAATTCTAAAGTGAACCCTGTGAGGCCATAATCCACAAAGAAAATAGATATTGCCAGTATGCTGGCTTCCCTTCCCTGCTTTGTGCCCTGTCTTGAATGCCATATCTTCTCCTCACTAGAGATGTGACCCCACCAACTTCAGGTAATCATGCTTTTTTTTTTTTTTTTTTGGAAAGAGAGAAAGAGAATTTTTAATATTTATTTCTAGTTTTTGGCGGACACAACATCTTTATTTGTATGTGGTGCTGAGGATCGAACCCAGCGCCGCTCGCATGCTAGGCGAGCGCACTACCGCTTGAGCCACATCCCCAGCCCCACGCTTTTGTTTTACCATCACGTTTAGGTTTGCTTCTTTATGAACTTCATGAATATGTAGTCTCCTTTTGTATGTCTCCTTCTGTCTTTGGATTTTTTCATTCAGCACTTCAGATTGACCTGTGCTATGGCATATGGTTTGCTCATTATCATTGTTGTGCAGTTCATCACAATTTATTCATGGACATTTGTGATTTCCATTTGGGGGTTCTTACAAATGTTGATGCTGTAAATATTCTTTTCAATGTTATTTTATGTCGATATAAGTGCTTTTTTCTCTAGGGATGTGCCTAGGAACAGAATGCCTGGAGGAATTTTATTTTTTTTAATTGCCTGCTTTTTTTTTTTAACCCCCCCCCCCACGCCACCTTCCTCTCTAGTACTTGGCATCAAGCTCATCTTCCCCTTGCTTGCCCTGGTTCTAGACTTCCCTCATCCTCTCACATGCTGACTCCAGAATTTTCAAATTAAACAGCAGTTCTTAGGGTTGCAAAATCAATTTAGTGAGGTGTATCTAGTCCCTTTCAGTATACTTGTACATTTGTGTTTCCTGCGTGTGTAAATACGTATGTATTAATTGTTCATGAGGTAAAAAGGTGAATTTTGATCAAAAATATGTTGCAGGCCTTGGTTGGGCTGACCCTGATCCCCTTTCTTTACAGACTTCCACCGCTGCCAGAAGGCAATGACCGCGAAAGGGGGCGATGTCTCTGTATGTGAGTGGTACCGGCGTGTGTACAAGTCCCTCTGCCCCATATCCTGGGTATGTGCCTCCCACTGGGGCTCTTGTGATGTTGGGGAGGTGACTTAGCAGAAGGGGATGTTGGTGACTCAGTGGGAATTCATGTCTGGGGGATAAAGAGAGGACAGGGCATCGCACTCCATGGGATTCATGCCTATTCTGCAGCCTAGAATCGTTTCCCTTCCTTCTCTCACTGACGGCTCAACCAGTCCTGACCCTCTGCCAGGGCAACTAGGACTATCTTGCTAGATCAGTTTTAGTCATGCACTCTACAGATATATCACGCAGCCCTGTCTGTTGTTCATAATGAACTTTTTTATTTTTGTGGTGCTGGGGATTGAACCCAGGGCCTTATACATTCGAGGCAAGTACTCTATCGACTGAGCTATATCCCCAGCCCTCATTTTTTAAATTTTATATATAATTAAATTTTGAATCACTCAAATATATTCATCAACCAAATTTTGAATAGCTACCAAGATTTTTCCACATTTTCTTCATATATTTCTTTTCTTTTCCTTCTTTCCTTTGCTGAAATATTCTAGAGTAAATCTGAGGTCATTTCATCCTTACCTACTTGATTGGACTCTCCAAAGAATAACGGTACAATAAGGCAGTTCTTTACCCCTGATCTGATAAAACCTTTTGTCAATATTTTAATACCTTTTGTTATGTCCTCTTTTTTTTTTTTTTTTTTTTTTTAAGAGAGAGAGAGAGAGAGAGAGAGAGAATTTTTAATATTTATTTTTTAGTTCTCGGCGGACACAACATCTTTGTTGGTATGTGGTGCTGAGGATCGAACCCGGGCCGCACGCATGCCAGGCGAGCGCGCTACCGCTTGAGCCACATCCCCAGCCCTATGTCCTCTTTTTTTTAATGCAAAGAATTTATGTTCAGCATTCACCTGTTTCATCAAATCAAAGGACTCCATTGACCCATTGACTGTAAGACATGTTGAAAGATGTTTGAATCTTTTTTTTTGGTGTGTGGGGGGGTACCAGGGATTAAACACTGAGCCACATCTCCAGCCCTATTTTACATTTTATTTAGAGACAGGATCTTGCTGAGTTGCTTAAGGCCTCACTAAGTTGCTGAAGCTGGCTTTGAACTCATGATCATCTTGCCTCAGCCTCCCGAGCCGTTGGGATTACAGGCGTGCACCAATATAACTGGCTTGAATCTTTTATTAAATTGCTGAAAACTAATAGATGATGCTAATTTCAGATATGAGTGAAAGCCTATGTGTCTTACAATCACAATGTGATACCATTATGAAAATAATAGTGCTCATTTTAAAAAAACAAAACAAGCGGAAGCAGAACAGTAAAATAAAAAGCAAAAACCCTCTGTACTCTCCAGTCTCCTTCCCCTAAGGTAACTGTTACTAAATGATTCAATTTTTCTCAGTATAGATTTACTATATAATAAGCTTGTGGAACTTTCAATGTATGAATGGCTCATACTGTATATTCTATTCTATGACTTGCTTTGGCATATCAGTGTGTCTTGGAGCCTTGTATTGTGACAATACATATTTATTTTAATAACCTGTAGATGGTTTTATGTAACTGGTTCTTTTTTAATGGAGATTATGTTGTATTTTTTGAGTATATTAAGCATCCTAAACCAACAGTCTTTGGGGCTTATTTCTTTAGGACAAAATGCCTTAAAGGCATATTTTCCTCAGTTGGTTTTTTCTCACCTAAGAGTCTTGAGTACTCTGGGCCCAGGATTTCTTCCCGGGGTAATCTTGAATAATACAGTGTGTGATTCTGTAATATCCCTCATCCCTCCTTGGGGCCTGCATTAGGTGTGAGTTGGCTAGGGTCCTAGGAAGTGTGTTTCTGGTCCTGTCATTGCCCTACCCCCCAGCCTGCAGGTCCCTAGTCCTGCCCCTTACATGGAGAGCATCTGGTTGTATGGCTCCTCCACTCAGGCATCCCCTCTCTCTGCACCATTAGGGCTGGTTATAAATGCATTCTGCACAGGACAGGACCCTCTTTGCCCAGCAGCCTGGATTTTTTTTTTTTTTTTTCCAGACAGGGAAGATTGTTGTTTTTTAACAGTAGCTGCAACAGTTCATGAGTGTTTCCTACATTCAGTGGTTCATGAATGATTCTTTAGATACTCACTTTTCTCCCTTTACAAACCAGATTTATTTGGTGTATGTCAAAAAGTGCAACGCTTTTCTTCATTTTTCAGTGAAAGAAGTTAGAAATGAATCCCCTCTGAAAAAAAAAGAAACAGCAAATGGCAACAAATTTTCCTTGAAAGTCACAGTCATATAGAGTGCATCCTAGAAAAGAGGAGGGGTGAGATAGCTTTTGTCCACCGGTGTTTATGAATTTCATCAAATACTAGATTTACTCAAGGGGGGAGAGAAAAAGCAACTTTCAAAAAGGAATATATTATTAAATGAGGCATTAACTATATTCCTTCCTAAGAGCACCAAGTGGGGAACACATTTTCTAAACTAGATGTAGGAAGTGAAATGTGTAGTCAGTTCTTCTTCCTCTCCTAAGGGCTGTCCATGAGTTGATGAATTAAAAAAAAAAAAACAAAGACTAAAAAACACACACTCCTGCACCCCACTCCACCCCAAAAAAAAGAAGGGGGTGGGGAACAAAGGTGTCCCAGATTACTCTCCAAGCCCTGGCTTCTTTATTCCAGAAATTTGATGTAAATAAAAATAAATGTTTGTGTAACCACTTCACAAAATCTTAATAACTAGTAAAGGGGCAGATATCCATTTGTGTACAATGAATCGAAATGCATTCTGTTGTCATGTGTAACTAATTAGAACAAATTAAAAAAGAAAGGGGGTAGATAAATTTTTCGTCATTTTCCTGTTCTGGCTGATAATATTGTGGCACCTTCCAGTTGTTTTTTGTTTGTTTTGTAGTACTCTGATCAAACCCCAGGCCTTGCACAGGCTAGGCAAGTGCTCTACCACTGAGCTATATCCCTGATCTCTCTATTAACCCTTTCTGAGCCCCCTAGCAATTGAGTGTAAGTCATATACTCCCTTTCTGTGTGCTAGCATATATGTGTACTTTTTTATATTTATAAATACACTAGATACTGTTTTGCACTTTTCTTTTTAGTGTAACATGCATTATATCCCTGTTTTCACACCAACACAATCTCCTCCATTATTAGGTAGCTGCCATCCTGTCATCTTTAATAATTAGAAAAACTTCTCTGCCCCTTGAACTGGACTCATGCTTTTGCCCTCTTTACTTTTTTATTTTTTCCTAGAGACATTGAGGTTTCTGTGGGCTGTTGGTGGTAAGAAGCATTTGGAATACACATTCCAAGAGCAAGGACTACACATTCAAGAGGGAAGGCCATGCATCTCCAGAGAGAGACGGCAGCCTGTTAGTTTGGGGTGTTAGCAGAGGGCCAGTTGCTAGAGGCCAGACTAGAGGTGGAGTCAGGGTAGAGCTGCATGGTTTTGTGCCAGTTTTCCCTGCACTTGTACATTGTACTCGTTACTTTGCAGGCAGGGGTATGGGTCAAGGATGGGAGCAAGTCTCTCAGGAGCTGCAGCAGTTCATGGGTATTTCCTGCATTCAGTGGTTCACGGATGATTCCTTGAACACTTGCTGTTTCTCCCTTGATTCCCAAATCCCTATCTCCTTTCCCAGTCCCAGACTTAGATCACTAAAGGGTTGATGAGGAGCAAAGATCCATCTTCTATGGTTGCTTCAAGCTGGCAAAGGGTGAAGACCTTCCCTACCAGGGATTTAAGCCTTTGCCTGTGTAATTTAATGAGGACAGAGACTGGTCTCTTGTTGGGATGAGTTGGAATCCTCACATTACAATCTTCTTAACCATGGAATCACTGCAGTCAGCCAGCACCTCCGAAGTTCCCTGTGTGGGCCACCAAGAGGCATTATGGGAAAAGAGAGATCTCTAAAGCAGAGTCCAAGGAGTTCCTGGAGAGAAGGGGGACCTTGACGTGTGTGACCAAAGAGTTTCAGCATGTACCAGTCAGAGACTTAGAGGTTTGTTTAGGAAAACAGGCATTTTCAAGGGAGAATATGGACTATCTCCAGAGGAAGAGCCAGCCTTCTTCCCTATTTTAAATAATGTTTTAGTGTTTAGTAATACCTTGACAGGAAAGGTTTTGCCTGTATTCGGATGATTTCCTTAAGTTTCCTTTCTATGAAGTGAGATTATGGGGCAAAAGGAAATTTGCTAAGGGGTCAGATCAGCCAGTCATTGCCCATCTTTCCCAAGCATTGTGTGTGTTAAATGCCAGTTTGAACAATTAAAAAGGGAGAAAAAGGTAAACTCAGCTGAGGGATTCAAAAAGAGAAAGAACTGGGGACAATATACAAGTCTGACATGAGGGATCCAGATGGACCCCAGCCGTGAGAAGGTGTTCATCTCCACTCCGGTCATCAAGGAAACACAGCTTAAAACAAGAGAGGTACTTGTTTTAACCTTGCAGTCCAGACCAAAAGTTACTAAAGGTTAATGTTACCGAGTTAAATTTGGCAAAATAGGTTTTGTTGCAGAGTGCTGTTGGTTCAGTAAGTTGATCAAGTCGCTTTTTTTTTTTTTTAAACCAGGGATTGAACTCAAGTGCACTTGACTACTGAGCCACATCTCCAGCCCATTTGGGGGTTTTATTTAAATACAGGGTCTCACTGAGTTACTTAGCACCTCACCTTTGCTGAGGCTGGCTTTGAATTCGTGATCCTCCTTCTTAGCTTCCCAAGCCTCTGGGGTTACAGGCATGTGTGCGCCACCGCACCTGGCCTAGTCCAGTCACTTTTGAGGTTAAATTTGGCTGGCTCTTTCACATGAAAAAAATCATCCTTTGATCTGCCAATACCACATCTAGGCATCCTACAAAAATTTTTGTATGTAAGGATGCCCATTGCAGAATTGTTTTTAATGGGGGACATTCAGAGACAGCCAGAGTTACATAAATGATGCAGAATTGTCTTGATAACCTTTATAGAGAAAGTGAGCTCTATAACCTTTATACAGAAAGCGCTCTAAGGTGTGTGGGTGTGTGAATCATGACTTAACTAATAAAAATTCACTGGTAAAGTCCAATACTGTATGTCTATATAAAATGGGCCAGATCCTTTGTAAGCACTTGGTTGAACATATGAGGTAAATACTTGATCAATATCCTCATTTTACAGAATTGGAAACTGAGACCCAGATAGGTGGAGTAACTTGCCTAAGGTCACACAACTAGGAAGTAATGGGTGGGGACTCAGACTTATTTTCTACTGTCCATGTTTTTATTAATTTCCTCTAATATCTAACATATAAGAGAGCAAAAGCTGGGGAGTGTGTGAGTGTAGGCAGGTGGGTTGGTAAGTATATATCAAAAGGAGTTTGCATGTAGAAAGGTTCCCAAAGCAGAGAGCACTTAAGGAGAATGTTAACAATTGGATACAGACCTCTCCGTCATTTTTTTAACGCATGCCACATCTATGATCAACCTTAGGATTTTACTTTGCACTCTGGGACCTTTTTGAACTTGATGACACATTTGGCAGGCTCTTTCAAAATGAAAAAAATCATCCTTTGATCTGCCACTTCCACCTCTAGGCATCCTAGGAGATCCTTTTGTGCCAGGACATAAATCTGCCTCATTGTAATGCAGCTGCCTAGTATTTCACCTTTCTTCTGTTCTGACAAGTAGCATTGAGTGTTGCCTCTGGGGTTAAGTAAGCAGGGCCCTGCCACACTCTGGGACATCTGAGCAGTGACATCTCCCCAGGAACATCCCTGCAGTGAGTCTGGGATGTTTCTGCCCATTACTTCCCCCAGTGTGTCAGCTCATTCAAGAAGGCAATTTTTGTCTTCAGGGTAACTTCTGGTTCCCTGGCTCCTGTGGCAGTGGTTGACACACAGCAGGCACTTGTGGTTATTTGTTGACTAAATATACAGATGGACAAAGAAGGGAGACAGATCCATCCATTTGGCTTCCCTACAGAATATGGAGTGACACAGACTTGTCTTTCCACAGGTCTCAGCTTGGGATGACCGCCGGGCAGAAGGCACATTTCCTGGGAAGATCTGAACTGGTTCCACCCTGCCTCTCCTGTCTTCCGTCCTTCTCCCAGGGTGGTAAAGGGGGACCTGGGTGCTTGGTTCTTCCTACCCTGGGACCCTGAATCATGACTTAACTAATAAAAATTCACTGGAAAAGTCCAAGACTGTGTGTATGTAAGAGCTGGACAGCGGGGCAAGAAGCTCAGTCAGTGCCCCGACAAGTGGGAGGCCTCAGGGTAATTTCCTTTTCTTTAATATTTATTTATTTATTTATTTTTTAGAGAGAGAGAGAGAGAATTTTTTTAATATTTATTATTTTTTAGTTCTCGGCGGACACAACATCTTTGTTGGTATGTGGTGCTGAGGATCGAACCCGGGCCGCACGCATGCCAGGCGAGCGCGCTACCGCTTGAGCCACATCCCCAGCCCCAATATTTATTTTTTAAGGTGTAGATGGACACAACACAATGCCTTTATTTTTATGTGGTGCTGAGGATCGAACCAGGTCTCGTCTGGGTCCCGCCCATGCTAAGGTCACACAGGAGTGCTTGGCAGCGCTCTACCACTGAGCCACAATCCCAGCCCTCTTTTCTGTTTTGTTTTACTTTTTAATTTAATTGAACTTTGGCCACTTCCTCCACTCCAGACAATCAATAGAATGGGTATTTATGCAAAACAGCTTTTAAAAAGCTTCTAGTGCCTAGTGGCACATGCCTATAATCCCAGTGGCTCTGAAGACTGAGGCAGGAGGATTACAAATTTGCCAACCTCAGCAATTTAGTAAGACCCTGTCTTTAAATAAAATTTAAAAAAGGATAAGCGCTTGCCTAGCACATATGAGCCCTGGGTTCAATTCTCAGCACTACATAAAAAATTAAATATATTGTGCCCATTTAAAAAATATATATATCACACATACATAAAAGGACTGGGGTTGTGTGTTGCTCAGTGGTTAAGTACCCCTACGTTCAATCCCCAGTACCCCTCCCCCCAAAGCAGGGGGCGGCAAAAAATTTATCTTTGTATTTACCCTTATTGCCTGTGTAGATTTTTTTTTTTTTTTTTTTTTGGATACAGGGTCTCAATAAATTATTTACAGGGCCTTAAGTTGCTGAGGCTGGCCTCAAACTTGGGATCCTAGGCATACGCCACCACACCCAGCTAACTTTTCTTATGTATCATTTTTGAACCATGAGATAATTCTTACACATACCTTACCTAGCTTTAACATCTTTAAGTACCCTTTTCTAGATAATTTTAAAGCAAGTCTCAGAAATTATATTTTATTCCAGAGCATGTGTGTGTATCAGATTTTTTAATTTTTATTTTGTTTTATTTTATTTTTATTATGCAGTATTGGGGATTGTTCCAGTGAGCTGCATCCCCAGCCCATTCAATTGTTTAAGGCAGGGTCTTGCTAAGTTGCCCTGGCTGGCCTTTACTCTTAACTCCACTTCCCTAGAAGCCGGTATGCATACCCAGTGGGATACTGATCTTTAAAACTGTCACACTCTCATTATACCTAAGAAACAATATATTCTTAATATCTTCTGTGCAGTGTTCGCCACAATGGGTCTTTTCTCCCTGTGTTTTGGGCCTTTGTCATGTAGATCACAGTCATTGAAAGTCATTTTAGTAGGTCAAATAAAGAACTTTCCCAACTGGGTGTGGTGGCCCACACCTGTAATCCCAGCCCCTCTGGAGGCTGAGGCTGGAGAATTGTTGAGTTCAAACCAGCATCCGCAACTTAGTGAGGTCCTAAGCGACTTAGAACCTGTCTGAAAATAAAATACGAAAAAAAAGGGCTGGGGATGTCGTTCACTAGTTAAGCACCCCTGGGTTCAATCCTTCATACAAAAAAAAAAAAAAAAAAAAACTTCCCCAGTACCCCCAAAGAAGGAATTGCCACACATTAACAGTTCAAAATAATTACCAAACCTGTCAACAGGGAACTGACAGCAGGGCTGCTAGAGCGCCATCTCGTGGCTGAAATGCTGTGTCCTCAAGACAGATGCCTGTGTGAAAAAAACTTGTCTGATGCACTTCCTCCAAGTGAGCAAAGAGATGATTCCTGGATTGAGGGAAGTGGCCTTAGGGAAGGATCTTGTGAAGCACCTGCCCCATCATAGGACCTATAAACAGGTCCTTGTGCATGCAAGGGGACCTTGAGGGATCATAGAAGCTATGACATGCATCGGAAATAGCAAAGAAACACCAAAATTTCAAAGCACTAGGACATGCAGTGAAATGTCAAGGTGTAGAGCTCCCTGGTTCCAGCTGCCCAACTCTGCCCAAGGCTGTCCCCTGTCTTTTTCCTGTTTTCCTCCAGAGACAGTCCATGCACTTAGGAGCATTCATAAATATAATGAGATGTATTTGATTTGATAAAGACAAAACAACCCTCCCATTTCCCCTTCGATCTGCTGCTGATCTGCTGTTGGCTCTCTCATTTCTTGCCACACTGACCTCTTTGGTGTGGCAGGAAGGATGGAGCACATGAGATGTCTCAATACACCAGCTGGCTCTGGCCGCTCAGCCTGGCATGATTCTCCATCAGATAACCAGCTGCCCACTCCCTTGTGGTTCCTTGTGGTCTCTACTCAGATAAAAGCCTTCTACTCAGATAAGGCCTTCCCTGACCACTCAGCCTGCAGCATCACCTCCCACACATGGAACCCCTTTACTGAGTTTGTTTCTAAAGCATTTATCAGTCACATTCCAAGTGTTTTTAAAAATTATTTATTTTATAATTATGCATATTGAAGGAAAGCATAATAGCAGAATTCTTTTCCATCATAAAATTATTTACAATCATTAATTTAGCTAGAAACACTAGCTGGAAAGGTACTGGTATATTCCGTTCATAATAATTTCTCTACAGTCTTATATTTGGAGCATGTTGAAGAAAATATTGTCTCGTAAGTCCTTTTTTGTTCTTTTGAGTCTTAATTACTAGGAGTTTGTTATAGTTAAAGCTTCGTCCCAGAGTTTCATAAACTGACTTCCAGACCACTCACGTATAATCGAATCAAGCCTTTATTGAAGCACACTGGTGGCGGCTGACCAGAACATAAAGCTGTTCCCCTGATCAGCCCTGAACAATTGCAAGGGCGCTCCTTATAAGTCTGAAAACCGCAAAAGGGATGTTCGGGGAGGTCTAGCCAATGCAAGCAAGCCGGGACAGTGCAGTCAAGCAGAGGGAAGCCTAACCAATCACAGTTAGCCCAGTCACCCCAGTTACAGAAACAGAGCCCCGTTACCCTAGTTACAGAAACAATGCTCCATTAGGTAGTTCCGTGTTCTTAAAGGTTTCTATAGCAAAAGGAAAAGAACATTTTGCCCCAGTTATGACTCTTCTACTTGGCAGATTGTTTTACAGGATGAAGTCATAAAACAAAATGGAGTCACATTTGCTCCTACTATCACAATTCAAGGTACTTTGGGAGAATTCTGGTGTCCCGGATGGCCTGATGAATGCACTGAAATAAAGCAGAGTTTGTATTCTCCAAATACTCTTAAATCCAAATAAATGATGTGTGGGTTCAGGAGCTCAGATTTCTCCTACTGACACTGACATTTGAAGAACATTTGTTATGAAAGTTTCACACTGATTTTATTTTGTTCTTTCTATATGAGCCTCTGTGCTTCCTTTTCCATTTTCTCCCTCTGCCTCTCTGCTGCTCTCTTTGTCTGCTGTTCTCTGCTTGCCAGGCTGCATCTTCTTCTTCTTCTTCCCATGCATTGCTATTTTCTTGCCAGGTATCCAAGTCACCTAATTCAGAAGATTGGTGAATAAGAAGCATATCTTGTGTAGCAGCTAATCTACTGGAGAAACCTGTGCACCAGCTGAGACGCTAAAATTTAATGGTTCTCTCTTCTTAATAATCATTTTCTGAGTTTTCCTTATAGTTGGTGTCATGCGCTTAAAGTAGTCAGGTTCCATTTGTTCCAAAGCATTTTGTTGTGCGGCCACCTTCCCATTCAGCCTTCGCACTGTGGGTGCATCCTCATCCCAGGAAGCCCCTCTTCCACATCAGTCTGCTTAGGAACTGATGGGTAATCACCTGTAGTTGGCAGAGTTATTTGGTCTCTACTTAATTTACTTCCTTTGCCAGATCTGCATATTAATCTCTTTAGGATTGAGAATACTGTGCTAGGCAGGTACAAACTTTAAATTAGCCGAAACTGAGTGATGGCCGTGATGGGAATCAAAACCTGCCCGTCCCCGGCCCCAGTCTGCGGAGGCTCAGAGCATTTCTGGAGCTCCGGCTCTGCCTTTTCAGTCCCAGCCCGGCTCAGTCACACCGCTCCCTCTGCAGGAAACCCTCTCCCAGCCCCTCCCTCACCCAAGTGGTTTTCTTATTCATCCCCAATCATCCTCTAGAAAGTGATTTCCATGACAGAAGGGATTAAAACAAAACAAAAACACTGTTCCCCCTTTTAACTTTTATTATGAAAATTTAAGCATACAGCAGAAATAGTACAAGGGTTGCCCGATGCCTACCACCTGAGGTTAACAATTGTTTACATTTTGTCATGTTAACTGTATACATGTGTTTTTGTCAAAATGCTTGAAAATATTTTCCAAATACTTTTCACATCACTCCTAATATATCAGCATGTATCTCAGCATGTATCTCATGTTTCTTTACACCATTATCACTCATAAGAAAAAGTTAATTCCTTAAAATCTCCTATTCAGTTCATATTCAAATTTCCCAAATTGCACCAAAATAGTCCTCCATAGTTTTGTTCAGCTAGATCGTTTGTTTTTTGAACCAGGATACAATTGAGGTTCATATCTGCATGTGGTTATTAGGCCTCTAGGATTTCTAATGTTCTACAATAGCTCTTCACACCTCACCTACTACCTGCCATATAAAGGGGAGTTTATTTATTTATTTATTTAGTTAGTTAGTTAGTTGGAAGGATTGAACCCAGGGTGCTTTCCCACTGAGCCATATCCCCAGCCCTTTTTATTTTTGATTTTGAGACAGCATCTTGCTAAATTGCTTAGGGCCTCAGCAATTTAGTGAGGCCTTAAGCAAGTCAGTGAGACCTTGTCTCAAAAAATAAAAAGGGCTGGGGATGTGGCTCAATGGTTAAGCACCCCTGGGTTCAATCCCTGGTACCCTCCCCACCAAAAAAAGAGATGGTGTGTGAAGGATACCTAGGACGGTGCCTGATACATTTCAGACACCTAAAACAGTGTGCTGTGCTTTCTAAATATTAGTTGCTCCAGGCACATCAGCCTGTGCTATGGTTTGAATCTGATTTTTCCCCATCAAAACTCATGTTGAGGCTTGGTCCCCCTTCTAACTGTGGAAAAAGCTAATAGGGCCTTTAAAAAGGCTTTCTTGTTGGCATAAGTTCACCTGGGCTTGGAACTGGCTAGTTCCCAGAAGGGTGGGTTGTTACAAAGCCTGACATCCCCTGGGGCTCTACTTCTCTCCCACAGCCCTGCCTCCCCCTCCACGACCCACCAGAAGCTGAGGCAGCATGAGGCCCTCACCAGAAGCCAAACAGATGTCAGCACCATGCTCTTGGACTCCACAGCCTCCACAACCACAAAGCCAAATCAGCCTCTATTCTTCACAAGTCACCTGGTCCCTGGTCTGCAACCGGAAACTGAGGCAGCCTCCCTTAGATGCTGTGAACACCCCGAGGTGCTTGTCCACTTCAAGTCCCACAGGCCCTCTCTGTCAGGACCACTCCTCCCTGTCTCCCTACCAACCCCCATCTCTCCTTCAATGTCCCCTCCTCCCACCTGGGACAGGCACCTCCTCTAGGCCTGCGTTCACCTTTGTCTTCTCTGTCATGGCCCTGATCATTCTGGTGTGTGCCGCAGTCTGGCTGGGCACAATTCAGGAGCCACTTGTCAAAAGAAACGAACTTTATTTTTAGAACACACACACCACACCACACAGCTCCTCAGGAAAACCTTCAGAGCCCAACTGCCACCACCTTCCCACAAGCCTCTCCACCTCTCCCACTCCTCCAGCTCTTGCCGATTGGCTGGGTCACATGGGCGGAGCCAAAAAGAAGTCCCCCAATGAGCAGCTCCGTAGTCTGAAAGGGCCGGGGAAACAGCCCAATGAGCATCACCACAGAGGAGCCAATCAGTTGGCAGCTAGAAGTTTGCTGGGGCTGCTGTGAGCCAATCATCAGCTGGCAGCTGGACGTTTGCTGGGGCCTCTTCGGCTGTGGCTCTCAACAGTGTGTGTTGTTGGTTACTTCCCCCTGACCTCGATGGGCTGCCACTCTCTGGTCAGTGTCAGTCTCCTCCTCTCTACTGGGAGCCTAGGAGACCAAGAACAGGGGTGCCATGGTCCCCACTGTGTTCCCAGCATGGCCCTGCTCAGGGCTGAGCATGCAGAAAGCTCATTATGTACATCATCCCTTCACCTCCGTTCAGGACTGAGCAGCACTTGCTGCTCAATACATTTGAGGAAAAAACCTGCTGCACCACACTAAGGCTTCTCTCCTGGCTTCACCCCCTCACACCATCTTTTGGCCTCCCTGTGACTTCTCCCCCCCCCCCTCACTTTTCCCCTCTCCTCCCTCACACAGCTCTGAAGACCCCCTCTCTCAAGCAGGACATTCATTTTCCCATCTCACCCATTAATCTTGTGTCCTCCACTGCTCAGCTGACCCAAAGGAGCACCCTGAGTCTTCAGCCTCTACTGTATGCCCAAGCTTCAGGTTTCAGGGTGTTGCTAAGTCTGCCTATCACTGTGGCCATTGATGTTTAAATATATCATCTTTGTTGAAGTAAATGCATTTGGAAATGAAGCTTTAACCTATGAAATATCCTTACAAAAACTTGTTTGAAAAATCAAAACCTTAATATAATCTTTCTAATGTAATATCTCTAAAGTTTGGCTGTATGTGAGGATCACCTGGGGCACTTTATTAAATTTGAAGTCCAGGCCCAAACCCAGAGAGTTCTATATATTCAGTCTGGGGTGCAATCAGACATGGAGAGTGTTCTTGTTCCCCAGGGATTCTAAGATGCAGAATGATCTGAGGCACATTCAACATGCCTGGAGAGCTTGTTAAAATGCAGCTTTTTAAAATTCTAGGGCCTTTCACAGTGGCTCACGCCTGTAATCCCAGCAGCCCAGGAGGCTGAGGGCTGAGGCAGGAGGATCATGAGTTTAAAGTCAGCCTCAGCAACTTAGAGAGGCCCTGTCTCTAAATAAAATATGAAAAAGGGCTGGGGATGTGGCTCAGTGGTTAAGGTCCCTGAGTTCAATCCCCAGTACCAAAATAAATACATAAATACACAAGGAAATAAATAAATAAAATGCAGATTCTGATTAGGCAGGTCTGGGTGGTACCTAAGACTCAGCTGTTCTCACAAGCTCCCAGATGCTGCTGAGGCTGCTGGGTCACAGCCACACTATGAACAGCAAGGGAGCCTGGGTTAGATCCAGTGAGCACTTTATAGGCTCCATGGGGACTGCAAACCAGGTAAATGACCTACAGAAGAATCAGCAGAATGCAGAAGGTATGATATTATACCAGACAAATGTCACAGTTTCTTCGAGTGGGGAGAGAGAGAGAATTTTAATATTTATTTATTTTTTAGTTTTCAGCGGACACAACATCTTTGTTTGTATGTGGTGCTGAGGATTGAACCCGGGCCTCACGCATGCCAGGCGAGCGCGCTACCGCTTGAGCCACATCCCCAGCCCAACAGTTATTTTTTATTAGAACATTATAATTACACACAGTAGTTGGGTTCTTTTTCTTATGAATTTCTGTGGTTTTTAAATTTATTTATTTAGTTAGTTATTGATGTATTTATTTATTTGTTTATTTATTTATCCGCAATACTGAGAATGGATCCCAGGGCCTCACCCATGCTAGACAAGCGCTCTACTACTGAGCCACCACCCCAGCCCCGTGGGTTCATTTTGACTAAACCTTACATGCATGGAATTAAATTTCAGTCCTGTTTCTCCTCTTTCCCCTCCTTCTCCCAGCCCTTCTTCTCCTTCCTCTACTAATCTTCCTTTTACTCGTTTATTTATCTATTTTTGATTGGTACTTTCTATGTACACAGGTAAGGACGGCATTCCCTGTGGTATGTTTATGCGTATAACATGATTTTTGTTAAGTTCATTCCTTATTTCATCCCCTTCCTGGTCCCCCCTCCCTCCCTCTTGTCTCCTCCTGCCCCCCTGAGCTTCCCTCTGTCTTCACGATGTCCACCCGACCCCTCACCCTGCTTTCTGTCCCTTCTTTTGCTCTAATTGCCACATGTGAGAGAAAGCAGTCAGCTGTTGATTTTCTGGGTCTGGCTGATTTCATTGGGCACGATGGAAAGAATGATTATTTAATAAATTAAAAGAAACTTGGGATATCCCATCTGGGACAACAATTGGGCAACTTCTGTTTTTAATTGAATTTCTGATTCACATACCATAAAAGTCAACATTTCAAAGTGTGTAGTCCAAATTTTAGTCTATTCAGAAGATTGTGCAATCATATCACAATCTACTTCCAGAATATTTTCATCACTTTGAAAGAAGCCTGTACCTATAGGCAGTCTCTTTCCACTGCCCCTTCCCTCCAGACCCTGGCAACCACTAATCTATTTTTTTTTTTTTTGGTACCAAGGATTGAACCCAGGGGCACTAACCACTGAACCACATCCCCAGACCTTTTTATATTTTAATAAAAGGCAGGGTCTTGCTTAGTTGCTTAGGGCCTCCCTAAGTTGATGAGTGCAGGGTTGCTCGAGACTAAAACACTCAGGGGTCACTCCAGGGGAACTGGGCTAACTGGGCTGCGCGAAATAACCACACGAGACACAAATACCTTTTTCTTTGGGATCCTTGTGACAGTTCCTCTGACCTTAAGAGTCCGAAGAAAGAGAGAGAGAGAGAGAGAGAGAGAGAGCCGCACTTGCTGACCCCTTTTGTTGAGGAGAAGCTATTCAAATGAGGCAAGGATCAGGTTTCAGGGGGCTGAGTCTAGCTTCATGATGTCCACTGTCAGCAGGTTGACTGACACCTGGGTAGGCCACACCCAAGGGCACAATAAGAAGGGGACACACAAAGGGTGTTTCCATGGAACATTCTATCCCAAACAGGGAAAGAGGTTATATTACAAAGGAGCAGGTGAGCATAGCTTCACCATGGGGCTGTAGGAAGTCACATGCCCTTGCACGAAGACACAGTCATGTGTACTTTAAAGATTGGGGCTATCTTCTGGCTTCCCTAGGCAACCAGATCACAGAGCGACCTATGATGCCCCACCAATCAGAAGGGGAAACAGACACGGTCAGGTGCTAGTTTGGCACCCACAGCTGAGGCTGAATTTGAACTTTCGATCTTCCTGCCTCAGCCTCCCAAGCTGAGGTACACAATTATAGTCGTGTACTACTGACCCCTTCTAATTTACTTTCTGTGGATTTGCCTGGTCTGAAAATTTCATCTAAATGAAATTGTGTGATATATGGCCTTTTCCATCTAGCTCCATTCACTTAACATAATGTTTGTCCATGTTGTAGAAGAATTAGTCCTTCATTCCTTTTTATGGCTGAATAATATTCCATTGTGTGTATATATCATAATTTTTTTTTATCCATTCATAAGATGATCAACATTTAGGTTGGTTCCACTTTAGGGCTATCAGGAGTGATGCTGCTCTGGACATCCATATATACATATTTGTGAGAAGGTGTATTTCAGTGATCTTGTATATATACCTAGGAGTGGAGTAGCTGGGCCATATGATAACTCTATGTTAACTATTTGAGGAACAACCAAACTGTCGTCCATAGCTTCTCTACCATTTAACATTCCTCCAGCAATGTATGAAGGTTCCAGGGTCTCAACAAATTCACCAACTTTAGTTATTTTCCCTGTTTTTTGTTTTATTTTGGTACTGGGGATTGAACTCAGGGGCCCTCAACAACTGAGTCACATCCCCAGCCCCCTTTTTTGTATTTTTTTTAAGAGAGAGTGAGAGAGGAAAGAGAGAGAGAGAGAGAAAGAGAGAGAGAGAGAGAGAGAGAGAGAGAGAGAATTTTTAATATTTATTTTTTAGTTCTCGGCAGACACAACATCTTTGTTGGTATGTGGTGCTGAGGATCGAACCCGGGCCGCACGCATGCCAGGTGAGCGAGCTACCGCTTGAGCCACATCCCCAGCCCCCCTTTTTTGTATTTTATTTAGAGACAGGGTCTCACTGAGTTGCTTAGCCTTTCGCTTTTGTTGAGGCTGGCTTTAAACTCCCTATCCTCCTGCCTCAGCCTCCCAAGCCACTGGGATTACAGGTGAGCACCACCAAGCCCAGCTATTTTCCCCGTCCTAATGGGTGCATGAAGTGGCATCTCATTATAGGTTTGATTTGTATTTACCTCATGACTAACTGATGGTGAACACCTTTTAATGTCCTTATTGGCCACTCAAATCTTCTTTGGAGAAATGTCTATTCAAATCCTTAGCTGATTTTTATTTTTTCAATTTTGATTAAGGTATAATTGACAAATAAAAAAATGTATAGATATTTATGGTATATAGGATGATGTTGTGATATGTGTGTACTTTGTAAAATAATTAAATCAAGATAATTAATATACCCATCACCTCACATACTTATTTTTTTGTGGTAAAACATTTAAGATCTGCTCTTATATCAATGTGCAAGTATATATTATTAACTATAGTCACCGGCTATAGATAGAGCTCCAGAACTTGTTCATCCTGTCTAGCTGGAACTCAATACCCTTTGACAAAAATCTTTCTATCTCCCCTTCCAGCATGCCATGTCAACCACAGAACGACTTCTCTGCTGCTTTGAGTTCAATCTTTTAAAGTCCCGTATAAGTCAGAAAATGCAGCATTTTGGCTTATTTCACTTAGTATAATGTCCTCCAGCTCCATCCCATCCCTGTCATCACAAACAACAGGACTGATTTCTTTTTTTAAGGCTCAATAGTATGCAGGGGGCACATTTTCTTTATCTTGTAAATAATGCTACAACAAGGCTGAGAATACAGATCGGGTAGGACCTGCTTAGCATGCCCCAGGGTCTGGGTTCAATCCTTGGCAACACACACACACACACACACACACACACGCACGCACACACACGAGTCTAATGATGGTGCAATAAACATGAGAGTGCACCTATCTCTTTGACATGCTGATGTCCTTTTCTTTGGGTTTATAGAAGTGGAATGGCTGGATCATGTGGTAGTTCTGTTTCTAATTTTTGAGGAAACTCCATATTGTTTTCTATCATGGCTGGGCTAATTCTCACCAAGAATAAATGAGTTCCCTCTTCTCTACATCCTTGCCAACATTTGAAGTACTGGGGATTGAACCCAGGGGCATTCTACCACTGAGCTACATCCTCAGCTCATTTTATTATAAGACAGGGTCTCGCTGAATTGCTGAGGATGTTGAATTAACTCAACCCATGATACCCAAGATCTATAAAGGAAGACAAGGAAGGAGTGTGGGAGGTTCAATCCCTAGCACCCCAATAAAATAAAATAAACAGGGCTGGGGATGTGGCAAGTGGTTAGTGCCTCTGGATTCAATCCCCAGTACCCAAAGACAGACACACCAACAAACAAAAAGCAAAAAAAACAAAATTGCAGTGAATGTAGAAAAATGCTTCAATTTGACACATCCCAGTGGTGGGGTCAGTAGTTAAATAAAATATAACTTATGACATTGTTTTCTATGCTTGAATTATTTTATAATAAAAAAAGTTAAGAAAAATTTCACCACTAAAAATGGAAAAATACAGCATCTCATCTTAAAAATAAATACACTCCCAGCACCATAAAAATATCAAAAAAAATAAATACCACAAAAATCTGTGTTTAAAGTCTAGTCAAATGCAGAGGCCTGTTGAGGCCCACTCTATGCAAGGTTAGAAAGACTTTGAGGAGACAGTAGCATTTTCAAAAGGAGTCTTTCTCCATGATACCATCATAAGACTGCATTACAGCCAGGCACAGTCATTACAGCCGGACATATCTGTAATCCAGAAGATCAGGAGGCTGAGGCAGGAGTATCGAAGGTTCTAAGTCAGCCTCAGCAACTTTTTTTTTTTTGGGGGGGGTACTGGGGATTGAACTTGGGGCACTCAACCACTGAGCCACATCCCCAGCCCTATTTTGTATTTTATTTAGAGACAGGGTCTCACTGAGTTGCTTAGCACCTCACAATTGCTGAAGCTGGCTTTGAACTCTTGATTCTCCTGCCTTGGCCTCCTGAGCCACTGGCAATTGTAGTTTTTCTTTTCTTTCTTTCTTTTTAGTACCATGGTACCAGGAATTGAACCCAGAGGGGCTTAACCACTGAGCCACATCCCCAGTCCATTTTATTTTTTATTTTGAGATAGAGTCTCACTAATCTGCTTAGGACCTTGCTAAACTGCTGAGGCTGGTTTTGAACTTGCAATCCTCCTGCCTCAGCCTCTCCAGCCAGTGGGATTACAGATGTCTGCCACAGTTCCTGGCTCCATTATACTATTGAGGGCTATTTCAGTGACTTCCATTTTGGGAATATTCTGAGTTACATTCACTGCATTTGATAGACAGAAGTGGGGAAATTCCCAGAGACAAATGGCTGGGTCATAGGTAGGCATATGTTCAGCTCCAGGAGAATGGCATTGTAGTTTTTATAAGGCAACAATTAGCACGTCACATTCATTCTTTGGAAAACTGACTTACGAACAGCAAGAAATAATAGTGAAAACTCAAGCCTGAAGTCAAAGAACATTTGCTTCATGTTGCAAACCAAAATGAGACCCTTTATGACCAGTGGCATATTAATGCCCCATTGATGACAACATTTTTGCTTTTATTGGACCTTTTATATAACTTGCAAATACTAAGAGTTGCCAACTATTTGAAATATTTCAAATTAGTGGCATAGCTCTGCTGTTTTGTAAATTATTTAAGCCAAACTTGTAAGATGTATTTGACAGTTCATGCACATTATTATCATTTAAATTTTCTTGTTAGCCCTTAATATAAATGTAAATCAAAAGAGAAAAACTAGGACTGGGGTTCTGGCTCAGTGGTAGAGTGCTTGTCTCACATGTGTGGGACATGTGATCCTCAGCACCACATAAGTAAATAAAATAAAGGTATTGTGCCCTCTATAACTAAAAAAAAAAAAAAACTTTAAAAAAGAGAAAAACTAGTTTAAATCTATAAAGTGGATTGACATACCAACTTAACCATTCTAAATGGATAGCATCTCGTGCACGTTAATAACCAAGCCAGTGTCTTCTTTTTATTTTGTTGCTGTTTTGGGTTTTTGTTTTTCTTGGCACAGGGGATTGAACCCAAAAGCGTTCTGCCATTGAGCTCTGTCCCCAGCCCTTTTTATTTTGAGCCAGGGTCTAAGTCTCTGAGGCTGGCGTCTTGACATTGGAACTGTAAGTGCTATTTGTCCGCATGCAACGGGGAAGCGTGGACTCCCAGAGAAAACACAAATGCCCTGGCATCGGGGCTGAGAAATCCTGGGGAAGGTCTGGAGGCCCCAAACCCTCGTTTTCGCCTGCGGGATCAGCCCTTCGCCACTAGAGGGCGCCATAGGAGAGATCATGGGGCTCTGGGAAGCGCTGCGGTGCGGCCACTTGTCGCATTTATCCCTCGCAGAGGTGCCTTCGCTCAATTCTCACCGCCGCCCGTGCACGTGGTCTGAGAGCACCCATTTTGCAGATGTGCACGCCACGGAGGAGGCAGAACTAGGATTTGATTCTAGATCTCTTCCCCCTCCCAACCAGCCCCAACCCTGGGGCTGGGGATTGAACCCGGGGCCTCACCCATACTAGGCCAGAACTCAGGCTACGCTACAACCCTGGCCCCTTTACATTTTTTAAATTTTGAGACAAGGTCTCATTAAGTGGCTGAGGCTGGCCTTGAATTTGCAATCCTCCTGCCTCAGCCTCCTGGGATTGCCGGTGTGCCATTCCTAGATGTCTTTGATTCCACAACCTGAGGAAACCTCTAGCTATGGTTGTGTGAGTGTGTGTTGGGGGAGGGCTGCTTTTTTCCCACTAAACCCCTTCAATGCGCCCCCCTCCTTTCTTTTGACACACTCCTCTTTCCCCTCTTACACTCCTCTCACTCATCATCCTCTCCTCAGCCACGGCCTCTATAATCGGCCTCCTAAGCATGCCTTCCACCTCTCCCACTATAGCCTCCATCTCCCTGCCTTGGTCTGGCTCTGTCCTCCTCTCCTGCCTGCCAGGATAGGAGTTGGGGGTCCCTGGGTCCTTGCCTGGGTCTCCACCTGGGCTCCTGACTGACAGAAGTGAAGCCACCTGCCCAAATTCACACAGAGGAGAGGAGGCAGTTCTGAGATTCAGAATTCTCAGGTGGCCCTGACAAGAAGCTGGTTCAGGGTCCCAAGAAAGCCCATTTTCTGGGATATCAGGGTGTGTCCCCAGCCCCCGCAACCTTCCCTCCTCCACTACTGCAGCCTGGGAACCAGCGGCCATGGGCACATCACCCTGTCCAGGTGGCCGGATATCAGCTCAATCTAGAAATTCAGGTGTATAAATCACTTGCATGGCGGGAGCTCATAAAATCTGTCTCTCATCCTGGTCTGCCCTCTGGGTTCTTGTCTCCTCCTCCAGAACTCTCCTCCATTCTTTGGAGACTGGCCCAAGGAGGGGCCTGAGCATATATAGGGAGCTGCTATGGGTGGGGCTGACCAGAGAGGCTTTGGCCAGAGAAGGTGAGGTGGGGACCCTGGGAGTCTGGACTGGGCAGGGGGAGCCGGGAGGGGTGAGGTCCGTGAGGGCCAGTGCTGAGTTCTAGCCAGTGACTGCCCTCCTGAACCGAGGCTTCCTGTGCTGCAAAAGGGCTCACTGCCGGGGTTGTGGGGGCTGGGCACATGGGTACCAGCCTGCGCCCCTGCAGAGAGCAGGGCATCCTCTGGTAGCCCTGAGCCTCTGGGTGTGGGATGGAGATGGGGAGTCCTGCTCCCTCCCTCCCCTCCTGGCCTCATCTCTCCCCATGTCATACAGGACTATGGCTTCTGCAGCTGCAGACGGGGAGAAGGGATCTCCGGTGGTGGTGGGGCTGTTGGTCGTGGGCAACATCATTATTCTGGTGAGCCATGCCGCAGTGCTGGGAAGCCAAGTGGGTGTGTGTGGGGGGGGACCCTAAGCCTGGGGTTGGGGGCCCAGGACTCTCCAGTTGACCTGTGTTTAGTCTCAAGTCACAGCAACCTGGTTCAAACCCAGCTCTGCCTCTCCCTAGCTACGTGACCTCAAGGGAGCAACCTGACTTCTCTGTTCCTCCTCCTCCTTATCGATAGATTGTGTCTTGGTTGTATGTATGGATTACTGTTGTAGAGATGAGTCCATGTACGGCCCTCGACTCAGAGAAAAAAGCACTCAGCAAACGCTAGCTACCATGATCAAGTGACTGCTTGGCACAAGAGGCCCACCAAAATGAATAATGTCTATTTTTTTTTTTCCTTTTTGGTGCTGGGGATGGGACCCAGGGCTTCAGGCATGCTAGGCAAGCGCTCTAGCACACAGCTACACCCCAAACCATAATAATGGCTTTTCATTGACATTGTCTTTAAATATACCTGCTTGCTCCAGAGCCAGACAGCCTGGGTTCAGATCCCAGCTCTGCCACTTTCTGGTTGTGAGACCCGGGACCAGTGACAGAACCTCTCTGGACCTCAGTTTTCTCATCAATAAAGTGGAGAGGAATCAGGAATGCCGTGAGGATAGCATGAGTTCTTGAATTCTTGTGCTTAGAATAGAGCTGGGCACACAGGTCACTATTTACATGACTAGAACAACCATAGGACACTACAGCTGGTGACAGTAGCGCTTATCACACATAAAGTGTAGCTGCATAAGGCCTGGGACACAGCGGAGTGTTGTGTTTTTAAGGCCTTGGCTATGAATTCCCCTCCCAGGGAATAACAGCATGGGCTGGCATCTTATCTGTGCCAGTCATGTGCTCTGGGCTTCGCAAGTGGCATCTTTACCCTTGAAGCAACTGGCAGCTGGGATGTGGGGGCTGGGCGGGGACTGGCTAGGCCCTCCCTCCTCTCCTGGCCTCCACCCAGTCTCATCCCTGCTCACGGGGGACCAGGGCTTTGCCACTCTTACTGTGTACCCACTTGACCCAGAGGGCAGCTGGGCCGCCAACCCTGGGCAGACCTTCCTCACCAGCCGCCCTGTGCAGCTGTCAGGCCTGGCTCTGTTTGCTGAGACCGTATGGGTGACGGCTGACCAGTACCGGGTGTACCCACTGATGGGCGTCTCGGGCAAGGATGACGTCTTCGCTGGGGCCTGGATTGCCATCTTCTGCGGCTTCTCCTTCTTCGTGGTGGCCAGTTTGGGTGTGGGAGCAGCACTCTGCCGCCGGCGGTCCATGATCCTCACGGTAAGGCCCTAGGAGTGGGGTGGGGCGGGGACAGATGGCGTGGAGAGCACCGTTTCTGAGTTATCACAACCGCCACCACCGTGGCCCCTACGGGGACTCTTCATGGTACCTCATTCAGAGTTGCTCAGGTGTTAGTTGTCCTGTCCCCCAGCCCAGGCTCCCTGTGACCCCCACTGTGGGAAGAAAACAGGGGAGTTGGACAGCAGGGTGGCCGTAGCAGCAGGGCTAGGATTGGAACCCCAACGTAATGAGCTACCCCTCGAGCCAGGCGCTAAATGACTCAGATGGATTAGATCCTTTATTCCTCAAGCTCCACACGAGACACTGTCATCCTTGTTGTCATCCTTATATCATCATCACTATGACCCTACTTGACAGAAATAGAAGCTGTGGCTCAGAGAGGTGAAGTCACTTATGCAGGCTCACACAGCCAGTCGGTGGCACAGCCATTTAAGCCCAAGTGATGCAGCTCGTGAATTTCTGCCAACAATAACGCACACTTGCCAAGAGCCGCTCGTGGGCCTGACGTTAGAACGAGCAGTTTGGAAAATCAGCTCTCTGCAGCCGCCCAGAAGCCCTGGGACGTACATGCTTCCCAATCCATTTACCAGATGGAGAGGCTGAGAGCCCAGGTATTGGGAGGGCAGGGATCCCCATGCAGGCCCTGGGGGCTGCACTTCCTCTACGGCACAGGTCTTCTGGCGCCTCAGGAGCAGCCACTTCCTCAGTCAACGAGTGTTTCTTGAGCGGGAAGCACTGCTGAGCCCCCGCTAGGCACTGTGGGTACAGTACTGAGCAAAACATAAAGGCCCTCCACCAAGGGGAAGGGGAAGGCACGGCCTCAGGGTCAGGGAAAGCAAAGATCTGGAGGGGGCAAGGGAGTGAGCCAGGGAGCATGTAGAGGGAGAGCATTCCAAGTGAGGAACAGCATGAGCAAAGGCTCTGAGGTCAGAGGGGGCTGGGGGACAGGGGTCCTGGGGCCATGGCCAAGGAGGGAGGAAGCCCAGGAGCCAGTGGGCAGACAGGCAGAGGGACAGGGGTGGGGGGGTCGTGAGAAGGTGCCCAATCGGCTGGGCCTCGTGGGACTGTGGTTTTATCCTGAGTAAAATGGACTCATTATCTTCCTCCTCCTTCCTCCTCCCCTCCCTCCCTTTCTTTCATCTTTTTTTTCTTATCCTATATTTAATTTTCTAGCATAAAAATTTAACCCACGTCCTAAAAGTCCACCAAACCAGTTAAAAAATACATATGTGTCTTCGTCTGGCTCCCCTTCAGTTTGTTATTAATTAAAACAGAATTGAAAAAAAAAATTTATTTTGGGAAATTTCAAACAGAGAGAGGGAATGGCCTTTGGAGCCCCGTGAACCCGTCACCTGTTTCCCCAAGAGCAACAGACCCCGCACTGTCTCCGCCACCTGCCCTCCACCTGGCCACATTTCTTCTTCCTGGGATATTTTGAAACACTTTCTAGACGCAGAGTCACTTACCTGTAAATACTTGAGTGCACATTTCTCTATGCGATAAGGACACCGTCTGAAAGCAGAAGGGCGTGTTACGTGATATCGTCCCATTTCTCAGCAATGGAGCTGGTACATCAGCACCCAATGTCCCATTGCCTTAAGGGTGAGGGCTGAGGACAGGAGGAGAATTTTCATAAAACACCAACTGTTGGGATCCACCCCCTTTATGACATTGGTAGACACTACACAATTGACCCTAATTCCTTCCTACCTTGCACTACCCAGTCTATGCTTAAATAAATGTCTCTGGTTGTCTTTATAATATACTTTTATTTATTTGTTTGTTTATTTATTTGTTTTTGTACCATGGATTGAATTGATGGGTGCTTAACCACAGAACCACATCTCCAGCCCTTTTTATTTTTAAGTGTTTTTTATAAATCTAATTTAATGGGGGGGGTGTTTCCAGGGATTGGACTCAGGGACACTCAACCACTGAACCACATCCCCAGCCCTGTTTTGTATTTAGAGACAGGGTCTCACTGAGTTGCTCAGCGCCTCACCTTTGCTGAGGCTGGCTTTGAACTCATGATCCTCCTGCCTCAGCCTCCAGAGCCTCTGAGATTACAGGTGTGCACCACAGCACTCGGCTTGCTCCTTCCTTCCTCCTTCCTTCCTTCCTTCCTTCCTTCCTTCCTTTTCTTTTCTTTTCTTTTCTTTTCTTTTCTTTTCTTTTCTTTTCTTTTCTTTTCTTTCTTTTCTTTTTTCCTTCTCCTATTAGACATTTATTTTACTTATTCCAAGCCAGTAATTAACTTTGGGGAATACATTGTACATTTATACTCATTCATTTCCCTTACTATTTCATTGTAAAATATTTTAAATGTGCAGAAAAGCTGAAGGACTTGCACAGTAAGCTCCCACCTGCCCATCACTGATGTGGCCATTGACACTGGTTTTTAGAAATCCTGTTTCTTCCCCCTCCCCGTCTGCAGTGCTGGGGACAGAACAGGGTCTCACACAACTGCCACTGAGCTACCCCACAGCCCCCAAAAGCCCTTTCTACCCAAGGACCGGTCCCTCAAGGGCCGTGGCCCGGCGGCCAGGCTGCCGGACTGACTGTCCCCCCTGGTCTCCGCAGTACCTGGTGCTCATGCTCGTCGTCTACATCTTCGAGTGCGCCTCCTGCATCACCTCCTACACCCACCGCGACTACGTGAGCCGCCCCGGACCTGGATGGGCAGCGCGGGTCGGGAGGGTGGAGGGCGCCCTGACCCCACCCAGCCCCGCTGGCTCCCGCTCTCCCGTGTCCCCCGCAGATGGTGTCCAACCCGTCCCTCATCACCAAGCAGATGCTCACCTTCTACAGCGCAGACTCCGACCAGGGCCAGGAACTGACCCGCCTTTGGGATCGCATCATGATTGAGGTGGGCGAGGTGGTCCCCGAGTGGGCCTGGCCTCTGTGGACAGGGCTCCCGTCATGTCCACGGGTAGATGAATGGGTGCTTCAGAGACATCCATTCCCGGGGTCACTACCAGGGGACGGCTTTGCTCTTCCAGAGAGTACACAGGTCCAGAAAGGGAATGTCACTTGGCCAGGCTGGTAAGTGGCAGAGCTGGGATTTGAACCTGGCAGCCTAAATCCATATTGTCTCCATAGCGATGATGATAATAACAATGAGAACAGTCATTAATTGAGCACTAACCTTGAGTTTTTAAAATTTTTAAAATTTGTTCTAATTAGTTATACATGACAGAATGCATGTTGACACATTGTACACAAATGGAGCACAACTTCTCATTCCTCTGGCTGTGCTTGGTGCAGTCACACCAGTAGTGTCATCATACATGTATATAGGGTAATAATGTCCATTTCATTCCACCGTCTTTCCCCTCCCCTCCTCCCACTCCTCCCTGCACAACTCAAATTTCCTTCATTCTTTCTTACTCAACCCCCAATTATGGATCAGCATTGTCTTATTAGAGAAAACATTTGGCCTTTTTTTTTTTTTTGGAGGGGGTTGGCTTATTTCACTTAGCATGATATTCTCTAGCTCCATTTACCTGAAAATGCCGTAATTTCATTCTTCTTTATAACTGAGTAATATTCCACTGTGTATACATACCACATTTTCTTTATCCAGTTATCTGTTGAACTGCATCTCGGTTGTTTTCATAGTTTAGCTATTGGGAATTGAGCTGCTATAGACATTGCTGTGGCTGCATCCCAGTATTATGCTGATTTTAAGTCCTTTGGGTACAAACTGAGGAGTAGGATAGCTGGGTCAAATGGTGAGTCCATTCCAAGTTTTCTGAGGAATCTCCATACTGCTTTCATAATGGTTGCACCAATTTGAAGTCCCACTAGCAGTGTATGAGTGTGCCTTTTCCCCACATCCTCACCAACACTTATTATTGCCTGTATTCTTGATAAATGCCATTCTGACTGGAGTGAGATGAAGTCTTAGAGAAGTTTTGATTTGCATTTCTCTAATTGCTAGAGATGATGAACATTTTTTCATGTTTGTTGATCGATTGTATTTCTTCTGTCTCTTCAGTATCTTAGCACATTTATTTATTGGGTTTTGTTTTTTGTGGGTTTTTTTTTGTGTTAAATTTTTTGAGTTTTTTTAAGATTTTTTTAAAAGATGGACACAATATCTTTATTTTATTTTATTTTTAACATGGTGCTGAGGCTCAAACCCAGTACCTCACAAGTGCAAAGGCAAGCGCCCTACCACTGAGCTATAACCCCAGCCCCTTGAGTTCTTTATATATCCTAGAGAATGGTGCTCTATCTGAGGTGTGTGTGGTAGAGATTTTCTCCCATTCTGTAGGCTCTTTCGTCATGTTATTGGTTATTTCCTTTGCTGAGAAGAAGCTTTTTAGTTTGAATCCATCCCATGTATTGGTTTTTGATTTTACTTCTTGCACTTGTTCAGGAAGTCAGGAAGTCAGTCAGGTTAGGTTCTAAGCTGACACGGTGAAGATTTGGGCCTGCATTTTCTTTTGTTAGGCTCAGGGTCTCTGTGCTAGTGCCTAAGTCTTTGATCCACTTTGAGTTGATTTTGTGCAGGGTGAGAGAGATGGGTTTATTTTCATTCTACTGCATGTGGATTTCCAGTTCTCCCAGCACTGTTTGTTGGACAGGCTATCCTTTCTCCAATGTATGTTTTTGGTGCCTTTGCCTGGTATGAGATTACCGTATTTATGTGGGTTTGTCTGTGTCTTCTATTCTGTACCACCGGTCTACATGCCTATTCTGGTGCCAATGCCATGCTGTTTTGGTTACTATTTGAGCACTAACTTTTGTTTAGCACTGTCCAAGGCACCCGGAGCCTCACACATGTTAGGCAAGTGCTCTGCCACTGAGCTCCAACCCCAGCCCTCAGAACACTCTGATGGCTCATTCAATCCTTATAACTGCTGGGAACAGGATATGAGCTTTTTCACAAGGAGGAAACTGAGGCAAGAGATTGACGGATTTGCCATTTGAATGAGGTTACACAATGGGTCAGTCATAAAACTGGAAGGAGTCAACCCCAGGCCACCAGATTCTGGAAGCCACATTCGTAAGTAAATCCAGATGCTCTTGCAGGAGAAGAGGAAGAAATTAGGTCATAAGGGAAATTGAGGTCCTAACTCAGCCCCAATCCTGGCCAGGAGTTGAGCCATGTTTGACGGCTGCCCAGGCCTGTTTTTTTCTTCATTCAGGGGCCATAAATTGCTCACCCCCTGAGACCAGGAAAAAACAGAAATCTGCCTTTTGGTGTCAATTTGTCAGCATAGTTGTTGACAAAAGAATTTAAAATAAATCATGAATTTGTGTTTGATCCAAATCTCCCATCAGTCTCCTGGCTCTGGAACAAATACCAGTGATCCTTACACACACACACACACACACACACACACACACACACACACACACTTTGATCCCCAAGACACAGTCAAGTTGAGTCCCACTGAGGCAAAGGCCAAGCTTGCCTCTCCCTGCTGTGTGACCTCAGGCAAGTGGTTGTCCTCTCTGAGTCCCGGTCTGCCTCATCCCCAATTTTCTCTCCAGCAAGAATGCTGTGGCACATCTGGCCCCATGGACTGGGTGAACTACACATCAGCCTTCAGGGCGGCCACTCCTGAGGTGGTGTTCCCCTGGCCTCCGTTGTGCTGCCGCCGGACGGGAAACTTCATCCCTCTCAACGAAAATGGCTGCCGCTTAGGACATGTAGACTACCTGTTCACCAAGGTATATCCCTTCCCTTTGCTGTACCTGTCTCGCCATCCTTTTCTGGTCTCTGCTCCCTCCCACCACTCCCCTTCTGTACCAGGAATAGAATCCAGAGGCACTCCACCACTGAGCTACCCGCCCAGCCCTTTTTATTTTATTTGAGATGGGGGGACTGGCTAAGTTGCTTGGGTTGGCCTTGAACTTGCGATCCTCCTGCCTCAGCCTCCTGAGTTGCTGGGATTAGAGGTGAGAACCCCGGAGCCTGGCAGCCTCTCTGCTTCTTATTCTCTTTCTTTCCCACAATCTGTTCTCCTCCCCTCTCTGGCTTCCTCTTTCTCTCCTCTCTCCCTCGTTGTCCCAACTCTCTCTGCAAATCATCAGAAAGCACACGATCGGTCTGACCCAGACCCGGCACCTGCAACTTGTCTCAGGTTGTCCAGAAATGAGAGTAACGACAAGAACCGCAGCCCAACATCAGTAATGACCCACATTTCCCAAGCCTTTCCTTTGTACAAAACAATCTTCCAAGGGCTCTCAGACTTATTTAATCCTCACGACAACCTTAGGAGGTAAAGGTTACAATTACCCCATTTTAAGGATGATAAAACTGAGAGGTCAGTCACTAGTGAGCTGGGAATGGATTTCAGGCAGTCGGGAACCAATCAGGTGCTTTAACTACCTCAAGACCAGGATAGAGACGGTAGACTAAGAAGAGAACTGGTCCCACTGACTGCTTTTGGCTGCCTGGGACCTTACAATGGCATGTTCTGGATCAGGGACTGGGGAGCCCAGGTGCCAGTCATTACCAGGGTCAGAACAGGACAGCCATTTCTCAAGCCCCAGCTCCCCGCAGAGCACTTACAGGCACCACGTCGTGAGATTCTGTGGCTGCTCTCCAGAATGCCACTTCACAGATGGGAAAACCGAGGCTCAGTGGGCCAGAATAATATGCAAGCCCTATCATGGAAAAATGGCAGAGTTGGCCCCCCCCTTGGCCAGCTCTGACTCCAGGGCATACACCCCGAACCTTTGTTCTTGGCTGCTGCCAGGCTGGGGTGGGGATCTACATGAAGGTGACGCTGGTGTGGTGCTCTGGCCCCACTCAGCCCCATCTCTAAATGGGCAGTGTCAGAACCAGACTAAACCTAAGGATGGAATTTCAAATTCTTGGGACCTGTGGGCAGCATGAGAAGTGGGGATCCTACAAAATCACCTTGGGCTGGCACTTCAGGGCCACCATCAGGGGGGTACTTTTTGCACAGGATCTGGGTTCAAAGTCCCCTCCCTGTTCCCCAAAACCTGCCTGGAAGGTAGATACCACCCTGATCCTATGGCCCAAGTGGGGACACCAAGACTCAGGGACAGAAGTGACTTCTCCAAGGGTGCACAATGGCTGTCCTTCAGCTGCCAGCCCTCCGGGGCACCTTGTCAAGTCCCTCTGTCCCCCTGCCCAGGGCTGCTTCGAGCACATTGGCCACGCCATCGACAGCTACACCTGGGGCATCTCGTGGTTCGGCTTTGCCATCCTGATGTGGACGGTGAGCGGCGGGAGCCCACCGGCTGGGGGGACGGGGTGTCGGCGGGGCACCCCCCCACCTCACTGCCTCCCCACCAGCTCCCTGTGATGCTGATAGCCATGTACTTCTACACCACGCTCTGAGGAACAAGGAGAGGCCACCTGCGCACCTCGGTGTCCCCACCCTGCTGCTCCCCCCTCCTCCAGCTGGGGCCTCCACGGCCTCCTGGCCCCTCCCCTCTTCCAATCCCAAGATTTTTTTCCAGGTTTCTAAGCCCTGCTGGCCCTAGGTGTGTCCTCCAAACCTCTGGGTTTGTGTGCCTGTGCCCTTTGCCCTTGGCCTCACATCACCAGGCTGATTCCTGACCCATCTTTAGGTGTCAACTTAAAGGTCCCGTCCTCGGGGGACTTCCCTGACCACGCCCACCCGCTCACAGAGGCCGCCCCCCCCCCCCCCCCCCCCCGCCGTAGCTCCCGAACTTCTCCCAGTGGGTGTATTGCGATTCCTGCTGTTATTTCATTATCTGTTGAAGCTCTGGTAGACTAGGATTGCCATCAGGGGAGGGACAAGTTTTACGATGATCACTTTACCGTCCCCATCATTACCCAGTTCAGGACTAAGCATGGACCAGATTTTCAATAAATGCTGATGGATTGATTGATTGAATGGCTTCATTTTCTTTTGGAGTGAGGGTGAACGAACAAGAGCTTTTCTGATAGAGGTGGCAGAAATCCAACTCTCACCGACTGAAGCATAAAGTGGAATTTATTGGTTCATGACAATGGCTTCAGGCATGTCTGGATCCAGGAGCTCAATCAAGAGTTCTAGAAGATCTGCTGTGTTCTCAGAGAGGATTTCTCCGCAAGGCTAGATTTTTATCTTTATAGCTAAGCAACACAAGATTGAGGAAGGGCCTCTCTCCAAATAGCCTTAGCCAAAATCAGGACTTCACTGTCTTGGTTGAGGTATTGGCTCATCCTGTAGCTGGGGAAGGGAAGGCACTGCATAGATAATACTGCTAAGGATGTATCCATGATGGTGATAGGGAAGGGATTTGTTTATCACAAGACTGTTGAGATATACAAGTGATAGACATATTTCTCCTAGGAATTATAGCTTCCAGCAATTCTCTAAAGGTTCCATGACAGAATCTCAGTATCTTTTTGTTGTTGTTGTTGTTGTTACCAGGGATTGAACTCAGGGGCATTCAACCACTGAGCCACATCCCCAGCCTTATTTTGTATTTTATTTAGAGACAGGGTCTCACTGAGTTGCTTAGTGCCTTGTCATTGCTGAGGCTGGCTTTGAACTCCCAATCCTCCTGCCTCAACCTCTGGGATTACAGCTGCTGGGATTACAGGCGTGCATCGGCTTCAGTATCTCTCTTTTGTTGTCTCTGAATCAGCCCCATACTTTGGCTGTTATGCAGCAACTACAATCTTGCAGAAGGGCCTGGTTTCCTTTCCTATCAAATGAGGTTTCCCTGGGTCCTCATTTTCTCCACTGGTCTGCAGATGGTCTATAATTAAAAAAAAATATATATGTACCTTAAAAATTGTAATGACCAAAAAGGTCATTATTTATTAGGGTGAAAAATCAAAACAACCTACCATCCATCATCAGAGAATGGTTTATATAGTTCATTTTCTTAGACTGGAATTCTCTATGGCTGTCAAAAAGAAGGCAGCTCTTTATGAGTTGATATATAAAAAATGTCATAATGGCATAAATAATTAGAAAACACATATAAGGAAGTTTGTTGTAGTAATGTAAGTAACCATTAGTAGGGGACTGGTTAGCTATGCTATGTCCATTTCTAAAATACCACATATAGTACAAAATAATGAATGAGAATTTTGTGTTTTAGCATGGAAAAATACTCTGAGAAATACAGAGTAAAAGCTGGACACAGCTGTAATCCCAGCAACTCAGGAGGCTGAGGCAGGAGGATCGCAAATTTGAGCCTCAGCAGCTCAGTGAGATCCTATCTCAAAATAAAAAATAAAAGGACTGTGGATGTAGTTCAGTGGTAAAGTGACCCAGAGCTCAATCCCCAGTAGCAACAACAACAAAAAAGAAAATACAGAGTAGAAAAAAATTGGAAATTATATACATTACTTTTATTCTTGTAGATACATATGTAGGACTGGTCCAGCAGAACTTAAGCCTTTTTCTTTGTTTTTATTAAAAAAAATTTAACTGACATAAAAATTGTACACATTTATGGGGTACCATGTGATATTTTTTTTGAGAGAGAGAGAGAAAGAGAGAATTTTTAATATTTATTTTTTTCAGTGGACACAACATCTTTGTTTGTATGTGGTGCTGAGGATCGAACCCGGGCCACACACATGACAGGCGAGCGAACTACCGCTTGAGCCACATCCCCAGCCCCCATGTGATATTTTGATACATATACATGGTGTGATGCTTAAATCAGGGTAAACATAACCATCTCCTCAGATATTTGTTTGTTTGTTTGTTTTTACAGTACCTGGGATTGAACCTAGGGGTGTTCTACCACTGAGCAATATCCAGACCTTTAAAATATATATATATATTTTTATGTGGTGCTGAGAGTCAAACCCAGTGCCTCACAAACTAGGTAAGCACTCTACCACTGAGCCACGACCAGCCCTCCAGATCTTTTTATTTTATTGTGAGACAAGGTCCTTGCTAAATTGCCCATGATGGCCTTGAATTTGTGATCCTTCTGCCTCAGTCTCCCAAATCTCTGGGATTATAGGTGTGCCACCATGCCCAGATTATCATTTTTTATAGCAAAAACGTTAAAAAAATTATTTCCTTCTAGCTTTTTGAAATATATAGCATATTATTGTCATCTCTAGTCACCCAATTGTGAATAGCACATCAGAACTCCCTGCTCCTCTCTAACTATAACTTAGTATGCATTGACCTTTTTAAAGAAATGGTTTGATGTTTTCAAAATAATGTTTAAGAGAATGGCATTTTCAAAAGCTTTTACATACATTTTATGGAATCGTGTCTTTGTTTTTTTTGTTTTTTTTTTTCTTTGTTCTGTGCTGGGGATTGAACTCAGGACCTTGTACATGCTAGGTAAGCACTCTACTACTGAGCCACATCTCCAGCCCTGGAATTATGCTTTAAATATTTTTTTAAAATATTTTTTGAGAGAGAGAGAGAGAGAGAGAATTTTAATATTTATTTATTTTTTTTAGCTTTCAGCGGACACAACATCTTTGTTTGTATGTGGTGCTGAGGATCGAACCCGGGCCGCACGCATGCCAGGTGAGTGCGCTACCGCTTGAGCCACATCCCCAGCCCTTATGCTTTAAATATTGCTTTACAACTTTTGTCTTTACCTAACCACATATTTTATATATATATATATGATTTTTTTTTTTGGTGATGCTGGGGATTGAACCCAGAACCTTGTGCATGAGCTATATGCCCAGCCCCCAACCTAACCATATATTATTAAGTCAGTGAATATGAATCTACTTTCTTTTTTGGCAATACTGGGGGTTGAACCCAAAGCCTCATGCATGCTATGTAGGCACTTTATCATTGAACAATATTCCCAGTTCTGAATCTACTTTTTAAAAACACTGTTGCAATGTATTCCAGAGTATTGATGGTGTCGAAATGGAGCATTGAGCTAAAGTGGTTTTGTTTTTGTACTAAGAATACATACATACCTATTTCCCTTGAGAGACTCCTTTGAGGAGTAAAGTGGGGATGGGGCTGAGAGGAATATAAAGCTTATAATGTTTGAAACAATTTTTATAAAGATCATTTATTATTCTTTAGAAACAAAAATAAAGGGATTTCTAAAATACCAAATAACATACCACTTTACTTTTTAAACTAGAATTTTAAAACACTACCTAGATGTGATACACACAGTATATTTTTAACACTTAAGAGTCCCACTAGGCTGGGTGTGGTGGCACATGCCTATAATCCCAGTGGCTCAGGAGGATGGCAAGTTCAAAGCCAGCCTCAGCAATTTAGCAAGGCCCTAAGCAAGTTAGGGAGATCCTGTCTCAAAATAAAATATAAAAGGGGCTGGGGATGTGGCTCAGTGGTTAAATGCCCCTGGGCTCAATCCCCAGTACAAAAAAAAAAAAAAAATTCTCAGGGTTAACTGACCTAACTGGCTTTTCTTCAGTCTCTGGAATGCAGCTTATCCCCAGTCCCTCAGTACATATTTGTCCAGCTCATAAACAAGTTGAAGAAATGAGGGGATTCTATCTTAACCTGCTTTTAAAGTCAGGTGTCTTCCTGAGCAAGGTTACAGTGACAGTCTGTGGCTGGGATTCTCTGAAGCAAAGAGGCAGCACTGGGTTCTCAGGGGCCCCAACACCCTCTTTGAGCCTCCATGTCCCCTCTATATAATGAGTGTCACAGTCCCTATCTCATGGCAGAAAGCCTCATCCTAAAGAGCTCAAGAAATGGTTAACCTTTTTATTACGAATCAGGGATTTTCTCCACCCTTTGTTACCAGAAAAAAAAAAAAATGCATAAAGAAACTGCCTGATGGGACCGCAACTATTTCTGGTAAACCCCAGTTTCAAATGTATAGGGTTCCTCCACCCTTCCTCACCTTTCAGAAGCTGAATCAGTGAAGTGACTTGAATACTTGCATTTAGGAAAGTAAAGTCACACTTGAAATTCAAAGTGCTTTCACTGAAAAATGTCCACCCCCTGGGGTAAGCTTATTTTCAATTAATATGAAATATTTGGCAGAAAAAATTTAAAGAATATTTATGAAGTCATTAGAAGTCAATATTATAAAATTCGGTTTTCCCTTAAAAGTCACACTGAAAATCAGTATTTGATGGCATGGCAAATACCAGAGAAATTGCAAACTAAAAATTTATGTGACTAAAAACCCATGTTGGGGGCTGGGATTGTGGCTCAGTGGTAGAGCGCTCGCCTAGCACAGGCAGGACCCTGGTTCAATCCTCAGCACCACATTAAAATAATAATAATAATAATAATAAAGGCATTGTGTTGAAAAAAAAAAAACCCATGTGCATGTTGGCACTAAAATTAAACACACACACATACACACACACAAAATCTCCATAAGGTTAACATTGATTATAAAGGAAAAGGGGACTTACAAGGAATTCTTATTTCATTTCTTGGGTATTTGGGTATTTTCCAAATAGTTTATGATAACTGCTTTTGTCTTCCAACAGAAGTCAAGAATTAAATATCAATAAAAATGCCACTGCTAGACAGGACATGAACACGGGGGAAGAGTTATTCTGCTAAACACATCCGTCTTTCCCTGAGCAGTTAAGACAGGCCAGATCTTGCCAGATGGGAGGATCTTGGGGTGGAGCTGGCCTCCAGGTGGTCAGGTAGGCAGGCCTCCATCTCTGCACCAGGTCTGCCCCTATCTCCCATCTGGCCAAATACCTGCAGAGCGTGGCTCCACCAGCCTAGCAGCTGGCAGGACAAGTTTGTCTGCCCTGACCCCCTCCCTGGGAGGCCAGTGCCTGTGGGTGAGAGGGGAGCAGAAAGGTAAGAGCCAGGATCACATGAGGGAGAGTCAGCCCCTCCGTGGTGATTCCTACTGTACCCCTGCATGACCACAGGCCTCCTTGACTTCCAACCATCCACAATTCCCCAGCTCCCGCAGCACAAGATCTCGCTCCTACCTGGCACTGAGTGACCCGTGTAGCTTGGTTTCTATCCTCCTCCTCAGGCATATCTCTCTCTCTCTCTCTCTCTCTCTCTCTCTCTCTCTCTCTCTCTCTCCTGATCCACTGAGACAAACTCTCTTTCACCATCTGAGATCAAAGACTGGGAAGAATAAACAATAATGTTCTGTAGTAATCAAGCAGGAAATGCATCTCTGACAGTATTCATTTTTGCTTACTCTCTTCCCATGAGGGCAAGTTGGTGTTTTGTTTTTGACTTAAAGTAAAACCTCTCTGACCCAAGCAGTTCTATCTCTGGAATCTACCATATATGTGCACTCAGGAGTGGGTACAAAGACCTATTTACTTACAAGTATGACTAAAGAGCAATATCTGGGGAGGAGAAGGGGGAGGATCATGAACTGAAATTGAATTCCATGCATTTATGAGTTTGTTGGAATGAACCCAGCCACTATCTATAACTATAAAACAAGCAATAACTGGGCCAGGCCCAGTGGTGTACTCCTATAATCCCAGGAACTCAGGAGGTTGAGGTGGAAGATTATAAGTTCAAGGCCAGCCTCAGCAATTTAGCCAAACTCAAAAAATAAAAAGGGCTGGAATGTAACTCAGTGGTAGAGTGAGCCTAGGTTTAGTATCCAGTACTGAAAAAAAAAATTCTGAATTAAAAACAATAATTGGGCTGGGGAATGTAGCTCAGAGTTAGAACATTTGCCTAGCATGTGCCAGGCCTTGGGTTCCATCCCCAGTACTAAAGAAAAAGAGAGAGAGAGAGAGAGAGAGAGAGAGAGAGAGAGAGAGAGAGAGAACAAACTGAGAAACTATTTCAATCACATTAATGAGAAAGGAAACTTGTTAAATAATTATTTCCTTTCATACCATAGAATACTATGCAGCTAAGTTTAAAAGGAATCACATTTACATCTGCTGATATGAAATCATCTGCAAGGTACATTGTTCAATGAGAAAAATGCAAAGTACAAAAATTAATGTATGCTAAATTCAGTGTTATCCTCAATTGGATCCTGGAAGAGAGAAAAAAAGACTTAGCAAAAAAAAAAGTTCAATTTAAATAAAGTGTGGCATTTGGTTAATAATATCATAATATCTCATTGCTGTTAATCTTAGTGTTAATAAACGTGCCTTGTTATGCAATATGTTAGCATTAGGGGTACCTGAATGAAGCTATAACTGGGTGAAGTATATACAAGAGCTCTTTTTTTTTTAAAGAGAGAGAGAGAGAGAGAGAGAGAGAATTTTAATATTTATTATTTTTTTTAGTTCTCGGCGGACACAACATCTTTGTTGGTATGTGGTGCTGAGGATCGAACCCAGGCCGCACGCATGCCAGGCGAGCGCGCTACCGCTTGAGCCACATCCCCAGCCCTACAAGAGCTCTTATTATCTTTGTTAATCTAAATATTCAAGAGCTTGTATTATCTTTGCAACTTTTCTGTAAATCGAAATTTCTTCCAAAGTTTATTTTTATTTATTTATTTAAAAATATTTTTAGTTGTAGATGGACACAATGTCTTTATTTGCTTATTTATGTGGTGCTGAGACTTTAACCCAGTGCCTCACACGTGCCAGGCAAGTGTTCTACCACCGAGCCACAACCCCAGCCCCCAAAGTTTATTCTTTAAAAGCCGAAGGTATATTTCTGATTTTATAACTCCACAAGAGAGAGAGGGGGAAGGAAAGTTTTGTGATGTATAACCTTTCTTAATATAGTTTTATCTTTATGATGATTAGTTTTCCTTAATTTCCAGAATGATTACCTAGTTTGACAAAATGGTGACCATTCTTTAAAATATGTTTTTAGTTGTCCATGTAGTGCTAAGGATTAAACCTAGTGCTTCACACATGCTAGGCAAGCGCTCTACCACTGAGCCACAACTCCAGCCCCAAAATGCTGACTATTTTAAAAATAATTTACACTTACATTTGTATTGTGATTTTTTCAAAGGATCCACTGCCCTTATTTGAAACTTTTCTATACTGGTACACTACAATTACACTTAACAATGGGATTCATTGTGCCATAGTTGTGCATGCACATAATTCGACAATCTCATTCCCCAGAACCTTCCTTTTCCCTTCCCTATCTGCTATTCTGTTGGTCTCTCTTCTATTGTGTTATTGTTCATTTGATTAGTGCATCATATATTTATATACACACACACACATATATAGTCACAGAAATTAAAATATGTGGGTATATATATGCATATATATGTATATATTTATACAAGGACATAACATAATCTGGTAGGTTTCATTCCCCAGTACATCTTTATTTGAAACCTTTTATCTGATGACATGATTTTAGAATGTCTTTGAAAGGAAAGTTAGGAACCGGGAGATGGGCCAGTGAGAAATGAAAGATGGAGACCAGGCAGAGATACACAGGATCAAGTTGTGGAAAAAATGTATTTTTGATTGTATTCCCCCTTGGAACCACTAGGCTAAGAGTCTGAGTTAGAGACAGAGCAGAGAGCAGGGAAAGGGCTTTCCAGAAGGATAGGAAGCTGGAGGCAGAAATATTTCTCTGGAAAATATGGCCAGTGACTTGCAGTTGCCCCAGTAGGTGGCCTTGCAGATAAGAATTTTGGTGAGATCTGGGAGAGCCCAGAGGGGGTCAACCTCCTTAAATGGAAAATTTTACATTTTTATGTAAGGTTTTTGAGAATGGTGGTGTAAATCATGACCATTTAAGAGCAATGTTATTGTAAGAAGTGAACTTTGCAGATGTGAGAGAGCTTATCTAATGCAGAGAGATCACTAATAAGCTTGAGCTATTAAAGTGAGGTCCGTGTCCTAGGTGGTAAAATTGTGAATATCTTTTAAGCAAAATTGTGAATATCCTTGACTCATTCCCCGCCCACCTCCCTACCCCCATACTGGGGATTGAACCCAGGGGCACCCTGACATTGAGCTAAATCCCAAGACTTTTTTTTTTTTTTTTTTTTTTTTTAACAGGGTCTCCTTAAGTTGCTGAGGCTGGCTTTGATTTTGCAATGCTCCTGCCTCAATCTCCTGAGTCGCAGGCTTTGGCCCAGCGCCAGGGTCCCAGACTCAGTCATTCATTGTGATATTCATTGCTGGCCAATCTTGCGCATCGAGGGCTCTTCTAGGATCTGGGAACCCGTCGGGGAACAAATTAGACTTCAGACTCTCCCTTTATACAGCTTACCTTCTGGGGACAGGGGGTCACAGATAAAATCAATAAGAGAAACAGACGTGTCAGAGGAGAGTAGATGCCTAGAAGGAAAAGAGAAAAATAAAAAACAAAACCGAAGCCAGCCAGGAAAGGAGGCGGGTGGTTTCTACACCACATGCACATCCCAGCAGTGCGGTGTCCCTGGTGTCCCCGTGGGTCGGTTCCTGTCGTCCCTGTTGGAACCAGTATTCTCCCAACACCGTGCGGGGGGCCATGGAAAGTTCTGAGCGACCATTCCCGGCCGCAGACCTGACCTACCCTCAGGACCCTGGCAGTTCCATCCTCCGGTCCGGCCCGCGAGCGGTGACCCAGCGCAGGTTCAGACCCTGAGACTAGGGACCGGTGATCACACGGGGGGGGGGGGGGTGGCAGAAATGACCTCTACTCCCTTCCTCAGCCAAACTTCCTCCAGACGACGGGGTGACAAATGACTGAGAAAGCACTGAAAGATTTCAGTGTTAGCCATTGACATTGCTCTTGTTTTTATTGATATTAGAGGCCCCTCCGCCCCCTGAGCAAGTTACCGATTTCTTCCTTTCAGTTCCACTTGTCATGTTTGGCCTTGCCAGTAGAGGTCGCCGGAGGGACGCTGCTGGAGCCAGGGCTTCCTGATTCTCATTTTGTTCTCATTCCTACTGGGCCGTGTGACTAGTAACTGGCTGTTAGTTCTTCACATTGCAAGTGATGGCCATTTTGAGCCCAGATGGTAGCGCGCCACTTACCCAAGTAAGATATCTATTAAAACTTGAAGTAGCTTGACGCGGTGGCGCAGGCCAGTAATCCCAGCGACTCGGGAGGCTGAGGGAGGAGGTTGGCCACGTCTGAGGCCAGCCTCAGCAATTTAGAGATACCCTCAGAGATTTCGTGAAAACTTGTCTCAAAATTTAAAAAATAATTATACATATATGATATGAAGACTGGGGATGTAGCTCAGTGGTAAAGTGCCCTTCAGTTCAATCCCCAGTATCAAGAGAACAAAAACAAAATCCTCATGAATAGTATCTTTATTTCTTACTAAATTGACAGCTTTCTCAGCTTCTCTCCACATGGAAACAGAAAGATGCCAAACAGAATGCAGAGGGACAAAAAAAGGCCTTTTTGAGGGGCCGTTCCCAGCCTTGATGAAAAAAAAATCAATCAAAAGAAGATACCAACAGTTCAGGAGGCTGAGGCAGAAGGATTGGGAGTTCAAAGCTAGCCTCAACAAAAGCAAGGAGCTAAGCAACTCATTGAGTTGAGGTCATTGAGACCCTATCTCAAAATACAAAAAATAGGGCTGGAGATATGGCTTAATGGTCGAGTGCCCCTGGGTTCAATCCCCAGTATCACCCCCACCAAAAAAAAAATCCAGATATTAAAGTTTGTTTCATAAAAACTTATTCTGAAATTTGAGGAAACAAATCTGGAAACAGAAAACAAAATGTTAATTTTTCAAGGTCTATACCTAGTCATGGATAGTGATATTTTTTTGCCTAAAAATGATTCAAGTCCAGGTTTATCAGGTAGCTTTTGTTAAGAACCCCAAAACACAGTGCCCTAAAATAATGTTTTCCCCCTCTATTAGACTTGTCAACAGGAGGTATCCTCAGAGGAAGATCTGAGGAGAAGGAACTCCACACAGACCAACAGGGTTCTTGGTGTTCGTGAAAGAAAAGAATTTCAGCACATTCCAGTTAGAGACATACACGTTTAATAGGAAGGAGATACATATTTAGGGGAGAATATGGGCAATCTCAAGAGAGACTCATTTTGTGAGTTCCCAGCTCTTCTGGAAACTTGCTGGATGCAGGAATGTGGGAATGACCATCTCAAGCTGACTTCTACTGGTCTGGCCACTCAGGATGCTTAGGCTGATGTGGTCTTCATTATCTGATCAGTAGATAGCCCTGGAAAGTCCCCCAAGTTATTGGTTCCTCAAGATAGTGTATCTCTTTGATGGATTGATTGGATGTTTAACAGAGCACAGGTAGATGACAGACTTCCCAGGAATGTGGAAGTAACAGGCCCAGAAGGGAGATAGGGCTTAGTGGGTAACAAGCATGCAAAACTATGGTTTGAATCCTATTTTTTTTTCTTTGTCTTCTAGCGTGTTTCTTATTTCTTCTATCCTATCTAAGGACCATTCGGGCTGAGTTCAGCTGGGCAGTTCTGTTGGTCTCACCTGGGCTCCTTCATGCAGCTGCAGTCTGCTAGTGGAGTGTCTGGGGGCTGGCTGGGCTAGAGCACCCTCCCATGTGTGGCATTTGGGGCTTGTTGGCAGTGGTGTATGTAGCTGGGACAATGGCTCTGACTAGGCCATGTGTCTACTGCAGGATGGTCCTGGCTTATTCGCATGGTGCAGAGTTCCCAAGAGCAGCTAAAGAGGACACAAGTCCCAACGTGCACAAGCAATTATCAAGGCTCTGTTTTTGTCACATTTGTTGTCTCATATATCAAAGCAAGCCCAGAGTTAGTGTGGGAGGTGGTTACCCAAAGGTGTACAGCATGGAGGAGAATCATGGAGGCCATTTTCATAATCTACCACACAGGGTAGATGAAAAGATACCCGCACAGTCTCCAGCAGAGGTAATCAAATGCCTCCACTTGAGTATTCCATTGTTAGGATTTCCTCAAATAGAGGAGTTCCCTGGAAGAAGTCAGATGGCAAAGAGTGCCAACAGTATCCAGTCCTTGGGCCATTTCTCCAGTAAGCAGAATTATCCTGTGAATAGGTGGTTTTTCAACATTTCAGATATTACAGGAGGTTGAAAAGATAAGGCTCTAACTCACGTTGAAATTCCTGTTTCAAAACCCAAGTAGGAAATCTATTAAAGATATGAAGATTCCCTTAGATGTCTGTTAGATACCCTGGCACTGAAATAGAAATACAATAGAAAAGGTAAAAAGTTAAGAAAATGATCTTTCTGGAGTAACACTCTAGTCCTGTTGGAAATATTATAAAAAGAATGTCCCTAAGCATTCAAATCCTTCCTGTCCAAAAAACAAACAACAAAAAAAGACAAAAAAACCCAAAACAGAACAAAATCTAAGATCAAATTGAAATATATGTCCCATCTCACAGTCCTTTTAACACTATACTGGAAGTCCGGCTAATGCAATAAGACAAGAAAAGGAAATAAAAGGTGTATAGATTGGAAAAGAATAAATAGGACTATCTTTGTTCACAGATGACAGCAACAACAGTAACCATCATAGAACTAATAAATGATTATAGCAAGAATACAGTATTCAAGGTTAATAAACAAAAGATCAAACTGTAAGTCCAAGAACTGCATCTCTTGATTACATCATTGTCTGATGCCAAGTGAGTTACCATTAAGAGTCACAGATGAATCTAGAAATTACAGAGTAGTGACCGATATCTTTTTTTTTTTTATAATCATGATATACAAATGCCATTCCCAACTAGACTTTCCTGTCCCTCTTCAAGAAAATGATTCCAATCAAGTTCAAAACAGAATGAGTTTATGCTACATTTCTGTCATGGCATTCGGTAAGGAGTGGTGTAAATGGTCATTGTGACACATATCATATAATACCAAGAAATTTTGTGGAGAAGCAGACCTATTTGAATCCCAGATAATTACCAATGGGATGCTTATCATATAAATCCTCAGGTAGAGTGAGTGATTAAACCCCAAATATAACCACCTTCTTTTTCTCCTTTTCTTTCTCCTTTTTTTCTTTCCAGTACTGAACATTCAACCCAGGGGTACTTTACCACTGAGCTATATCCCCAGCCCTTTTCATTTTGTATTTTTTAACAGGGTCTCAGTAAGTCACCCAGTCTGGCCTCTTGAGTAGCTGGTATTATAGACATGCCTTGCTCAAACTTGACCTTGTGAAAACACTTTTTTAAAATGCTGGAAATGGAAGAATAGAAATAAAGTAGATTAGACAAGAGGAGATGGTAGGAAGGGAGGGGGGGATAAGCAAAGGAAAGACAGTGGAATGAATCTGACATAGTTTTTTCCCATGTACATACATGAAAACAATACAGTGAATCCCACCACCATGTACATCCATAAGAATGAAATTCTAATAGAATAAGGTATATCCCATGCTTTTATAATTTTATCAAAAATGATTTTTTCACATATAACTTAAAAGAAATAATAAGAAAAATAGAAAAGCAGAATGCAGTATTTCAAAGAATATTAATATATACAAATGAATAATCAAATGTAAAAATAATCCATGCTATTTAAGTTAATTAGAAGGTGTTAAAAAGGTTTTTGTGTGTTCATTTTGTTTTTGTTTTGCTTATTGAATTAGCTAGATGAAGCCAGGTGTGGTAGTGCATGCCTGAAATACCAGCAACTCAGGAGACTGAGGCAGGAGGATCACAAGTTCAAAGCTAGCTTCAGCAACTTAGCAAGACCCTGTCTCTAAATAAAAAAATAAAAGGGGCTGGGGATGTAGCTCAGTGGTTAAGCACCCCAGGTTTAATCATGCCGTACCCCCCACCCAAATTTTATTTATTTATTTATTTTAGTTTTCGGCGGACACAACATCTTTGTTTGTATGTGGTGCTGAGGATCGAACCCAGGCCGCACGCATGCCAGGCAAGCGCGCTACTGCTTCAGCCACAGCCCCAGCTCCTACCCCAATTTTTTAAATTAGCTATATGATATGGTATGAAGCAAGGAGCATGCTTCTGGAACTTTTTTTTTTTTTTTTTTTTGGTACCAGCGATTGAACTCAGGGCTTAACCACTGAGCAACATTCTATGCCCTTTTTATTTTTTTATTTTGAGACAGGGTCTCACTGAGTTTCAATCTTGCTGAGGCTGGCTATAAAATCTTGATTCTCCTGCCTCAGCCTCCTGAGCTGCTGGGATTGCAGGCATGTGCCACCACGCCTGGCTGCGTCTGGGACTTTGTGTAGGGCTTAAACTGTCATATTTTCAATGCATATTAAATCAGCATATTTTACCAATAACCATCAAAAGCATTAAAATCTGCATAGCTTTTGAACTAGGAAATCTAAGCATTTATACAAAGGAAATAATCATTGATATGTACAAAGATATAATCTGCAGCCTTCCTTTTTTAATATTTTTTTTTAAAGAGAGAATTTTTTAATAATTATTTTTTAGCTCTTGGCGGACACAACATCTTTGTATGTGGTGCTGAGGATCCAACCCGGGCCGCACGCATGCCAGGCGAGCACGCTACCACTTGAGCCACATCCCCAGCCCCGCAGCCTTCCTTATAAGAGTGAAAAACTGGACATAACTTAGTGATACAACAAGAATAGTTTATAAATTGTAGCACTTTTACAAAACTGTAAATGCTGTGATCTTAGGGGAGGTATATTATGCAATGAATGAAAAAGCAAATTGTAAAAAAAAATATTATAAAATGCTAGAAATTAAAAAAAAATTAAGGTTCTTTTAAGGTATTTCACAAAATGTATCATTTTCTTTCTTTCTTTTTTTTTTTTTTTTTTTTTGCTAGCACTGAAGATTGACCCCAGATAAGGCAAGCACTAAGCAAGCACTCTTCAACTGAGCTATCCCTCCAACCCCTGAAAGGGTTAAGATCTGGGTAGTTAACATTATGCTTTTGCTTTTTTTTTTTTTTTTTTAACTGGGGATTGAACTCAGGGCCACTCAAACCACTGAGCCCTATTTTGTGTTTTATTTAGAGACAGAGTCTCACTGGAGTTGCTTAGCACCTCGCTTTTGCTGCGGTTGGCTTTGAACTCACAATCCTCCTGTCTCAGCCTCCGGAGCCGCTGGGATTACAGGCATGTACCACCTCGCCTGGTTCCTTTTGCTATATTTATTTTCGGTTTTCATAAATTACTACTTCATATGCATAAAAGTCCCATCTGAGGCTATGGAATCAAAGATTCTTGGGCAGAAGGTCAAGCCAGATCTGTGCTTCCCCAGGGAAGAGTGGCCTAGGGCACTTCTGTCACTTGGGTCCCAGAGTCTGCCTAGCAAGCTTCTGGCGGAGTCACATGCATACCACTTTGCTTCTTGGGGAGGCCTTTGCTAGGGCAGCCATCTTTTTCCAGGCCTCCAGCTGGGAAGTTATGCAGGGTTTGGCAACAGGCACGGTGTCTGTAGGTCACAAGGTTTTCCTCTGGGCCTTTTAGTACTTGTTCCAACTTCACTTTGTGAACATCAGATTTCTCCCTATACCTGCTTTTCCCACTTTCTCTGCCAACATACAAAGCAATTTTCTGCATTTTTATTGGTGCCCACACTGTTCATTCCACTTGTCCTCCGATCATATAGCACCGTGTCCATCCTCTAAAGCACTGTCAAATATGATTCCCTGTTGTATTTCCTTTTTCTATCTGCAGACTAGGTGAAATCTGTGAAGGCAGGGGCTGGGTCTTCTCCAGGGCTCAATGTGGCCATATACTATGGAGGTTAGTATTTAAGTAAATGCAAATCTTTCGATGCCTACACATGGGCTCCAAGGAGCTTCAAGTCCTGAATTCTAAGTTTCACCTCTAAATCCCTGTGTAATCTTGGTTGCTGAGCCTCAATAATCATGGCCTTTGGTTTTTCCAGAGATCAAAGCTTAGTGAACTTAGTGAAATTCCTTTCTGCTTTGTAAAGTACAGAGTTATTTCTAAATATGCTGTGAACACTTGTGCATTTGAGCTGAGTTCCTGAGTCTTAATCAACTGCCTGGCTCCAGCTGGACTTCTTACTGAATCGCAAACATACTAAGTTCACTCCTGGGTTAGGGCCTTCTACTTGCTACCTCTTCTGAGAAGGCAGATATCAGCCTTAATTTTCAGGGTCTAGAGCAGAGTCAAAGTAGTGGATTGCAAGGAAACAACAGTTTCCAGGACAGTTGAGAAGAGATTTCACTGTTCTATTACTTCTTTTGATTCTCTCTATTCTGATAGGTATGTACTATTATTATCCCCATTTTTTAGTTCAGGAAATTCAGGTCCACAGGAATTAAGTAACTAGCCAAAGGTCTTACAACTAATGCATAGCAGGACCAGGATATGAATACAGGCAAATTTGGATCCAGCATCCATCTAATTAACCCCAGCTTCTCTTATGATTTTTTTAATACCTTTATTTTATTTTTATGTGGTGCTGAGGATCGAATCTAGTGCCTCACATGTGCCAGGCAAGCACTCCATCACTGAGCCACATCCCCAGCCCCCTCCTATGATTCTTGGGCTATATTAAAGTTTAGAATAGAGTCTGGCATGGATTGGGTGCTCAATAAGCAATAACTGTTTCTCCACTTTCTAGACAACTAACTCTACAAATCCTGCAATTCAACCCTCAGAACCAAGCTGACAACTCATCCTATTCCACTCTACCAGAGCCCGGTGCTGAATGTAAATTTGAGGACTTTGGAGTAGGATTCTTTGTGTTCCCTTCCAGGCTCCACCATTTTCTGGCTCTGTAAATACAGGAACGTTACATAGAATCCCTCCCTGGCTTTCAGTTTCTTCACTTATAAAATGGGGACAGTAACAATCCCTATGTACTAAAATTATTATGGGAAATCAGTGAGATAATACAATTCATTATACTTCCTACCTTACCTAGTCTACAAAAAGGGTTCAATAAACTAGAAATTATCATTAGGGCTTCTCAATGAGAAGCCATTGTAAATACACCCTCAAACACCTTTAGGGCCAAAATTGGGACCACATGAACTCAGTTTATAAATAAGCTTGACTGGGTTAGAACTCAACTGATTCCACCTAGGATCTATCAGACAAGTACTTCCTGGAAGTATGGTGGCTCAGGGGATGATCAATTGAGTCAGAAAAATCTGGAGCTGCATTCCAGCTGATTTCTTCTCAGGGTTCTCACATCCCTAGCCCTGTTTTGTATTTTATAGACAGGGTTTCACTGAGTTGCTTAGCGCTTAGCTAAATTGCTGAGGCTGGCTTTCAACTCCTGATCCTCCTGCCTCTGCCTCTGGAGCCGCTGGGATTACAGGCTTGTGCTATGGCGCCCTGCCAGGGTGTGTTTCTTTATCTGTCTAATGGGAAGTAGGAGAAGTGATTAACCCTCAGGTTTGGATTCGGAAGGTCATGTGACATTCTACTCCTTGCTCAGCCTTAGATGAACTATATGACCTAGCTAACATTATCTTGGTGAGCCCAAAGAGTCTTATCAGCACTTCTCAAGGCGGCTGTGAGTATTCCCCAGGAGCATGTGTGTCTGCACTCTGGACACTGTAGCTGTTAGAATATTATATATGAACGGTTAGGAGCTGAGGTCTGGAGTAAGAAGAACAGGCCTATTCAAATTCGAGCTCTGACATTCCTCTTAGTGAGATCTTAGGAACAATCAGTTTCTTCTCTCAGCCTCAGTTTTCATATCTGCAAAATGAGAATAATAACAGTAAATACCTGTTAGAATTTGCTACACGGATTCAGTCAGACGATGTAGGTAAAGCATTTAAACCCGGCCTGGTTCAGTTTAAGTGTAGAATAAGTGGCAAAGATATTATACAGTCGACTCCCCCCACCCCCCACCCCCGGGGCCTTGCACAAATTAGACAGGAATTCTACCACTGAGCTGTTCTTCCAGCCTTGGTTTTTTAAAATAATCTTTTTTTTACAATGCCAATTAATTCTCTCAAATATTCGAGGACTTGAAAATATGCAGACTCTTCAGGTTCAGATCCAAATCCAAAAGACAAACAAAAACAAAAAACCTTTCATTTGTAGATGAGGCAAACCAGGCAGGAACCATGTGACCACATCAGACCCACAAGATCAACCCTACTCAATAGTGTGGCTCAAAGGCTGGACTCTCACCAGAACAGGGTTCAAGCAATGCTCATATTCGCTGTGTGACCTGAGACAAATGACTTCAGCTTTCTGAGCCTCCGAGGTTAAACCCGCATAGCAATAGTCTCCCTTGCGGGTTTATTTGGAAAGATTCAACGAGATGACGCGCAAAGAGCGATGCGTGGGAAGGGCTCCATAACGTGAGTTGTGGTTGCTACTACTACCACCGCGACGATCGCGACGATGGTGGTACTTATTGAGGTTTTCGTTCCCTCTCGGGCTGGGAACTCCTCTCGGGGGTGTCTCTGTCGCCACTCAAGGCTCTGGCTACTGACCCAGGTCCTTACCGCGTTGCCCTCCTCAAGTGGGTCTTCTTGCTCGTTCCCATTCCTCCTAACCCTAGTTCCTCTAGCAGCCGCCCGCAGGGAGGTGCCCGCAACCCTTTGCTGAGCCCCCAGCAGAGCTCTAAAAACAGCCTGAAACCGTTGGGCCCACCTCCCGCTCCCTCCTACACGCTGATCAATCAAGAGAGAAGAGTGAGCCTTCGGACCAATCAGAAGTGGCACCGGCAGAGCAATGCCCGCCTCTTTAAAGCGCCCTCGCGTCTCATTGGATGTGTCCGAGGGCACACTCTAGACGGAGCCACTTAGAAGAGACTGGTGCCAGCCAATCAGCGGTGCAACCGCAGCTGGCTGGTGCGAAGAAAGTGCAGTCAGCTGGCAGCGGGAGATTGGCGTGGTGCGAGCTAGCGACTTGTCAGCACCCAAAGCTATGGCTAGGCGGAAGCCCTCTGGCCATTTAATGTTGGGGCAGCACATTGGGCTACGGTGTGGTGGACGGCTGGTACCTGCTGTACATAGTTAATCCTGGCTCTGCAGAGTCTCGAGTCAGGGAGAATTGTAGTGAGAGTATCTAAGTCAATCACCGGTCAAGGCACTGTCCGGTCTTGTGTCTTTCCTGCTCCCGGATACTTCCGGGTGAGGCAGGGTGAGTTGTGCAGCCAATCACCAGTGGGGCAGGGGAAGAGGCGGGAAACGGGAGCCACCACCGGCTTCTGAATCCTGGTCTCCCAGCCAATCAAACGTGGAAGCAGCCTACACGCCCCCTCGCGTTTATATGGAGTGTAAATCTCCACAGATTGTAGGAGGTTGAGAGAAAACTGAAAGGGTTTGCAAACAAGAGCCACTTAGGCCTGTAATCCCAGCGGCTCAGCAGGGGAGGATCGCGAGTTCAAAGCCAGCCTCAGCAACAGCGAGGCTCTAAGCAACTCGGTGAGGTCTTGTCTCTAAATAAAATACAAAATAGGGCTGGTGATGTGGCTCAGTGATTGAGTGGCCCTGAGTTCAATCCCCGGTACCCACCCCCCCACCTCCCGCCGCCGCCAACAACAAAGCCACTCAGGATAGCAGGATAAAAGCAAGAAAGGTGGTGGTTTCTCTAAGCTCTTGCCCAAAGAGCCTCAAGGTTATTCTGGTGAAGGGGGTTCAGGGCCCAATTCACAGATGGTGGCAAAGGGCAAACTCCATAGCCAATCAACTCTAGCGATGGGCTGGAAGACAAATGAGATCTCAGCCTTAGAGGCGCGAAGCTTAAGCCCCTGGACCAGTCAGAGTCAAGGATCTGCTTCTCCGCCTGAGCTCCACAGCCAATCAGCTTCGAAGAAGTGGCGCTGTCCTAGGTGCCTCCCAACTGTTTAGTGCTCTCATCCCGCACGAGCCAAGAGAGAGCGCGCGGCTGACACTGCAACCAATCAGCGCTCGCTTCGAGATCCAGGCTCCTAGAGCTCTGGGCACCAGCTCTTGGCCTCGCGCTGCTGGGCTCTTTCTAACGGTCACTCGGTCACTCGGGCTTACGCTACCCTGAATGGGGAGAAGGAACAGGGTCTGAGTTGGTGAGTGCCGTGGATTTAAAACAAAAACAAAAAGCAAAAAATCCTTTTTCTTTGGCCTTGGACCTGGCACTTGGCAAAACTGGAGTCCAGGGGACTTGAGTGTCCCCTTTAAGGATCGGAAGTGAGGGTAGGGAAAGTTGGTTCCTTTGGGCCTTCCTCTGTCCTGGAAAGGCTGAAGTGGGGGCTTCTGGGCACTTTGGGACCTAGGCTGGGCCAAAGTCAAGCTAGCATGCCCTCTGAGTTGGTCCATGGTCCCTGAGGCCAGCCTGCATTTGTTAAGTGTGTTCTGGGGGTTCACTGACTTTGAAGTATGGTGTCTGGACCGTGAGAAGTTGTCTGGAGTCTCTGGACTGAGTGTGGACCTAGCAACTGAGAGTGGAGTCCTGTGGTTTTTCGAAGATTATGTAGTCACTGGCCAAAAGATGAAACTAGTGTGTACTTGGGAGGTTTTCTGGGGTTTGGGGGCCCAGCCTGGGCAGGGAATGAGTGTTAGTGAGGTTGACAGTCCACTGGGAAATTGTCAAGGGTCATTATTGCGCCCAGGCTGTGCTGGGAACCTGTGGTCCCAAGGATTTCTAGAGGGTTTCTGGACTGTGATTTGAGGTTCTCTTGGCAGACTTTCCAATATTAGGTCTGGGTTGAACAACGTAGCCAGGAGATTAGGGAAGAGATCCTATGGAGGTTCTGGGAAGGAAGCCTCTGAATCCCAGCCAAGCTGGTTGCCCTGAATGAATTATTATTGCCCTGTGGTAGCTCTAGATACAATGGGAATAGGTGTTGTTTGGGGCTTTTCAGTCTCATCCCCACTCTTCCCCATGTTCTTTCTGGTCATTTCCAGAAGATATCAGGTTGTAAGAAGAGGCAGGTGCAGGGGTATTGTCCTGGAGGATAATAAGTGTGTGAGATAGTCTGATCTTCAGGAAATCACCCAGGTTGTCTGTATTAATCATCTTTTTATACTCATGGGGCATTATGTCAGTATCTAATTTCATTCAGCTGTTCAATGGTGGTATAGTTTTCAGAGTACTTTTGTATACATGGATGGGAATGCAGGGGGTAGGTAGTATATGAGTGGACTTCAGGGGTCTGTTGGTTCCTAGAAATTAGAGGAAAAATTTGTATAATGTGTGTATGGGGGGTGCAAAAAAGGGCTATAAGGATAAGCTAAAGGAATATTTATCCCATTCAGGCATGGGCTTCAGAACGATCTGGAATTTCTTATCATTTGTTCATATGTAAAATGGTATGAATGTCTACACTTTTCTAATGTAATGGATTGGTCCTATGGCTTACATTCTCAATTGGATGGAGCCCCCACCCCAAGAGTTTAAGACCAATTTGAATAAAATAGGTTCCCATATTATTTTTTTCTTTTTTTTTTATTGGTTGTTCACAACATTACAAAGCTCTTGACATATCATATTTCATACATTAGATTGAAGTGGGTTATGAACCCCCAATTTTACCCCAAATGCAGATTGCAGAATCACATCGGTTACACATCCACAATTTTACATAATGCCCTATTAGTAATTGTTGTATTCTTTTTTTTTTTTTAAAGAGAGAGGAGAGAGTGAGAGAGAGTGAGAGAGAATTTTTAATATTTATTTTTTAGTTCTCGGCGGACACAACATCTTTGTTGGTATGTGGTGCTGAGGATCCAACCCGGGCCGCACGCATGCCAGGCGAGCGCGCTACCGCTTGAGCCACATCCCCAGCCCCCGTAATTGTTGTATTCTGCTACCTTTCCTATCCCCTACTATCCCCCCTCCCCTCCCCTCCCATCTTCTCTCTCTACCCCATCTACTGTAATTCATTTCTCTCCTTGTTTATTTTCCCATTCCCCTCACAACCTCTTATATGTAATTTTGTATAGCAATGAGGGTCTCCCTTCATTTCCATGAGGTTCCCATATTATTTATGGGGAATGGGCAAAACTGTAAATATTCCCCTATTCTTCCCACATTTGGTATTGGCTTACACCTCATGGCATCTCACATACTAGTTTGCACATCCAAGCTTGCTCTACATCCCCCCTCACACACAATCAGAACCCAGGGTGTGAATGTCAGCCACACAGTCCTCTCCTGAATGGACCTGAGTTGAGGCCCGTGTAGGCCATGAATGCCCACTTTAGTGTCAAATTTCAGGCCCTTGATACCCAGATCATGATCTCACGGCTGGTGGGGGGTGCTTTCAGTTTCCATGTGGGCACTTCCTAGATGCTCTTGAATTTTTCAGCTTATGGGAAAGGACAAAACCAAAAGATATCAGAGTTGGGCTTTCTGCCTGAGTTTAAGTACTGGTATCAAGTACTGGGTACAATACTACTACTAAAGAATAGCCATCCACTATGAGAATGCAGTGGACCCTAAGTTTCTGGCTTCAAGTCTAGTTTGTTTTCCATTTAATCCACAAAAGGTGCGCTATGATAGGGTCTCTGTGACCTTGATTCATTTTGCCTGGGTATGACTATGTATGTGGTTCTTGGGTAATGTAGTGCACCTGTTTAAAGGAAGGAACAAATTCGCCCCATTGGGTGTCTTCTCTGATACATGTTGAGCACACTTATCTAGAAAGAGCAAATATCTTGAAAGTTCGTGTTGGATTTGAATAATTGGCCTTTATCTATATAAAAGGCCTCTCATCACCTTGAATTGTGGAAAGAGGTGTGTTTCTGCAAAGAATTTTTCCTAGTAGAGTTTTTATAAATTGAATCTTGTTCAGCTTGGTTTGGGGAGTGGGATCAATATTTAAAATACGTGAGATAAAGGGAGAACATTTGGCTGGGGATATGGCTCATGGGTAGAGTGCTTGCCTAGCACGCATGAAGTTCTGGGTTTGATACCCAGCTCTGGGAAAAAAAAAAAGGTGGGGGAGAACATTTTCATAAAACAAATAATTATCCAGGGCATTTATTTATTTATTTGGTAATGGGAATTGAACCCAGGGGAGCTCTGCCACTGAGCTATATCCCCAGGCCTTTTTATTTTTTTGTTTTGAGACAGGGTCTCACTACATTGCCCAGGGCTGGCCTCAAATTTGCAATACTCCTGCCTCAGCCTCCTGAGTTGCTGGAATTACAGGCAGGTGCCACCATGCTCAGCTCCAGGGCTTAGTCTGATGATCTAATTTTAATTATAGTATTTAAATAGAATCAATATTTTTATTGCTGTGTTGACATTGTTACATCAAGCTGGGTTGTGCCTGAAGAAGCTTATGATCCAAGATTTCTGGAAAGTTCTGATTTTGCAGCCAGGCTGTGCACTGAGCACTTCACACATTTTCCCCTATTGTCTCATTGGTCAAATCTATCAGAATAAAAACTACCAGACTTCAAACTTGACTTGGTCATCTGAATATTGAAAAGAACAGAAGCAAAAACCATACCCCTTTTCCACAAGTTCTTTTCCAACATGACCTACCCTAACATTTCCTATGTACTTTACTCTGCCATGATACAGGCTCATGTCCTCCTAACCTGCGGTTTCCTTCCTCTATCCCAGGGGGACAATACATTCTTGTGATATCTCCTGAGTGTCACCTATTGAGTCAGCCTGGGAATTGGAAGGTAGGCAAGGTTTTTGAGACCAGAGAGGGGAGAACATCTGAGAATAATAAATCAGCAGTGTTCCTACCAAGTCAAAGTGCTATTTGCATCTGTTGTCACTACTTAGTGCAGGATGGTTTAGACTGCATTACCAAGATTGTAGGAGGAGAAGCTGGGCATGTTGCCACATGCCTGTAATTCCAGCTACTCAGGAGACTGAGGCAGGAGGATTGCAAATTTGAGGTCAGCCCTGGGCACCTTAGTGAGACCCTGTCTCAAAATACAAAATAAATAAATAAAAGGACTGGGGTTATTGCTTGTCAGTACAGCATCCCTGGATTCAATTCCCAGTACAGAAAAAAAAAAATGTAGTAAGAGGTCAGAGAAGGGCCTAGAGTATCACAAGCATGAGGTGCAGAGGGCCTGAGGATTCCTCTAAGGAGGTGCTAAGGGGATATCCTTAGATGGGGTAGACCCTAAACGGGAGGCAAGGTGGGGTTTCCCATTCTTGGGGGTTTATGTTCACCCAGTGGGGAGTCCCCTTCCCTTTCTCTCCCCCCTTTTAGGTTCCCTTGAAAGCCCACTGACACTCCGTGTCAACTGCATTTGGTTTTACAGAGGTTGCTGCCCTTTGAACACAGTCTCCAACTCTTGATCATCAATGAGCAAACAGTGCTAGTAGTGCAGCTGAGTCACAGGCACATGATGGAGGGGACCACATGGTCATGAGTTCATCTCCCAGACCCCTGAACCTTTCCTGTTATACTTGGGGGCTTCTTCCTAGTCGCTTTCTCCACTTCTTCCTGGACTTTAAGAACTTGTATTTCTGTGTTGGAAGAAGGGTGTTTCCCTGTCTTCATATACATATCAGAAGGATGTTTTATGTCTTTTACATGGGTGTCTAATGTGTCCCTGGGTGTGGTGGTGATACGAGCTCGGAAATGGAAAATACTCAAGCTTCAGAGTAGCAGGTGAATACCACATGCCCATTTGCATGTTCCCTTTCACTTTGACTCATCTTCCCCTCTCCCCACCCTGGTGCCCCTCCACCAGCCTCACCCACTGACACACCCTGTCTGATCTAGGAAGAATTAATACCTGCCTGTACCCAAGCTAGAATGAGATGGAAGGTATTTTAGATATTGAGGAAGAGAGAATAGGAGGGTACTCTGAACATTTTAGGATCCTGGAGCCAAAGGGAAAAAGGGGACCTTAGAGACAGTATTTGGGTGGAGGGGACCAGGATCTAAAGGAGATGTTAGGGGGAATCAGACTATGTCTTGTCACTAGAGCAATCTACCAACGCCTGACTTGTTTATCTTCTACTTATTTATTGCATGTATATGATATGCCAGACACACACCATAAATATTTTACCAACATTTGTTGAATGAATGAAAAATTTGCTATGGGATCAGGGATAATGGAGTTGTAGGAAATAAACTAAAAAGAAATTTGAACCTCTCAGGCCTTTTTCTCTTCCCCACACTAAAAAGTGCTTAAGTATGAAAGGAGGGGAAATCTCCAGGGACCGTGACCTCTAGGGCAGGAAATGAAAGAGGGTTCTGATTTCAGAGAAATGTCATTTGTCATCAGCCCAAGAAAAGAAGATTTTCTCTTCGAAGACCACCACAGGCTGTTCCTGGGGTTACCCCTTTGCAGAGCTTTGTGGGAGGATCTGAGTCACACACACATCCAGTCCCCAGTGGTGGCCCAGATGACAGAGTTCATTCCCATAGAGCAAGTGAGGCTTCCCAATACTAAGCCAGGGAGAGGGAAGAGGCATGCTTTTGGCCCTCCTTCCTTCTCTCCTTGAAATCCAGATGTTTCCATCCCTTTTTTATTTCTGAGATAGAAGTTTTCAGCTACTATGCCACCTCCAAGAAAGGGAACTAATATCATCTGCATGGTGCTGTTACCTATAAACCACTTTCATATTCAAGCCATTTCATCTTCAAATGAGGCAAGCAGAGATTATCCTTATTTCACAGATGAGGTAACTGAGGCTCAAAGAGGTGACTTGCCCAAGTTGACTCAACTAGTAAAGGGCAGAGATGATACTTAAATGCAAATCAGATTATTCCAAAGTCCTCATTGCCAGAGATTCACTTCTATGAGTCTTAAGAGTTCAGAAATGAAGAGACAGGAGGTAAAGAGGCTGGGTTCTGGAAGTACAAGGGCCATCTCTCCCCTGCAGGGTAAAGCAGAGGCATAAAGCCACACCCTCTTGGGGGACTATGGCAGACTGATACTTGGGGCATCCAATGGAGGACTGAAGTCAGGGGCGGGGCTAACTCGGGGGTGGGGGGGCAGCATCCCCAACAGCATTTCAGAGCATGTGGTGTCAGGAGGCAGCTACAACCGGTGAGTGGATACCTTTCCCCAGCTGAGGCTTTCCTCCCATTACACCCCTCTTCCTGTCTACTTCTTACCAACATGTAACTTCCCTGAGGCATCCAAGTCATAACTCTCTCTTCTATAAGGGTCCTTATGGAGAACCTGCACCCAGAGCTGGTGTATTGGCTGGTCTCTAAGCTGTGTTTCTGTTTGTATCTGAGTTCTCAGTTCTCTTCTTAAAAGTCAACATGATGGAGCCAGGAGCCTCATCGCATGCCTGTAATTCCCAGCTACTTGGGAGGATGAGTCAGGAGATCACAAATTCAAAGCCAGCTTGGGCAACTCAGTGAGATTCTGTCTCAAAATTTAAAAATAAAAGTGGGGGAGATGTAGCTCAGTTGATAGTGCACCCCTGGATTCAATCCTTAGTATGGCAAAAAAGAGAAAAGAGCCCATGTGGTGGTTTTGATGTGATTTGTACAGTTCTTTCTATTCTTCACTTTTTGGCTTATGAGAAACAAAATGAAACCATCTCCTTACCCTCATGTTGCGAGAGAATAGCCTCCTCTCTCTATAGTTTCCATTCCCTTTCTCTCACTTTCTCAGGCACCAAAGTCTTCTCCAAAACCCTACTCTATCACTGAGTCAGGAGCCTTCTCTCTATGGCTCCTGAATCTGCATTCTTAACCCACTGGATGGGAGTCTTTAGTCTCTTCCAGTTCCTCCTCCAAAGATGTATTCTAAAAGCTTCAGCCTCAGGGAGATGATTGAGGGATGTCTTTGACCCTCCTGCAGCCATGACCACTGTCTTGCTGCCCTCTCTGGCTTTCAGGTATGTCTGGGGAGGACCTACTAGCTTTCTAAGCTCTCCTGTGAAATTGTGTCTTTGTATTCCTAAATGCCAGGGTTGACTGTTCTTTGATGATCCCTTTGTCTAGAATGAGGAAAGCTCAGCAGCTTGGAGGTCTTCCTCTGCAGAAGTATCCATGATGACTATTCTTAAACCAGAGACTGCTTCCTATACTAGTCTTAAACCCACAACTGTTAATTCTCTAGCTCGCTCTCTTTTTTAATATTTATTTTTTGCTTGTAGTTGGACACAATACCTTTATTATCTTTTTTTATGTGGTACTGAGGATCGAATCCAGGGCCCTACACACGCTAAGCGAGCACTCTACCACTGAGCCACAATCCCAGCCCTGGTTCTTACTGTTTAAAACTTGAATTTGATCTAATTTCCATTCTCTTACCACCACATTTTCACCACTGGCTCCTGTTATGACTTTGGATAAGTTTAGGTCCTCTCTTGGGTTAGCTTATTTGGTCTATTCAGAAGAGAGAACTCTGATCAAAGACCAAAAACTCATTCTTTCTCCCCTCCCCTCCACAGGCTTGAGAATATGCCGTATCTCCCTCCCCTTTCTGCCAAGGACCCACATTGTGGTCTTTCTCTAAGAATCCCTAAGATTGGTATCCAAGGCAAGGGAAAATGCCCCTCCCCCCAACAAGACTGTTCAGCCCATATGGCTCTGATCGGTTGGTCCAGCTAGCAGCCAGGCTCCGGCCAGCACTATGTGATACCATGATCACCGTAGGAGACCAGGAGTTTCCTGCACACAGCCTGGTACTAGCAGGTGTGAGCCAGCAGCTGGGCTGCAGGGGCCAGTGGGCTCTGGTAGAAGGCATCAGCCCTTCCACCTTTGCCCAGCTTTTGAGCTTTGTTTATGGGGAGAATGTAGAGCTGCAGCCTGGGGAGCTGAGGCCTCTTGAGGAAGCAGCCAGGGCTTTGGGGGTGCAGGCCCTGGAAGAGGCATGCAGGAGGGCTCGAAGGGACAAGGCTGAAGAACTGGATGAAGGGCTGAAGAAACATCAGGAGGAGCCAGAGAAACCCACAAGGGATTCAGAAAGAGGACTGTGGGGGCTTGGAGAGATGCAAAAACCAAAGAAATTTTTTAGAATTGGTGGGAGGGAACAGGAGACATGGCACGGGCACAAACCACCACCAATAGAGTACTCTGAGATGACAAGAGCAATACCAGAAGGTCAGGGAGAGATGAGATCAGAGAAGAAACTCAGCCAAATCCCTGTTGACTACCAGGGAGCAGATAGAGAGCAAGGAGTGGTCGTGAGGGTGACAGAGAGAACAGGGGGCTCTGAGGAAAGTCTTCGGGGGTTCCCTAGTCCCCTTCCCCCAGCAGGTTCCCTCCAAACCAGCATCATCCCCAAGCCTTGGTGGGCCGAGGCCCCTTGGTTGGGGGAGGACCAGCCTGCCCTGTGGAGCATCTTGCTGTGGCCGCCCAGATATGGCACTCCCTTCTCCCATAGCACACCCAGCACTGGAACCTGGCAGGAGGTCTGGCCTTGGAACCAGAGGTGAGTGAAGGGCCTAGTGGAAGACTCTAAAATGGGAGGGAGTGGTGCAAGAAGGGTAGCAGTGATGGATGAGGGGTACCACACCTCTTATCTCTACATTTCCTAAGCTGGTGTTGGGCCAAGAAATTCCCACCACAGGGGCAACCAGGGCCAAGCCATGAGGGTTCGGGAAGGGGCCAGTGTTGACCAGGCTCCCAGGTCTTTCTATGGCTATAATTCTTCCCTGCCCTGTCCCCCAGGATCCCTCTGACCCTGAACAGCCCTAAAGGGTTCTGGAGTCAGAATCAGTTGGCTTCCTCCAGCCCTACCCCAGGTAAGCCCCTCGCTGTCCTGCACACAGGGTCTCTTCCCCCGGGGCTGGGTCCCAGGCCTGACCTGAGCAGGGACCCCCACCTCACTCTGCTCCTTTTAGGTTCCCTCCCCCAGGGCCCTGTGCAGGTCAGCCCTGGGGAGATGGAAGACTCTGGGCAGGAGCGCACAGGTGAGTAGGGTGAGGGCATTTTTGCTTCAGCCCCACTGGACCTACTGATTTCTTGCCCAGGTGTTAAGACTGTGGGATTCCTGGCCCTGCCCCGCTTTGATTTCTCTGTCCACACAGGCTCCCGGACAACCTGTGTGGGTCATGAGGGCACAGCAGGCTGCCCATCTCGCCAACACCCTCCCCCGCCTCCTGCTCGGTCTCGGCCCTATTCTTGCTCTGTCTGTGGAAAGAGGTTTGCACTCAAGCATCAGATGGAGACGCACTACCGAGTCCACACAGGTATGGGCGCCCAGCCCAGTGTGAAGCTGTCGGCATCCTTCCCTACCGGCGGTCTACCCACTCCTGGGTCCCTCTCTCCGGCTCCGGCGCAATTTCCTAGTCTCGTCGCCCAGTGTACCACAGGCTTGGTCAGCCTTCGTCCCCTGTTCCTTCCTTAAATGGCCTCCCCCTCCCTCTGCTCTAGGAGAGAAACCCTTCTCCTGTAGCCTCTGTCCTCAGCGCTCCCGCGACTTCTCTGCCATGACCAAGCACCTGCGGACACACGGGGCTGCTCCCTACCGCTGCCCTCTGTGCGGGGCCGGCTGCCCTAGCCTGGCCACCATGCAGGCGCACATGCGCGGCCACTCGCCCAGCCAGCTCCCGCCCGGATGGACCATACGCTCCACCTTCCTCTACTCTTCCTCCTCCTCATCCTCGAGGCCGTCCCAGGCCTCCACCTCTCCTGGTAGTGCCCCCTCCACCACCACCTGACGGTGTGTTGGTAGGTCCTTTGGCCTCAGACGAATCCAATTAGATTTAGCAAATCTGACTTCAGAAGCGCCGCAGGACAGGCGCCGAGAGCCCTCTCCCGGATGACTGCGGGTTACAGAAGCCTGGGTCAGCGAGCTCCTGTGGGCTGAAATTCGCACGAGTGAGGACTAACTGTATGGGAACTGTTGATTTTATCACCATAATAAAGAGTTTCCTGTGCTCTCTGGTCTGGACAGGAAAGCCGAGCGCAGGCTTTAGTCCGAGTTTCGGCCCCCCGCCCCGCCCCGCCCTCCCCAGCTTAGCCCCTTGTCTTGTAGCGCCCCCTGGTGGCTGTGCTAACCAGCGGGACCGACACTTTCTCCATCTCTCCGGGTTCCTGGGCCTCCCACAGAGGCCATTGGCCATGAGGGCTCGGCATCTCGGCAAACTTCACGTCAGGTCTTGCAGGGATCGGGGTGAACTGTGAGATCGGAGGCACTGGCTCCATCCACAGCAATGCACGGGGCGCTCACTGATCTGGGCGCGCCCGGCCCAGAACTGGAAAGAAGCGCATGCTCCGGCTCTGCTTTCGGTTACTCGTCTCCTCTCCCTGAGCGCACAACCATCGTGCCTCAACAGCCGACGGAACGGCTCCCGAGTCGCTCCTAGACCTGAAACTAATCCTCTGCTGCCGCCCCTTCCCCAGCCCACGCCTCCCGTACTGGCTAACTTCATTTGCCAGCGTCTGCCGGGTTCCCAGGGTCTGAAGCCCGCGGCACCCTGGGAGTGGTAGTCCATTCGGACCGCTGGCTCCGACAAGAACAATGGGAGGAGTCTGGGGCGCGGACCACACCTCCAGGAGACGGGGTACTGGCTTTCCGGGTCCCAGTCGGGAACCCAGTATTCTCAGCTCTCGTGTCCGAGCCGCCAGCGGAAGGAGCAAGGCGTCTGGACTACATTTCCCGGAGGCCCCTGCGCCTCGCCCCTCTACGGCCCGGACGCAGGGTCTGTGCTCTCTTCAGGTGCGGTCTGAGGGTGACGGCCGCCCGGCCCCGGACTCCCGCTCCCGTGGTGCCCTGCGCGTGGCCGGCCCAGCCCCCGGCTCCCGCCAGCCCCGCGGCGGCGCTGGTTGTTGTCGTGAGCCACAGCCGCCCCGCTTCGCCCCTCCTCCGCTCCCCTCCCCCCGACCCTGCGCACGGGCCGCCCCTCCCCCCGCCTCCCCGGCCCCTCTCACGGTGCCAAGATGGCGGCGGCGGCGGGCGGCGGCAGTTGCCCGGGGCCTGGCTCCGCGCGGGGCCGCTTCCCGGGCCGGCCGCGGGGCTCCGGCGGAGGCGGGGGCCGCGGCGGACGGGGCAGCGGGGCCGAAAGAGTGCGGGTAGCTCTGCGGCGCGGCGGCGGCGCGGCGGGGCCGGGCGGAGCCGAGCTTGGAGAAGATACGGCCCTGCTCCGTTTGCTGGGGTTCCGCCGGGGCCTGCGCCGGCTCCGCCGCCTGTGGGCCGGCCCGCGCGTTCAGCGGGGCCGGGGCCGGGGCCGGGGCCGAGGTTGGGGCCCGGGGCCGGGCCGAGGCTGCGTGCCAGAGGAGGAGAGCAGTGACGGGGATTCCGACGATGAGGTGAGGTAGTCGGAGGCGTCCCCCGCGCCGGGTGGGGCGGAGGCCGGGGGCTTACAGGGACCTGGGTGCCCCCTTGGGGTGGCGTGGGCAAGTGGGATCCTCAGGGCTTCTGTGGAGGAAAGGCTTCTGGGAACAAGCATGGAAGGAGATAGTCTGCAGAGAGCTTTGGGTGGATAGGGCCTCTGAAAGTGGATGGAGAAGCCCTGTCTGCAGCTAGCCTCTTGGGCCCCAGACAGGTCTTGCCGAAGCGTCTTGGGCTGATCCTTCTTGGTAGCAAGACTAGGGGAATAGAAGTGTGGGCGAGAAGGCCATGAGGACTGCACGCCCAATCAGTGGTGGTTGACAGCAGCGACGGCAGCAACAGCAGCAGCATGGCTTTAGTGGACTAGAGACTAGAGCAGTCTGAGCTCTTAGCTGTAGGCTTTCCCCCAGGACCTCAATCTCTGACACATCCCTAGTTTCACCAGTGCTCCAGTTCTTCTGCTGATCTTAAGGTAGAGTGGTGGAGGGCTTCTTGGGACATGGGTTGAAGAAGAATGAAAGGGAGGCTGAGACTGGGCACTCTGCCTGGTCTGAGTTCAGCTCAGGATTTATTCCCCTAACCTTTCAGAAAAAGCAAGAGTGTCCATTGTATTGCTGGGACCCCTATTAATCACCTGAGGACTCAGTGGAGCCTGATATGATAAACCGTTTGATGCTTGCTCCTTCCCCCCGTTGGGTGTCCCTACTCCCATCTTCAGGAAGAAACTGTGGCCTGAAAGGGTGTAAATGGAGGTTCCAATTTGTTCTGAGTTGAAGTTGGCCATTAGTGTAGGGCTTACTTGCCCAACCTGAGGAAACACTGTTGTGTTTTCTTCTGGGCCAGGAACCCCTGGTGGCTCTGCTTGTCTGGCCTGGCACTGGGGAGGGGAGTTTAGAAACACCTTGTGCCTCCATTTGTAGGGAAAGACCTTCCTGTCCATTTATTTTATAAATAGGCAGAGGTACATTAAGGGGTAAGCTGGGGATGTTTCTCCATACCTTGAGTCCCAGGTGGAACCAGGGCTTTGGCACTGACTGCTGTTTCTCCCCTCCACCCCCGGTCCCCTAAATCAGGAGTTTCAGGGTTTTCATTCAGATGAAGATGTGGCCCCCAGTTCCCTGCGCTCTGCGCTCCGATCCCAGCGAGGTGAGTGATGGGGGAAACTCTACCTCTGTAGCTTTACAAAAATGTTATTCTTGCCCTTTGTGTCAGTTCTTCCCTGTTCTGCTAGTCTCCGTCAGTTACTGAGTATGTCCTGTGTTCAGAGTCCAAGATAGACTGGGGGAAACTGATAAGTAGGACTTAGTTTCTGCCTTTCTGGAGCACCTTCCTCAGTCTGCAGGGCCAGTTTGACCCATCTCCCCACACCTATTCTCCTTTTAGGTCGAGCCCCCCGAGGTCGGGGCCGCAAACATAAGACGACCCTTCTTCCTCCTCCTCGCCTATCAGATGTGACACCTACCCCCACAAAGACCCCTGCCCGGAAACGGGGTGAGGAGGGCACAGAACGGATGGTGCAGGCACTGACTGAACTTCTCCGGCGGGCCCAGGCACCCCCAGCCCCCCGAAGCCGGGCATGTGAGCCCTCCACCCCGCGTCGGTCTCGGGGACGGCCCCCAGGAAGGCCAGCAGGCCCCTGCCGGAAGAAGCAGCAAGCAGTAGTGGTAGCAGAAGCGGCTGTGACAATCCCTAAACCTGAACCCCCACCTCCTGTGGTTCCAGTAAAACACCGAACTGGCAGTTGGAAGTGCAAGGAGGGGCCTGGCCCAGGACCTGGGACCCCCAAACGTGGAGGACAGTCTGGGAGAGGAGGCCGTGGAGGCAGGGGCAGAGGCCGAGGTGGGCTCCCCCTCGTGATCAAGTTTGTTTCAAAGGCCAAAAAAGTGAAGATGGGACAGTTGTCCTTGGGACTTGAATCAGGTCAGGGTCAAGGTCGACATGGGGAAAGTTGGCAGGATGCTCCCCAAAGAAGAGTTGAATCTGGACAAGGAGGGGGCCCTTGTTGCAAAAAGCAGGAGCAGAAGCTAGAGGAGGAAGGAGAGGAGAAGAAAGAAGAAGAAAAGGATGAGGAGGAAGAGGAGAAGGAAGAGAGAGCTGAGGCTGAGGAAGAGGTGATGCTAGCCGAGGAAAAGGAGGAGGCAAAACCACCATCACCACCTTTAACTCCTCCAGCCCCTCCACCCCCTCCTCCTCTCCCACCCCCGTCAACATCTCCTCCCCCTCAACCTTGCCCTCCACCACCCACAGTCCCAGTGTCTCCCCCTCCACCACCATCCCCTCCACCACCTCTGGTCCCAGAGGAGCGAGAAGAGTCCCCACCTCCTGCAGTCCCAGCTACATGCTCCAGGAAGAGGGGCCGGCCTCCCCTGACACCCAGCCAACGAGCAGAGCGGGAAGCTGCTCGGGCAGGGCCAGAGGGTACTTCTCCCACTCCAAACCCCACTACCACCATGGGAGGCCCTTCAGAAGACAGTCCCACCGTGGCCCCCAAAAGTACCACCTTCCTGAAGAATATCCGGCAGTTTATTATGCCTGTGGTAAGTGCCCGCTCCTCCCGTGTCATCAAGACACCCCGACGATTTATGGATGAAGACCCTCCCAAGCCCCCAAAGGTGGAGGTTTCACCTATTTTACGACCTCCCATCGCCACCTCCCCACCTGCTCCCCAGGAACCAGCACCAGCTCCCTCTCCACCACGTGCTCCAACTCCCCCATCTACCCCAGTCCCACTCCCTGAGAAGAGGCGGTCCATCTTAAGGGAACCCACATTTCGCTGGACCTCACTAACCCGGGAGCCGCCCCCTCCTCCCCCCGCCCCTCCACCAGCCCCATCTCCACCACCTGCCCCTGCCACACCCTCCCGGAGGCCCCTGCTTCTTCGGGCCCCTCAGTTTACCCCCAGCGAAGCCCACCTGAAGATCTATGAATCGGTGCTTACTACTCCTCTTGGGGCTCCTGAAGCCCCTGAGCCAGAGCCGCCTCCTGCCGATGATTCTCCAGCTGAGCCTGAGCCACGGGCAGTGGGCCGAACCAACCACCTCAGCCTGCCTCTATTTGCCCCTGTGGTCACCACTCCTGTTAAGGCCGAGGTGCCCCCCCATGGGGCTCCACCTCTAAGCAATGGGCAGCAGCCTCAGGTTCAGCTACAACAGCCCCTGCAGGCCTTGCAGACCCAGCTACTGCCCCAGGCACAACCACCCCAGCAGCCACAAGTGCAGCCGCAGCCATCACCACAGCACACACCACCACTGGAAAAGGCCCGGATGACCAGCCTGAGTTCCCTACCACTGTCTGGGGTGGAGGAGAAAATGTTCAGCCTTCTCAAGAGAGCCAAGGTACAGCTCTTCAAGATTGACCAACAGCAGCAGCAGAAGGTGGCAGCGGCCATGCCGGTGAGCAAGGTGCTGTGGCCAGGCCCTTTTCCCTAGTTCATCCAGCTGCCTCCCTAGACACTATTCAGCACTGTCAGCAGCCTTCGGAACCAGTTCTTACCTTATCCTCTAGTGTCCTGTTTTGTCCTCGATCCTATTCCTTCCCTATGGCTATTCCCCTGTCCCCATCTGTCTTTACTTCCCAGATCCTGACCCTGCTTATTCCCTTACCAGCTGAGCCCTGGAGGGCAAATGGAAGAGGCTATGGGGACTGTCAAGCAGACCCCAGACAGAGGCTGTGTCAGGTCTGAAGATGAGTCTGTGGAAGTCAAGAGAGAGCGCGCCTCGGTACGCAGTTGGAGGAGGGTTCTCGGAAGTAGGCTAGTTACAGAACACAGGGAACCATTGCCCACACTTATTTCTGGTTGCTCCTCTCCCAGGGCCCTGAGTCACCTGTGCAAGGCCCCCGTATCAAACACGTGTGCCGTCATGCTGCTGTAGCCCTTGGTCAGGCCCGGGCCATGGTACCTGAAGATGTTCCCCGCCTCAGTGCCCTCCCTCTCCGGGACCGGCAAGATCTCGCCACAGAGGGTAGGGGGGTTAATTTGGGGGGTGAGTTCTTGGCAGCCACGTCAGATTTGTGTATGATCAAGCATATCAGGAAGCTAGAAGAGAGGGAGCCTAGTTGGGGGCTTGGAGTGAGGTGGCAAATAAACTGAAATGCTGGATCTTTGACAAAGCAGGTTGACTCGGGAACATCTAGAACCTATCAATGTGGGAAAGTAGAGGCCAGAGGCCAGCTGAATGGAACTTGGGGGAGAACAGGAAAATGAGGCAGGATGCCTGGTGGCTTTGTGGCTCCATTTCCACTCTATCTTTTGCAATAGATACGTCATCAGCATCTGAGACTGAGAGTGTCCCATCCCGGTCCCGGCGGGGAAAAGTGGAATCAGCTGGACCTGGGGGAGACTTGGAGCCTACAGGGTCTGGAGGGACCCTGACCCACACACCCCGGCGCTCACTGCCCTCCCACCACGGCAAGAAGATGCGGATGGCCCGGTGTGGACACTGTCGGGGCTGCCTGCGTGTGCAGGATTGTGGGTCCTGTGTCAACTGCCTGGATAAGCCCAAATTTGGGGGCCCCAACACCAAGAAGCAGTGCTGTGTGTGAGTAGCTGGGGGTGGCCTTGTTCCCACCTGGGGTTGTTCGTGATCCAGACCTCCTACCCCAGCCCCTTTTCTGCCCAGCCAGAGCAGTGGGATTGGCATCCTTGTGGAGAGCTTCCTCTCTTCCCCCAGACCACCAGTCCCCTACCCTGGTGACGTGCTGCTCCCCTCCCCAGATACCGAAAGTGTGACAAGATAGAGGCTCGTAAGATGGAACGGCTGGCCAAAAAAGGTAACCAGGTTTGAGGAGCATTTTGTTTCATGAAACCTTATGTAGATTTGTGGTGTGGAGGAAGCCACATTTTATTTGCTCTTCCTCCTTATCTTTGCAGTTCTCTGCCTTTGTCTGTCTTCTTCCCCATCAAATGTATCATAACTCCTCCTATATTCATTCTGTCTGCCCCACTTCTTTCTTGTCTTTTTTCTATCTCATTGTCCCATGTCCCCAGCTGAGCTCAAATCCTACTAAGTCCCCTGTTCCCACAGGCCGGACGATAGTGAAGACGCTGTTGCCCTGGGATTCGGATGAATCTCCTGAGGCCTCCCCGGGTCCTCCAGGCCCACGTCGGGGGGCGGGAACTGGGGGGCCCCGGGAGGAGGTGGTGGCCCCCCCAGGACCCGAGGAGCAGGACTCCCTCCTACTGCAGCGCAAGTCAGCCCGGCGCTGCGTCAAACAGCGACCTTCCTATGATATCTTCGAGGACTCGGATGACTCAGAGCCCGGGGGTCCTCCTGCTCCTCGGCGTCGGACCCCCAGAGAAAATGGTATGGACTACTTTATGTTTTCTCCATCAAGCAATCGGTTATGTTTCTTTTCTTTTTTTTTTTTTTTTGGCCATGTTGGGGATGGAACTAAGGGCTTAGTGTATGGTAGGCAAGTGCTCCATCTCTGGGCTACGTGCACAACCCTGGTCTTGTGTCTTTTGTGGAAGCGGCAAGAGCACCAGGGCTCTTATCAGTCTGCTTGAGAGGGTGGCTGAGAACAGAGGAGGAGGTAGTTTTAGGAGAATATGCAGAACTGGTATGTGAGGATCTCACTGAACTTACTGAGTAGGGCCTCAGGGTCATCCTTGTGGGTCTTAGTTAAAGAAGGCTTTGGTAATCTAGGTAACATTGGGGTTGTAGAAGACGATCATGGGATATAGATGGGGAAGTCTCACTGCTCCCGTGTCCTGCCTAGAGCTGCCAGCACCAGAACCTGAGGAGCAGAGCCGGCCCCGCAAACCCACCTTGCAGCCTGTGTTGCAGCTCAAGGCTCGAAGGCGCCTGGACAAGGTCAGCACGGCCCGCTTCGAGAACCCCGAGCCCTGTGTGAGGCATGGCTCCTGCCCTCCAGGAGCTACCTGGCAAGTCAGGGTGACGGGCACACCGGAGTACTGTGGTGTGTCCACACCAGAGGACAGGCCTTAAGGGATGAGTCAGGCCTTGCCTATATGGAAAGCAGAGTGGAGTCTGGGCAAAGGTCAGGGTTCGGCAGGCTAGGGGAAGGGCATTGAGGAGGGGAGTCTGCAGAGAGGGTGAGATGGGCAGCCTCTGATCAGTTCTTTATCCCTCTTTAGGATACTTTGGGCCCTAGCCACTTTGCTTCTTTTCCCAATGGCTGGACGGGAAAACAGAAGTCCCCAGATGGTGTGCACCGGGTCCGTGTGGATTTTAAGGTATGTCAGCGAGAGGGGTTGGTTGTAGGGCTTGTGGTTAGAAGAAGCTTTTTGCTTGTGTCAGAGTAGCCAGGGCTTAAAGGATGGATCTGACCTAGGTTCCTGGCTATTCTGCAATCCTGTGTCCCCTCTTCCCCTAGGAGGATTGTGACCTAGAGAACGTGTGGCTGATGGGTGGCCTGAGCGTGCTCACTTCTGTCCCAGGGGGGCCCCCAATGGTGTGCTTGCTGTGTGCCAGCAAAGGCCTACATGAGGTTGGTGTTCTCCCTCTTTTCACAGACCCCCCCAAGGCTTCATTGGCCCTTCCTGATTATTAGGGCCATCTCATCTCCTGGCCTTCTAACCTCACACTGTGCCCATCATTTGCTCTTTCCTACCCCACCTCTAGTTGGTATTTTGCCAAGTCTGCTGTGACCCTTTCCACCCATTCTGCCTGGAGGAGGCTGAACGGCCCCTGCCTCAGCATCATGATAGCTGGTGCTGCCGCCGCTGCAAGTTCTGCCATGTCTGTGGGCGCAAAGGCAGGGGATCTAAGGTGGGCACAGAGGCCAGCCTGGAATAGGTGGAGGCATGTGAGAGGGATATATCCCTATGCCGATAGGTTTTACCATTGCCAACTTTCTCAAACATTCCGTAGCACCTTCTGGAGTGTGAGCGATGCCGCCATGCTTACCATCCAGCCTGCCTGGGGCCCAGTTATCCAACCCGGGCCACACGTAAAAGACGCCATTGGGTGAGAGATGAGGCTCACAACCCTCACTATGGTAGTGTAATTATGCCACCACCACCCCCGACTTGCCCCAGGGTTCTCAGGAGGAGGGGAGGGCTGGCATCACTTTGAGAATTTGATTAATATTTTCTCTTTAAATTTTCACAGACAAGATTTAGATGCAGAATTTGATGTAATGGTTTTAGGAGCTGGTGCATTCCACATTCCCAGGCTCAGCATTACCTGCCGTAGCCTGATGTCCATTTCTGCCCCTCTCCTCTTTCTCGTTGTTTCCCCCACAAATCTCTTCTCCTCTTATTGTCCTTCCTCATGTGTTCCCTCCACTTCTCCTCACCTATCTCCCCTATTGTATTGCTTCAGCCCAATGTCTGGTTTCTTCCTAATATCACCCTGCTCTCCCAGATCTGTTCGGCCTGTGTGCGCTGCAAGAGCTGTGGGGCAACTCCAGGGAAGAACTGGGATGTTGAGTGGTCTGGAGATTACAGCCTCTGCCCCAGATGCACCCAGCTCTATGAGAAAGGTGGGACCTGCCAGGAAAATGGGGACTGGAGGACCAGAGGGAGGAGGCCAGGCTCCTGATATAGGGCCCAACATAGGGCCTCTGCCAGCAAGAGTTGGAACAGATAGTCTAGTGGCTTTCTACCTTCTAGCTACATAACTTTTTGATTCAGAATATTCTCCCACAGAAGTTCATTTAAAAGAGGGACACAGCCCCTCTGAGGGTGGTAGGAATAAAGGGCCTGGGACCCTACTCTTGGTCAGTTTCTGAGATCCTATCTATAAATTCCAATCTCCAATTGGCAATTCAAAACTTGGGACTTTTTCCTAATTTGTTCAAGCAGCACATTTAGCAAGACCCTGGTTTCTGAAGGGCATCAGGTCTGCAGAGTTAGAAAAGAGGCTTCATCCTCAGCCAGTGTGGGGGGACTATTAGGGACTTGAGACAGGCATAATGGATGCCTCCTACTTGGCAGTCAAGGTGTGGTTGGCTCTCCACAGGGACTGTGAGGGGTAGGGAGTAACTCCAGCCTCTCTGACTCTTCCCTGCTTCCCTTTTCCTCTAGGAAACTACTGCCCAATCTGTACACGCTGCTACGAAGACAATGATTATGAGAGCAAAATGATGCAGTGCGCACAGTGTGACCACTGGGTGCATGCCAAGTGTGAGGGGCTCTCAGGTGAGTAGGCAGAGAACCTGGGGTGTAGCTTCAGCCCTAGGGGGATCCCTATCCCACCTCAGGTCCTTAGACAACATGTGGCTAAGTGTTCTTCATGGCCTAGGGGCTCCTAGGACCTCTGCCATCCTCCCAAAACATATTCTCCTCTCCTGCCTGGCTGTTCTAGATGAAGACTATGAGATCCTCTCCGGGCTGCCAGACTCGGTGCTGTACACGTGTGGACCATGTGCTGGGGCCACACAGCCCCGCTGGCGAGAGGCCCTGAGTGGGGCTCTACAGGGGGGCCTGCGCCAGGTGCTCCAGGGCTTGCTGAGCTCAAAGGTGGCGGGCCCATTGCTGCTGTGCACCCAGGTCTGGAGGGCCCAGGAGGCAGGATGGGTGGGGCCAGGCCCAGCACCAGCCCTGCTGACTTTTCCTATTTGCAGTGTGGGCAGGATGGGAAACAACTGCACCCAGGTCCCTGTGATCTGCAAGCTGTGGGTCAGCGCTTCGAGGATGGCCACTATAAGTCTGTGGTGAGTGGGACATGGGGAGGAGCAGGTGGGTGCCAAGAGGAGAGGGTAGGGCTAGGTCTGTGGGTTAGGGTTGGGGCTCAGACCCTGACAAACCCCCTTACAGCACAGCTTCATGGAGGACATGGTGGGCATCCTGATGAGGCACTCAGAAGAAGGAGAGACCCCAGAGCGCCGGGCAGGAAGCCAGATGAAGGGGCTCCTATTGAAGGTAAGCACTGGGGGATGTTGTTCCTAGGGCGGTTGAATGGTAGTGGGGGGAGAGAGTGGATTCATCAGACCCTGCCCCCACCAACTTTTGGGGAAGCCAGTTCTCATCCTGTTAACCCACTCCCCAGCTGCTAGAATCTGCGTTCGGCTGGTTCGACGCCCACGACCCCAAGTACTGGCGACGGAGTACCCGGCTGCCAAAGTGAGCAAGGCTGGGTAGCAGGAGGGAACCAGGGAGTGAGGGCAAAGACAGGGGCACCTACAAATCCAGGGTCAAGCTGGGCTGAAAATAGGATCAGAGTTAGGGTTAAGGCTAAAGAAGAGGGTGGTGAAACCAGGATGAGATTCCCCGGCGGTTGTGGACTAGCAAAGACTCAGGTTGTGTAAGTTAGCTCTTGCTTTGTTTCTACTTTATATAAGGCAGTTGAGGACAGAGCAGTGAGCAAGTAAGATTGGACTCTGCTTAAAGAGCTCACGTTTGGGGTGCTGGGCAGGTATTAATGATCCAGATGGGTAGGGTGGCAATGGGGAAATCCAGGGGGGGCTGTGGGAGCCTAAAGGAGGCACCTGCTGGAGGCTGGGGATCAGAAAGTCTTCCTGGAAGCAGTGATATCTGAGCTGAGAGGTGGAGGAAGATTATTTCAGGCATGAGGAGAACAGTATTTCTTACATCAAAGGAGGCACAAGAGGACCTGGCTTATTTGGGAGACTAAGAAAACTTCCACATGGAGAGAGGACAAAGAGTGTCATGGCACATTTAGACTGATGTTGTGGGTGGGCCCCAGTCCAGCTGTCCTTGTTAGACATATCAGATGTTAACCCTGCCTGTCCACAGCGGAGTCCTTCCCAATGCGGTGTTGCCCCCATCCCTGGACCATGTGTATGCTCAGTGGAGACAGGAGGAACCTGAGACCCCAGAATCAGGGCAGCCTCCAGGGGATCCTTCAGCAGGTACTGGCATGTGGGTGCTGGAAGCTAGTGCCCTTGAGCTTGAGGGCTAGTCTGCTGATCCTGATTCTTGGACTTCTTTTTCTGCATTCTTTCCAGCTTTCCAGTGCAAGGATCCTGCTGCTTTTTCACACCTGGAGGACCCCCGTCAGTGTGCACTCTGCCTCAAATATGGGGATGCAGACTCCAAGGTGAGGGCTGCTGTATGAAGCCTCAGGTTGTGGGGCCCTGGAAGCTCCCTCCTCCATCATACAATTCCTCTTCTGCCTATAGGAAGCGGGGCGGCTTCTGTACATCGGGCAGAATGAGTGGACACACGTCAACTGTGCTATTTGGTCAGCTGAAGTGTTTGAGGAGAACGATGGCTCCCTCAAGAACGTGCATGCTGCTGTGGCTCGAGGGAGGCAGATGGTGAGGGCTGGGTCCTGTAGAGAAGGGCAGCCCTGGGGTCTCAGATAGGTCCCTGCCTTTAGTGGAAGCAGCTCTTATTTCACATTTTCTACCAGGATGTGTCTTTTGACTGCTATTTCTAGATACTTTTCTTGGTTGTTCCAGGACTCTGGTGCTACAGTGATAGATCTGGCCATAATTTGAGCCTGAAGCCTTGGGGGACTAAAGTTAGGCTTTAGTCTTTTTAGTCTTGTTGATTGAACCTGTACTAGATGTGCTATACCGTGGCATTTTACGCTCACTCTGCCCCCATGAAGTGATGAGGTAGTACCTGGGTTAGAATTGCCCCCATGGACTGTCTGGCCTGGGGCAGGCCTCAGAGAGTGTCAAATGCTCATCAGCGCTTGGATGATGGAGATTCTGACTGCAGGGGTTAGTTGTGAAGACCAGATAGAGTAAAGCAGGATCCACATTCGAATAGTGTGAGGAAAGGAAGATGCTAAATGTCACTCAGTAAGTGTTGGCTATTGTTAATCTTTCTCTTTTTTTTTTCAAGTTGTCTAATAATGCTTTGTTTCAAAAACCCTGAAATGCAGGGCTGGGGTTGTGGCTCAGAGATAGAGTGCTTGCCTAGCATGCGTGAGACACTGGGTTTGATCCTCAGCACCACATAAAAACTAAAACATTAAAAAAAAAAAAAAGGCCCTGAAATGGTTTGGACGTGCTCCTCGCCCTGATCAAGGAAGAGGTTTAGCCTAGTGAGAGCTTTTGTTGAGGGAGGTGCTGGGTTAGGCAGAGTCCTAGAATCAGCAGTGCCCGGCATGAGACCCTGGCTCTAGTACCTGGCTTGTCCACTCAGCAGCCCTTTCCCTTTGCAGCGCTGTGAGCTCTGCCTGAAGCCTGGCGCCACAGTGGGCTGCTGCCTGTCCTCCTGCCTCAGTAACTTCCACTTCATGTGTGCCCGAGCCAGCTACTGCATCTTCCAGGACGACAAGAAGGTTTTCTGCCAGAAACACACAGACCTCCTAGATGGCAAGGTGGGCCAGGACAGTTGGGGAGACAGTTAGCTGCCCATTGCACTTTCAGTGTCTCCTCCTTGTATGTTCTCCCACAGTCCTTAGGACAAGCTTCGGACGTGACCATTCAGTCCTGGCCTACAGAGCTGTTCCCTCACATACCCCCACATTCCCCTCACTCCCACCAATCAACCTCCACTTGCCTTCCATTTCACAGGAGATTGTGACCCCTGATGGGTTTGATGTTCTCCGCCGAGTCTATGTGGATTTTGAAGGCATCAACTTTAAGCGAAAGTTTTTGACAGGCCTTGAACCTGATGCCATCAATGTGCTCATTGGTAAGCTACTTGAATTCTCCCTACTCTTCTGACCTTGCTTATCCAACTACCCATCCTGATCTCTTGTTTGCACCACAGGCTCCATCCGAATTGACTCCCTGGGTACTCTCTCTGATCTCTCGGACTGTGAGGGACGGCTCTTCCCCATTGGCTACCAGTGAGCAATCCAGGGGTGATTAGTGGGTTGGGGAACTTCAGGACTGGATCCCTTTTTTCAAGTTGTCCTAACCCTCTCATCCCACACCCTTGACCTACCAGGTGCTCCCGTCTGTACTGGAGCACAGTGGATGCTCGGAGGCGCTGCTGGTATCGGTGCCGAATTCTAGAGTATCGGCCGTGGGGGCCAAGGGAAGAGCCGGTTCACCTGGAGGCAGCAGAGGAGAACCAGACCATTGCGCACAGCCCTGCCCCTTCCTCAGGTCTGGCTCGGTACTACCCCATTCTTTTCCTTTGATGCTGCCCTCCCTAAATGGTTACCCATCAGCCTCTCTTTCCCTGCTCCCCTGGAGAAACTCTAGGAGGTGCTTATTTGTTTGTAATAAAAATAATAACTTACTGGCCATGCATTACCTGCCTAGGGCTGTGCTCAGCATTTCCTAGGAAGTGATTGGGGGGAGAACACCCTGTGACTAGCCTTAGAGGAGTGGTGACTTGGGGACAGCCGTAAGAAGCGGAGTGGTTTTAGTTCCTGGATTAGGGCTATATGATATTTAATGCTTCACCAACTCCGGTGAAGGTATGGGTTCTGTGGTATTGTATCTCATGGGGGACTTTTGCTATTGCTGTAACATATTGGTAGAACTGGAATTTGAATCTGGATCTACTTATTTCCCACTGACAACCTCACAGCCATGCTGACAGGGAGGGATTAGAGCTGGATGACTCAAAGAATGTACTTAGAGATTAGTAGGAAAGGGAGAGGTCATTGTGGGCCAAATAGGAGGAAGAAGTGTGGATTGTATTTGTGGGTTAACAGTCTTACTCCAAGTTGGAGCATGATATGAAGTGGAGAGAAGAGGAGGGTGCATCCATCCTGACTGGAGAGAAGGGAGTGTCAAGAGGAGGCAGAGATCATCTTGCAAAGTCTGGGTGGGGCCAGTTAATGGAGAGCCTGAAACACCAGGATGAGGCTGATGTGTTTGATGTGGCATGGATGTGCTCAGAGCAGGTAGGAAGTGGTAGGACTGGCTATGCTGGAGAGAGGGCACTGCAGCTCATGGCAGGTGGTGCCTACTGTAGAGAAAGCAGTGGGCAACTAGGAAGTGGGGAGATAGCAAGGATGGAGAAGAGACATCATGAAAGGACCCTGATGCGGGTGTTCATAAAGATTTTACAGGTGCCACAGATGGGGCCCAGTTGATGACAGGAGTCTAGTTACATGATGTGACCAGTTCAGGGTTGAGATCCTGGATGGTGTATTTAGTTTAAATGAAGGGGGTATCGTGATGGGACACTTGGACTGATCACCCCTAATGCAGTTCTCTTACTTCTTCAGAGCCCCCATATCATGAGGATTCCCCACCAGATACAGATGCCCTAATCCCTGGAGTTCCTGAGCATCACTCGCCTGTTCAGAATCTGGATCCCCCACTCCGGCTAGATTCAAGCAACGCTCCTCCTCCAGCCCCCCGCTCCTTCTCAGGGGCTCGAATCAAAGTGCCCAACTACTCGCCATCCCGGAGGCCCTTGGGAGGTGTCTCCTTTGGCCCCCTGCCCTCCCCTGGTGAGCACTTGGGGAGTGTCCAGGGAAGGGTGAAGTTGGGGAGGCTGGAGCCACTGGTTGACGCACTGACCCTTTTCACCACAGGAAGTCCATCTTCTCTGACCCACCACATCCCTACTGTGGGAGACCCGGACTTCCCAGCTCCACCCAGACGTTCCCGTCGTCCTAGCCCCCTGACTCCCAGGCCGCCACCATCAAGGCGGGCCTCCCCTCCTCTCAGAACATCCCCTCAGCTCAGGGTGCCCCCTCCTACCTCAGTCATTACAGCCCTCACACCTACCTCAGGGGAGCTGGCTCCCCCTGGCTTGGCCCCATCTCCACCACCACCCCCTGAAGATCTGGGCCCAGACTTTGAGGACATGGAAGTTGTATCAGGACTGAGTGCTGCCGACCTGGACTTTGCAGCCAGCCTACTGGGGACTGAGCCCTTCCAGGAAGAGATTGTGGCTGCAGGGGCAGTGGGGAGCAGCCATGAGGGCCCCGGGGACAGCTCAGAGGAAGAGAACAGCCCCACTACCCGCTATGTCCACTTCCCTGTGACAGTGGTGTCTGGCCCTGCTCTGGCGCCTGGCACCCTCCCTGGAGTCCCCCGAATTGAACAGCTGGATGGAGTGGACGATGGCACAGACAGCGAGGCCGAGGCAGTCCAGCAACCCCGGGGCCAGGGGACTCCTCCTTCAGGGCCTGGAGTGGGCCGATCTGGAGTCCTCGGGGCTGCAGGGGACAGGACCCGACCTCCTGAGGACCTGCCATCAGAAATTGTGGATTTTGTGTTGAAGAACCTAGGGGGGCCTGGGGAGGGGGCTGCTGGTCCCAGAGAAGAGTCACTTCCCCAAGCACCTCCCATGGCAAATGGCAGCCAGCCCTCCCAAGGTTTGCCCCCTAGCCCAGCCGATCCCACCCGGACATTTGCCTGGCTCCCTGGGGCCCCAGGAGTTCGGGTGTTAAGCCTGGGCCCTGCTCCTGAGCCCCCTAAACCTGCTACATCCAAGATCATTCTTGTCAACAAGCTGGGGCAAGTATTTGTAAAGATGGCTGGGGAGGGTGAACCTGTCCCACCCCCAGTGAAGCAGCCACCTTTGCCCCCTACCATTCCTCCCACGACCCCCACCTCCTGGACTCTGCCCCCAGGACCCTTGCTTGGTGTGTTGCCAGTGGTAGGGGTAGGGGTAGTCCGCCCTGCCCCACCTCCGCCTCCACCTCCACTGACACTGGTGTTTAGCAGTGGGCCCCCCAGCCCACCTCGCCAGGCCATCCGTGTCAAAAGGGTGTCCACCTTTTCTGGCCGTTCCCCACCAGCACCTCCCCCAAACAAAACCCCCCGGCTGGATGAAGATGGGGAGTCCTTGGAGGATGTCCCCCAAGTTCCAGGACTTGGTAGCAGTGGGTAAGTGAGTGTCCTGAGGTTGGGGCAGCAAGCAAGGATGATGGGCAGGAGAAGGCAGCTTGTCCTTTTCATGGATTCTCCCTGCCAGGTTTAGCCGAGTGAGGATGAAAACACCGACGGTGCGAGGAGTTCTCAACCTGGATAATCCTGGGGAGGAAAGTTCTGGGTGAGTGGCTAGGTCCCCTTTTCCTAGAAGCCAGTCTGGGACCTCTGTTCCTTTTTCTAACAGGTCTTTCTTCACAGGCCCCTCCAGGAACGGTCCCTTCTGCTGCCACTTCCAGAAGCAGGTGCTCCCCGGGCCCCTGATGGTACCCCAGACCTGCTGCTTGAGTCCCAGTGGCACCACTATTCAGGTAAGGAGCAGTTTTTCCTTTTCACTGTCTTTTTCTTGTGCTCGACTTAACTAGATGACTGACACATCCTGAATTGGCCCAATTTTTAAAAAGTGCATACCAGTAGCTGAGGGTATAACTAACTTAGAGGGGCCCTGGTTTCAATTTTTAGCACCCGAAAACAAGGGAGAATATACCTAGTGGTTGTGAGCCTAAGGCTAAGTGCTATGGTCACAGAGATGCCCATGGGGATCTCAAGGCCTTGTGGCAGAAACAGACATAAAAATGATATTTTAGCTTTAATAACATTTCAGCAAAGTCCTCAAGTCCTTTGTCTGGCCTGCCCAGGGTAGCTTGGTCTGCCAGGGTCAGAGAGGTAGGTATCTAGTCAAGCTAAAGATGGATCATCTAAAGAGGGTATCATCTAAAGAGGATGACCATAGGACCCAGAAGAGGGCCAGGAACAAGAGGACCAGAAGAGAGTGGTCAAGGAAAGGGAGTGGTCATTTGGGAATCTACCTGCCATAGGAAGCACCACTGGGAGTCTAGGAACAGTGTATGGTATGAGCAGGTGGAACAGGGGTGAGGAGGATATTGTGTCACCATCCAAAATTAAAAGGTATTGGTTAATGAAGAAGCTAAAAGCAGGGCTGGGGATGTGGCTCAAGAGGTAGCACGCTCGCCTGGCATGCGTGCGGCCCGGGTTCAATCCTCAGCACCACATACAAACAAAGATGTTGTGTCCGCCGAGAACTAAAAAATAAATTAAAAAAAAAAAAAGAAGCTAAAAACAACATCAGGCACCTTGCCAAAAAGTTCAGCTAAGGATTAGGAGGGGGAGGAGGTAGGGCAGCTGCTTAGAAGTATTTAGTGTGAGGGTTGAGATGAACCAAAGGATGCTTGTGGAAGGAAAGGTGAGTGGGAGAACTTATGGTGGTTAGCTTCAAACAGGTGACTCCTGAGATGGAGGAGAAGAGGTGAGATAGGTATCAATGCAGAAATTGGGAGATGATAGGGGCGCTCAGAGTAGTTTTGATTGCAGGACTCAGTGAAGCTGGAAGTGAAGTTCTCTGTTTAAGGGCAGTCTCTCGAGAGTGGGGAGAGTCAAGTCAATTGGTGGTCAAACAGCCTTGCTTGGGATTTGTGGCCCAATCCTGTCCAGGTGTTTGGATTTTCTCATTACACAGAGATTAACTGTTGAGCACGAAAGTGGAGCAAGGTGGACTGAGACTGCTTAACTGAGAGGCTGCTTAGGGGGTCAGAGACAACATGAGGATATGGCAGTAACTGTGACAGGCATTTGTTGCTCTTAGGGACCATACCAAGTTTTGGTAGGGGAAGTAGACACACAATGCAGTACAAGTGCATTGCAGGTTAGATGGGTACTGTGAGGGAAAAATGAAAGAGTAGCTGGGCAAGAGCCCTGCAGTCAGCACTATTGTGCAGAGGTGAGGATGGGGAGCAGATAAGAGAAGAGCTAGAAGTGGTTAGAGATGGACCCTGGGGTGCTGAGTCCTGGGATGATGCGAGTCACACACACAGCAAGGGTCTGGTTTAGAGTTTCACTTGGAGCTGGGGAGGGTGTGTGGGCAGGATACCCCTGAGAAGTGATGTGTCAAGAATGTGGCCATTGGGTCCTGCTATCCTAAATCATATTCCACTCAGGCTTTTGTGCTCTGACCCTGAACCCCAGATATAATGACCAGCTCTCACCTCTGAGAGGAGAATGTGGGGTCCTAGAAGCCAGGGAAAGAATGTCTCAAGGAGGGAGGGCACACAGCTGTACCAGTGCTGCTGCTGGCACCACAGGATACAGACTGAGAGCTGGTCATTATATTTTCCCAACCTGCCAATTTTAGTGTGTCCCAGAGTCCTGCCCTTGATTTGACTATCTATACTCCCAGATGTTCTCTTCTGGCTTTACATACGCATCTATAATCTGATAGTCCCCATATTGCTTTCCCAACCCAGACCTAATCTCTGAACTCCTAGTTTGCAATCTGCTGCCTCCTTTCCTTGCCGTTTCCACCAGCAAGTTGCAGGGGGAGTTTTCTAAGTGGCAACCCAAAGCCATAATGTCCCATTTTGAGCCCTTGACCTTCACCCCAAATTTGTTTTTCTTTTTCCTCACCATTGCAGTCAGTGGCAGTTTTATCCTTTCTCCATTTAAGCTCCAAACCTCGGAATTGTCTTGGCCACAACTCTTTTTGTCACATCCGCTTCTATGTCAGCAAGTCACCTACTCTTATCTCTAAAATCTATTAACCCCTGAGAAGTCTTTTAAATACCTTATGTACAGTGTACTTGGTTCTATGTGTATGAGTATGTATGCTTGTAATACATATATATATATATATATATTTTTTTTTTTTTTGGTCCTGGGGATTGAACCCAGGGGCACTTAACTACTGAGCCACATCAACTACTGAGCCACATCCCCAGCCCTTTTTTATATTTTATTTAGAGGGTCTCACTGAGCTACTTAGGGCCTTGCTAAGTTGCTGAGGCTGGCTTTGAACTTGCGATCCTCCTGCCTCATCTTCCTGAGCCCCTGGGATTATAGGCATGCTCCACCACGCCCAGCTTACTTACAATATTTGTAGAAACTTACTGCATATAGGACTGGGGCTGTAGATCAGTGTTAGAGCACCTGTTTAGCATCTGTAAGGTCCTGGGTTTGATCCCCAACATGGCAAAAAAAAAATGCAAAACATAATTTTCCAGTATTTTTAATTTGTGTGAAAAACAATGATGATTGATATATGGGCATTTATGATAGACTGGATTTGAGTGAGCAATCTTGTGTGGCCTGCAGAGTTCAAATACTCCATGCCTCTTTGAAACTGTTCTGATGGTTGAGAAGTCCTATAGAAAAGGAACCGCAGCCAGGCACGGTGGCGCACACCTGTAATCCCAGCAGCTCAGGAGGCTGAGGCAGGAGGATCGTGAATTCAAAGCCAGCCTCAGCAATGGTGAGGCGCTAAGCAATTCAGTGAGACCCTGTCTCTAAATAACATACAAAATAAGATTGGGGGTGTGTGACTCAGTGGTGGAGTGCCCCTGGGTTCAGTCCCCAGGACCAACAAAGAAGAGAAAAGGAACTGTAGGCCCCTTAGAAAAACCCATGTTCTGGACTAGGGTGTAGCTCAGTGGTAGAAAGCTTGCCTAGGCATGTGAGGCACTGGGCTTGATCCTTAGCACCACATAAAAATAAATAACATAAAGGTATTGTGTCCATCTACAATTTAAAAAAAAATTAAAGAAAAAGAAAAGCCGGGCATGATGGCACACGCCTGTAATCCCAGCAGCTCAGGAGGCTGAGGTAGGAGGATGGTGAGTTCAAAGCCAGTCTCAGTTTAGTGAGGCATTTAGCAACTCAGTGAGACCCTCTCTCTAAATAAAATATTAAAAAAGGGTTGGGGATGTAGCTCAGTGGTTGAGCACCCCTGGTTTCAATCCTCCGTACGAAAAAGAAAAGAAAAACCAGGTTCTGGGCTGGCGGTGGCATGCTTGCCTAGGGTGTTTGAGGCCAACCTAGAGTCAATCCCCAGCACCACCAAAAAAGAAAGAAATCCTTTATGAATGTCTCATTGAGAAAATTATGTCCATTTTATAGGGCTCACTGGGCAGAAGGAACAGGAGGAGGGTGATTGGACTCCATAGTCTGTGTGCCTGGGGGAAGGGAAAGCAGTGTCTGCAGGGAGTACAGTGGGATGTTGGAGACTTTTGACTCCAGGAAGGTGATCCTTGCCCTCTTACCTGCTCATTGGGACCAGGTGAGGCCTCCAGTTCTGAAGAAGAACCTCCATCTCCAGAGGACAAAGAGAACCAGGCTCCAAAACGGGCTGGCCCACATCTGCGCTTTGAGATCAGTAGTGAGGATGGCTTCAGTGTGGAGGCAGAGAGTTTGGAGGGTGAGTTGGGAACAGTAGTGGCAGGGAAGAAAAGTGGCCCACAAGACCTCCTCCTGACTCTACTCTGGCACTGCTCTTACTCCAGGGGCGTGGAGAACATTGATTGAGAAAGTGCAAGAGGCCCGAGGGCATGCACGGCTCAGACATCTCTCTTTTAGTGGTAAGTAAAGGGTAGATCCACAGGGACTTGGGGGCTGGGATAACTCCCTGAGGGCAAGGTGGGCCTTCCAGGATTTGATCCATCATCAACCTCTCTCCTCAGGAATGAGTGGGGCCAGGCTCCTGGGCATTCACCATGATGCTGTCATCTTCCTGGCAGAGCAACTGCCTGGGGCCCAGCGCTGCCAGCACTATAAGTTTCGCTACCACCAGCAGGGAGAGGGTCAGGAGGAACCACCCCTGAATCCCCATGGGGCTGCCCGTGCTGAGGTCTATCTCCGGTGAGAGGTCTGGGAGCTCTCAAGGGTGGGAGCTGAGTCTGTAGTATTGAAACCAAGTCCTGGGAAGAAGACGCTAGGCTGCTCCAAGAGTGGTGGGGTTTTGTTGTTTGTTTTCTTTTCAGTCCTGGGGATTGAACTCAGGGGTACTCTACCAAGCCACACCTGCAGCCCCTCCTCCCATTTTTGAGACAGGCTGTTGGACAGTCTGGCCTTGAACTTGTGAGCCTCCTATCTCAGGCTCTCAGGTTGCTGGGATTATAGGCCTGCACAACGCCTGGCTCCAAGAGTTATTTCTAACATAACATTCACATCAGAAGAATAAAGCCCACCATTTCCCCTTTTGCTGTGTCTTCAACAGCATATTCCTCCTATGCTGTCAGCAGCAGACCAAGGCCACAGAATCTGTAGGCAGCATGAAGGAATGTATGACCCTCCCTTCCTCCCTACCTGCAGGAAGTGTACCTTTGATATGTTCAACTTCCTGGCCTCCCAACACCGGGTGCTCCCTGAGGGGGCCACCTGTGACGAGGAAGAGGATGAGGTGCAGCTCAGGTCAACCAGGTATGGAGGGTAAGCTGGGGTGCTGTTGGTGGTCTGAAAGAATCCTAAAGAGGGTGACCAGGGGTAAGAGAGCCCTCTTTCCTGGATTCCACACTTCTGTCTCCCACCAGACGTGCCACCAGCCTGGAACTGCCCATGGCCATGCGCTTTCGCCACCTCAAAAAGACGTCCAAAGAGGCTGTGGGTGTCTACAGGTTAGTGGGGTCGGGGGAGGTGCCCCTTGGGTGGATGGACAGGTGCCCTGGTAGGGGGCAATATGGTGTCTGGCCCTCTGCCCCCCTGAGTTTCCCCTTATCCATCCTACACGGCAGATCAGCCATCCATGGGCGAGGCCTGTTCTGTAAGCGCAACATCGATGCCGGCGAGATGGTCATTGAATACTCTGGCATTGTCATTCGCTCTGTGCTGACTGACAAGCGGGAGAAGTTCTACGATGGGAAGGTGGGCTGCACAGGCCATGGGAATGAGGTGGGTGAAGTGGGCCAGTCCTTGGGGATGAGCACCTGATTCTCTCCACCCATCTCTGTAGGGCATCGGGTGCTACATGTTCCGCATGGATGACTTTGATGTGGTGGATGCCACAATGCATGGCAATGCCGCCCGCTTCATCAACCATTCATGTGAGCCCAACTGCTTCTCTCGTGTCATCCATGTGGAGGGCCAGAAGCACATCGTCATCTTTGCCCTGCGCCGCATCCTGCGTGGTGAGGAACTTACCTATGACTACAAGTTCCCCATTGAGGATGCCAGCAACAAGCTGCCCTGCAATTGTGGCGCCAAGCGCTGCCGACGGTTCCTTAACTGAGGCCGTGGCTGCCCACCACGACTCCTCACAACTCTCTTGCCATCTTGCCCCTAGCCTGAAGGATCCCTAGTCCCTCAGAGCATCTCACTTCCACCCTCCTGTTCAGAGTGGATGTGGACATGCAGGTGGCAAGGGGCCTGCCTCTACCCTTCCAGCAATTGCCCCCTTCCTGCCCTGGGGGCCCAGGATGTAGATATTGTACAAAGGTTTCTAAATCCCTTCTTTTCTATGCACTTTTTTTATTTAAGAGGGTGGGGTCCCAGGTGGGAACCCCCCACAATAAAGTCTGTCAATGTTTGGAGAGGTGGTCTTCCCATGTGATTGGTGTTGGGGGCAGGTAGGAGCTGTTTCTTCTCCATACCCCAGCCCTTCCTGAACCAAGGAAGTACATCAGCCTCAACAGTATGTGAGAGGCCATGTAGGAATTAGGAGTAAATTGTGTGGTCTGCGAAGTTTTCAAAGCAAGAAATGCCTCACATTTTCTAATGTAGAATGCCTGTGGATGAGCTGTCTGAGGTGCAGCAGGACTGTTCAGAAAGCAGCACTGAGGTCAGCTCTCCCACATGTGGCCCTTCTGTAGGGAGGAGGCGGTGGCATGTTGGGTCTTCTTTGCCCAATTAGGATTATGCTTCAAGAAGTCCCCTTGATGAGGAACAGACAGCAAGTTGAATTCAAGATAAACTATTTTTGAGCAGTAGGCCTGGCAAATCCCAAATCAGCCAAGCTTGGACAGCACCCTTAGTGCATCTTCCCTTCCTAGGTGGGCCAGGTGCACACTTAGCTGGCCCAGGGAGGCAGATGGCTCCCTTGCTACTACCATCTCGATTAGGGCCCGCAATGGTGAGCGACTGGGCCGCAGTGAATAGGCAAAGGTGGACCAAGTAGCAGGCAGCCCATATCTTGCAGCCAGGTGTCGAGTGGTGCCATAGGCCATATATCCAGCAGGCCCAGGCTCAGGATCCAACAGCACTATCAGTTCCTCCAGCACCTCCAGTTCATCCAGGAGGCGAGACAGGGGCTGTGACTCCAGACCTGGCAGACCTGGGAAATGGAAAGTAAAAGGGAGGAAGGGGCAGACTTCTAGGTCACCCCTCACCTGTATGTGTCCTGTTTCCAACTAACCTTTGCCTGAGAGTGGAAGCAGAGATACTGTCCCTGTGGTCCTTTTCTCCAGTGCCTCCGGGGCACCTGGGAAAGGTGAGTGTAAGGAGAGGATGTAGGTGTTGGGGTCTCCACAAACCAAGCCAGGAGAGGGAAGGGAAATGGCTTTTCCCTTGCCGGGACAGTAGTATCTTTGTAGGGGGCGCAGGAGGATCACTGCAAAGATCAGGAGTAGGACCAGCAAGGAGATCAGTACCAAAGACAGAACAAAATTTGGCAGCGTGCTGGTGCTCTCAGTTGTCCATGAGAGACTGGAACTCACTGGTGAACTAGGGGCTCTGGTTTCTTGAGATGACATAGGGCAGGAGTCCTTGGAAGGGATGGGCTTCTGGGAATAAAGATTTGGGAATAAATAGGGAGTCCATGTGCCACGCCTGCCCCAACAGCTCAAGCCCCTCCCATCCTTATATCCTTCGATGGGGCTACATTCACTGTTCCATCCTGTCCCCACTCCACTCACCCCACACTACCTTAACCCAGTCCGCCTTCCCCACATCCCATCAGGCACACCACTTGGAGGTACTGCTTGGCCCTTCTGTGGGGAGGAGACCTTGTCTTAACTGCTGAAGGCCCACGCCTGCCTCTAAACAAGCCTCACAGGCCTGCCCTACAGCCCTCACCCCTTATGCGGCTTCCTATCCCCTCCCTGGGTCCAGGCCCTGCCCATCGACCCCCAAACCATGCCTCCCGCCCCACCTTGAGCAAGCCCTGACCCAGACCCTGGAGGCCGCCCAGCACCTCTTTACAACGTTGTAAGGTTCTGCTTCCACGGCTTCCCACGGGAGTGAAGGCTGCGACCCCACTGCTGCAGGGACTGCATTGCTCTGAGTTGTTGGGGTTGCAGTGTCCAGCAGGACACTTTCTGAACGGGTGCGTTAAGAAATCGCCGAAGTCGTTGAGCCCGCAGTTTTCCACGAACTCGAAGTCTAGAGGGAATCAAACGCATGATCCTGAGCGGCTGAGCGAGCCCCCAAACCTCTGCTGTATTAACTTCTCTCCTTTGCCCCATCCCAGTAAGTCCCGCCCCTTCGGCACGCACCCAGCCTAACAGTGCCCGCCCTCGCCTTCTCTTTTCACACTGATCCCGCCCCTTTCACCACTTTATATTGGCCTCTCCCCTTTTTCCTCCACCCACTCTGCACCAGGCACTGCCCATACCCGAATTCACCCACAAAAAGGCCAACCTTTCCACACAACCGCTAGCCCCCACCCCACCCCCCACCCCGCCACTAGCGGGCCCCATCTCTGTCCTCCACATAGGCTCGGCCGGCCTTGTCTTACCTGCTGAAGGCCCACGCCTGCCTCTAAACAAGCCTCACAGGCCTGCGCTACAGCCCCCACTCACCCCTTTCGCGGCTTCCTACCACCTCAAGGATTGATGCGTATACCTAGTCCGCTCCTCACCTGGGCAGGGAGGCGGCCCGAAGCGCTCTAAGCACCTGCTGCAGCACTTGCTGTCAGGGTTCCAGTACTCCAGGTGGCCGCAGTACTGGGAGGCTTCCGGCTGTGGTAAGGCCTGAGCCATAAGCAGCAAGGCGACACAGAGGAAGCGTCCGGTCCCCATCTGGGCAGGTCCTGCACACCGCAGGCTGTGGCCACAAGACTTCCAACCACAGCTCTTCTGCTACACTTTCCAGAAATCCCAGGGGAAGAAGGAAGTAGGAGAATTCCTTGCGGGGAAGGAATTCCCTGGCTTCTTTGGAAGCGGGAACCTAACCCCCACCAGAGGCCCCAGGCCAACTCCTGGTCCATTATCAGGACCCAAGAGGCCTCAAGATGGCTAAGGAGAACTCTGGATCTGGTATCCACCCTCCCTTTTTCATAGCACCTGGCTGCTGTGGAGAATATTATGTTATTAGAAGCGCTTAGAGCCAGCCAGGCCATGGTGGCCTGTAGGCCTGTTACTCAGAAGTTGCCGAGGGAGGACTGCTAGAGCCCAGGAGTTGGGAGATCAGCCTGAGCAAAATAGCAAGACCCTGTCTTGAAGGAAGGAAGAAAAATTACTTAGAAAAGTCAACCCCTTAGAACAGCACCTGGCATATAACAAATTCATTTTAAGTGTTAAGTATTACCACCATCTCAAGAGTGGTGGTCTTCAAGAACCCAGCCCTAACTCTAACTAGAGACTCCCACTGAACTACCAACCACCTCTCCCCTCCTGACCTAATCTCTTCCATGTTAGGAATCCTCCAACCTGCCATAAACAGATACCTCCCCCTTGAGGATGTCTCAAATGGAGAAGCTAAGGTTTCCAGGACAAAGGTATCCCCACCCCACCAGTACAGACCTGAGTCCAAGCCTCTCTCACATTAGTAGTTCGAAGTGCTTCTGCTGAGCGTGTGGCTGGAAGCCAGCAGTTTTCTCTCTCTCTCTCTCTCTTTTTTTTTTTTTTATCGGAAGTGTGGAAGGAAACTGCAAACCACAGATGACGCTCTAAACCCTCAGTGTGGAACTTTATTAGGTGAGGCACAGTAGAGAAAATCCTTGTTGTAAAGATTACTTAATGGACTTCTGGAGCCTGGGGAAGATGGGGCTAGAGTGAAGGGGAGTTTGAGGGGTCCTTGCCAGAAACATCTGTGACTGTCAGGGGTGAAGGGCAAGGGAGCCAGTCTTAGAAGTGGTATGCCGGTGGACTGGGGAATGGTGACAGTTCCTTTCTCGGGGGCGGTGGCCAGTATGGGACCTCAGGGGTGATCTGGGGATAGGAAGGGAGAGAACTGGGTTAGAGCCATTGGGAGTGGTGCAAAGATCCCCCACGCCTCTCTGCTCTGGGATGGGCAGGGTGGTCATTAATATAACTAGTGTTTCACAAGGTGGTTTCAGGAAAGGGCACTCAGGGATCAATCTCAGGGTTGGAGATCTAGGCTGGTCTTGGATTTGAGGTTCAAGCTGGTTTGGGGATTGAGACTGAGGTACTAGTTTTCAGATAGAGCTCACGACTATTCTTAGGGTACAAGAGTCTTGGGACACTGACTGGGATTTAGGATTAGGCTCATCTCAGGGTCCTTAGCTATAAGAAATCTTGACAGACTGGTCCCGAGTTACCTGTGCCTAGGTCACCGCCCATAGAGCTGCCGCCTGAGGTTCCATGATATGGGTCGCAGGTGCATGAAGTTGCAAAAGCCACCTTGGGTACATTCCCTGAGTAGAGGATAGATGGATACAGGAAACTTTCCTCACTGAGTGTGTTTGAGCCTTCCAGCACACACCCAAGAGTCTGGGACTCTGAGTGTCTGTCCCACCCTTAAACTACCATACCCCATTTCATACTGCTGACAGCATGACTCCTGAAAGTCGGTGACAGGAGACAGCTCAGCATGCACAGCCTGACCGTTGAACCAGAGGTTATTGAGTTCAGCCACTGCCCCCTCTGCATCTTCATCCTGCCAAAACTGGAGAAACTGGGTGGCTGTCAGCAGCAGAACTTGTGATCTTCAGGGAACTAGATAGTAGCTCTGAGGCTAGACAGGATTTAACTTAGTAATGGACCTCAAACTGTGAAGTTTCAGTGATGGTCACCAGGCATTGAAATGCTTCCATTTCAGGGCTGGGGAAAGGGGGGCTGGCAGCAAGCACCTTGACATAGACATTGTCCACGAGGTGGTCCCCCAGGCTGTCACACACATTCATCTCTTCAATCTCCCCATACTTCTCCTGCAGTTCTGTGAACACTTCCTGCATAAGACAAGGAGAAACTCAGTTAAGCTGGCAGAGGAAATCCAACCTATCCTGGCTGACTCTCACCTCAAAGAAGTTATCATAGTGTTCCTGCACCTCTACATCGCTCATGTGACCTGGAGGTGGGGAGCAGGGTGAAATCAGGAGACGTCCTTCCTGCAAGGCTGTCTGCCCTGCTCCTGTCCTGTCTAGTCCCTTACTCACAATGAGATCCATCTGCGGTTTGGGCGGTGTTCTGTGATTCCGATATAGGTTGAGCAGCACTATGGTCTGAACAGAATTTAAAGGGGGCGGGACCTGAGCTCGGAGGGCAGGGCTTCATGCAGAGAGGGAAGTACCCAAGTTTGGGAGTGGAACCCTGCACCAGAGAAGAACTCTAAGCATCATCAGTGCATCAGCGGTGCTTGCCCCTTAGAAAGAGGTGGGGGAGGACCTAGAGACAATAGACCGCCCAGAGGCACAGTCTGTCATAGGGGGGTGTGGCCAAGTCTCAGGGAGCGGGCGTTGAAAGCTAAGGGGAGGAACTTGCAGAGAGGGCCTACCAGAAAACAGCCGGGCGGTAGGCTGGACCTTAGAAATACGGAAAAGGTGGGACCTAGTGATGATGGACAGCAGAAGGGGAAGAGCCTGAAGGTGGTAGCCAGCCGGGATCCGAGTTCGGACTCATCTGGCTGAAAGTCGGTTTATTGTGAAGCCGGGAGTGTTGGTCCCCGTGCCGGCAGGCCCCGATCTTAAAGTAAAAAGAGCAGTTAACCCTGGAAGAGGTGCAAAGACAGTGGTGAATTAGGGGCCGGGAAGGTCGGACACCCCAGAAACACCGTCCCCAACCGTCCGGCTACCAAGGACCAAAGCCCTAGCCCCCAATTCTCGAGAGGACACTCCCTGCGCCTGTTCTCACTTGTCCTCATTCCCGAATATCAAAACTAAATATTCAGCCATTTTCACTCCAACCCTGTAGCTTGCCCGATCCTTACGTCACTTCCGGCACTTAGGAGCGTTGGGAAGTGTAGTTCGTCTCTGCCTCCGCACGCTTATCACGCGCTCACAAACTCCCTAGTGCGCTTGCGCATTGGAGGTCCGCGCCCCCCCTTCCACAAACACCGCCGGGAGGTTCCTGAATGCGCATGCGTACAGCGTTGCCTCTCCAAAAAGAAAGAACTACAAACTCCAGCGAAACCTGCGGCACCTCTCGCAAACGTCCGTAGTTGAAAATACCAAAGGCATCCAAGGTAAAGGAAATAAACTCCACTGGTGAGTTTTGAGTCGCTTCGCGAACCCCAATAAATATAAAGAGCTTCGTTCACTCGTCCTGCTTGCTAAAGGGAGCTGTGTGCCCTTCTTTCATCAAACCCACATCTGCATTTGTCTCTGATTTGTCGTAATAGGGGCGTGGCTGTTTGTGATCTCTGCATCTGTTACTTGGGTCTTGCCCCGCAGACCCTTAAGAGGACCCGGGTCTAGCGCAAATATGAACTTGGAGCGGGTGTCCAATGAGGAGAAGTTGAACCTGTGCCGGAAGTACTACTTGGGTAAGGGCCAATCCCTGAGGGTCTCGGGAGAAAAGAGGGGACTGAATTAGAGCGCTTGAGGGATAGAGGGCCTAGGGGCTTGGATTCGTGGGTCCCTAGGGGTAAAGCAGCTGGAAACTCCGACTCCTGGATCTGAGAGAAGGGAGCATCAGGGTCCTGAGGAAGGAGGAAGTTGAGACCTCATCCTATAAGAAGTTGAAGAATCAGATTCCTGGAACCCAGGGAGGAGCCAGGATCCCTGAGCCCCTGACAGCAGCGATCTCCCGTTGAACTAGATCTTCTGTGTGGGCTTTGGTAGAGATCCTTATTGCTTTATAACCCAGTGTGGATTATCTTCCTAGGTGGGTTCGCGTTCCTGCCTTTTCTGTGGTTGGTCAACATCTTCTGGTTTTTCCGAGAGGCGTTCCTCGCCCCAGCCTACACAGAGCAGAGCCAAATCAAAGGCTGTAAGTCTAGGGCACAGAAGAAAGGGGAAGTGGGGGTGGGGGGTGGATGCTCCAGAATTCGGGGATCTGGGAAAGAGAAGAGAGGGACGGTCAGGGTGAGTCCAAAGAGCATCTGGAGGCCAACCCTCCTCATTCCTGTTCCCCATTATAGATGTCTGGCGCTCAGCTGTGGGCTTCCTCTTCTGGGTGATTGTGCTCACCACCTGGATCACCATCTTCCAGATCTACCGGCCCCGCTGGGGTGCCCTTGGAGACTACCTCTCCTTTACTATACCCTTGGGCACCCCCTGACAACTTCTCCACAGCCTGGGGACCTGATTTCTCCCTGGATGGGCTCCTCTGCTTTAAGTTCACTTTCAAGCCCCAAAGACATGTGTCCATCACCTGTCATCTCTGTTGACATCCCCAATAAATAACCTTAACTTTTGATATTGACTTCCTGAGATCTTTGGACGTTGAAGCATAAAATGATCATTAACATTCAAAAACATTTAGTGAGTGCTTACTTTGTATCAGGTTTAGTGCTTCACACATTATATGCATTTTTCCCCCCCACTGAAAACTAATAACCCTCTGGAATAGTAAATTTCCTGTTCATGAACCCTATTTTACAGATGAGGAGCCAAGAAACAAATAACATGTCCACTTCTAGAGGGTGCTATCCTGTAATGGTGGTTGTGAATTCAAAAACATATGACTTTCTGGGCAGAGGATGTGGCCCAGTGGTAGAGCATAAGCCTAGAGTGCATGAGGACCTGGGTTTGATTCTTGGCATCACAAAACTAAACAAAAATATGAATTTCCTACTCTGGGCCCCAATATGCTCATTAGAATACAAATCAGGATGCTACCTCCTAGGAGTTTATCTAGGCCAAGACATGTGCTAAGTGGAAATTTTTCATTCTCTGAAGGAAGTGTTGTCTGCAGCAACAGAGGTGTTCAAGAACTTTCTCAGAGAAGCCTTCTTTGAACTTCCTATTTAAAATTTAAATTCCTGTCTTGCTCCCTGTTACCATTTCAAGCTATATTCTTTCTCTTATCATCAATCATTTGGAATATGTTATCTGATTATTGCCTATCTTTCATCCTCCAAAAGATAAGCTCCATTAGGGCAAGGAGTTTTGTTCACTGCAATTTCCCCAGTGCCTAATTATTTGCTAAATGAATGAGATTGTACCTGAAGTTAACATGTAGCTGGGCATCTAACTAGTGCTCCGGAAGAGGAGGCCACTCTAATTTAAGACTAGTGTTCCTTTTAGGAACCAGAGGGACTCCTACGGTTAGTTAAACCCTGTAAATAAGTAAATCGGTGTTCCCCAAACCTAACACTACAACTCCCCAAAAGCCTTGCGATGTCGGAGCTTTGGAGCTTTTGTTTCCCACCGCGCCTCGCGTGGCGAGGGCGGCGTTACAGATTGAGTCTCGGGAGCTAGGACTACACCTCCCAGGAAGCACCCCGGGTTGTCGTTGGTTTGTTTCCGGAAGCGGCAGCCCAAAAGGTGGGACCTAAGGCTGGGAGCCGTGGGGGCGGCAGCTGTCAATTGGCCAGCGAACGAAATTGACGACTTGGCTGACTAATGGGAACAAGAGACTGTGGAAGGGGCCCACCCACAGAAGGGGAAGAAGGGAGGCGGCGGCCACTGCTGCAGTCGCGGCTGGACACTGCTCAAGCTGGAGGGCCTTCCGTACACGGAGCTTACCTTTGACCTCTCCCCGCTCGCCTCTTGCCTTGATTTGTGACACTAGGCACTTTGGGGTTTTTTGTGACCCAGCTAGCCAGACTCCGAAGCCAAACCATGTTCCCGGTGAAGGTGAAAGTGGAGAAATCAGGTGAGAACCCAGAGATCGGGGGCCTGAAAGGGAGCACTGTGCTGTTCAGGGTATTGGAGGTCTGCTAGGCAGGAGTATCGCGAAAAGGCGGCTAGGTGACTTCTGCTTGCAGCCCATCTGACAATCGCGATATCAGGCATCGATCATTCCATCCCCGTCTGTGCTGACAGTAGCTTTGAGATTGAATGGTGGTGGTTCAGACAGCTGGTTTGGTAAGAGGAGGGGATTTTCAGCCGGTAACTGAGAAGGGCCCTTTTCTTGCCCCCACCTCAGTTTCTCCGATTCCAGCAGTGGTCATGTGTCAGGCGTTGTGCTGTGAATTTGAAAAATAAGGACTCTTAACCCTCACAGTCACTATATTCCAATAACCCTAGGAATAAGGAAGTGCATTGGATAGGGAAACAAGCTCAGACAGAAGAAGTCATTTTGGATTGGGGCAGAGCTGATGGGAATCCAAGACTGCCCTGATAAAACCAGTGGGGAAGCAAAGAATTCAAACAAAAATATAATAGTCGAATGACATCCGATGAATATTATTAAATATAGAAGACAGGAGCTGAGTTTGGTGGTGTAGTTCTTATCCTGTGGAGGATAAGAGAATCACTTGAGCCTGGGAGTTCAGGGCCTGCCTGGGCGATATAGCAAGACTTTGCCTTTTAAATCTTAAAGAGAGAAGTTAAGGAGATCAGGAGTGGGAGTGAGGCAAGGTACAGCAGAATGCTATGAAAATGATATTAGAGGGAACTGCCAAACAAAGGAAGTAGTTTTGAAGAAGGCCTGAAAAAGGCCCAGAAATAGAAGCCTTACCTGGTGAGTTGGGGGGACAGTAGGGAGACCAAGGGGGCTGAAGCAGAGTGAGGTAGAGAGGAGGTTGAAGCAAAGAGGTGTTCAGGGTTGACAGATCTTGTGGGCCCAGGTGAGGACTTAGGCTTTTGCTTTGAGAGAAATAAGGATCCAAGGGAGGGTTTTGAACTCAAGTGGCTTAATAAAGGACCTTTCCAATGCCAAAAAAATATTCAGACCCCTTAGGGGTCTGAACACAAATGATGGTAGGGGCTAGAGATAGACCTGTGAACTCCAGACTGAGTGAAGACTCCACCCTCTGGGGGGCGCTGTGGAGTCCTGGAGGATTCTAAGCTGGGGAAAATCAGGGTCTTGTTTTTGATTTTGATTTTGGAAGTTCCCCTGGCTACCTTGAGATACTGAGGTTAGGATCCCAAGGAAAAGAGAAGACAGGACCAGGATGGGCAGGATAGAAAGGGTGAAGGAGGGAAGACACTCAGGAGGCCAAGTGGTCAAGCCATGGGGTTAGAGAGCTGAGGCCAGTGTAGGGCCCGGTGCATAAAAAGAGCACAGGGGATGTCCAAGGGGAGGTGTCTTAAGTTGTAGGATCTACAAGTTGAGATTCAGGAGAGAAGCCAAGACTGGGACAGAGATGTGAACATGATGCAAGGCTGTTTGCTACAGTCTCAGCTGCCCCAACCCCCATCTTCAAACTGTCTCTCCTCTAAGGGATGTTGGGAATCCCTGTATCTCTCAGTCTCTGCCGGCTGTACCCTTTTAGCATGCCTGGACCAGGCAATAGTATTGGCTCTGGTGGAGATATACATACAGAGGTGACTTCTGCTTGGTACCCTTTGCCCCCAGAGTTGGAGATGGCCAAAGCCCGGAACCAACTGGATGCTGTTCTGCAGTGTCTGCTGGAGAAGAGTCACTTGGACAGGTTGGAACCTGGTCCAGGGTGGGATCATGGGGCTGGAGCTCTGGCAAATTGAAACTCCTGATCCTGGGTGGATCTGGGTGGGACCCCAGAGGCTAATTTTGGGAGAAAGGTGTCTCATGGGGAAGCCATTTGATGCAGTCACACACACACCAGGCCCTGGGAACCCTGAGCCAATAGTTCTCTTCTGCTACTAGGGAGCGGCTGGACGAGGAAGCTGGGAAAACCCCCTCAGACACCCACAACAAGTAAGCTGTTTTATAGGATCTGGATCTGAGAATGTGGTGGGTAACTCCTTTCCGCATCTAGTCCCTGGCCACTCTGCCTGCGCTTTCTCTGATACACTCCTAACCACACTACATATACAAAAACTGTGACAGAAGCAGTTTAGGTCCCCTCATGGTTGGCATCTAGAACCCCACGGTATGAGTGGGACACAAGACTCAAGGGGTCCCAGGGTGCCCTTTCAGGGGGTTTGGAGCAGGCATTTGTTTGAAGGTCAGCCTGCTAATGCCCTGTCTTTCCCCACAGAGATTGCTCCATCGCAGCCACTGGCAAAAGGTAAGGTGGCAGGGGCCCCAGCCAGTGGATGTGGTTTCCAGCCCTCACCCCTGTCTTTACACTTCCCTTCCTCACACAGGCCATCTGCCCGCTTCCCCCACCAGCGGAGGAAGAAGAGGAGGGAAATGGATGATGGGCTAGCTGAGGGAGGGCCTCAGCGATCCAGTGAGTGGGCAACCCCTAGAGGGGGTGGGCTGGGAGCCAGGGGCTACATAAGGATGCTTACTTACCTCCCACCCCCACCACCCCAGACACATATGTGATCAAGCTGTTTGACCGGAGTGTGGACTTGGCCCAGTTCAGTGAGAATACACCGTTGTACCCAATCTGCCGAGCCTGGATGCGCAACAGCCCCTCAGTGCGCGAGCGTGAACACTCACCCAGCTCACCACTGCCCCCACTGCCCGAAGATGAGGAGGTGGGATGGGTGGTGGGCCCCAGCCCAGCAGCCAGGGAGGGCAGTGGTTAGACAGGCTCAAGGGACCCACCCCAGGATGACAGGTATAGATGGGGTTTCCTGGGCTGGGCAAGGGTAGACAAGGGTTCTTAAGCTGACAGGAGAAGACAGGTATCCCTGGAGCAGACAGAGCTGACTTCCAGGCTGTTTAAGGTATCTGTCCTTCAGATATGAGTCCTGCAAGTATAGATTTCCCAGTGAGCCCCTTAAGTCTATTGTCTGGGAAAGTCAAGAAGGATAAAATGTGTACTCCCAGCCCTTTGCTCTGATTCTCTTGGGCCTGGTATGGGGTATTGTATCTCTAGGGTTCAGAGGTCGCCAACAGCAAAAGTCGTGATGTGTACAAGCTGCCTCCACCTACAGCCCCTGGGCCACCTGGAGATGCCTGCAGATCACGAATTCCATCCCCACTTCAGCCTGAGACCCACGGCACACCCGATGATGAGGTGGGTATAGGAGGCTGGCCTGAGGCTGTGGGTCATGTTGTGGGGCTCCAGTATGTACACCTGATCTCTATCCACACAGCCCTCTGAGCCCGAGCCTTCACCCTCCACACTCATCTATCGTAACATGCAGCGCTGGAAACGCATCCGCCAGAGGTGAGGTTCCCCCAGCTGGCTTCCCCCCATGACCTCTTTTTCCATTTACTGAATCCTCGCTCTACCTCATCAGGTGGAAGGAGGCATCCCATCGGAATCAGCTTCGTTATTCAGAAAGCATGAAGATCCTCCGGGAGATGTACGATCGACAGTGACATTCCCAGCTCCTCCAATAAATATCCCCCAACCGTACACTAGCGTGTGTTCCAGTCGTTTCTTCCCAGCCCAAACAAAGCAGTTGACAGTGCTGTAGCACATTTATTGGGGAGTGAGCCTAGGAAAGAATGGGGGCATGGGGTGATGGGTCATTTGGTGAGGGAATGAAAGAGTGGCCACTTGGTTGGATCCTGGAGGATGAGGTGTGGAGGGACAAAGGGACTGGAGAGTTCTAGTTAACTGAGGAGGGGGCCCGACACATCTTTGGGGAGGTTGGGGGGCAACCTATACAGTTTTGAGTTTGCAGGTCCTAGTTGGCCTGGGATAGGTGTCCCAAAGGTTGGGAATCAGAAAAGAGCTCAAGAGTCTGGGTGGCTGGATGAGGTTTCAAGTCAAAAAATGGGGTGGGGACACTGGAGTGTCTGCTTTTAGGAAAAGATCCAGAGTATTGGGGCATAGCCCTAGACTGGAGTGGGAGGTTTGCGGTCTGGGCCGTTTGGGGAGGGGTCATGCCTGACCAAGCAGGGCTACATACATCATAATCCGGTGTCAGAGTGTGTGTATGTGGATAAAATTTTTTTCAGCAGTTGGAGGGAATCTTGAGGGGATATAAGACAAGAAAGTGGAGTCATTGCTAATGGAGTCTAGGCTGGGATCTAAAAGCTGGACGGGGGTGTCATTGGAAGGGTCAAGGCTATTAAGGTTGGGTCTAGGGTGAAGGGGTCAGGACGGAATCTTGATTTGGATGGAGGGACTGTCTTGGCGCTGGGACTTCTGGCTGGGCGGAGTCAGATCGGCTTTAAGAAAAGGAGCCTAAAGCGGCACCCCTCGCAACCACGGGGTTCAGGCGTGCCTGGACCTCTATCTGGCGGCAGGCGGTGGCGGCAGAGGGGCCTGGGACGACGCAGGTGCAGCCTGGATGGAGAGGACGCCCTCAGGGGACAGAGCCGAGGTCACGGCGGCAGGATCCACGCCCGGTGGCAAGCGGTAGCGACGGTGGAACTCGCGAGCGATGAATCCGTGCTCGTCCTAGAGGGCAGAGAGGCTTCAGCTGGCCCGCCCCTTCCCGCAGGCGCCCCACCCCTCGCGCCTGCGCACGCCTTCTGCTCCAACCCGCCCGCGCTCACGGGGCGCTCTTCATGGCGCGCATGCACCTCCACGTGTTCGCCCACCACCTTGACAGCAATTTCCTCCGGCGAGAAGTGCTTCACATCCAGCAGCACCGAGAAATGACCGGGGTCTGTCGGCACCTGCGAACAGCGGGCGCGGGGCCGGGTGGGACTGTCATCAGAAGGGGCCGGGATCCCCAGACCCGGCGAGGCCCCACCCCTGTCGGCTCCATAACTACAGCTGACTCTGGGGAGTCCAGTTCCCTAATGAGAGTCAGTGAGGACCTCGTAACCCACTATAACGGGTATCCTCCCATCCCCTCTAATCACTGGATTCCCCTCACACAGAGAGTGATAAGGTTCCCTTTTCCTGCAAGGTCAGGTCCGAAGCCATCCTAAGGCGAGAAAGCTTGTCCCTTCCCCCAGTGTCAAACTCCATAGTCACTCTGCCCCCGCCCCAGCAGTCCTAACTCTCCACCCCCGCCAGAAATTGTCAAGATGCCTCTAACCACAAGTTTCCAGAGTCCTTCTAAGCCCTCCAACTCGGGTCACCTAACCTCCTGCGCTCCCAGCAGTTTCTGGTACCCTTCCCCTGCTTCAGGGTGGCCAAGATGCCCTTCATCAAATCACAGGATCCTTTCTCTCCTTTACCTCTCCAGGAGACATCCGGGGAAGCACACACAACCTCCAAACTAACAACAACAAAACTAACAACCCTGCAACCATTCAAGAATCACTGCCTGCCCTTTCCCCCAGATTCCCTGGTCACCGGCATCCTTCAGAGCCAAGACTCCCCTCCGAGCGACCCAGCCCTTCCACTCCCCTTAGAACTACGAGTCAATCCTCCCACCCCCGCCCCTTCTGAGTGATGGGGATCTCGAACTCTCTTCAGCAACCCGATTCCAAACTGAGGGAACTCCAGAAACCCTGGGTGGTCGCACTCTCCACTACGCTCAAAGTCATCCCAGCACCCCCTCGGGGTGACCCAGACCTCTGGCTTTGAAAGTGGTCGAGTTGCCCCCTCCCCCGTGCCTGGCACCTGGGCGGTGGGCAGCGCCACGCTGGGGGCGCGCAGGTAGTAAGGGGCGAATGCAGCAGGACAGAGCGCAGCCAGCTCCGCCTCCAGCAGCCCCTCGCCGAAACGCTGGTCAAAGAGGCGTCCGGGAGTGGAAATTCCCGGCAAGGGGGCCGAAGCGCGACGCAGCCAAGACGGCTGCACAGGCACCGGGATTTCCATCTTGTTCCTCCACCGCCGCCCTGGATCCCGCAGTGCCCCTGCATGCACAGGCGCTGATTTATAGTGCGTCTTGTGCCGGCCCCTCCGCGGGCCTCTCGGGGACACTGGGACCGTGGCCAGATTCGGCCATTAAGAGCCTTATTTAGAAACCCCAATAATGACTTGGCTATTTATTAAGCGCCTGCTGGATGCTTGGAAAGGACGCCAGGAAAATGTCATTAAGATTCTTCAGTATCTTGAAAGGGAAACTAAGGCTAAGAGGGCGGAGCCTTGAAGAGTATGGAGAACACAAAGTAGCAGTTGGGACCCAGAGACGAAAAGTCCACCAAAGAGTTCTCAGTTCTCTTAACCCACCACCACCCAGCTGGCAGCTCTGAGGATGACGCAGATGGAGGTCTTAGGAGCAGATTGCTGGAGAATGCAGTAGCCGGGCCAGGCTGTCAGAAGGACACAAAACAGACCCTACCCCCATCTTCAGCCCTGCCTTGGGCCCAGCCCCCCAGCAGGCTGGGCCTAATTCTGTGCCTCTGACTCAGCTTCGGGTACACAGAGGCCCGGGGGCGTGAGCACTAACACTCCAGTCTGGCCCCCCAGGGGCCTCGCGCTGGGGCCCGAAATAGCTCATTTTGATCCCGCTACCTGGGCCAGGAGCCCGGGCCTGGCAAGAGGTGCAACAGCTGCTCTGCAGCAAGAGGGAAATTGTTGGATGACCATCAGGGCGGTCTGACTGGCCTGATGGAGGTTAGAAAGGAGAAAGAGTACCCGATTACCCTTTCAACGGGTAGAACACATTGGACTCGGGCGGGGAAGAACTTTCGGCTTCCACAAGAAGGGGCGGTGTGACAGCAGGACTGCAGGAAAATAAGAATCCTTTAGAGCGCCTCCAACTCCAAGCCCATTCCATTGGTCCACAGTCTTGCCAATTATTGCTGTACGCTCCAGGTTGTCCAATCAAACGCGGTCTCTCAAGCAGGCCAGCGTTATAGACAGTCGGTGAAACACCTCCCATTAGCCCCTTTCCAACTTTTATTTTCCTGTCTCTCATTGGTCGCCTTGGAGGCCGCTCTCTTCCAGAGCGGGCACTCCCAAAGAGGGGCGGGGCTGATGGAGCATTGCTAAGCGACAAGATGCGCACTGGGTTTGTCGGGTGAAGAAGCGGAGCTGGCACAAGCGCCCCAGAGTAGCTGCAGGATGGACCGTGGGTGAGGCTGATTATTCTTCCCGAGATCACAAGAGGTTTGGGAAGGGCTGAGGGTGAGGGTAGCACCAGTTTATGCTACAGTCCAGAGTGTCGGGTTCAACCGCATTAAAACTACAACTTCCAAGATGCTCCACAGCCTTTGGCCGCCCCAGCCTTGGACTTCACAGTCCCCGGTATCCCTAAATGCCTTATGTTCTTTTCTCTGAGTACCTGTAAAGGATTATTTCCCTTAAGGTCTTCTAAGAAGACATGGAAATTGAGTTTTTAAATTTTGAAATTGCCCTAGACACCCAAGGGTGTTGTGTTTGAACTTTCTTGGTTAGGCGGAGCCTAGTGAATCATGGGAATTGTAGTCCATTTCCTAGTGTCCTCCAAGGGTTTATGGGAAATGTACGGTGTACGGTCTAGTCCCGGGTCTTTTGTTGTTGTTGTTCGTCTTTTGTTTGTGTTTTCTCTACCAGGTATGGGGTGGTGGGGGGGGAGGGGCGGGAACTCAGGTGTTTTAACCACCTGAGTTACAGTACCCAGTCTTTTTTTTTTTGGAGACAGGGTTTTGCTAAGTTGCAGAGGCTGGACTGGAACTTGCGGTCCTCCTGCGCGTAAGCACCACCATTCCCAGCCTAATCACGGTTCTTAACCGTGGGAAATGTTTAAGGAGATAGAAATTATAATTATCCTGATATGATCATTATACATTGTCTACTTGTATTCAGTTATCACACTGTACCTCAAAATGTGTACAATTAGTGTGTGTCAAAAAAAAAAAAATTAAAACAGGCCGCAGACCACATTTTGCCTTTAGGCTGCAGTTTTTAAAAAATTCACCTGGGACAATGGGAAAAAGATAGGATGCCTAGCCCCACTTCCTGATATTCTGATTCTGTCAGGAGTAGGAACGGCTTGTTTTTAATTTTAAACACGCCCCCACCCCCCTCCCACCCCCACCAAAAAGTGGATCCAGAATTGAGAACCACCAACAACTGGTTCCTAGGTTTTTCTGTGGCTCTCCAAAGGCTCATGGGACTCGTGGCTCCACTATCATTATCTTAAATGTGCATCAGTGCTTCATGGGAATTATAGTCCATCTCTTCCAGGAATCCATGAGAATTGTCTGTTCTGCCCTCTTCTTCCATGCTCTGCCTTCCAATCCCATTCTTTCCTTGCAGCCTGTCAGTTTTCTCCATCCAAGAAAGCCCCTTTGGAGATGCTTCCCTGGGTGGAGGCCACGATTGGCCATCCCAAAGCCAGACCTGGCAACCCAAGGTGAGGACTGCCCACAGAGAGTAGTACCTCTAGTATCGAGGGAAGGAAGGCTTATATGGAGAGATGGAGATGAGACATTAGGAGAAAGTCCCTCCTTACCTCCCCATAGCCTTCCCTTGTACAGCTCTCTACTGCTTATATCCCCCATCGTTCCCCGAATCACCTGAGGTTGCTAACAGTGATAATATTGTGGGATTTGCTTCCTCCCCTCTGAACTGAGACTTCACGTGTATCTTTGTTTCCTACAGGAAGGACCCTTCGAACCTCACTTTTTTCTTTTTGTGTCCTCCCCTATCTTAGACTCTGAGCCCATCCAGGTCCCAGAGATCCAAGCTCCCACGAGCTCCTAAGGCTGCAGCCAACTCCCCTGAACATTTGGAAGAGTCCTGGCCATCCAGTTCAGGGACCTCTTCCCCATCCAGCACCACTGAGAAGGCCTCTCCACCACCTACCCTGATTGACAGTGGGGATTCAGTGATGGCCAAGTAAGTACCAGAAACCCTGAAGGGAAAGGAGAGTTTGGGTCAGGGGGAGGGAGAAGGTAATAATCATCGAAGGCAGACTGTTTATACAGTGCTCTTATAGGGCCAGGTGCTTCATGTGTGTTATGGAGGGCTCTGAAGTTCAGCTGTGTGGGTTCAAGTCCCAGCTCTGTCACTTACTCTCTCTGTATGATCTTGGCCTCAGTTTTTTTTTTAATCTTTAAATTGGGGATATTGATAGCACATACCCCTAGGGCTATTTTGAGCTTTCAGTGAGTTACTATATCAAATGAACACTTGAATTTGTAGGTTAAGGATCAGCTGCTGTAATAAAGAGTCTAAATTAATTATGGCTTGAACAAGTTTGCATTTATTTCTCCCTCATCTAATGGTCCAGGCAGAATCAACAGGGCTGATATGGCAGCCTCTGCTTGAGGTGTCAGAGATATGGGTCCTTCTGTCTTACTGCTGTTCCATCCCTGGACTGTGTTCTTTCCTTCATGGACCAAAATGGCTCCCAACTGAATCGACTTTCTAGAATTGCATCTCTTCATTTCATGTTTGTCAAGTATCTAGTCATGAGATCACAAGTCACATGGCAAATGTAGTCCTTAGAAGAAGTGACTACGTATCCAACAAAAATTGCATGACTGGGCCCAGTGTATTGTAACTCAGTGATAGAGCTCTTTCCTGGCGTGCAGGAGACCCTGGGTTTGATTCCCAGCACTGCCAAATAAATAGATCAAATAAAATTAACACATAAGAAAGGAAAAAAATATTGAAAGACAACTACTTGCCTTTAGTGGTTAGATGGAAAGCAGGGTTTTGTTGATTCTGTGTTGTTTGGGGGTTTTTATATGTGTATGTGGTACTGGAGGTTGAATCCAGGTGTCATGCATACAAGGCAAGTTCTCTGTCACTGAGATACATGCCCATCCCTTCTTTATTTTATTTTGAGACAGGGTGGCCTCAAACTTGGGATCCTCTTGTCACATCCTCCCAAATATCTGAGATTAAGGTGTGTGCCACTACCATGCCTAGCAAAAAGCAGGTTTGGTTTTTGTTTTTATGCTGGGGATTGAACCCAGAGGCATTGTACCACTGAGCTACATCTCCAGCCCTTTTTATTTTTATTCTTATTTTTATTTTCAGACAGGGTCTCACTAAATTGCTGAGTCTAGCCTCAAACTTGAAATTCTCCTGCCTCAGCCTTCCAAGTCACTAGGATTATAGGCATGTGCCGCATGCCTACCAGCTACCACTTGATTTTAGAATGAACATAGCTTAATCAGATTTTTTTCTTTTCCTTTTTTTATGTGTTCTTACGTGACAGTAAAATGTATTTTGGTATTTCATACATACATGGAGTCTAACTTCCCATTCTGTGGTTGTACATGATGTACAACCAGTTACTCTGGTTGTGTATTCATATAGGAACAATGGGAAAGTTATGTCTGATTCATTCTACTCTTTCCCGTTTCCATCCCCTCTCCCTTCTTCTCACTCACCTCTGTCCAATCTGGTGAACCTACACACACACACACACACACACACACACACACACACACACCCCTATTGTGAGTCAGCATCCTCATATCAAAGAGATCATCCGCTTTTGATTTTTTGGTATTGGCTTATTTCATTTATTGGGATAGTCTCCAATTCCATCCATTTACCAGCAGATACCATAATTTTATTCTTCTTTGTGACTGAGTAATATTCCATTGTATATAAGTACCACATTTTCTTTATCCATTCATCTGTTGAAGGACACCTAGGTTTCATAGTTTAGCTATTGTGAATTGAGCTGCTATAACATTGATGTGTCTGTGTCGCTGTAGTGTGCTGATTTTAAGTCCTTTGAGTACAAACTGAGGTATGGGATAGCTGGGTCAAATGGTGGTTCCATTCCAAGTTTTCTGAGGAATCTCCATACTACTCTCATAGTGGTGGAAACCAATTTGAAGTCCCACCAGCAGTGTATGAGTGTACCTTTTCCTCCACATTCTCCCCAACATTTATTGTTACTTGTGTTCTTGATAATTGCCATTCTGACTAGAGTGAGATGAAATCTCAATGTAGTTTTAATTTGCATTTCACTGATTGCTAGGGTTGTTGAACATTTTTTTCATACATTTGTTGATCGATCTTATTTCTTCTTCTATGAAGTGTCTGTTCAGTTCCTTAGCCCTTTTATTGATTGGGTTGTTTAGTTTTTTTTTTTTTTTTTTGAGTCCTTTATACATACTGGAGATTAATGGTCTGTCTGAGATGCAGGTGGCAAAGATTTTCTCCCATTCTCTAGGCTCTGTCTTCATATTCTTGATTGTGTCCTTTGCTGTGAAGAAGTTTGATACCATCCCATTTATTGCCAATTGATTTTATTTCTTGGGCTTTAGGAGTCTTGTTGAGGACTATGGTTCCTAAGCTAACATGATGAAGATTTGGGCCTACTTTTTCTTCTATTAGGCACATTGCCTAGGTCCTTGATCCACTTTGAATTTTGTGCAGGGTGAGAGTCAGGGTTCTAATTTCATTTTGTTACATATGGATTTCCAGTTTTCCCAGCACCATTTGTTGAAGAGGCTATCTTTTCTCCAATGTGTGTTTATGGTGCCTTTCCAGTGTGAGATAACTGTATTTTTGTGGGTGTTTCTCTGTGGCTGCTATTTTGTACCATTGGCCTTCATGTCTGTTTTGGTGCCAATACCATGCTGTTTTGTTACTATAGCTCTGTCGTATAATTTAAGGTCTGGCATTGTGGTGCCTCTGAAATAAGTTATTTTTAAATTTTTAATATTGTGGTACTGGAGATTTCACCCGTTTTTTAGCTCTCCTCACATCCCCTACCTCCCATCCTCTAATGCTTGCAGGTATATAAACAGGTTCCGCCAAGCTCAGCCCACAAGTCGAGAGGAACGCCAGCCTGTAGGCCCAACCCCTGATGACTTTTGGTGGCTTCGGCCAGAGTCTCCAGATCTCAGCAGTCAGCATGCAGCAGGTACCTCCTTGCGCCCATCCACCCCCAGCCTAAAATCCTTCCTGATCAATGACCCCAGCAACCACTCCTTCTGGCCCCTTCACTCAGTTGAGGTTTCTCATCAGGAGCCCATGAACGGAAAGGAAAACTCAAAACAGCAATTCTCGCTCCCAAGGTGGCCAGCGCATCCCAGGCTGAGGCTCCACTTCAGGAAATAAAGCAGGTGACCTCCTCATTCACTCCCTCTTCTGTGTGCCTCAACTATCAGCACCAGTCCTGAGACAGAATTAAAGCCATTCCCCAATTCAAGGAAGCTTAAACCTTAAAAGGAAGATTTTTTTAAAAAAAATTTATTTTGTTGAGTGTAATTGCAAGCTCCAAAAGTAGATGCTTTTAGGTGTGGCCAGATCAAGGTGTTTTGGACAATATTAAGAGGAACTCAGCTTTTTTGGTTTTGTGTTCCTCTGCTGGGTTCTATCTCAGGCAGGCTTTCCCCTCACAGTAGCCAACATGGCCTCCAGCAGCTTAGGCTTCTGAGTACTAACTCAGCGACTTTAATGGAGAGTGGAGCTTTTCCATTAGCTCCATCCCAAACCCCAGGACTCTCTCTTATTCACCCATCCTAAGTCAATTGCTGTGAACCAGAGGATAGAATGCTTTATTTAGTCAGGTTCCCTCAGGAAAGTTGGTTCAATCCTTCAACAGTAGTGACTTGCAAATGAAGGGTGTGGATCCAAGAGGAAATCTGGGTCTCTATTCCCTGAGGAAATTGTAAGCTGCCACTTGAGGTACCAGGTGGAGTAGAAACCTGCACTTGAGCCCTCTGTCCAGAGCCCTTTTCCCAGCAGCCTTTGTGGTGGGGAGTAGCCTCTGACCCCTCTCATCCCACAGAGGCTCAACACATGGAGCTCGTCGCTGCTGGACCTGGAGACGCTAAGCCTGCAGAGCAGAGCTACCAGGCTGCTCAAACGCAGGTGCTTCCCCTACCTCCTCACCCTTCCCACTGCTCCAGCCACAGCCAAGCGCACTGCCTCGGAGACATCCAGTGCCTCACTTCTGCCTTCCCCTTGCAGCAAGGCCTCCATCTCCTCCTCCTCCTCCTCCCTCAGCCCCAGTGATGCCAGCAGTTCCTCCTTCCCAGCCAACTCAGATGGCCTCTCTCCCTTTTCCATGACCTTCATCCCTGACGCCAGCAAGGGCTCTGGCTCCAGAGCACCTGGTAAGTGGTGAGAGGCAAGGATTGAGGGCAGCCTGGGTTCAAATCCCATCTGCTGCTTACCCGCTGTGTGACCTTGTCCTCTCTGGGCCTCGTTTCCCCAACTATGAAACAGTAGTGACAGTTCGATCCCTCTCCTCCAGGTGTGGTGAGGATGAATTGAGTTCACTTAGCACAAGTCTGTCAACAGGAGCTGTCATAGCTGGGTATGGGGGTGCACACCTGTAATCTCAGCAATTTGGGAATCTGAGACAAGAGAATTGCAGGTTCAAGGCCAGCCTGGGCAACTTAGTTGAGACTCTGCCTCAAAATTTTAAAAAGGGCTGGGGATATAGCTCAATGTAAAGCACCCCTGAGTTCCATGCCCAGTACCAAAAACAAAACAAAGCAGGAGTTATCATGAGTGTGAGAGACCTAACGTTCTTTCTGCAGTGCGGAACACAAGCTCCAATATCAGGCGGCTTTTTGCAGATTCGGTACCACATTGATTTAACAACAGAATCTGACCTATGAGGCTATTTGTAGTCCGTATTGATCACATTTAGCGTTAATACTATACATAATTCTTGGTGAATGTATATTACATTGAACCATAGGGAATTTTCATTTTTATAAATAAAAGATAGGTGAATATTGCCATTCTGTATGGTTCCACTATATTTCTTTTTTGGGGAGGGAGGATATGAGGGATTTAACCCAGGGATGTTTTACCCCATTGAGTTAAATTCCCAACCCTTTTTATTTTTTATTTTGAGACAGGGTCTTGACAAGTTGCCTAGGTCCTCACTAAGTTGCCCAGGTAGGCCTCAAACTCAATCCTCCTGCCTCAGACTCCCAAGTCACGCTCCAGTGCCTGGCTTGGTTCCACTATATGTCAATATGTTTGAGTCTGATATATTGCCTCAGACCCATGTCTATGCTATACATATATCATGCAATTTGGCTAAAGTATGCAAACTTTGGAACTCCAGATCAATTTCAGAAATGGGATGATAGACCTAGGTTACTATTACTACTGTCCCAATTGTTACTGTTATTTTGTGCTCAGAATGCTATCTTGGTCTCACAGGGGTCCCCTGATTGGGTACAAGTAAGCAGAAGTTAACAGAGGTGTTCATGCATGTTGCATGATCCTACCCAAGGACTCACCTATCCAGTTCTTCACTCTTTCTAAGCTTTGTCTTTTATTCATCTCTCCCTCCTGAGCCTCAGTTTTCTCATTTGTAAAATGGGAATAAAATTAGTACCTACTTCATAAGTTATTTTGCAGTTAAATTTATTCAACTCATTTACATATTGAATCCTACCATGTTTGAGGCTCTGTGAATAGGATTGAGGATTTCACAACAAACTATGAATACATGGTCCCTCCTTCAAAACCTTCACGGCATAGTGGATGTGGAACAGAGAATCACCACATAACCCTCCCATATATAAGTAAAACATGCAGAAATGAAGGATAGGCAGGAGAGTACTGTGGAACTAGAAGTCAGGGAGGGCTTCCAGAAGGTGCTAGCTAAGTGGAAACCTAGATGAGGAAGGTGAGATGAACAGAGCCTTCTAGCATATACAACTGACTGAAGTGAGAGGGAGCGTGGTGCAGACAATAGACCAGAAAAGGCAAGAGCCAGGATCAGACTAGCATAGGAGGGAGAGATTGGCAGGGCACCTTGAATGCTGGGCCCTGGAGGCATGGGGAGGCATCTGGTTGTAATGTTTAGATTGGAGATCCTCAAGAGAGGTTGGAGCATGGAGAGGATGAACTTTCTTGGGTGTTAGCAGACTTCCTCTGGCTTCTGTCTATATCCAGTGAGAGAAGCTGCTGGTTTGAAGTGGGCCAGAACTGAAGAGTGCAGTGGAGGGAAGTGTCCAGGTTAAAAGTAGAATTGTAGGATGTAGTAGGGGTGATGGGGGTGGTTCCTCCGCTCTCTGTGCAGCATCAAATGATAGGGCTTCTGAGAGATCATGGTAGCTCTACTGATAGGACAAATGAAATTATGCCCAGGGTGGTAGAAATAATGTCTGTTTGCCCAGTGGAACAAAAATACGCCCTGCCCCCCCCTTTTTTTAGGTATAATTAGCTTGCTGGCAAACAAACCTTATTTATTTATTTACTTTAGTTGTAAGTGGACACAACTACTTTTATTTTATTTTTATGTGGTGCTGAGGATCGAACTTGGTGCCTCTCGTGTGCCAGGCAGGTGCTCTACCACTCAGCTCCAGTCCCAGCCCCCTGGCCCTGTCCGTAATCATTACCATTTCCCCAGTACATAGTTGGGGACTGGGACAGGGCACAATAAACAGTTCTTTTTGCATCGTGTCTCAAATATTGATTGCACTGAGCTCTATTCTTCACAGTAGGGCAAGGGTAATGGACAAGACAGACAAAAATCACTCTCCTTACATAACTGGCATTGTGGAAGGAGAGACAAACCATAATTAAGCTAGAAAATACCATTCAGTATGTTAGAAGAGGGTAAGTGAAAGGAGAAAAATGAAATAGGACAGAGGACAGGGAATAATAGGGCTGGTGGTTGTTGCACTTTTGAATAGGGTAGTCGGGGAAGGTCTCACTAAGAAGGTAACATTTGGACAAGACACAGAGCAGGAGAGGGAATGAAGCATATGATACATGAGGGAAGACCAGTCCAGACAGAGGGAACCACCAGCACTCAGTGGCCTTTGCCTTTGACCAATAGGGAGGTACAGCCAGGGCAGTGTTCATAACCAGGAAGGCCCTGGATACTCAGGTATTCACAACCTGCCTCTGGCTGTGAGTCGGGCACAGATTGGGAGGACAGGAGAGCAGGGGTCCCAGGCAGGAGCCGGTGGCAGTCACTATGATAGTCCAGGTGGGGTGAGTGGGGCTGGACCAGGGTGAGGGCAAAGGAACTGTTCAGTGCTGTAACCCCCATATCCAGAACACATCTGCATGGCATATAGTAAAAGCTCAGTAAATATTCATTGGATGATTGAAGAACTGAAAAATGATGGATGGCTCTCTCCTCTGACCTTGCCCCCTCCCCACTTCCCACTCCAGAGAGGAGCTGGCATTACTGAACAGCCTGTCTGAACAATCTTCTGGCACAGAGAAGAGTGTCTGCACAGGCTGTTGTTTGGTGGCTGATCACCTGACTCCTACCTCTCCTCTGTTTCCCTCACAGCAGCCCCGGTACCAGCCCAGGCCCCTACCCCTGCTCCAGCCCCAGCCCCAGCCCCAGCCCCAGCCCTCGCCTCCCCCCAAGAACCCCTTCGGCCAGAGGATGACATTTTGTACCAGTGGCGGCAGCGGCGGAAGCTTGAACAGGCCCGAGGAGGTGAGGGGGATGGAACCTGGGTGCTGCCCCGGACCCAAGCCCTCGGCACTCGGGTGAGTTGGAGGAAGGGGGAGACAGGGGATTGTAGGACCCTCTACCCTCTTCCCCACCCTCTTACACCCCTCTTCCCATCTGTCTGCAGCCCTCTCCTACCCCTGCTGTGACAACCCAGCCTAACTGTGACCCCATGGGAGGCAGTGTGGCCCAGCGTGGTCCCCACGAGGCCTTGTATGTGGAGAGGCCTCCTGTTCCCCCAGGGTCCTCTCCACACATCATGTGGGCCCCCAGCCCCTATAGCTTCTTCTGGGCTCCACAGTCCAGCCCCTGGGTATCTGTTGCGACCGTTCCTCCCACGCTGCTGGCTGCCACACAGGCTCCCTTGGCCTCTACCCTAGCTACCCCCGTTCCCACTCCGGTACCCTCAGCCTCCATCCCAGTGCCCTCAGCCTCCACCTTGGCTCCCCTGGCCTCCACTCCCATGCCCCCCACTACCCTCCAGGGCCCGGGCCCTCCCTCCCCTGAACCAAGCAGCCCTGCCCAGCAAGAGAAGCTGGGCCCCAAACCTCGGAGGTCCAGAGCTCTGCGCCCAGAAGACTCTGGCGAGGGGCCTGACCTGCAGCTCAGGGGCGCCTTGGGTCAAGTAGTGACAGCTCGGCTGTTCCCTGACTTCCTGGAAGACACACCCCCTCGCCTTGAGGGCCCACCTCCAGCGGCCACTGAATCTCAAAAAGGCAAAGTCACACACCCACAAGCCAAGGTTTCGCCCCCTTGCCCAGAGGTCACGCCCGCTCCCTCTGACCCTCACTGTCGGTCAAGGGCCCGGGCTCGTAAAGCCAAGGCCACGCCTGCTCCAGTGGGGTCAGTGCTTCAGAAAGTTAAAGCTACTTGCTCTGCTGAAGCCGAGTGTCCACAGCCCAAGGCCCCACCACCTCCAACTGAGGAGGCGTCCACACTCTCCAAGGCTCCGCCCCCAGAGTTCAAGGCGGGGCCTCTTGAGGCCATGGCCACGCCCCCACCAGGGGACCTTCAGCCCCCAGCAGAGGACTTGCTCTCCCAGGCCACGCGACTTCTGGAGGCTGCAGAAGGTGAGCGCGTTGCTGGGGCCTCTAGGATCTTGGCGTCTGCCTCCTTGGAGTCCTGTGCCCCAGAACTCACTCTGTACCCACCCACCCAGACTCAGATGGCAGCGAGTTCCAGGAGGACCCCGTGCTGCGGGTGCTAAGAGCTCAGAGGGCAGAGCTGAGGCTGCAGAAGAGGTAACTCTCCGTCACTGGGATCTGTGACACTGAACTCCTGAGTCCTCTGAGACCCGGGCTGGATACCCGACCCCCACCCCATCTACATTCCCAGAACCTCATCCACTGTTCCAGACCTGATCCTGAGCTGCCTCTACTTCGCCTTCTCCAGGAAAGTGGATTCCCAATTATCCATCCTGTTGGACCATGCTGAAGACCCAGGATCGTGGTTGCCTCCAGCCAGGTCACCCGCAACATCATCCCCACGGAGGCGGCTGCGCAGGGAAGGAGTCTCTCTTGAAGCTAGACGACTTTGAATTGTATACAATCTATTTTTCCCAATGAAACTTGTTTTTCCAGGTTCCTCTTTGTCTCTGAGAAATGGATTATTGTGAAATGGCCAAGGGTTGTGCCAATTTAAGGAAATGTCCCTCCCTCTCTATTCTGACCACTGAATCAAAATTTATTTTCTGGTTTCATCTGGGCTGGGGAAGTCTGGGCAAGTCTGAGACCTAATTTATCTGACTTTAACTCAGGAGTGGATCTTTTTGTCTCAGATGGACAAAGGGACTGTCCTCTAGGTATGAAGCTAACTAGGGTCACCCAAGCATTGACCAGTAGTCGATATCCTGCTTGTGTCAGCCACAGCCTTTGATGCAAGTGATCCTTCCCTCCTTGAAGTACTTCTTCCTCTGCTTCCAGAACCTTCTCATTACCTGTTGGCTCTTGCCTCTTTATTGCCCCAACGTGTCAACTTTGGTGTCTCCCAAGGCCCTGGCTTTGACTTACCTATCTACACTCTCTCCTAGGTGCTCTTGTCTAGCCTAATGGCTATAAACTCCATCAATATTCTGATAGCCCCTAAATTTCTATCTCTGGCCTAGAATTGAGTTTCTACATTGCGTTGCCTGCTCAACATCTCCACCCAAAGGTCTAAGAGACTTCTCAAATTCCATAGGTCCTCAAATTCCTGAGCTCCCAGCCTCCCCGCTAAACTTGCCTGTCTTTTTCCTCAGCTCTGCCCTTTTAGTTGACAAGCCAAAGCCTTATAGTTGACCTTGACTCTTCTTTCTCTTCCACCTACAGTCAGTCAGAAAATTCTGTCATTTCTAGCTTTAAAATTGTCCAAAATTTAACCCTCTTCTTCCACTGCCCTCACCTCAATCTAGGCTGTCACCACCTCCTACCTGGACTATTGAAAACTTATTATTAAACATATTGGGGCTGAGGTGGTGCTCAGTGGTAGAGGACTCACCTAGTACCTGTGAGGCACTGGGGTCAATCCTCATCACCACATGAAAATAAACAAAAGTATACATACATAGAGTATAACTTTTTAAAAAATGTATGTGTATTTTTTGGGGGGGGCAGGTACCAGGGATTGAACTGAGGGGCACTTAACCACTGAGCAACATCCCCACCCCCTTTTTATGTTTTTATTTTGAGACAGGGTTTTGCCAAGTCCTTAGAGCTTTGCTTAAGTTGCTGAGGTTGGTCTGGAACTTGTGATCCTCCTGCCTCAGCCTTCTGAGTCACTGAGATTATAGGCATGTGCCACCACATCTGGCTTATGTGTTCTTTGATACACTTGCCAGGAGGTAGTCTACATTCCTTCCCTTTGAAACAGCCACTCAACCAATAGAGTACAGAGGAAAGGATGCAGCTTAACTTCCAAAACTCAGAAAAGATGATATCATCCATTTAGTTTCCTTTGGCTCCCTCTCTGATCCTTGTTTTAGAGTCCATGTTTAAAAAAATAAACCAAACTGATTTACCATGCTGGGGATGGATTACACACTTATCAAACTCAGTGAATTTTATTGTAGGTACAGATTTACCACAAAAGAAAAATAAAGATATGTGTGCTTAAATATTTAGGGGACAGTATACCAACATATGCAATTTATTTTAAAATGCATCAAAGATTAATTGAATTGATGAATGAATAAAGTAACAGATGTGAGATAAGACAAATAAAATGAAATGTTAATGGCAAGATCTAACTGGATATGTGGATGTCCTCTAAAATTTTTCAATTTGCTATAAGAAAATTTTTATAATAAAATGATGGAGAATATATGACCAAGATTGTTATATCTGTCTATAAAAAAATAAAAGGTGGGTTAGGATGGATTTCTAACAGCAGCTCTGTGTGTCAGAAACATGATTTCCTGACTTTTTGAACAAACCATACATTTAAGGGAAATAGACGAGGATAATAACTGTTTAGACATAAGGAGAAATAAAGAGATGTTTATAGTAGCAGAATCTGGTCTAGTTGAGAGAGCTGATTCGTAAAGAAATACACTTAAGTTGAGCCACTTAAGAATTAGCTAATTCACAAGGGACTACCATAATTACTACTGCTGGGTAAAAAACTAACCCCAAATCTTAGTGGCAGAACACAATCATTTCATTATGCTCATGTATTCTGTGAGTCTGGAAATTTGGAAAGGACAAAGCTGGGAATAGTTTATCTCTGCTCTCTTCCCATGAAACTCAAGAGGTGGCTTAACAGCTATGGGACGGAATCCTTTGGAACTTCTTCATTGACAATCTGGCACCACTTCAGGGCTCAGAAAACTTAAAGACTAGACTCATCTGGGACTGTTGACTGTAATGCTTATATGTCCTCTCCATTGATTTGGACTTCCTCAAAGTATGGCTGCCTCAACATAGTCACACTTCTCAACAGGATACTTCACGGTTCTTTGTGTGTGTCACTGGCGATTCAACCTGGGCCAGCACTGATCTACATCCCCAGGCCAGCCTTGGTCCATTTTTTAGACTGTCTCATTAAATTACCTAGCCTGGCCTCAGACTTGTAATCCTTCTGTCTTGGCTTCTCCAGTGGCTGGGATCACTGGTTTGCACAACTGTGCCCGGCTGTTTTAAAATATTTGTTCATTGTCTTTTCCCGTCAGCTTTGAGTTTCAATGTGGATAGGGTATATTTTCCCGTTTTGATTGTTGATGTATTCACAAAATTGGTTGGAGTTTTTTATGGAATAAGTGAGTGAATAAACCAACGTATGCTCTCTTGAGGTGAAGGCTCTTCTGAGGGTATGACCAACGACAGCGTCCTCTTGGAAAGAGCATTGTTACAGAGTGTTTCCTGGTCATGGCTCAATCTGTTGTAGGAATAATTGAGAGTGGCTTTATGGGAGGCAAGATCATGTTCTAGCATTTCCGGTTAAACCTTTCTCCAGGACAAAGGAGTGGAGGATGCTTGTAATAAGCCGTAGAAGGGGAGACGAGGAAAATGTCCAGTGGGTACGCCGAAGGCAAGTCGTAGAGGACTGAAGATTTTATCCCACTCAGGGTGTGCGAGGCAATAAAAAAAACGAAAGTGGGCGGAGCGCCCTCCTGATTCCGTGGGTGGAGTCACGGTCTGGACTGACAAGGTGGGAGTGGAGGACCGAGGCTTTGAAAAGCTGCTGGAGGACTGGACTCAAACCCTAAGGCCGTGGGAGAATCCAATTAAGAATGTCGGAGTAGTGATCACTGAGAGTCAAGAGGACGGTCTATTGCTTAATATTAGAAATGTCGGAAGCAAAGGATAAAGAACCTGGGGGTGTGTCTCAGGAGGAGGATGACAGCCAATAAAAAGCAGTCATGGGCGTGGCGCTGTCAAACTTCGGGGGTGGGATCGAGGAGAGACAGAGCCGGGGTGGTACCCAAGACAAAGCCAATGAAAAAACTCCAGGTGGGCGTGGCGTCGCCAAAAGGCCAAGGGTGGGGCCAATGAGAAGCGGCGCCGCGTCCCCGTTATTCCCCCGCCCCCGTGGGGCGCGCGCTGAAACCACCGGCGGCCGTTAGGGGCGGGGTCTGCAGCCGCCCGCGCGCGGCTCGCGCCCTCCCCTTTGTGTCGCCATGGCGGCGGCGGCTGCGGCGACGAGGACCATGAACGAGAGGTCTAGCGCGGCCGGGGCCTGACGGAGGCTACGCGACTATGGTGGTGAGGGGCCCACGCGGCCGTCAGTCTGTCGGTCCGCGTGTCACTCTGTCCGTGCGCGGCCCCTCCCTGCGCGCCCCGCCCCTGGCCCCGCCCGGACCCTCGGCCTGCGCCGCCCCTCACCCTTCGTCGCGATCCCTCTAGTCCCCAGGCCAGGTCCTGGGTCCGAGCCCTTACCTCGACCCCGCCCCCTCCGCGCATCCCTCTCCGCGCCCTAAATGGGGCTGACAGTGGCCGAGGACCCAGGCTTTCGAGGAGGGACTGGTCCAGGGAAGGACCCGCGCCACGCGAGTGGCCCCCGCAGGGGTCTGCTGAGGCTCCCTGGAAACCAGTCTCCATTCCAGCGCCTTCCTCGGCATCCTCATCCACACCCTCACTCCCCCTTGGTCTAGCCCCCTCCTCCTCCCAACAGCCCCTTTCTCATTCCTGAGCCCCACCCCCACCGGCTTCATCCTCAGCCTGACCCTTTTCTTCTCCTTCTCCCTCATTTTCACCCCCATCCCAGCTCTTCTCAATCCCCCGCCCCCCATCTGTCAGAACCCTTACCTTAGCCTTTCCAGCCGCTCCCCTCCTTACTCCACCCAACAAGCCAGTACTGTACCTCCCCTTGATCCTTGGGTCCTCTCCATCTTCTTGTGCTCATCTCCCCTCCTCCACTGGCTCCCTCTCCCACCATTCATCCATTCATCCATTCGTACCTCATTCCCTCACTCAACAGACATGCTCCAGGCACAGAGAGAGTCAGATCCCATCCTGCCTTGGGGAGCTTCATGGGCTGGCAGGGGACAGACCCTGAGGGTGAGACCCAGGGATGAACTCCGGGTTGCAGGGACATGGAGGAGGGAGAAGCTGGAGCCCAATGTGGGGAATCCCTGAATTCCCATCTGGTAGTTGGCTAATTTATTCATCAGGTTTTACCTAGCCCATGCTGTACAATGGGGCTGGCACTGGGCATTGCAGACCCAGAGAGGAATGCAGAATGATCTTCCCTATGAAGAGTAGCAACTGTGCCCACCTCTGTGCTGGGCGTGCTGGGGTGTCTCATCCTGGGGCCCTGTTTCTGGGGAGATAAAAAGTCCAGTGGGGGAGATGGGCTTGTCACCAGAGAGTGGCATCTCAGGGGTGCTCATGGCTATGATGGGACAAAGTCAGGTAAAGTTGTGGATCTTGGGATTGGAGGACCTCAGAGGATGGAGAGAGTCTAGAAGAGATGCCTGGCACAGCCTAAAAGATCAAGAAAGGCTTTCTGGAGTAGTACACATGTGAGTTGAGGCCTGAGGGGTGAGGAGAGGACCTAATGACAGGGTCGGGACAAAGGTTCCAGGCTGAGGAAATAGCATGTGCAAAAGCATAGAAAGAAATGAGAAGAAGGTGGTGCTTTTGTTGGACTCTCAGAAGTTCAAGAGCTCTGAGAGTAGGGACAATGGGGAGAGACAGGACTGGAGAGGTAAACAGAAACCAATTTAGAGAAGTTTGAATATCAGACCAGAGACTTCCAACTTCATCTTGAAGACAGCAGAGAGCCATTGAAGGTCCAGGATCTATGGATAGACAGGGCCAAATTTGGGTGATCCTAGCACTTGTGAAGAATCTGGAAGGGAGGGAGAGGTTGGAAGCAGAGGACTGACAAGATGTGAAATGTGAATGTCCAGAGTGTGGCAGGAGATAACTGTACCCTGCAGAGGCTCCTGACGGGTCTTAAACAGGGAGAGCTGAGCCCACCATGCTCTCTCTCCTGTTGATGACTCATGCCTTGGCCCCTGTTCCTCTAGTCCTCCACTCTAGACCACACATGAAGAAGCCTATCCTCAGTCCAGTCCTTACCTCCTGGTGACCTACCATTTTGCCCCATGCTCAGGAAAACGTGGAGCAAGGAGCAACCTGGGCCTGTAGGTCCAGGCTGGCAGATAACAATGCTCCTTTTGTCTCTTTGCTCCCATCTCTGGGAGCCTCTGATTCTTCTCTCTGCTCTACAGGCCCGCAGCACTGACAGCTTGGATGGCTCAGGGGAAGGCACAGTGCAACCTGTACCCCCAACTGGGGGGCCCAATGTGAAGGGGAAGCCTGGGAAGAGGTGAGGGGTGATGGAGGAAAAGGTTTAGCTTAGGAGGAAGGGAAGCTTAAAGAGGGAGGGAGCCTGAAGGAGGGAGTCATTGGTGATGTGTCACCTTCTCCCAGGCTCTCAGCTCCTCGAGGTCCCTTCCCCCGCCTGGCTGACTGTGCCCATTTCCACTATGAGAACGTTGACTTTGGCCACATTCAGGTATGGGGTCTTTGCATCCAGGTAGGAAGGTGAGATCCTACCCAAACATGAACCAATATCAACTGCTTTATCACTGAAGTCTGTTACTATACTAGCTGCTCCTCCTGTCTGAGCAGTCAGTAGCAGGAGTTGCAGGGGCTAGGGCAGATGGGGAGAGCTGCTCATTTGTTCATCCAATTGTTATTTGACTTATTCATTCACTGATTTTTTTCTTAGTTATCTGTTCTGTACCAGAGCCCTATACTCTGACCAAAAGATCACTAAGTCCTTTCCTTGGGAAGGTTCAGGAGGATGACACAGACCCATCCCGAGATAGTGCCAATTTAGAGAGGTCAGGATTGAGACAAAAGTGAGGCCTTCATGTGGGCCTTTGTTTCCCTCTGCAGCTCCTCCTATCTCCAGAACGTGAAGGCCCCAGCCTCTCTGGAGAGAATGAGCTGGTGTTTGGGGTGCAGGTGACCTGTCAGGTAAAGCCACCCTTGCTTTTCATGTAGCCTAAGGAACTGGCCGCCATGGTCCTGCTCAATGTAATGGGACCACTGTTCTCTTCTGTCCCTCTTGCTCCAACAGGGCCGTTCTTGGCCAGTTCTCCGTAGTTATGATGACTTCCGTTCCCTGGATGCCCATCTCCATAGGTGCATATTTGACCGAAGGTTTTCCTGCCTCCCAGAGCTCCCCCCACCCCCGGAGGGTGCCAGGGCTGCTCAGGTAACATATTTGTTGTCTCAGCCCCTGCCTCAGCCATTGGTGTGTCTTCACTAGGCATGAGTGAAATCACCATGGGGGGGGGATAGATAAATATTTAAAGATTGATATGGTCTGAGTCCCAACCAATCAAAGTGGAGAAGCCTTAGAAATATAAAAGGGTTCTGGAGGCTTCCTTTAGTTTTGGGATCGTGGGATGGTCCAGAGATTCCACAGGAGGGTTAGCATAGCCATATCAATTGCGCACTGGAGCTTAGCACAGCTTGTTTACCAATTGATGTGACAATATTTCAACACCCATGCATCCAGGTTGAATTTTAATCCTGCCCAGAGATGAGCCAGGGCAGTGTGGGAGGGCAGAGGCTCTCTCAGCATCTGTTCACAGGAGCCTACCCTTACAACCTGCCCACAGATGCTGGTACCACTGCTGCTACAGTACCTGGAGACCCTATCAGGACTGGTGGACAGTAACCTCAACTGTGGGCCTGTGCTCACCTGGATGGAGGTGGGCATGGGCAGGGGGTCTTGGAATTAGGAGAAAGCTAGGGTGTCTGAGGTGTGAGAACCAGCTGGGAGTGTGTGTGGGCACAGAAAAGAAAGGAGCCAGAGTGAGGGAAGCGTTGGTATTTTAGTGTCTATGTGGGCGCCTGTGAGAGAAGTATGTGTCTATGTGTGTCTGTGTTTCAGCAGGTGTTGGACTATGGGCACCTGAGCATTTAAAGGTATCCCAGTTAGAAATGGATTGGGCTATAACTCAAAGAACACCTGGTTTAAACCAGAGGGGTTTTAGATATTAAAAACACTCCAGGTGCTGGAGTATGTGGTGAGGTCTTGGGGTCAGAAGAGTCCTGGGACTTGTCAAGTGTGAGAAAAAGGGAGAATTGTTTTAAAGGCAGGGGGCAGGAATTTAGGTGATTGACCAATAGCTCTGAGTGACAGAGGCTCTTAAGTCGGGGGACAATCAGTGACATCACTGCTTTATTAACTTTATTAACTCTTTCTTTATTAACTCTTTCTTCTGACCTCTCCTTGCTACATCTTACCTCCCTCTCAGCTGGACAATCACGGCCGGCGACTGCTCCTCAGCGAGGAGGCCTCACTCAATATCCCTGCGGTGGCTGCTGCCCATGTGGTCAAACGGTACACAGCTCAGGCACCAGATGAGTTATCCTTTGAGGTGAGGCTGTGGGCAAGCAGGCTCCAACTGGGCTCCCCACTTCCCCTGCCCCTTCTGACCCCCCTACTCCCACTTGCCCATTTCCAGGTAGGAGACATTGTCTCAGTGATTGACATGCCACCCACAGAGGATCGGAGCTGGTGGCGAGGCAAGCGAGGTTTCCAGGTGAGCCTGGCTTATTTTGGACATGTGAGTCTAGGGTGCCATGCCAAGTTAGGTGGCCCAGCCACTGACAGTGCCTCCTCCTCAGGTTGGCTTCTTCCCCAGTGAGTGTGTAGAACTCTTCACAGAGCGGCCGGGTCCAGGCCTAAAAGCAGGTAAGTGCCGTGGAAAGAGTGGGAGGCCCCCCTGCATCCTCTGCCTACCATCCATCCTTTCCACCCATTGTCCACCCCGCAGATGCTGATGGTCCCCTGTGTGGCATCCCAGCTCCCCAGGGTATCTCCTCTCTGACCTCAGGTAATGGAAACCAGGGGTCAGGTCTGTTCCCCCTGCCCCACCAGGCTTATGATTGAGCTGACCCTACAGAGCCTTCCTTTCCCCTACAGCTGTACCTCGACCTCGTGGGAAGCTAGCTGGTCTCCTCCGAACCTTCATGCGCTCCCGCCCTTCTCGGCAGCGGTTGAGGCAGCGGGGAATCTTGCGGCAGAGAGTGTTTGGCTGTGACCTTGGAGAACACCTCAGCAACTCAGGCCAGGATGGTGAGAATTGGGTCCACCACCCCACCCCACCCCTCTTATCTAGGATGCTACCTCCCAGCCCTGACTCTGTTGCTTCCCCCCAGTACCCCAAGTGCTACGCTGCTGCTCTGAGTTTATTGAGGCCCACGGAGTGGTGGATGGAATTTACAGGCTCTCAGGCGTGTCCTCCAACATCCAAAGACTGCGGTGAGGGCCCTCCACCAACCCCTTCCATAAGATTCACTGAGCTCTTTTCTAGTCCAGCCCTGTACTTTGTGCCAGGTTCATAGTTATGGGAATTTAGGAAGGCACAGAGAAGGGGTGAATAAAAGCTGGGGTCAGGGAGGGAGGGCTTCCTCGAGGAAGTGACACCCCAGCTAAGGCCTGAAAGGTGAGAGTAGAATTAGCATAAGCAGAGGGATTAACCTTCTCTGGACACCTGCCACATACTGAGCACTAGTCCACACTAGTAATGGAGAACAAGACAGAAACCTCTGCCCTCACTGGGCTCACATACTAGAAGGAGAAAAGAGCAAAAAAAGAAAAAAAAATGATAAGAGTTTACTAGAAGGTGACAGATGCTTTGGAGAAAAATTGATTAGGGGTAAGGAGGATCAACCAGGAAGGAGGATTGCAGTTTTAGATAGTGTGGGCAGAGGCGCCTCATGGGGAAGATCAGTGGAGGCGGTGAGGGAACAGGCCACGTGGATCTCCTGGGAAAAGCAGTCACAGTGGAGCAAGCAACCAGCACAGTGGGGATAGCAGCAGGTGATGGGGTGGAGATTGTTGGCAGTGTGTGCCCTGCCTTTTCGTGACTGTTAGGATTTAGGATTTTATTCTGAGCCAGGGAGAACCACAGAAGGATTCTAAGCCAAGAAGAGTCAGCCTTCATAACAGTCTAGTAGTGGGAAGGAATGAGGATGGTGGCACACACCTGTAACTCAGGCTACTGGGGAGGCTGAGACAGGAGGATAGCAAGTTTAAGGCCAGCCTGGGCAACTTAGTGAGATTTTGTCTTAAAATAAAAAAAAATGTTAGGGGTTCAGTGGTAGAGTGCCCCTGGGTTCAATCCCCAGTATTCAAAAAACAAAATACAGCAAGGGAGGCCAGAGGCCATGAAGTGAGAGCTCAAAGCCTGAAGGAGCAGTGAGACCAGCAGGAGATTGTTCTACACAGGAGCTTCACCTTCTAGCACTGGGCTCCACCAGAGTTATGAGTAGGGGGTTGCTAGGATTTTATCTGCATTTTCCAGTGACTGCTTAAAGCCAGATGAATGACACAACTTCATGGTAGGAACATGGTCGCTCTGGAGTCAGCCTTCAGTAGCTATAGGCAGAGGTATCACACACCAGAGCCTCAGTGTCCTCTTCTTTAAAATGGGTCACCCTTGTCTTTGCCACACAAGATTTTTTGGGGGGATTGTAAGGTTCTCTCTCTGGGTAGCTCAGCATTGGGCCTAGGGAAGACAGTTATATTCATCTGCGGGAACTTGGGGTAGGGCTAGGGGAATATGGCCAGGTGAGCCAGTTTGATCTGAACCTTCCTCCTCTGGATCTAATGACCTCAGGCATGAATTTGACAGTGAGAGGATCCCTGAACTGTCTGGCCCCGCCTTCCTTCAGGACATCCACAGCGTCTCCTCCCTCTGCAAGCTCTATTTCCGAGAGCTGCCAAATCCCTTGCTCACCTACCAACTCTATGGGAAGTTCAGTGTGAGTAAGGGAGCTGGCAAGGTTGGAGGGTGCGGGGATGTGTCTGGCCCAGCCCCATCATGCCTGTCCACCATCTCAGGAGGCCATGTCAGTGCCTGGGGAGGAGGAACGCCTGGTTCGAGTCCATGATGTCATCCAGCAGCTGCCCCCACCACACTACAGGTAAACCGGGAGCAGCAGGGAAGGACTGTGGTAGGTTCCAAGGGGGCTGAGGCTTAGCTGTCCCCCTCTGCTCCCTTTCTCAGGACTCTGGAGTACCTGCTGAGGCACTTGGCTCGAATGGCACGACATAGTGCCAACACCAGCATGCATGCCCGCAACCTGGCCATTGTCTGGGCACCCAACCTCCTACGGTAAACTGGCAGCTTACCAGCATGACCCTCTTCATATTTTTCAAGTAACTCCCATGTACCAGGCCCTGATCTTAGCACTTGCAACATAGAAGTGAGCAAGATCCTATCCTCTTGGGGTCCACATTCCCATGGAGGAAATGGACAATGAATCATCAAGAAGAAAAATACAATGTAATGTCTGATACCAAGAAGGAAGAGAGGAGTCAGGAAGGGAAGTGTACCAAGTCATGGCGGTTTGAAGTTTCTAGATAGAATGGCAGAGAAGGCTTATGTCTTTTCCTTTTTTTTTTTTTTTTTTTTTTTTTTTTATGGTCAGCAGCAAGGTAAGCCCTGGGAGATCTGCTGCTAACCAAGACAGGTAAAATCTGTATCCTGATTCCTGGAGGAGTTCCATGTTCTGGGAAACATGCAAATAAGTAAAACAGGTGGTGCATCAAAAAAGGGCACAAAATGTATGGGAGAAATTAAACAGAAAAGAAAGACCAAGGGTTCAGAGAAGGAGGTCTACAATTTTAAATAAGGTGGGTGGGGAAGACTGCACTGAAAAGGTAAGATTTGAGTCAAGACCTATGTAGGGTGTGTGCACTCTGGGAAGGAACAAGCCAAACAGAGGAGCAGTGAGTGCAAACAGAAGTTGGGATGGACCCTGATGTGTGGGAAGAACAGCAGGGAGGCCGGTGTGGCTGGAGCTGAATTGAGGAATTGAGGGGAGGTAAAGATAGGTCAGAGAAGTAATCAGACCAGATAGAGGCGTGACTCACAGATCATAGTGAGGATTTTGCTTTTAGCTGGAGTGTGGTGCAGCTGGGATGGGTCTCTGAACAGGGAAGGCCCTGATCTGACTCAGTTTTGTTCACAGGCTCCCTCTTGCTATAGGTAGGAATAGACTCTGGGGACAGGGATAGGAACAGGAGGCCTGGGAGGAGGTGCTCTGATGTTCATGTGGAAGGGAACAGACTCTGGGCTAGTGTGTCAGTCAGCTTTCCATCACTGTAATGAAATACTGAGATGATTAACTTATAAAGAGAAAAGGTTTATTTTGGCTCACAGTTTTGGAGGTTTCAGTTCACAATCAATTGGCCCTGTTGCTTTGGCCAGTGGCGAAGCAACACATTATAGCACCTAATGGCCAGGACACAAAAAAAAAGTGAGGAGGGGACTAAGATCCCCAAATCCCCCTTAAAGTCATGCCTTCAATGACCTAAAGACCTCCCACTAGCTCCGCATCTTAAAGGTTTCACCACCACCCAATAAACACCACCTTGGGGACCTTATGGGGGACATTTGTGATCCAAACCATAGCAGCCAGGGCATAGTAGAGGGGAGAAGAGTTAGATTCTGGGTAGATTTTATAGGTGAAACCAACAGGTTTTGCTGACAGATTGGATGTGGGTATGAAGGAAAGAGAGGGGCCAAGTAGGGAAGCTTGGGGAAAGGCTGGGCACTCAGTTCCACATGTGATTAGTTCAGGAAAGTCTGAGGTGTTGAACAGACAGTCATTACTTCATTGGTTCCCCACACTGCCCACCCAGAACCTGCCAGCCCAGGCTTTAGGCGCCTGTCCCCACTTCTCTTCTCCCAGGTCCATGGAGCTGGAGTCAGTGGGGCTGGGTGGAGCAGCAGCCTTCCGGGAGGTTCGGGTGCAGTCTGTGGTGGTGGAATTCCTGCTCACCCATGTGGAGGTCCTGTTCAGTGACACCTTCACCTCTGCTGGCCTTGACCCTGCAGGTATGCCCATCCTACCTCTGATGTCTTGGCTACTGCCCACTCAACGTCAGGGCAGCAGTGGGAGGGCAGGTGGGCTCCAGCCCTATCCCTACCCCACTGAAGCCGGACCTCCCTCCCAACTCCTTGAGGACCCCGCCCGGCCCATCCCTCTCCCTGCCCCCCCCCGCCCCCTCCTTCTCATTTCAGCTCCTACGCTCAGGATCCCCACTTCTTGGCCAGGACGCCGTTCTTCCTTCACCCCTTATAGCTCCTGGGGGCACTTGGGGCCATGGGTCTACCTGGGAGGAAGTGGGAGGTCCCCAGATTTGACCCTGCCTGGGCCCTGCCCAGACTCCCTGCCCTGCCCGGGACCCCAGCCCAGTCAGGATTCAGCTCGTCGGAGGGCCCTCTGGCCCGAGGTAACTGACCAGAGCCGCTGCCCTTGCTGGCTGCTGGGAGCTGCCTTCTCATCAGCTCATTCTGCCTCACCTCTCCTCCTCGCCTGCCTGCTGTCCCACCCCCATTCCCGCCTGATCCACCCTGGCCCCCTGCCTTGCCAGCCCGGGTGGGCATGCTGCGGGCTGGGGCTTGGGCTGTGGCGCTTGGCTTTGCCTGTAGCCTTAAGTGACCCCAAAGCTGATAGTTTCCCCCTTTCTGACCTCCCCAGGCCGCTGCCTCCTCCCCAGGCCCAAGTCTCTTGCGGGCAGTGGCCCTTCCACTCGCCTGCTGACACTGGAGGAAGCTCAGGCTCGCACCCAGGGTCGGCTGGGAACACCCACTGAGCCCACAGCTCCCAAGGCCCCCGCCTCACCTGTGGAAAGGTGAGTGGGATTTTGGGTAAACGGGGAGGAGGACTGGAGGTGCACCGTGACTCAGATTGCCTTTTGTTTCTCACCCAAACCCCAGGAGGAAAAGGGACAGAGGTGAGAAACAGCGGAAGCCAGGGGGTAGCAGCTGGAAGACATTCTTTGCTCTAGGCCGGGGCCCCAGTGTCCCCCGAAAGAAGCCCCTGCCTTGGCTAGGGGGTACCAGAGCCCCACCGCAGCCTTCAGGTCAGTGGCTGTGGCTGTGCAGTTGGCACGGGGGGTGGGGGGATGGTGTATGGAGGCCCTCCTACCTCTTCTACCTCTCCTCACAGGCAGTCGACCCGACACAGTCACACTGAGATCTGCCAAGAGTGAAGAGTCTCTGTCATCCCAGGCCAGTGGTGCTGGTGAGCAGGGGGTAGGCCCTACATGTGCCCAAGCATCATAGGGGAACTGAAGCCCCGGTTTTGTCCCCAAAAGTTATATTTCAGATTTGGGAGGATTCTTGAATGTTTAAATTTTTAAAATCTGAACTTTAGGTACAATGAGTTGGCTAAAATCCACTATACACTCTGCCTCCTGGCTCATCCAGGTTCCTTTAAAACAGTCTTTTGTTTATGCATTCCTTTTCAAAAAATTTAAATATTATGAATACCCACCAACTCCCTAAGCACAGCTAGAAGAGCCCTAGTATCTTGCCCAGGAGCCCCTTCCCTCTCCCCCAACCTCTAAATTTGATGCTGATCATGAACTTGCTTCAAGGTTTTATCACATACAAGTATATGTGTAAAGAACATATTGCTCAGTTTTGATGCTATTTACAGGAAATGTTAAGAAAGGAGCGAGGAGGTATCATGCTGTCTACAGAATGAATTTTTCATTCACAACTCCATTACGAACTGCCATCCGTGTTGCTGAGCATAGCCCAGATTCAGCCCATTGCTTTCTATTCTGGGGTGGTGTCCCATCCTAAGTCCCCAGGGTGAGGAATCCCTGTCATAGGTTGCTGTGCCACATTCCCAGGAGTAGAGGTGCTCTACTGTAGGGTCTGCACACATTGAAATTACAGGACAAGGTAGACTTGCTTTCCCCAAACAGTCCCATCTGGACGCCCAGCAGCTCACAGACCCTGGGGCAGCAAGACTCCATTCTTGTTTGGGATCTGGAATGGGCTCTTCGTGGTCTTGCCTGAACAATTCTTCCTAAATCCACGGCCTCGTTGGCCCTCTCTAGGGAAGTGCCTCTTGTGTTGCTTCCTGCCTTTCTGTGGACCTGTGTCCTGTTTGCTCTGACATCTGATCTCTAACTGTGCCCCTTCCAGGCCTCCAGAGGCTGCACAGGCTACGGCGACCCCACTCCAGCAGTGACGCCTTCCCTGTGGGCCCAGCACCTGCTGGTTCCTGCGAGAGCCTGTCCTCCTCGTCTTCTTCCTCTTCCTCCTCTTCCTCTTCCTCCTCCTCTTCCTCCTCCAAGTCCTCAGCAGCTGGCCTGGGGCCACACTCTGGGTCCCCTTCACACCGCACCTCAGCCTGGCTAGATGATGGTGATGAACTGGACTTCAGCCCACCACGCTGCCTGGAGGGACTGCGGGGGCTTGACTTTGATCCCCTTACATTTCGCTGCAGCAGCCCCACCCCAGGGGACCCTGCACCTCCTGCCAGCCCAGCACCCCCGGCCTCTGCCTCTGCCTTCCCACCTAGGGTGACCCCCCAGGCTCTCTCACCTCGGGGGCCCACCAGTCCTGCTTCACCCACTGCCCTGGACATCTCAGAGCCCCTGGCTGTATCAGTGCCACCTGCTGTCCTAGAACTGCTGGGGGCTGGGGGAACACCTGCCTCAGCCACCCCAACACCAGCACTCAGCCCTGGCCCAGGCCTGCGCCCCCATCTTATCCCCCTGCTGCTTCGTGGAGCCGAGACCCAACTGAGTGACACCTGTCAACAGGAGATCAGCAGCAAGCTGGCACTGCCTAGTCCCCGGGGAACCCAGGGCCAGCATGGTGAGTCCTGTTTGGTCCATCTCATACTCTCATAGACCCTGAGGTTGTCCCAGAACACAGCTGACTTCCTTCCCATTCCTTTCTCTGTAGGTCCTGGTATGGATTCACCATTGCTACCCCCACCCCTGACCCTCCTGCGCCCTGGGGGGGCCCCACCTCCACCCCCCAAGAACCCAGCACGCCTCATGGCTCTGGCCCTGGCTGAGCGGGCTCAGCAGGTAGCCGAGCGACAGAGCCAACAGGAGCATGGGGGCACACCATCTGTTCCTCGTTCCCCTTTCCGCCGCTCACTGTCCCTGGAAGTAGGCGGGGAGCCCGTGGGGATCTCAGGGAGTGGGCCCCCCCCTCACTCCCTGGCCCACTCGGGTGCCTGGGCCCCAGGACCCCCATCCTACCTACCAAGACAACAAAGTGATGGGAGCCTGGTGAGGAGCCAGCGGCCCATGGGGACCTCAAGGAGGGGACTCAGAGGCCCAGCACAGGTCAGTGCCCAGCTCAGGGCAGGTGGGGGGTGCAGGGATGTCCCAGAGATGGCAGCTCAGTCCCCATGTTCTGTCCCCTCACAGATTCCTACTCCTGGCTTCTTTTCCCCAGCCCCCCGGGAGTGCTTGCCACCATTCCTTGGGGCCCCCAAACCAGGCCTGTATCCCCTGGGCCCCTCATCCTTCCAGCCCAGCTCCCCAGCCCCAGTCTGGAGGAATTCCTTGGGCCCTCCAGACAGGGGAGAGAACCTGTACTATGAGATTGGGGCAAGCGAGGGGTCCTCCTATGCGGGCCCTACCCAGTCCTGGAGTCCCTTTCGCTCCGTGCCCCCTGATAGGCTCAATGCCTCATATGGCATGCTTGGCCAGTCACCACCACTCCACAGGTCCCCTGACTTCCTGGTCAGCTACCCCCCACCCCCCTCCTGCTTTCCCCCTGACCATCTTGGCTACTCAGCCCCACAGCACTCTGCCCGACGTCCCACCCGGCCTGAGCCCCTCTATGTCAACCTAGCCCTAGGGCCCAGGGGTCCTTCACCTGCCTCTTCCTGTTCCTCCTCTTCCCCTCCGGCCCACCCCCGAAGTCGTTCAGATCCCGGACCCCCAGCCCCCCGCCTTCCCCAGAAGCAGCGGGCACCTTGGGGTCCCCGTACCCCTCACAGGGTACCTGGCCCCTGGGGCCCTCCAGAGCCTCTCCTGCTCTACAGGGCAGCCCCGCCAGCCTACGGGAGAGGGGGTGAGCACCACCGAGGGTCTCTGTATAGAAATGGGGGTCAGAGAGGGGAGGGGGCTGGTCCCCCACCCCCTTACCCCACACCTAGCTGGTCTCTCCATTCTGAGGGCCAGACCCGAAGCTACTGCTGAGCCAGAGCTGACAAGGACCTTATTCCCCTCCTTCGCCCTCAGTGACTCTCAGCCCAGCCCAATCCCTCATTTTGTATTTACTTGAGTTCCTGAGCCCTACCCCTGGTTTCTAACTTTGTAACTTGCTTCTGATGGTCCCTCACCTCAAATCAGTGTCCACCCTGGCTGAAGGGTTTGCCTATCTCCCCACCATCCCCCTTCTGGGGCTCTCGCACAAATCCAAGGGAGGGCTAGGCCGACACCCTGTTCTCTCTCCTCCTCCGGGAGCCTCCTGCCTGTCCTGATTGTGCACAGGGGGTAGGGGGACAACTCCTGCCTTCTTTCCTCGTGTGCCCCACTAAACCATCTGACAAAATTAATGAATAAAAATGGTGAAAATGTGGCTGTTGTGTCATGCTGGGGCCAGACTCGGCAAATGAAAAAGACATAGGGTTGGGGGTTGCTTTATCTTCATTTTCTTTCCTCTAGGCACTTGAGGGGGTGTCAGTCTCTACTGGAAGGCTGCAGGGGGGTGATATCCTCAGGGAGAGGACATTGGCGCCCTAGCAATCTGTGCCAGGGGTGAGGCTGAGGCTGGGCTCGTCTTCCAGTTGGCATCCACTCTGCAGCTCTGCCATGATCTCCTCTAGAAGGTCCATCCTGGGGAGCAGTGGGGCAGGGAGAGACCCATGGTCACCTCAGGGATGAGGGAGGAGCCCAGGGTCCCCCCACCGGGGCTCCATTTCTCACTGCTGCAGGCTGGAGAAGAGCCCTTCTGTGATCAGTTCAGTGCCAGGTGCCTGCAGGGGAAAAAGGCTTGAGCTGCCCCTGGGGGTCACGCAGCTCCAGCGGGCCTGGAAGAACGGAAGGCGCACGGTGGGTGGGCTCAGGGTCCTCCACTTTGCTTGCCCTCATGGCCTTCCCTGCCAGCAGCCTCCCAAGGTGTGGAAGCCTCCCTGTGGGTCACCAGGCAGGGGTGGGCTCACAGGGCCGGGGGTCCAGCGGGGCAACCCTGTGTGGGTGCTGCAGCAGCCCCTGCAGGGCTTGAATCTTGACTGAGAACTTCCTCTCAAACTGCTCCTCAGAGCTCTGGGTCCCCAGCAGGGAGGCCGATTCCTGGAAGCTGGAGGGCAGGGCAGGGCCCTGAGGGAAGCAGGTTGGTCAGGGGTAACAGGTTCAGAGTCCCTGGTGGGGAGGTTCACTGGTCAGAGGAGAGGGGGCCAGGGGGCTACTGGGCAGGGGGGATTGGGCCAGCAAGGGCTCTGGGGTGTCCGTACTATGGAGCTAGGTTCCAAACAGCAGTGCAGGCGGCCCCTGGCTCTGGGGCTAGGGCTGCAGCTGGGGCTGCTGCTGAGAGTCAAGCTGCTGCCAGAGTCCAAGGTTACACTCCTCTGCACTCTACTGTGGCCAGTGGCCTCAGGAGTCTCCAGGGCCTGCAGAGAACAATGGCACAGTGGGCATGGGTCACCCAGGTTCCCCACACCTGCCTTGGTCCCCCACCTCCATTCCCCAGCCCCTACCTGGGATGGGACGGGGCCTGGTGGCACAGGCCTGGGTCTGGTCTTGACTCTGGAAGCTACCTCTGGGGAGACAGAGCAACTGTTGTAACCGGGAGGCACAGATCCGCTACGCCCAGCACCACCACCACGCTTCCTTGCCCTCTAACCTGGTGGGGAACCCTGCAGTAGAGGGGACAGTGTGGTCCACTCCAGTGTGGAACCAACCTCAGGGGATGAGTCCTGTGGAAAGGAGGCGTGTTGTGGGGGACAAAAGCCTGCCTGGGATTCCATGACTACCCCCAACCCCTGCTGACCTTCCTGTACCTGGGCCATGGCCTCCCGCAGCAGGTATCGAGTACTCTGCAAGCTGCCCCAGCGGTCAGCAGGCCCTAGGCCCAGCCCAGCCTGAACCAGGGCCTGGTAGGGGGCTGGCACCATGGGGTCCAGAGTTGGGCTCTCACCTGCCTCCAGCTTAGCCTTCACCTCAGGCCCCTCTCTCCCAGCCCAGGGCAGCTCTCCTATGAGGAAGTACAATCAGGGAACCCAACCAGGTGGGATGCCTCAATGGGCCAGGGTATAGGGTGGTCACTCACTGACCAGTGAAAACCTCCTGAGCCAGGATGCAGAAACTGTAGAGATCTGAGGTGGTGGCAGGCATGTCACCGTGGATCAGCTCAAGTGGCAGCCATGGGTACAGTTCAGGGGGTGGGGGCAGCCCTTGGTTCCCCCAAGGGTAGCCCTGCTGCAGCCTGTGGAGCCCAAGGGGCCTGATGAGGCAGTGGCCACTGGGAGGCTCACAGGGCAGGCGGGTGGCGAAAGCACTCACCTGGGTCGCAGCCGGCATTGATGCAGTGGGCGCCCATGCTCCAGGTTGCCCACTTTAGCCAGGCCTGGCCGCACCAGCTGCACAGCATGGGAGGTGAGTCCACCATGGGCCCGCCAGCGGGCCTGCAGGAACAGCAGGGCCTCCAACACCTGCAGCAGCAGGTGGCCAGGCAGCAAGCCTGGCACGGTTTGGGGACCCTCCTCACTTGGTCTCTGTGAGTGCAGCACCACGTGCAGGGAGCCCAGCCACACGGGCTCAAAGAGGAGGCACAGCCCCGACAGGTCCACCGAGGGGCTCAGTGCCATCAGCAGCAGCAGGTTGGGGTGGTGCAGGGTGCTGGGCGGGGAGGAGAGCGGGCCACTCACAAGCAGGCCCAACCTGCACAGGGGGTGGATTCTGTTCCTGAGCTCACACCACCCACTCTGTGCCAGCGGCAGGCCACCTGCACCAGCCACCAGCTAGAGGGAAACTTGCGACCCTGGTCGCACAGCCCCGCGGTGGCAGAACCAGCACTGAGCCCATACTCCCCATCCATTTACCCCTCCCTATGCCCACCTCCTCCCCGAGGCCCACGGGACACAGCACAAAGAACTGGGCATCCACTTTCCAGTGGAAGGGGAATCACTCCAGCTCGAAGGCTCCATGCTGCGTTCCACCCAGAGGTGAAGACTAACCATGGCTATCGCCACACTGCCCTGTCGTGGGGTTATGGAGTGCTGAAGTTGGGAGGGCAGGTGGACACTGGCGCAGGGAGCAGGCTGGGCAGCGGGGAGGCTGGGACAGGATACCTGCAGTGCTGAAGGTCAGCCAGCAGCACATCAGGGTGGGCTCCTGGGACCTTCAGCCGCCGCACAGCCACAGGGTGGCTCCTCCACAGGAGGCTAGAGAATGGCGAGCAGCAGAGGGCAGGTCTGAGACATGGGGGCAGGATTTCCTTGTGAGGGGGGCAGGGAGCAGGGGGCGCTGCAAGAACACAAGAGGGAGCTCTCACTTGACCATGAGGGTATGGGAAGTGCTCTCGTAGGTGCGGTCAGGTTCGCCCTGGGCTGGTAGCAGCTCCTTGGGGTCCACCAGGGGTATGCCTGTGACCAGCCCCAGCGGCTGCAGGCTGCTCAGCTGGGGACGGGGAGCAGGACCATGAGACATGAAGAAGACAAGGGTGGTCCACGCTCCCCCAATACCTCCCACTTACCTGGCCAAACCCCAAAGCTGGGATTTGAGGGGATCTCCTGATCTGCTCTGGCTTCAGTGTTCTGGAGTAAAGGGTGGGCTTAGGGTGAATATGGAGTAACTGAGCATGGTGGGTGGGTGAGCTCTCCAGGGTGCAGAACATTACCTGTCTGTCTGTACCAGCCACAGAGAGGACAGGGAGCCACACATGCTATTCCCGGAGCTGGCCTGCAGTTGGCCCAGGGAAGTAGTAGGTGCCAGGTCAGCACCATGCAGTAGTGCTGACATATGGGCACGACACAGCTGCAACAGCTCCAGCATCTGGATGGGGACACATGGGTGAGGCTGGGTATGGCTGGCCCTGATGTCCCCACCTGCACCAACGCCACTGCTTACCTCCCAGCTTGGTTTGGCACCCCCCTGCTCAGCCCAGTCTCGTGGTGTGCGACCCTGCTGGTCATGCAGGCGCAGGTCACCCCCTGCCTGCAGCAGGTGCAGCATCACCAGGCCACAGCCTGAGAAGGCGCCCGCATGCACTGGTGTGCTGCCATCACGGCAGCGGCTAGGGCAGAACAAGGGTGGGAATGGATTAGGAAAGGGATGGAACAGGGGCAAAAAGTGGCAGGAAGATGGCCCTGGGGGATGGAGGCGTCACTGTGAACAAGGGAAGTGGGTACCAGAATGGGAAGGGTTACTTGAGGATGCCATTGGGTCTTTGGGGGGCTGAGAGGAGGACCACTGTGAGCATGGGAAGCTACCCCAGAGGATCAGGGGATCACCAAGGGATAGAAGAGGAGTCCTGGCTTTCAGGCTCAGGACCCTGGGCGTGTGGGGCATCGTGGCCTGTCCACTCACTGGTTGGGGTTGGCGCCAAAGGCCAAGAGAAGCCGCACGGCAGAGCTGTGGCCCAACAGTGCTGAGAGGAAAAGCCCCGTCTGCCCAGCAGAGTTCTCACCGTCCACCTGGACAACTGAGAGGCAGCAAGACTTAGGACTGCCCCTGCCCCGCATTCCTGGGGCAGAGGTCCTAGGGCCATCAGGCAAATATTCTTGCCAATTCCCAGCCTCCACAGTCCCTCCTAGACTGGGTTTCCCCTGACCCCGGGTTCCATCATTGTCCCAGAACCCCCTCCACATACATGCACCAGCTACTGAGGACTCAATCCTCAACAAGGTGCACCGGAAATCACCATTAGGTCCACAGAACAAGGGGCGACATCTGCCTGTCATGCAGCATCCATACCCCATCCTAGAGGTGTCAAGATCACAATGGGGCTGGGAGGAAGGAACCGTCACGAAACCTTGTGCATTGTCCCACTGTCTGTGACAGGCAACCTTCACCCAGCCCTAACTCAGTATTATATAAACAGGTCCCATGTATCCAGCCTTCAATCTTCAAGAAAAGCAAACTTTCTGGATTCTACGAGGAAATCTCTCATTATTGAACACTGCTAACTCCAGATGGCAACCTCTTATTCACTGCCACCTCAATGCCTGTGCCTTCCCCCATGTGTCCTTCCCCATCATCACTTTGCCCAGATGCTACCTCCCATTCACTCACCCTCTGCTCCATGCTTTGTATCTATGCCCCTCCCCATGATTCCCGAGTTCCTCTTTCTCCAGGTCCTTCGCCAAGGAGGGCCAATGCATGGTGTCCTTGCTTTGTACCCCTGTGTCCTCAGCAGAAACAGTCAATCAATCATGCACTTGGTCCACCCCGGCTGGCTCTCTACCTCAAAACCCCTCAAATGTAGACCTTCCAGAGCCTCTGAATACCACATTCACTGCATCATGTTTTACTCAAGCCCATCTTTTGCAATGGTCTTCTAATTGGTTTTTGCACTCATCATGCAACACAAAGGCATCTTCTTTAAATACAAATCATTTAAGAACTAAATAATCTTACACAAGTTGTTCCAAAACAATAAAAATTAAAAGGATGGTAAGGCTCACTTTCTGAGGCCAATCTGACCTGAATTCCAAACCAGATGAGAGTTTCCAGAACCAGAAAATACAATTATATTATCAGTTCTGCTTGTGATCATGTATGCAAAAACACTAAATAAAATAAAATTGCTTTATCTCTAGAAAGCAAGGATTATTCAACCCAAGAATAGCTATCCATGTAATAAAATGCATTCATGGATTAAAGGACAAACATCACATACTTAAGTAGATAAAAAAAGTACTTGATATAAGTTAATATCAACTTATAATTGAAGGAAGAGAACCTCAGAAAATAGACGGGAACTCCCTTACTTGATTGTAAGCCAGTAGCAAGCATGATAAAACAGAAACAGAGACTCAATCCCTTTAATATCAAGAACAAGGATAAAGAAGGGAAGGAAAAGGTGGGGGACCAGAAACTGAAATGGAGTAAATCAAATTCCATGCATGTACGATTCTGACAAAATGAACCCTCCTATTATGTATAACTATAATGCACTAATTAAAAGGAGGAAAAAAGAAGAAGGAAAACTATGTCTGCCAACAACATGGTTTGGGAGTTCTGGTTAATACTCAAGAGAAGAAAAAGAAACTTAAGAGTTCAAATATTGAAGGGCAAAGACCAAACCTTAACCATTTTCAGCCAACAAATCATAAACATTTAAAAATAAAAATTAAGAAAAATAAAAGAATCAACAATTACAACAACTAAGCAAGTTCAGAAATAGACCAGAACTTAACAAAAATCAATGAAAACAGAAATTGTAAATTTTTAATGCTCATTGTGATGTTAATTTCCTGCTTACAATTCCAATGGTTTTCCATCCCACTGAGAACAAAATCCAACAAAATTCACACACATTCTGAAGCCCTTTACTATCTGGACCTGAGTCCTCTACCAGAGCCCATGCACACACATGCCCAGTTTGCTTTGATTTCAGTGCCTTTGCATAGGCCATTCAGCTTCCAAGGGGGTCCGGGTCTGTCTGTCTGTCTCTCTCTTGCATGATTGGCTCCTATACCGCAGGATTAAAGTTTCACTCCATCTGAAAAGCCACTTGTCCGATGTGTCTCATCCTCATTCCTCTTATAAGGCCACTATCAGATTTCATTCTCAATGATTCAGAAGTTAGATTCACCCTAAAATCCCCATCTCAGACTTCTGAGTCTGGCGCACAGTAGATGCCGGTGTATACAGCTGCTCACTGGCCAACTGAAGCTGTACCTTCCACACCCACCCAGCCCACCCCACGCCCCTTGGTCCTGTCCCGCAGGCCTCCCAGCAGCCAGGTCCTCACCTCTCCGCAGGAGCCTGGCCAGACCCCAGCTTGGGCCCCCGGCCACAGCCAGACGATGCAGACGGCCCACCTGGGCATCCGGATCCCGCACGGAGCCCAGTTCCACTGGGAAGCGTGAGGGCAGCGAGGGCATCTGTGGGCTGTGGACTCAGTTTCCAGGCGGGGGTCAGCTAGGGGGTCTCATGAGGGCAGAAGGAGGTGAAGGACCGCACCTCTGGGGGCAATAAAGCAATAAAGTCAGAACTGGCCAGGTGGGAAGGGGACTGGGGAGGGTTTGATAGGGGTGGAGGCGTGGTCCATAACAGAAGGTCAGCTGTAAGGGGGCCTGAGGATCGAAGCCCGAGGGCAGCATAAAGGCTGGGAGAGGAGCTGGGGGCTGGGGAAGGGCGTGGCAAAGGTGACAGAGTCTGGAAGAGCGTCTGAGGGCTTAGGAGGCGGCTCTGGACGTTGCAGGTTGGAGGAAGAGGCCAGCGGTGGAGGAAGAGGTGGAGTGGTCCACCCGCTCGGGCGAGGGCCAGGTGGGGCCTGAGTGCGGCGGGAGGAGGAATCGGAAGAGTGGCCACGCTGCGGCGATCTGCAGCTTGGCCACGTAGTCTGGGATGGGGAGGGTCCCTGGAGGCTGATGGAAGGGACTAGTGAAGGGAGGGGGTCGGGGCGGAGTCTGAGGCCTGGGGGAGGAGCCTGGGGCGGGGTCTGAGGCCTGGGGGAGGGGCTGGGGGAGAACTGAGGGGCCTGAAGCTTGAAAAAGTTCTAGGCCTGGACCCCAATCCAGGTGGCTTTGCACCTACCGTTGGGCCCTATAGTGGACATCACGTGACCACCACGTGACCGTGACCGCAGCGCACGATGGCTGTCTGGTTGGGAATCTAGGCGCACGTGCCACCAGCGGCTCCTGTTACTCTTGCGCAGAAGCTTCCCTCCCCGCAAAAGGGCCCTCGCAGACGTGTCTGCCTCAGGGCTTTCATCTGAGCTCTGCATGTTCCCCCCTTCTCGCCTACACTGCAGAACTTTTGGGGGGCAGCAGGCCCTTCCTGACCCTGTGTAGATTCCTTGGCTGTCTTGCCATGCTCCTCACAGACCTCCATGGATTCTTTAGCCTTTTCCCTGCACCCTATTTCTGAGGGAGACACAGGGCATCTCCCCTTGGACATCCGCTGGGACCATCACACACCCCAGGACCCACAGTGGCCTCAGAATTCTCCCCAAACTGTTTTCTCCTGTATTCCCATCTCAGGGTTGGCCCCACTGCCCCCCTTTTCCAAGTCAGAGCCCTGGACTTCGCCCTGGCCATCCCCTTCCCATTTGGCCCTCAGCCTCGTGTCCCATGACCTGTCTCCTCCTCCCCTCCCTGCCCTGCTCCAGCCTCTCAGGCTCCCAGCCTGATATCACTTTCTAGTCCACCCTCCACATGGCAGCCAGGGGGGTCTCCTACAGCCCAAACTGACCCTGTTTCTCTCCTGTCTGAACCCCTTCTGATTCCCCAGTTCCCCAGGGACCGAGGCCAAGCTCTACAGTCTGGCCTGTGAGGCGGTATTATCCCACCCCTCTATCCTTGCCTCCCCACCCCCCAATCCATGCCACACTTGTGTTTTTGCACATGTCCTTGCTTTGAATGCTCCTCTCAGTCTTCATGATGATTCTTATGAAGTTTGGGGGATGGTCTCTTGATCATCCTCAGCTTGGGTCAGGTGCCTCCTCTGGCTTCCCACACCCACCATACTACCCCAACATAGCCCTGACCACTCTGGGTTATCACTATCTGAAGTGGGTCTGTCTACACCTCCTGGCCCTGTGATGCAGGGCCCAGGATTGTCTTTGTCACTGTTATGTCACCAGCCTCACTCACCTCAGAACCTAGCTCAAAAAGAGCCCCGTGTTTATTAACTGGGAAAGTGCTTTGTTCGTCCCTGGCCATGTGACCTTGGCCCAACCTTTCATCGTCAGTGCCTCAGCGTGCACTCTTCCTCCATGCTCCTCTTTTGGGTATTCGCTGAGATGAACGAAGCTCCCACATCAGTCACTGCCCAGGTTTATCCCAAGATGGGAGATCTCAGAGTTGAGGGGGACGTTTCATTAGTGCTTGAACAATGTCCTTGGTATGTGCTGGGGCCATTTAAAGATCTCTCTTGAGCCCCACATCTCCTTCGCTTGGGTTGGTTAAAATTGAGATGAACCCTTCCACAAAAAAGCAGCATCAGTGCAGGACAGCAGCCTGGGCAGTAGCTCAGAATCTTTATTGAACACACAACCCTTGGGGGTGCTAATGGGGTAGCTTTCTGCTTCTCCCGAGCAGCCTCCGCCACAGTTCCCGGCTGAGCAATGCCTGCTCCCTGCGGGCACCCTGCAGCACACTGCGGTTCTCCTGGGCCCTCCGAATCAGGTAGGGGATCACCTCCTTCAGGCAGCCATAGGGGATGGACTTATACACCATATATCCAGCCTGCCCTGGAGGGAGTGTTGGCAGGGGACAGGCTCAGGCTTGGGGAGAGGCGCCCAGGCCCCGTCTTCAACAGAGATTTCCATTTTAAGAAGATGGCAAACTTGAGTGAGTTGGACAAAATTTCCCACTGAGAAAAAAGTTTGATTCTGGAGTAAACAGTTCAAAGAATCTTCTTAAGATTATTAAAATGGTGCCAAGAGCTGGGCACCTTGGCTCACGCCTGTAATCCCCAGTGGAGTATCAGACAGGTGGATCAAGTTCAAAGCCAGCCTTAGCAACTTAGCCAGGCCCTAAGCAACTTGAAATTTAAAAACAAATAAATAAAAAGAGCTAGGGATGTGGTTCAGCAACCCCTTGATTCAATCCCCAGTACCAAATAATAATAATAATAATAATAATAATTCTGCTAAGACAGCAAGGAATTTACTAATTCAGAATTAAAAGAAAATGAGATCTGAGAAAGAAGGACGTACAGGAAGCTACGTATTCTTTGCATGCAAACTAGAGCTCCTATTTGATGATTTCACTGATGTCAGGGTACAGTTGAGCTGTGAGCCTCACTAGAGGAAGAATTATAGGAAAAATTTTCCAAAAACTACGTTGCAAAACAGAGAAAGTTACACCCCTTAGAACAAAAATCAAGGAGAAGTAAATTCTTCCACTTTCCCCCACTCCTAAGAAATGAAATGGCCATAAGTAGAACAGGGAAGAAAACAGAAAGATCCATCTCTTGAGAGGTCACGGCCATGGGTTAGTTCCCTTTCATATTTGCAGCCCAAATTTGCATCCCTGGAGAGCTCAAGAAACCTCAAGCTGTGATTTAGGGTACAATGGTTTTGCATCCCTGAACATCTAGCAGAAGGAAGCATAAATCTTCTGGCCTCGGGTCCTGGGGAGAAGCACAGTCAAGATCACAAAGCAGACAGGAATTGTAGCCCCATGATCAAGAACCAGCAGAGAGCAGGGACCCAGCCCTGCAAGGCCCACAGATATCGGGACAACTCATCTATCTGGAGGGAGCTGGAGGATGGAACTCTGTGGGCTCTGGATGGGAACACGGCCAGGATTGGTTGGGGATAGCAGAAAGGATCTGGCTGGGAGGAAATGAGGCATGCAGCAGGTAGCTCCAGGTATGAATGGGAGATGGGCCCTTCACATACCCAGTGCTAGGGACACGTGGTCACACATGCCCAGAAGTTGTCCAAAACAGACAGGTCCATCCAGAGGAATGCCCAACTCCCACATGCTACAGAAAAGACCACATCATCCATCACAAAAGATAATGACTGAATCTGGAGCAGCAAGTCAGCCACTGCACACCCATAGGTTGCTCTGGTAATTCAATATTGAAGTACTGTTGGCCTGCTATATCTACGGATTCTGCATCCTCAGATTCAACCAACCAAGGATGAAAAATGTTATTTTAAAATTGTGCCTGCACCAAATGCATACATTTTCCTTGCAATTATTCACTAAACAGTACAGTGTAACAACTATTTACATAGCATTTATGTTCTATTAGATATTATAAGTACTCTAGAGATTATTTAAAATATGAGGGGCTGTAGCTGTAGCTCAGTGGTTGAGCGTTTGCCCAGCATGTGTGAGGCACTGGGTACGATCCTCAGCACCACATACAAATAAATACAATCAAGTTATTGTGTCCACTAACAACTATTTTTTTAAAAGTACATGAGAAGATGTGCATGCAAATACTATGCCATTTTAGACAAGGGACTTGAGTGTCCCAAGGATTTTGTCCGAGGGGGTGGTTCCTGAAACCAATCATCTGTGGATAATGAAGAATAATTGTACTTCCAAACTCAATGATAAATAACTATATGAGTCTCCCAAAGAACTCCCAATGAGTCCTGGTCACTTCCTGGAACTATCAGACTTCCCCACACCCCAATATATAAGGGACAATTCCTTGTCCATCCAGGGCTTAAATATTTTTATATCCTCTCTAAAGCACCATAACCCCATCGCCCTCTGCCCATCCCTCTGAAGGAAGGGGGCCCTCCTGTGTGCACCTGTTTCCCACTCCCCCACCTCATACCGCTTAGTTGCCTGGCGAACAGATTCTTCATTGTGGGAAGCCACCATGAGGTGGCACATGGGGCCATGGTGGGACACAAGGCTCAGCATCAACTCCAGACAGCGGCTGTAACTGAAGGGAGATGCCCCATTCGGTTCACCTGGTGGGCGAGGGTCAGGCCCCAGGAACTGGGGATGGGTCTCTGGAGTCCATAAGTCCCCTCATCCCACCTGCCCCAGCTCCAAGGGACATCCCTTCTCTGAGCCATTTCCTCCTTTTGTGGCCATGTGAGTTCACTAACAGGGCTGCGGTGAGGGTGTGTGTGACAGTCTCTGACACAATGGCAGACTCACAACCAGGGGAAACGCTGCCAGCACAGGATGCCAGCACCCAAGGGTGGTCCCTGCATCACCATCCACAGAACATGATTGGCAACAACCCACAGGGAACTGGCTGTATGGACTAGGGCACATCGAGGAGCCTGGGGTGATGGTTGGGGACAAAGGGAGGAGCAGGGAGCCCAAGGAGGAGGCAACCATTCAGGTGAGCAGTGTCCTGGACCAGGGAGGGGACGTCACGTGTAGGCAGATACAGGATGCTGGCTGGCAGTGAACTCTGATGAATTCAAGGTCACGTATTATTATTGCTCCCAAGACTGCCTGGCCCAGCCCTACCTCCGACTGGTGGCCTCATAGTCAGGCTGAGTGGGATCTTCTGTCCCCTGGAGCTGGGACACTTTTCTCTCCTTTTCCAGATAGGCACCTCGGACCAACTTCACTCCAAAGGCCAGGCCTGCCCTGTGTGCCCCCTCGGCATCACGCCGCAGCCGTTCGTGTGTATCCTACAGGGCACATGGCGGGTGGAGGTGGGGCAGATGCTGGGCCCCTACCCACGGGTCTCCAGAGGGCATCACCCACCTTCAGATAGGCCTGGTACGTGTTCCACACCCAGGGCCCACCTTCCCGGGGGCTGTTCCAGCGCACAGCCAGGGCAGCGACCAGCAGAGAGAGCGCGGGGTTGATGAAGGTGTACTCCGCGTCCACCAGGAGCCTCACCTGCTGGGCCTGGGCATACTGAGGGGAAAAGAGACCCTGGTGAGGATCCCAGGGATGTCCCGCAGGGGCACAGAGCAAGACTGCAGCTGGCATTACCTGTGCCACCCGGTTCAAGCGGCTCAGGGAGGCCTGGAGATGCTGGTTCTGCTCAGTATTGAGGCAGGACACCTGGAGGTTCTGGGAGGGCAGCAGGGGAGCAGAGAGGGGTTCAGTATTGCTGGCTGCTTCCAGGGCCTATGTCTCCTCTCCCCCATCATCAAGAAGGGGGAAAAAAATTAGAAATTGTTAGAAGTAGAAAAAATAACCATATCCCATAGACACTGTTTATTGAGATAGATGTAATGCAAAGGTTAGGAGATCACACTCTGGGTTTGAATCCTGGCTCCACCACTTAGTGTGTAATTTTTTTTTGTGCATGTGGGGTGCTGGGGATTGAACCCAGGGCCTTGTGCATTCGAGGGAAGCACTCTACCAACTGAGTACTGTGAGATCTTGAGCAAGACATATAACCTCTCTGGGCCTCAGTTCCTTCCTCTGTAAACTGAAGATGATGATAGTTCCTTCCTGCTGGGGTTGTTGTGTGCAGAAGATGGGTTAATATGTGAAATGCTCCTGGATGTCATCAGGACAAGACAGTGTCACACATAATAAGCATGCACTGTCTGTTACTACTAGAATGAGTAGAAGACTTTATATACGATCAGACTTAGTCTTCACAATGATCCTAACAGACAGATATTATTGTTATTCAAGTTTCAATTTCCGGTGAGGAGATTGAAGCTTGGAGAGGTGCAGAGACTCAGGATGACATGGAAGGTGCTGAGCACAGAGGCCGGCTCACAGAGACTGCCATGCTACCTCACAGTGGTCTCTTGGGACCTCATTTCCTCATCCAAGGCCAAGGGCCCCACTGTAGCCCCAAAGGCTTCTCCTGGTCTGGTCCTTTGTGATTTCTCTGCTCCACGTTCCTCCTTGCTGTATCCTCTACACTGGCCTCCCGGTCACCCTTTGAATGTGCCAGCTACCTTCCCCCCTGAGGGCCATCGTTCTTGTTACCCAGATGATGTCCACTTGCCTGGCTCCCTCCTCTCCCTCTCCCTCATCTTTGTTAGTTTGCTTTTCTCTCCAAGACCTGCCTTTCCTGTTCCTCTGCCTCATTTTCCCCGCAATGCTCATTTATACCTGTCACATTCTGACTTGGGTTTTAATGATTGAGGGTCTCCTGTCCCTGGCTAGCAAGTAAGTGACACCAGGGCAGGAACTTAGTTGTCTTGGTCACTGTGTTAGTCAGTTTCTGTCCCTGTGACAAAATACCCAAGGTAAACACCTTAAAAGGAGGCAAGGTCTATTTTGGCTCACAGTTTCAGAGGTTTGGGTTCATGGCCACTTGGCCCGAGGGGCCCGTGGCAAGGCAGCACATCAAGGTGGGGACTGCATAGAGGAGGAAACCACTCATCTCGTGCAGCCAGAAAGCAAATAGAGAGACAGGAGGGTCCAGGTGCCCCAGTATACCCCTCAAGGGCATGCATACCCCAAATTAAATGTGTTAGGAACAAATGCATTTTGTAACATGGTAGCAATAATCGTCCCAAACTCCCAGTCTTTTTGTGGGGACTCAAAAGGGTAAATGGGAACTGTTGGGATGCAAAGGGACTCTAGCTAAGTTCAAAGAAATTGGGAAGGTAAAGAACGAGGCCCGGGTGGGATGGAATCCCTTATTATATCCTCAGAGTCCCCCAGGACAACATAGCCTGAGGCTCCTGACGGACCCTCACCTGGGGACACGTTGTTCTGGACACTGCAATCTTCCCATCTTGGCAGAGAGGGTTCTTCAGGAAGAAGGAAGAGCTGGGGGCACCCGCCCAGTCGCCTCCTCCCCATCACAGAACTGCCCCTCTCCCAGCCTGGAGCTTGGTCTCAGGGGTTTGGGAGAGTTAGCAGCTGCCAGGGCTTCCTCTCCTTAACACCCCTCCTCATAGGGCCCGACTCCCTGCAGCCCACCACTCCAGGCACTGGCCAGATGTTTAACTCATTTGCGGTCCTCTGAGGAAGGGACTGTCATCGTCCCCATTTTGTGGATGGAGAAACTGAGGCACTGAGAGGCAAAGTCACTTGTCCAAAGTCACACAGCTAGTCGGGGCACACTTGGGATCTGAACCTCAGCCTCCTCCAAAGCCTGGGTTCCTAGGTTCATTGTCTAAACTCATGGCAGAAAATATACTTGAACGTATGTGAAGCCCGACAGTATGTGGCATAGTGTGAGTGATAAATAAGTTCTCCACTATTCATTTGTTTGATGTGTATTAATCATATCTTGTCTAGATGCCAGGGGCTGGGGAAATGGCAGTGACAGTGGATATGGAGACCAAGGCAGTGGGGTGGAGTCGAGATGGGAGGAGAGGGACAGGAAGGAAGGACAGGTTTGGGGAGACACTGAGGCCAGTGTGAGATCCATGTGCCAGGGGAAGTATCCATGAGGCTTGGGGGAAGGGCTGGGGCTGAGACAGAAATATGGGCATCACTAGTGCAGAGTAGGGAAACCGAGGCTGCTGTGGTGGGGGAGAGGTGGGGCCAGGACCTAAGCCTGGGGAACATTCATATTTCAGAAACAGGCAGAGCCGGGCACGGTGGCACACACCTGTAATCCCAGCAGCTTGGGAGGCTGAGGCAGGAGGATCATGAGTTTAAAGCCAGCCTCAGCAAAAGTGAGGCTCTGAGCAACTCAGTGAGACCCTGTCTCTAAATAAAATACAAAGTAGGGCTGGGGATGTGGCTCAGTGGTCGAGTGTCCCTGAGTTCAATCCCTGGTACCAAAAAAAAAAAAAAAAAAAAAAAAAAAGAAAGAAAGAAATACATCACAAAATAAGATGGATTGAAGGTGGATAGAGGGATAGATATGAATTAAAGGAAGTATAGTGGACTCTCCAGATTGGTGGGTTCTGTTTCCATGGATTCAATCAATAGCAAGTAAAAATAATGAGAAAATTTCATCTGTACTGATCATGTAGGACTTTTTTCCTGCCATGATTCCCTAGACAAGATAGTATGTTTACATTTGCATTAAGTATTATAAGTAATCCAGAGATGATTTAATGTGTACAGGGGATGTGCATAAGTTATATGCTAATAACAGCCAGCGCACACCATTTTATGTAGAGACTTGAGCATCCTAGGATTTTGGCACCCTAGGGTGGTCCTGGAACCTGTCCTCTATATGTACTAAGAGATGACTATACGGTTAAAGGTGGTAGGTATACAGCTATTATATATTTTTTTATTATTTTTCCTGTTCTATGTTTGAAAATATTCATGATAAAATATTGGGGGAAGCCAGGCACAGTGTCTCATGCCTGTAATCCCAGTGGCTAGGGAGGCTGAGGTTAGGAGGATCATGAGTTCAAAGCCAGCCTCAGCAACTTAGTGAGAACCTGTCTCTAAATAAAATATAAAAAAGGGCTAGGGATGCGGCTCAGTGATTGAGTGCCCCTGAGTTCAATCCTGTGTGTGTGTGTCTGTGTGTGTGTGTCTGTGTGTCTGTGTGTGTGTGTGTATTGGAAGTATCACCCAAAATACTCTTTCTGGAAACAAATCACCATAATAAAAAGATAAACGCTACCCAAGATGGAGTGGCTGGCCACGGTGAGGAGGGGAGACACAGGACATGGGTACAAAGAGGAATAAGGAACAGCCAGTGCCCATCGGTTCAGCTGTGTTGACTGATAAAATATTGATACCCTGTCATCTGGGGAGAAAGAGCAGCTGTCCAGCCCTCCTTTGGGAGCGTTCAGTCCCAGGCTCCTCCCTGAGAACCCCGGAGGACTCATATGCCACCCAGGTGCCAGGGCTGCAGCCACATTCATTCTGATCTTCTAAGCCTGGGAAGAAGTGGCAGTTAAATATGGTGCAGTCTTTGCCACTTACACACGGGGACTGACTCTGATAAACGCGCCACCGTGTGAACCTCATGAAGTGTGCTTCCACACACCTAGAGCTCAGTCATTAGCTGTGGCCTCTTTTTTTGGGGAGGGTAGGCACCAGGGGTTGAACTCAGGAGCACTCGACCACTGAGCCACACCCCCAGCCCTATTTTGTGTTTTATTTAGAGACAAGGTCTCACTGTGTTGCTTAGTGCCTCGCTTTTGCTGAGGCTGGCTTTGAACTCACGATCCTCTTGCCTCAGCCTCCTGAGCTGCTGGGATTACAGGCGTGCGACATCAAGCCCACAAGCCGTGACCTCTCAATGCAAGAGATTTGGCAAACACGAGATCTATGAAGCTGCTGCCTGCATAACACAGCGCACTGCTGCACCGTCAACCAGTTTTTAGGAGGAGAACATTTAAAACAATGACAACAGGGGGTGCCGTGGTTCAAGCCTTTCATCCCAGCAACTTGGGGTGTTGAGGCAGGAGGATCCCAAGTTTGAGGCCAGCCTTGGCAACTTAGAGAGACTCTGTCTCAAAAGAAAAAAATTTTTAAAAAGGAAAGAAAGAAAAAGTCTGGGGATGTAGCTCAGTGGTAGAGTGACCCTGGGTTCAACACCTAGTACCACAACAAATAAAATAAAACAATGGTAGAAAGGATAATAGAATACATAAAACAGTGACATAATTGTTATCATTATCAAATAGGTACTGTAAGTGGTTGCATGTGTTGTACTTTTATTTTTACTTGTTTATTTTTTGTATTGGGGATTGAACTCAGGATTTCAACCATGTTAGACAAGTGCTCTAGACTGAGCCACATCCCCAGCCCTTTATATATATATTAGACACAATACTTTTTAAATTTATTTTATGCAGTGCTGAGGATCTAATGTAGTATCTCACACATCCTAGGCAAGGGCACCAGCTCTCCCCCCAGCCCTTTTTATTTTGAGTCAGGTCTCCCTAAGTTGCTGAGGCTGGCCTCAAACTTGTGATCCTCTTGCCTCAGCCTCCTGAGTCACTGGGATCACAGGCGTGTGCCATTGCACCCAGCTGTACTATACTTGTCTCCGACTGGTAGCACAGAAGATTTGTTTGCACCAACATTACCACCGATACATAAGTGATGGCATCGTGATATGACGTCACAAGAACTATGATCTCACTAGGCAATAACAGAAATATTCAGATGCATTATAATCTATGGGATCACATCACCTGTGCATCATTCTGCAGCTAAACTCGCCGTTTCTCTCAACATGCCTGCTACGTCTAGTCTGGGGGACTCTGCTCCCGGGCACTGCCCCGCTCAAGTCCTTACCTGTCCAGAGTCCATGGCTTCTGCCAGCCTCTCCGGGCTCAGCTCTGAGGAGACCCCTGGCTTTGTGATCCATGAGGTCAGGTCCTTCTGAAATGGGGTGGCAGGTGGGGGGGTGAGGGGACGTTGGGGGCAGCCCCTCCGCCACCCCCATAGTTTTACTTGTCCCTTACACAGAGCCGAGTGCTGGCCAGCGCCGTCACCTTCAGCTGCATGAGGGTCTTCCCAGCCAGGTCGGGGCTCTCCGGGAGGCCTCGTGACAGGTCCACACACCACAGCATGGCATCCAGGTTGCCCTCATACCAGGCCTCACTGCCCGGCCAGCAGAGGACAGGGTCCGGCGGTCAGCCTCCTCCTGCCGTTGCCCCAGCCTCCCTGGCCCTGGCCCCTACTCACCCCGTCTGGGCAGCCGAGTCTGGCTCCTCCTCAGTGGGCACCGCCAGCAGGGGCCGGAGGCCCAGGGCCTGGAGCTGCCGGACACAGCCCTCCACCTCCTCTTGGGTCTCTCCAGCCACAAACTGCCCGTAGACAGATGCCCGGAGAAGGGCACCTGAGAGCCGCGAGCCCAGGAGTCGCTGAGACCAGGCCTGGAGCTGGGTGACAGGGAACAAGGGTTCAGAGCCAGTCCTGGGAGCCTCCAGGCCCATGCTCAGGGTCACAGCTCACCGCCAGCCCGTGGGTGACCAGAGGGGGCCAGGCACACAGCCGTAGCACCAGCAGAGCCCGCGCCAGCTCCGCTGTGCCCTTGAGGTGGAAGGCCTCGCCATCGAAGTTCAGGGGCTGCCAGCCCCCAGAGGAGGGCCCAGCCTGGGAGTAGAGCACTCGACGGGTCCAGAGCATCCTGAGTCCCTTGCCACTCCACGCCAGGGAAAGGGGCTTTGATGGTGGCAGATGCACACTGACTGCCTCTTGCCCAGCCAGCGGGCAGTGACTGATTAACTGGGCAAATATTTAAGATTGAAAGCTCTTTGGGGGCAGTAAATTATTAACCAATGGGGACAGAGTTCGGAGTAACAGTAACAGGAAAGGAAACCCCTAGTTTCAGCCCCCGGCCACCTTCAGTGTCACAGTGCACTCTTGCGAGATGCGCACCACATGCCTGGGGCTGCTGGGTGGACCCACGGTCTGGGGAGCAGGAACTCTGGATTCAAGGCAGTTTGGCTTTTCCATCTTGGGAAAGTCACCTAAGCTCTCTTGTTGCAATTGTTTCATATTTTAATGAGAAGCAGTATAGTGTTATTGAATAAAATTTAAAATACACATAATCTATAACCCAAATGTTCCATGCTAAGTATATATCCTATAGAACTTGAACATTGGCATCAGGGAAAATGTACAAAAATGTTTATCATGGCCCCAGATGGGAACCACCCAAGTTTTTAATCAAAGAAGAATAAATAAATACATTGCAACTTAGTCATATGAGGGAATACTATACAGCAAATAAAAAGAACAAACTGCTGATATATACAACCACATGGTCAAATTTCACAAACACGATGTTGAGTAACAGAAGTTAGCCATCTCTCTGACTTTTGTGTTAATCATTTCCTTGTTTTTCTTACTATTTTGTCTGACCACCCATGTGTGTGCCTCTAAAACATTATTATAGTTTTACTTTCCCTGCTTTCAAATCTTAAAGATTTGCCCAGTTAATCAGTTACTGCCCCCTGGTTGGGCAAGGGGCCGTCAGTGTGCATCTGCCACCATCAAAGCCCCTTTCCCTGGTATGGAGTGGCATGACCCTCTGCCATCGGGTGCTCTACTCGCAGGCTGGCAGCCCCTGAACTTCAATGTCGAAGCCTTCCACCTCAAGGGCACAGCAGAGCTGGTGCGGGCTCTGCTGGTGCCACAGCATGTGTGAGGCACTGGATTCAATCCTCAGCACCATTAAAAATAAATAAAATAAATGTGCCCATCTACAACTAAAACTTTTTTAAAAATAAAATAAAAATTTAATTTGCCATAGTGTCAGTCTCCCAGAGTTGTTTTGAGAATCCAGTTAACGGACATACATAATTAATGGTGTATAACGTGTTCTGTAAATACTGGCTGTGATCATAAAGGACTGGGTATGCACAATCTCATTGACACCTGTCTTTCTGAGGAGGCATGTGTCATAATCAACTCTGTGTTTGGGGATCCCCAAGACCACCTCGGGTTCAGTGATTCTCTATAAGGTCTCATAGAATTCAGAGAGGCCAGAATACTCAACATACGTGTCTAAAGAAAGAGTTTGTTCTCCTACGTACCCACAATGTCTCACTTATAAGAAAATATCAATAATTCCTTAGCACCTGATATCTTACCCATGGTAAAAATTTCCCCAATTGCCTCTAAAATGGCTGTTTAAAATTAACTAATTAGCCAGGCGTGGTGGTACATGTCTGTAATCCCAGCTTTTCGGGAGGCTGAGGCAGGAGGATCACAAGTTCAAAGCCAGCCTCAGCCGCTTAGCAAGACCTTAAGCAACTTCGTAAGACCCTGTATCTAAAATAAAATATATTTTAAAAAGGGCTGGGGATGTGCCTTGGTAGTAAAGTGCCCTGGATTCAATCCCTGGTACCAAAATATAAATAAATGAAGAAATTAAATTAAATAATTTATTATTTTGTGCTGGGGATTGAACCCAGGGCTTTGAGCATGCCAGGCAGGTGCTCTACCACTCAGCTATGCCCTCAGCCTTTGTGATCCTTTTTTTTTTTTAACTAGTCAATTCAGGTTCATGTTTTGCATTTGGTCATGTTTCTTTAGTTTATCTTTGCAAGGGAGTTGGGGTGGGGTACAGTTTTCCTGACATTTAAAAAAATAATATTTGCTTTTTAAAAGCTCCCATGCAAGTTGTAGAATGCCCCACATATTGGATTTACCTGATTATGTCCTTATGATATCATGTGATGTGTCCACTCATCCTCTATAATGCCCGTAAGCCAGTTCTGGTCTACAGCCATAATTTGCTAAGCTGGTTTTCACTGGTGACCACTAGGTTGCCTCCAGGGTCCTCGTGCCAGACCTCTTAAGGACCAGGCTATTAAATGGCCCTCCAGGCCAGCCTTCCAAGGCCTCTGCTGGCACCAACTCAACAGGAGAGAAAGGGACAGTGCGAGCCGCTGGTTCAAAGCCCCTAACACACTCACTGGAGGGCTGGGCAGCTTCGAAAGGGATTAGGGAGACACAGGGAGAGGAGAGAAGCCAGAAGCAAAATGGTCTCCTGGGCTGGATTGAGGGGGACCTTAAAGATTCATTATGAAGTTTGACTTTACCTTGATGAGGCCAGGGAGCCATGGAGGATTCTGGGCAGGAAGTCTCGGATTTAGGCTTTAGGAAGATTACCCCTGGCTACCAAGAATAGAGTGGATCAGAGAGGGAGACGGAGGCTGGCAGCACAGGAGGAAGGTGAGGCAGATCAGAATGGGCCAGTGTGGGGCTGGCCCAGGAAGGTGCTGAAGGAGAAGACAGGTACACAGGAGGCAACGTGGGTGGGAGGTAACCTAAAATTCCTCATGGGAACCCCAAGTCCCAAGGCAACGGGGATGGAGACTTTGGTCTAGTGTGGCATCTAAGGGACACTGTCTCCTCATCTGAAGATATTCCCATGGGAGCCCCATGTTCTAGGGAATCAAGCACAGAGGCTCTGGCCAAATATGAGAATCAGACTCCTGCTTCTGACCCTCCCCATTTCCTCTTGCAATCTCTAAACTACCTTCCCTCCTTCTCTCCCTCCTTCCCTCCCTCCCTCCCTCCCTCCCTCCCTCCCTCCCTCCCTTCCTTCCTTCCTTCCTTCCTTCCTTCCTTCCTTCCTTCCTTTCCTGTCATTCTTATTTGTTCCTAAGAGGCTGCAGCCCCCAATTATGGGCAGCACATATTAGTGCTGAGTAACTATTGAATAAATCAAAGAAATGAAGTAGGTTGTGGTGTGGATGAGAGGTGTCTCCCCCTAAAGTTCCTGTTAGTCCAGGATTGTTCAGAGGTGAGGTGGTTCCATCATGAGAGCGGTAACCTAGTCAGACCCTCCTCATTTGAATAGACTGGGCAGTACCTCAGGGCAGGTGGGGCATGGCTGAAGGGGGCGGGTCACCGGAAGCTGCTCTGGAAGGGTGCAATTTCCCTACGGCTTCTTCCTCCCTCTCTCTGTTTCCTGACCCCACTGGGAGCTGGCATAAGTGGCTGGGAAAGGTCACTCGTGCCCTTTCCCATCATGCGCAGCCTCACCATGGGCCCAGAGCAATGGAGTCCGTCATCTATGGACTGAAACCTTGGAAACTTAGAGCCCTAAATAAACTTTTCCTCCTTGAAGTTGTTCTTCTCAGGTCTTTTGGTCACAGAGACCCAAAGCTGACTCAAACAGAAATCGGCACTGGGGAGTGGGGTGGTGCTGTCACTAACCTCCGACCATGTGGTTCAGAAGTCTTTGGAGCCAGTCTGTGGGACTTTTAAACCTTGGGAGATGCAAGCTGGAAAACTTTTAGAATGTTGCAAGTGGAGCTTAATGGGTGATTCTGGGGGGGCTCAAATGACCAGAACGGTGACAGGAATGAGGATTGTGCTCCTGAGGTCTCAGGGGGAAATGAGGACTCTGTTGGGAGTTGGACTAGAGGCCACCCACGCTATGTTCTGGCAAAGGACTTGGCTACTTTTTGCCCATGTCCTGAGACTGTGTGTGAGGCTGCATTTAGAGGTGATGGTCTAATTAATCTGGCAGAGGAAATTCCAAGGCAGGACAGCATTTAGTCAGTGGCAGGGATGTTGCTGGCAGCTTTTGGCCAGGATTACTGTGAGACTAAGGAGCAAAAAAACAGAGCTAAAGGATTTTTTAAACTTGCAAATTGGCCAGAAAAAAAAATGCTTGTAAAACTGGGACCAAGGAAGTTGTGCTTATTGAAGAGATTAGAGTCCCTAAAGGGATGCTGAGTACTTCTCACAGGGACAATAGGAAAGTTGACTTGGGGACATCTCAGGAATTTGCAAGAGCGCATCCACTACAGGCTCCAGGGTACAGAAGAGAAAATTCTTTTGAAAGGAGATCATGGGGGTTCCTGCTCATACATGGGGCCTAGGAATTTTTTTTTTTTAACCATGCTGAGCTACATCAGCACTCAGAGGATGCTGCAGCTATGATTCCGTGGAGCTCAGGTATGTGTGAGCTGGCAGCAGACCTTGGCATCATCCACGTGAGGCTGGAATGAGGGGATTATGGAGGCTTTCACTGAGGATTCAAAGGAAGGCTTGGGAAGCCAGGCAAGGGGTAGTAGGGTCTGTCGGCTTTTGCTGAGAGGGTGATGCATGAAGCTGTAAAGGAGAAGCCAAAGCTGGAGTGGGAACCCCAGGACCCCCAGTAGTTAGGAAATGCCAGTAATGTGGACTGGCTGCAGAGAGAGACAGGTTAAAAGAGAGGCCAGTGCCCTCCAAGTGACAAGACCAAGGGGCAAAGCTGCCCAAGACCTTTGGGGAAAAAACAAAAAACAAAACAAAACAAAAAAAACCCTTGCCATCATGTAGTACAAGGGGGAGTTGGGTCACTGATTGGCAGATGCCCTGGGGAGGTGCATCTTCCACCCCATCTTCCACCCTTCGGCTGTGTTGTTCTGCCTCCTCTTGGACTCAAACAATGGAGTTGGGCCACCATGGATCGAACCTCTAAAATCAAGAGCCAAAATAAACTCTTCCTCCTCTAAGTTGTCCTGGTCAGGTATTTTGGTCACAGCAACAGAATGCTGACTTACACAGTGGTCCCTCCCAGATGATGGGACGTTCTACCATGTCACACTCTAATACCAAAGCAACCTTGCAGATCTTGCCATGTCCGTTCTTCTTCTTCTTTTTTTTTTTAGTATTTATTTTCTAGTTATAGGTGGAAACAATATCTTCATTTTATTTTTATGTGATGCTGAGGATTGAACCCAGTGGCCCACGCGTGCTGGGTGAGCACTCTACCTCTGAGCCACAGCCACAGCCCACGTTTGTTCATCTTTGAGTAAGCACTTAGTTATCCCTCCCTCCTCACTGGGCTGTGACCATCATGAGGGTAGGAATTACATTTAGCTTTGTCATTTATTTGTACATATTACTTAGCACAGGACTTAACTTTTGTTGAATGATGTAAATATAGATGGTTAGCATTTGGTGGACAAGGGGCTTAGAGATTCCTTCTTACATGAATACAAGTAGATTCTAAATAGGACTCACTTTTGTAGTAGTAGTAGTAGTAGTAGAAGAAGAGATTGAATCTAGGGACATTTTACCACTGAGTATACCCCCATGAGTGACTGTGAATGACAAAATCAACAGGACTCACGAGTGATTCTGATGGTTCCAGAATACATAATACATATGAAGAACTTAGAGTGGTAAGTGGAAACGGAATAAATGCTGTTATTATTGTTGCAAAATGACTTCCGTCCTCGGATAAAGGACAAACTCCCTAAGATTACGTGATTGATCCTCGATCATTTCATCAGCCTCAATTCCTACACTTGCCCTTTATTTTTCAGCAATTTTAGAAAAATCCCTACCTGCACTGTGCTCCTGGAGTTCTGTCGGCCTCTACTCCTGCACCGCTACTTAAATATTGGGGTTCAGTGGCCACTTACACGCAGGGGACACTCCCTGACCAGTGTTAATCTCCAGCACAGACCTCTAGCCCTTGAACACCGGAACTCCCTGTGCACGCGCTGATTCACGATCGCTGGCCAAGTCAAGTCTTCTCAACGGGGCAGTGCCGTCCCCTAGTGGGAGAGTTTGGCATTTGCACACGCGTTCGTGGTTGCTACATTGATCACAGGGCGCGGTACCCACTTTCAGAAGTCAGGGCCCAGAAAACTGGGCATTGCTTTCGCAGCCCGAACAACTTGAAAATGTCCTTACAGGCATTCGTGTGGGTAAAAATAAAAGGTAATACAATGTTAATTACATTATTAACATAACATATATGCAAACATGAAAATTTTGGGTATGGTTAAAATATATTGACCCTTTGTGTACCTGTGTGTGGTGGGGGGTACTGGGGATTGAACTCAGGGGCACTCTACCTCTGAGCCACGTCTCCAGCCGATTTTCTTCCTTTCTTGTGTGTGTGTGTGTGTGTGTGTGTGTCTGTCTGTCTGTGTGTGTCTGTATGCGTGTGTTTTATTTATACACAGGGTTTCACTGAGTTGCTTAGCACCTTGCTTTTGCTGGGTCTGGCTTTGAACTTGCAATCTTTCTGCTTCAGCCTCCCAAACCTGGTGCCCCCTGTGCCCAGAATATATTGACCTTTTCTGAAAGGAAACTATGATACAGAGTGACAATTGTTCCTTTTTAATTAACCATATTAGAAAATCACAATCCCAACTGTGAGATATAATATAAATTTTTAAGTAAAATATAACACATATAAAAGCATGGCCATATTACAAGTGTTCAGTATGATAAATTTTCAGAGAGCGACCATGCCCATATAGCTAGCTCCCAGGTCAATAAATAACATTATCTACTTCTCCCCACCCCAGAAGCTCTCCTGGCACGGAAGTCACTATTTACCAAAGATATCTACTCTTGACTTCCAATGTCACAGATTAGTTTTTGCCTGTTTGCAGTGGAAATCATACAGCATGTTCTCTTTGGGTCTGACTTTGATTCCCTATTATCTTGGTAAAATCCGTCCATGTCGTTCTATATATCAGTAGTTCATTCATCCTCATTGCCTAGAATCCATTGGATGAATATATAATTGAGTTCCATTTTCCTTTAATGGACAATTGGATTGTTTCCAGTTGCTGATGCCATTGAACCTACTAGTTAGTGTCTCTGTTCACATATAGAATTATCTCCATTGGGTGTGTAACTATTGGGTCATGGCATATGCATATATATGTTCGGGTTTTGTAGATACTGTCAAAACATTTTTGGTTGGCAGTTTCACCCTCACAAGCACATGGTTGTGCCTGAATACTTATTTTTCTTTTCTTTTTTCCTTCTAAGCCTTCAGAAACACAGAACAGATTAATCATTATTCATGTGCATTCTTGTCCGTGCAAAGCCCATTTTTGTGTTTTGTTAGTTGGATTTCTCTTCAATTTCTATTGTAGTAAAATACCCATAATATAAAACTTACCATCTTAACCATTTAGAAATACCCAGTTCAGTGGTATTAAGTACCTTCGTATTGGTGTGCCATCGTCACCACTGAAAGAGCTGGGCAGAACCAAGAGCCCATGACACCTAGCTTCACATCCTTTTCTTTGCATCTCTGTCATTGTTAGGCACCTTTACAACACATTTTTTAACTTTAACTTTTATTTTGACATGATTTCAGACCTATGGAAAAGTTCCAAGAACAGAACAAAGAATTCCAACATACACTTTGCCCAGATTCCCCAAATGTCAACATTTTACCACGTTTCATCTGTTTTTATCTCTGTGTAAATACGCATATTTTTTCTCATCTGTTTGAGAATAAACGAAAGCTGCAATACCCTTTTACCCTAAATATAGAAGAACACACACTTCTAAAGATCAAGGCACTCTCTTATATAACCATAGCACAATAAATCAGTTTTTCCTATAAACGAAATCACATGGTATGTATTCTTTTGCATCTTCCCCCCTTTTGACAGTCTATTCTTACACAGGTGCTACAGTTTATGCATCATGTTTTATATACGTGGAAAACAATAAGCCAAGTACAGGCAGGACATAAACATGGTTCATAAACTCCACTTATTATTAACTATTCCAGATGTAATCAAACTCAAAATGAACTGAGTTTTTTTTTTGTTGTTTTTTTGGCTTTTGGCGATGCTGGGACTCAAACCCAGGGCCTCAGGTGGGCATTCTCCCACTAAGCTACATCCTCAGCCCTGAAATGAGGGTTTTTTTTCTTTCTTTTTAAAGATGGCAGGGTTTTAAATTTTTTTTAGTTGTAGATGGACACTGTACCTTCGTTTTATTTATTTGTATGTGGTGCTTGGGATCGAACCCAGTGCCTCATGCATGTTAGGCAAGCGCCCTTATCATTGAGCTACAATCCCAGCTTCCCCTGCCCAGAAATGAATTGCTAATATGTCTTTTCTAATTTTGAATTTTTACTTCAGAAAGCATAAAGACCCTTAGAATAGCTATTTATTATTGAGGTGTCACGTGAATGACTCTGCCCCTTGAGAGAAGTTGAGTTTCTAAAACTAAGCCCAGAAGGAGCCTTGGTTATGTTTTGACACCAGCTTGAACCTTCTTCTGTCACTTACACATATCCCCCCACCCTGGGTTCTGTCTTGAACACAGTTCTGTCACACCAGCTCTCCCCTCAGCTCAAAGGGTAGAGAATCAGATCTCACAGCATCCAAGTCTTGTGCCACTTGGTCATAGATTCCTCTTGGATTCTCATACTTGTCCTCATGCCAACGGAGGTCATAAGGACCCTAACGGGCAAAAAAAAAAGTAGAATTAGAACCATGGAGAGATCCCTTTGGGTCATCATCACAGCTATGGAGGACACACACCCCTACTCACCTTCCCAGGGGGAAAAGTCCTACTTAATTAGGGAAAAGATCCAATCTATGCACAGAAGAGTGATTATAGTGAACCCCCTCATGAACCACAATGTACCAACACATAACTTCCACAGAACCATCCCTTGGTCCATCTTGATTTATCTAAATCTCTGCCTCTCACCCTCTACTTCCACCCAACTGGATTATTTTTGAAACTAGTTCAAGATATCCCATGATTTCATGGCAGGAAAATAATTTAAATGTCAGGAATACAAACTCTTTGTAGATATTGATATTGGCTATGGCAATTTTGGAATATGGGTCATGATTCTGTTAGCCCTGTTAGCATTTACAAAACACTTCCCCCATCAAAATTAAAGAGAAAAAAAGACAATGAAGGGTTATCCTTGCCAGAGATGTGCTTTGTTCTAGAGCTGGGAGAAAATAGTTGTTTAGCAAACTTTAGAGCAGATTGGCCCATGAGCCAAATACAGCCTGCCACCTGTTTTTGTATTGCCTGAGAGCCAAGAATGGCTTGATATTTATAAATTGTTGTTGGGAAGATCAAAGGAATAATAATATTTGTGGCATATGAAGATGACATGAAATTCAAATTTCAGTGTCCAAAAATAAAGTTTTATTGTAACATAGCTACAGCCATTCTTTTATGTATGAGTGGCTTTAACCCCACTGTGGCAGAGCTGAGCAGTTTTGAAGAATCCTACGTCTCACAAAGCCCAAAATATTTACTCTCTGACCCTCTACAGAAAATGTCTGCAGATTCCCTCATCTGTGCCTTCCAGGCACGGACAGTCCAGAACCATGGACAGCGCCATGGAGCTCTATGTCATTTCCTTGTTGGTACAGAGCTACAGTCTGAGAAAACAGTGCACCAAGGGGGACATTGTTAAAGGGGACTCCTTTGGCCCAAAATGCCAGAGCATTAGCCAGGCCACATACAGAGTCAAGCCTTCTGTCCCACTTCCCTTACTTTGGGGCAATGGGTGGGTGGATGGTCAAAGTGCCTGCTGTTTTCATCTACCTAGACACCATCTTTACTTCCTTCCTGGTTCTCTCTCTTCTCCCACCCTCAATCTGGTGAACTGAGTAGAGTTGGCCTCGACTCCCTTATCCCATGGGTGGACACGGATCCAGGCTTGTCCAATTGGTACAGTCCATCCCCTGCCTCCATGGTTGGTTCAACAATGAGGATATGACCCAAGCTAGATCAATACCATTACTGGGCATTGGGAGTTTTGGGAAAGAGGCATTCTCTTTCTTTGAAGATTCCTAATCTAACTGTCTACAAACCTGGCTTTTCTAGGAAATCTTTAGGGAGAAACTCCCAGATCTGTCTGGTCCTGAAGACAATTCTATCCCTCCTCAGCTAAATGAGCCCCCCCCAAAAAAAATCTTTCTCTCTAGTTGCTTAACCATTGTGGTAGAGATTACTAAATGCCCAGGGGAAAACTTCCCTTTGTTCTTCCACAGTAGCAGAACTGTAGTGAGGCATGTAGGTACCAAGGTAGACTACATTTCACAGCCTCCTTTGCAGTGAAGCATAGCAATGGGACCCTGTTTTCCCTGGTGGAATGAGAGATGTACGTGTACCATTCTGGACCTGGGCCATAAGGCAGGGTGGTGCTTCCTTTCACTCCAGCTGAAACTGGCCCTTCCACACAGACCTGGATGATGGATGTCCCAGGAGATGGCAGAGGAACACAATGGAAAGAACTTGGGTTCTGAATAAACATTTACAGTAGGGCTCACCTCTGACAGCCACGTGAGAAGAGAAAAACTGCTTCCTGCTTTCTTTGCAGTGCTGGGAATTGAACTTATGGCCTCACCCATGCTAAGCAAGAGCTCTGTCCCTGAGATACATCTTCAATCCTAGACTGTCTTCTTTAGGCTGCTGGATTAGGGCCAGGCCTCTTTGTTACAGCAGCTAATTTACCCTAACTAATACAAGCAGTAGGAGGCAGGTTTCCAGCCGGAACTGCATCTGATACAAATCTCCTTACCATATGTACTTCATCATACAGGGGTCCCCAGGCTCCAGATGGGGCATACATTCTTTCCACCTCATCATACAGGTGCCCGGGAAAGGCCATGTCCTCATCTTTGAGACCTGTGAAACCCAGGGTTGGATTGGAAGGAAGAGTCATCAGGGCACCCAGTCCAGATGTCAGGAGAACCTTGGAATGGGGGCGGTCCTGATGGGGTCCTGACTCACCTTGGGGATAAGATCCCTCCTCCAGCGTGGGAGGCAGCCGAGGGCTGAAGTCCTTCATGGAGTGGTAATATGGCTCTGCTTCTGACGTGCTAGCCTGTCAGGCACACACACACAAAACAGGTAAAGTCCTTTCCATTTTCTGATTCCATAGTTACACAAAGGGAAATGATTAACTTGAAGTTCACAGTAGAGTTTGTCATTGGATCAGTCCAAGCCACCCCCACTCACCATGGAGCTTTGAGTGTCCCGGTCCCCAGTCCACTGGCTCTCTTCATATTCATTCCTGACTCTCTCCTCCTCCGACCTTCCAAGATGGAGATATGGGCAGCAGTTGGGTGACTGACCCTCTGCCACCTGTCACCCCCAAACCTCCTTCCTCAGAGCCTTCTTTACAGCAAAATGCCCCTACTTACCCTGCCTCTGTCTTCTCTGAGATGCCTGAGAGAAATAGGGGGAAAGGAATCAGAGACAATCATGAGCCCACCTGGTCCTGGGGAGATCTCAAATATGCAGCAACCCCAGGGTTCCTGTCCCCCCCTAGGGTCTCTGTCCTCGCAGGGGCAGGACCTCTCCTCACCCTCAGCAAGATGTTTCAGTCTCCATCGCCAGAGGAATCCCGCCACACAGGAAGCATTGGAAAGCAGCAGAAGACCCCCGACAGCAAACAACACGGGCAGCAGGGGCAGCCCGGAGGGTCCTAGGGGTGGGGAGACCTCTCAGTGAGCCCCAAGCAATCTTCTCTGGGTACAATGGGAGCTGTCTGAGAAAGCCACCCCTGATCAAGCAAAGCCTCCAACCCCACCCAAGGTCAAGGAAGTGAATGAGCAACAATCTCTGTCTCCACCTCTTCTTGCCATCTAAGGGCAGGTGGCTCCTCTCTCAAGTCAAGTTAGCAGCAGGTTCAGCCATTGCCTGAGCCCTCTCTATAATCCAGCCTATTCCACAGCTCCAGTTTTGCCCACCAACCATAGACCCCGGAATTGTACCTTCTGGTCACACAAACGAACCACTACCTATTTCCAGAATCGCTGAAGCAAATTCACAACTCTGAGCCTTGGAATAATCAAGGGCCTATCCTCAATGTCCTTTCTTCTCCACAGATTTCATCACCAATGACTTATTTCCACCAACTGCCATCCCGGCCAATAGTGGGTTACCACATCCCTGAAGACAAGGTTCAGTCCCTCCATTTTGCCATCAACTACTAAGGACACTTGTTTTCCTTTGGGAAAAGAGCCAGTCCCCTGCTCCTAGTCTGTGCGGTTCCTACAGGACTCTGGGGGGATCACCTGACCCACCCTGGAAAAGATCACTCATTCCGCTTTCCACAGTGATTGGCATTTGACTCGTGGTGGCTCTTTGGCACAACAGTTAGGACACATCTACACACAGCCAAGAAGTAGAATGAAAGCTAGAAGTGCGGAAAGTGGGAGGGCCTCTCACCCTGTTTTTGTCTTCTTCTTTTTTTTCTTTTTTGGTCCTAGGGGATTGAACCCTTAGGGGTGCTCTACCATTGAACCACATCCCAGCCCTTTTTATCTTTTATTTTAGGGTGGGGTCTTGCTAAGTTATTTAGGGCCTCACTAAATTTCTGAGGCTGGCCTCAAACTTGGAACCCTCCTGCCTCTTCCTCCTGAGTCCCTGGGATTACAGGCTCCTGTATCACCACGTCCAGCTGTTTCTACACTGTTGCACAATCTCCCTTCCACCCAACTCTGCTGGAGCCAATGAGACAAGAACAAATGTGATAGAATCAGAAACTTAAGAAATGCTAGTAAATTAGTTTTTCTTCTCTTTCTGTCCTTGGGACCCCTAGGACCACCTCCCTGTGAATATGACAGGGAGAGACATGTGACCCAGTTATCTCCATTGTCCCAATCAAGAGCCAGATGACTGCCAGACATGTGAAGAGAAGGATGCTCTTTGGTTTGAATATGAAGTGTCCCCGAAGGCTCATGTGCTGCAGGCTTCATCCCCAATGCAGCAATGGGTGGGGGGACACTTTGGGGAAGAGATCCGATCATGGGGACTCTAACCTAATCAATAGATTAATCCACTGTTGGATCCTTAGCTAACTGGACTATTGGGAGGTGACGGCAACTGCAGGATATGGGGCCGAGTTGAAGGAAGAGGATCCTTGGGGACTCTATCTTGTCCCTGGATCCTTCCTTTCTTCCCACAGCTGGCTTTCTCTCTTTGCTTCCTGGCTGCCACGAGGTGAGCAGCTTTGCTGTGACACACCCTTCCACCATGATGTTTTGTCCAAAGCAATGAGCCAGCTGAACATGGAATGAAAACTGAGCTAAAATAAATCTTTCCCCCTTGAAGTTGTTTTTCTCAGACGTTTTGTTACAGTGACAAAAAGCTGACTAACACAGAGGCCATCCTATATCGACAATTCTCAGTCCCACTGCCAGCTGATTGTAGAGATGACTCAACCCGCCTAGATCAGAACCATTTCACCAGACTCAAGGAGTCATGGGTAATAACGTATGTTGCCATAAGTGCCCATGTTTGGGTGGTTTGATATGCAGCTAAAACTAACTGACCCAACCTCCTTACAGAGCTCAGAATCAGCTAATTCTTTTCCAATTAAACTAAATTAGGAAGAGAAAAAATTGATCACTCCAGTAAGAGGAAGAGCTTCAGATGCAAGTGGGAATCTTCAGGGACAGAGCAGTTGTGACCACAAGGGAGAGGAGATGGGATCAAAAGGTTCCATTCTCAGGGGAGGAGGCAGGATTCAGGGGTTGAGCACTTGCCTGCAGGCTGCTCTGTGGGTTCCTGGTGGTCAGGTTCTCCGGAAGGCTGGTCCAGGCCTGGGTGGGGGGTGAATATAGAGATTATGCATTAATAACAAAAATCTGAGATGATTATGTATTTCTCAGTCTCTGACTAAGCTTTTCACCTCACTTTGAAACTTGTTGGAATGGGAACATGATTTCTTAGGGGTATTCTAAAGATAGCCAAGTATTTCTGATAATAATGACAACACACTAATAGCAATAGGAATATCAATAATAATAATAATAAATTATAAATGAGTGCTTTATGTTGTACAAAGTCCTTTAACCTGAATTATCAATTTGCTGACTTAATCCTCCCCGTCTCCCTAAGAAGACATTGGGCTCTCAGGATCCACATCCTGAGCCCTATTTCATATTTTATTTCTAGACAGGGTCTCACTGAATTGCTTAGTGCCTTGATGTTGCTGAGGCTGGCTTTGAACTCACGATCCTCCTGTCTCAGCTTTCCTAGCTGCTGGGATTACAGGCGTGCTGCTACCACACCTGGTATGAAACCTTATTTTTAGAAACTGAGGCACTTGGGCTGGGGATGTGGCTCAAGCGGTAGCACACTCGCCCGGCATGTATGCGGCCCGGGTTCGATCCTCAGCACCACATACAAACAAAGATGTTGTGTCCACCGAAAACTAAAAAATAAACATTAAAAAAAATTTCTCTCAAAAAAAAAAAAAAAAAGAAAAGAAACTGAGGCACTTGCCTAAGTTCACAAAACTAGGAAGTGGCAGGGGAGGTGGGAGCTTGAACCCAGGCTTTTCTGAGCCAGACCCTGTGGGATTAACCACGGGGCCTGTCAGAATCATAAGACTCTTCTTAGACATTTTCAAGGAATTTGTCCCTTTCATCAAAGTCACTGAACGTGTTGGTCTAAGGTTATTCAGAATATTCCTGCATATCTTTTCTGTGTCCGTAGGGTCAGTAATAATGTCTCTTCTGGCTTTCCTGATATTTTTGGAAGTTGTGTCTTCTCTCTTTTTTGTCTTGATCAGTTTTACACATTTCCTTTTTTTTAAGTATTTTTTAGCTGTAGATGGACACAATACCTTTATTTTATTTGTTTATTTTTATGTGAAGCCTGGGATGGAACCCAGTGCCTCACACATGCTAGGCCACAGCTCAGGTCCCAGTTTTACACACTTCATGGATCTTTTCAAAGAACAAGCTTTCTGTTTCATTGATTTTTCCTTTTTTTTTTTTCTGTTTTCTCATTCATTAATTTCTTCTCTTAACTTCCTTCCATTTTCTTTGGGTTTAGTTTGCTCTTCTTTTTCAAGTTTCTTACAATGGAAATGTAAAATGTCTATTTGAAGATTTTTTTAATTAAAAAACTAATATAAATTTTTAATGCCATCCAATTTCCTCTTAGCACTACTTTAGCTGCCCCTCAAATTTTTTGTTTTCATTTTTATTCAATTCAAACTATTTTCTAATTTCCTCTTGTCAGTAATCACACCAAGATAGTACAGGTAGACCTATGGAGCTCATCTGCCTGAGATTTCAATCTCATCTCCACCTCTTCCTAACTGTGTGACCTTGGTTGATTTGCTCAACTTCTCTGGGCTTCATCTGTAAAAGAGGAATAGAACTAGTATCCATTTCACTATGCCACCCTCTAAGTCCTCTGAGGAACTTTCCAACCTGCCCAATACTGTCCTTCCCACCTGGGGTAGTGATGGAGAGCTGTAGTCCCTTTTCAGCTAAGCCACTGTCCCCCAGGGCATTGCTGGCCAGCAGCCAGACCCTATATCGTGTAGAAGGCTTCAGCCCAGTCAATGTGAAGGTGGTGGCCTGGGGTGGTATGACATCCATGTAGAGAAATCCTGGAGTCTCCAGGGCCTCATACCTGTAGGACAGAGAGGCCAGTAAGTTCAGGAAAATGACCAACCCACTGGCTGCCACACCTTACTTGCCTTGACAGGGACCCACCTGACGCGGAACCTCTGTGGCAAGCCCCCATCAAAGCCAGGCTTCCACTCCAGCCCCACTGAGTGTGGGGTGATGCTTACGACCTTGAATCCCAGTGGGGGGTCAGGACGGCCTTTGGAAAGAAGGATGGGGAAAATAGAAGATACAAAAGGATTCTAGAAGATTCCTTTCAGGTTTTTCCTAATAATAATTCTAAATTACAGTTAATTTCATTATTCATGGTGATTACATTCAATAAGTTCACTGTGAACACTAAGCTGGAAAATACTAAACTATTGCTTGTAAAGGAAACTCAGGGTTAGTTTTCTTCAAACCTCTTTGTCACAGCATTTTCATCAACCAATGAACACAGGATCTTGTTTAGGCGTGTTCCTGTTAAAGGTGCCTTACACAACACGTACCGGGATTCACCACTAGTACGTGGCCAAAAGCACGCTCACTCCAGCCCGAACAAACTCATCCAGAGCACAAGTATTTTTTCTATCACAGCCATCTTGCACTTAGAAATAGTGGACAGCATTTCAGCTTTGTGCTTGGCAGGCATTTTAAATGACAAAAACACCAACCCAAAGCACAATTTTTTTTTTTTTAGAGTGAGAGAGGAGAGAGAGAGAGAGAGAATTTTTAATATTTTATTTTTTAGTTCTCGGCAGACACAACATCTTTGTTGGTATGTGGTGCTGAGGATCGAACCCGGGCCGCACGCATGCCAGGCGAGCACGCTACCACTTGAGCCACATCCCCAGCCCACAAAAAGTTTTTTTAAAGTGACAGTAAATAAACCACACTTGTTTACAGTATAAGAACTGGAACAAGATGTGGAGTGTCATCTTGTTCAGTCTCAGCTAGGAACATGCACAGCAGGTGACTCAAATTTTGCATTACTCTGTATATGTCCTTGAGTGACCACAAAGTACTATGAGTATTGATTTGGAGATTACAAATAAATTTTAGCAAGTAGATGAATGTATATGTATAAAACATATGCGTATATGTTATACACACACACACACACATACATACACATGCACACACATGTTCCTTGCAGTGGGTTTTTTATGCCAACCTCACATCCATTCTCATTGCTTACAGTTCCAACACCCTGAATTTCCCTTTGGAGAACCACCCTCCCACATTCTCAGGTCACATTCTTCTGATGGAAGTGACTCCACTCCTAGGAAGATGGACATGTGACCAGGCCTGACCAATTAGAGGGTTGCCCCTTCCATCAGATGATTGATTCGAGGATGAGCTGGAATCCAAGCAGAGCCAATGATATTTCATTCTAGTTTTTCCATATAACTGTTCAGAGGAGAAAGAATTCTATTTCCTCTGGGAATTCTAAAAGCCCACTAGAAGGAGCTTTAGAATTAAAGGCAAGACAGAGAAAAGCAGACCTAAGAGCTGGCCCTAGATCCAGCAACTCCTGAAAAATCCGCTTTTCAGTTACTTGACCCAATAAATCTTCCCAACTCATTTTAATCTGTTTGTCTTTGTTGTGGGTTTCCCTGAAGATCTAGTCTCCCATTAGGAAATTCAGGGCGGTCAGAGACTCCATCCTCACTCATACACACCTTTCAGGTGTCAGCAACACTACCAACTAGGGACTTGGGAGTTGACCCAAGAAGCACCCCCCTGACACCCTCCCAGCCCCCTCCCATCATACTAATGCTGACGAGCTGAATGTTGGTGTGGTCTGAGCCAAGGGGGTTAGTGGCTGTGCACGTGAAGAGGGCGTAATCCTGGGCTGCAGACACATTGACAATGGTCAGGAGACTGCTGTGGACCCCACCCTGGTGATAGGTGTGCTCCGTGTACCTGGAAAGACAGTGAGGCAGGGATTCAGGGGCTGGGATCAGAGTTTGGGCTGGACCACTTCCTGGCAGGCTTGGCTCACCTGGGATCTTGGAGATCCAAAGGAACCCCATTTTTGGACCAAGTGAAGATGATGTTGGGGACGCCTCGGGCACGGCAGTGGAGGGTAGCAGAACTGGTGCTGTCTCCAGCTGCAGCCACTTTAGTTAGGGGAGTAGGATGTTCCACCTGGGGGGCAACTAGGATGGATTGGGGGATCAACATGAGGTGTGTGGGAGGACATGAGAGCGGTGAGTTTAGTGGCAGACTTTTGAAGTCAAGCGTTTAATGTTACCCACATCTGACTACAAGACGGACCAGCCCCCGGGCCGGAGGTGCCACTCCATTGTCCACAATGCACTGGTAAGCACCAGCCTGTGTCAGCTTGGCATGGTGAATCCGCAGGCGTCCTGTGGATCCTTTTGATATCTTCTCCATGTCATCTAGGCTATGGTCCTCCTCTTCTTCTCCCTGGGGACCCAGGACTCAGAGGTTGTCCTCCAGTTTAGCCCCAAATCCATCATCACCCAAACTGTGTCCCATCTGTAACATCATTCTCCCACTCACAACTACTCTCCACAAAGCTATTGAATGAAAATTTCTCTTATAATCCATCCAAACATTTATTCGATCCATTCATTCAAGCACCAATCCAACCAACCACTCACCCACCCATTTATCTAACTACACATGCCTGGAAGCATCCTTCCACCCACACATCAATCCATCCATTCATTTAACTATCTAGCCACCCATTTATCCACTTATACTTGCATCTACTTACCCACTCATTCATGAAACCAACATTTGTCTTCTACCTATGCACCCATCTATCCATCCTTGCTGCTCCCTACCATAAGCACATTTATTCACTCATATGTGCACACACTCATAAATACATACAACCATTCACCCATATATCCAGCTATCTATTTATTCATCTCTCCACTGTCAATCCATACATCAATTCATCTTTCCATATACATCTTTCCACTAATGATGCATCCATCTACCATATACACTGATCTGTCCACTAATGTCTCTCATTCCATCATCTAGTCACCCATCAACTCATTCATCCACCCATCTATCCATCCACCAACCCACTCACCTAACTGTAAATCCACTCATCCACCCATCCCTCTACTGTTTGACTAGCAGTTACTCATTCTTGGAGTATGCCCTGATGAATCTCTAGTTATACAATCACACGGATGTGGACTTCACTCCCGAGGATCTCACAGTTATGAAAGCACAGCCCCCTGCCCCACCTCCATTCACTGAAGGCTGGGTCCTCACCAGCCTCTCCCAGTTGAACATCCCTGGGAGGATGGGATTGGCATCAGCAGTGCAGACGATGTCCACAGAACCCCCGACATTCACCTCGGTAGGGTCCTGGAGGGCACGGATGGTGGGAGCATCTGGTGGGAGATAGGGGGTTGGGAAAGGCACTTGGGCCCAGATAGATCATGGTGGGAGAGTGCTCCAGGCAAGAGGCGTGTCTTAGAGGTGACCTGGAAAGCTAGGTGTGTGGAGAGTTTGCCATCTATGTGATGTACTTGAAGAGTGAGACTTTACAGTGGGCTTGGCTCCCTGAAGGGAGTAGCACCCTTTTAGGTGGTCCTTCTCTTTGGGTAGAGATTCCACACTGGGTCTTTTTAGTGGGCACAGATTCCACAATAGAAGTGAAAGGACTTCCAGAATGGGAGTATTCTAGGATGGGTGGTTGTCCCTAAGTGGGCAGAGCTTCCGAAATGAGGAGACTCCACAGTGGGTCCCAAAGTCCCCAGTGGTAGGCAGGGTTCCCAGAGACCCTAATTTCCTGGGGTGATCGGGGCGGGGCTCACAATGCACATCCAGCCGCACTAGGGCTTCAGCGGTGCCCTCTGAGTTCTGGCAGTGCAACTGGTAGAAGCCATCGTCCGCACGCGTCACGTTCCATAGCTGCAGAGCCCCACCAGACAGGATGCGGTGCCGGGGACCGCCAGCTGGGGAAAGTCAGGGTAAGGGGCGTGGCGGACCCTCCCATCACCAGGAACCCACACTCCGCTCTGGGTCCCCTTCCCGCACCTGGGCTGAGGCGATAGCCGCGGAAGGTCCAGTTGAAGGCCTCCGGAGCGGGGTTAGCGGATACCAACACAGGCAGCAGTGCCTGGCCCTGCTCCACCGCGGTTACCACGAGCTCCTGCTCCCCCAGGAACTCTGGACGGTCTTCAGAGGGAGAGCCGCAGGGAGTCAAGAGTGTTGTTAAAGTCGGGGTCAGGAATAGAATTGAGATCAGACACAGGTCTAAGGGTTAAAGTCGGAGTAAGGAAGGACTAGGGTTGGGGAGAGGTAACAGGATAGACGTTAAAATTCAGTTTAGGAAAAGTCTAGAACCAACGTCAGGCTGAAGGATGGAGAAAGGGGTCAGGATAGGGGTTAGGGGTTGGGGCAGGGATCAGGATAAAGGTAGGAAAGTAACAGGATTGGGGTAGTGGCTAAGGACAGTGTCAAGGTGAAGACTGGAGTAGTTTAGGGTCAGGAGGGGGTCAAGGGTTACAGACCAACCACGTACACAGCACATTGAGGCGGTAGAAGGAGCTCACGGTTTCGCGGAGCTCTGCACTGTGGGCGCGGCAGGTGACACGGTGGCCATGGTCGCGGGATGACACATGAAGAAAAACGCTCCTGGACGCAGCAGAGCCTTTGAACGGGGCGCTCTGGGGAGGTGCGGCCACGTCTTCCAGCCTGTGCACACCGCAGACAGTTGGGTCAGCCAGGGCTGGTGCCAGGGTGGGACCAAAACTAGAGATTGGAGGGCTGTTACTCCAACAGTCTCTAGGGCCCAACAGTCTCAGGTGGGACCAGAACCGATTGGGTGTGAACCGAACCTTGGAAGGGCGGAGCCTCACACTCTCACCTCTCCCCCTCCTTGTCCCAGGACAAGTTGACTGGTGGGTTGCTGCTAATGCTGACACACGTCAAGTTTAAGGCGTCCCCTGGGCGCAGCGCAGACACGTTGGCCAAGATCGTCAAATTAGTCGGAGGAACTTAGCGGGTCAGAGGAGCGAGGCTGAGTCAGGAGACCCCTGGCCTACTTTCACAACATCTCGACCCCAGACCCTGCCCAGTCTGCAGTCCCCAGCCCGGCCCCGCCCACCACTTGGTGTCTGGGAGGCCACACACCCCGGCCTGGCTGTGTAGTCTGTACCCCACGCCAGCCAAACCCTCCACCCGTCCCGTCCTTTGGCATCCTCACACTGCACCACCAGCTGCGTGGACACTATAAGCTGGCCCGCCTTGCACGAGAACCTGGCCTGATTGTCCGACGGACCTGCGACCAGCACCAGTTCGCGGGAGAAGGTGCTCCCAGACTTCTCGGTACTTCCCAGGTGCACCCGCCGGGACTCCTGCTGCAGCCGCTGCTCCGTCACGACGCGGGAGTTCTGAGGACCGGGACTGGCTGGGGACCGCAGGTAGCCCTGCCCTTCCCCACCCAGTCCTGAGACGACCCTATTGGATTGGTCATCGCCAGACCAGACAAGGCCTTTGTGTGATAAGGAAAAGGCATTCCCATCAACTGGCATCCCGCTAGAGTTAAGAAGTGGACCAGGAATTCAGAACCCCTAACCCCGAGAGTCTCTCCCTCTTTCCCTGATCCCCCCTGAGATCCCACCTCCTGCCTCGCTCCACCTCCCCAGTCCCCCAGGACCCTCTGCCCCACTCCTCAAATTCCATTTCTTCAATATTAACCACTCTATGAACCAGAAATTTCCTTGAAATTCCCACATCTTTGGCAGAACTTCCTTCCCTTTTTCCTATTCTCAGTTCTTTTACTTAACATTCCCACTCTCTTTGACCTTTCACTTAATTCCAGTGACTTCCGTAGAGTTCTAATCTTTTTTCTCAATATTCCCTTATTATCCTAATCACTAGAATCCTATGTGTTGCCCCAATTCTTGGTATTTCCCCAGAATTCCATTCAATTAAAATGGAATCCTGTTGCCAGCCTATAATTCCTAGTCTTTTCTCCAGAATTTACAGTAGCTCCCTAACTTGCTAGAATTTTCCCAGAATTCTATCCCGTTTCCTTTAATTTTAATGGAACTTTATTTTCTTACCTATACATCTCAAGAATTCAATTTAATGTTAAAGGATTTTCAATGTTCTGTGAAATCATTAGTCTTTTTCCCCAAATATCTAGCCTTTGCCCAAAATATCATTGTTATTTTGTTTGTTTTTGTTTTTTGAATTCCTGGTTTTTCCCTAAAATTGTTGACATTTTCCCTGAATTGAACTTTTCACCAGAATTTCTTTTAACTTTAATGGAATTAATTGCCTTTATCTCTAGAATTCCCAATCTTGATTCAGAATTCCTTCTTTTATCCTGGAATTGTTTTTCCAGAATTCCCAGAATTTTCCTTAAGATTCCATATAATTCTCATGACCCACATAATTCCATATAATTCTCATATAATTAATTCCATATTATTCTCTTACAATTCCCTACCAAAATCCAGAATCTCCAGTATTTTTCAAGAAATTAAGGTTTTTCCAAGATCTCCAAAGATTCCGAAGGAGAGGAGGGTCCTCATCCTTCCCCAAATTCCTGGTCACCCGACAACCCTTGCTGGCACTGACCTTGTACCAGGTGAGGGAGGGGTCTGGGTTGCCCCCAATGGCCAAACACACCAGCCTCACCCGGGTCCCAGTCCTGAGATACTTCCCCTCTGGTGGTCCCTCAATCCACAACTTCTGGGCAGGATCTGCAGGGAGAGGCTGGAGGGTGACTTTGCCTCTGGGCTGGGGCCTCAGGGTGGGATCTGTGGGGCCTGGTGGCATTCCTGGATCAGGATAGGGACTCACATTTCACATTCAAGGTGAGCGACTTCTTGAAAGTTTCCTTGGTGAAGGCCTCACTGAAGGCCTCGCAGGTGAGGGTCAGGCCATGGTCTTCCCGCCGCACCAGGAACGTCAGATTAGACATGGAGATGTGGCCACCATGCAGGCCCTAGCAGAGAATGAGATTTGGGACTTGGGGACTAAAACATCCCCACCCATGGTACCAGACCCCTGGACCTACCCCAGACCCCAGCAAGGGCACATCTTGACCTCCTCCTAGTCAGATGCAGGATTCAGGGGGCCCCAGGCCACGATTCTCAAGGACAAGGCCTCCGAGCCTTCTTGTCCCCGCTCCAGAGTTGTGCCCTCAGCCCCCCACCTGGCTCAGCCCCCTCCTCACATCCATGACTGTTTCATCCGTAGGAAGCAGCTGCCGCCCCCCCAGCCACCACTGCAGCAGGACCCGAGGGCGACTGGACTTGGCGATACAGCACAGTGTCACGTTCTTGTTCTCAGTCTGTGACGCAGATCCCAGGATGGTAATGGCACTAGGGGGAACTGCGGGACAGATGGACAGAGAGAGACCCTGGACTGAACTGGGTTCCTCACAGAACCAGCCTAGACAGACAAGGGGATGGGACCCAGATGGCAATGGAAAAGCATGATGTGGGGACATGGGCTGACAGACAGCTAGCACTAGGACTCACAGGTGACCTGTAGCGTGATGCTTTGTTCCTGGGTCCCTGTAGATACGCTGTTGTAGGCTTCACAGCTGAGCCTTGCTCCGTGGTCTTCTGGCTGCACGGTCATCACCAGCACACTGCGGGCCACTGCCTGAACATGCTCTGTGCCCCAAGCTGTGGACACAGGCTGGCCATTCTGGAGATAGGGTCAGACCTAGAACAGCTCAGAGCCCGTTCCTGGCTCTGGCTCTCCCCCAGCCTTCCATGTTGGCCTTTGCCCTCACCTTCAGCCACTGTAGTGTGGCTGGTGGATTTCCCCCTCGTGCCGTGCACGGCAGCTCCAGGCTCTGCCCTGCCCTCACGTGCCCTTCTTCCAGGCCTGGCCACTGGATGACAGGGGGTCCTGGGGGGACTGGGGAGCAATAGCCACTCAGTAGGCCTGGGGAGTCCATTCATTCTTTCTAGTCCCCATAGCCAGACTCTGAATTCCCATGTTTCTCTTTGGCATGACTGAATTTCCCATAATTCTTGCAATCCCCCAAGACCCCCAATCCTGCCTCCCATCCTCCATGCCCACAACTGGGTCAGTTCTCCACTTACACAGAACATTCATGGTGATGGAAGCCTTGATGGGAGTGTCCAAAGCTGGGCTGGACGCCTCACAGACTAGTAACTGCCCATTATCCGAGCTCTGGGGTGTCACCCTGGGATGGGAAGTTGGAATTCTGGAGTCAAAGTCATCTTCTGAAATTGATGAAGTGGGAGTCCCAGGCCTCCACACCTAGTCTAAGTCTCCATACTGATTTCCTCTAAGATCTGGAGTCCCATGGGAAGGATTTGGGGCTTTAGCAATAAGAATTAGGGCTTCAGGGGGCCATACTGGCCCCAAATGTTTATACTTAATATCCTGAAACTGGGGTTCCCTTGAAGAAGTTTTGGGTGTTGGGTAAAGAATTGAGTCCCAGATGTTTATACCCAGCCTGAGTTTCCAGCCTGAATACCTGGGATATGGAGCTCTTATGAAGAAACAGGAAGACAGGACCTGACATACCTGGCTGTGGCCTCTGTCATGAAGAGTTTCTCCTGGGACCCCTCGTTCACGTTAGCAGAAACATCAGATATTGTTTGTCCACCTTGGGGCAACAAGAGGGCTGCAGGGGTGCTGGGAACTCCCCACAGTAGATTCTGGGGTGGTCATGATGCCCCCTTCCTCCTGGTTCTGGAGGAAAAGAACCTGAGGTGCCAGCTTCGTCCCCTGGAAATTCCTGTTATCTTGTAAGACTTAGGACTCCCTCACTTCTGTTCCCTGGAATTTTCCCAAATGATTGGAGTTCTCAGGTCCTGGGTCTCTTCTTTCTGTTGGCATCTTTATTAGGTTGAACCTCATGCCCCCATCACCTCAGCTTTTCTTTCCTGTGCTACCCTCACTGCCCACATCTTGCCTGAATCTTGGCTTCTTCCAGGCCCCCGACCAGCATTCCTGTGGTCTCCTGGATGCCTCCCCCGGGTGTCACCTCCCATCCAGTGCATCCCATTCGGGCCTCAGCTTCTTCCCTTGCCTACTCCAGGGTCCTATCTTGGTTATATTTTCTGGGTCCCTAGGAAGGCACCTAGCATAACACATGGACTCCCTAGTCCAGGGACATTACACTGACCCCACCAATTCACCCACACTCACTTTGGAGAAAGGTGATATCAGGTGCTGGCTTTGCATCCCCAGACACACAGCTGACTGTATACTCCTGTCCAGCTACCCAGGTGACTGTGCTCCCTGCCTCAGGGGTCAGCTGAAGCACCTTGGGGGGAACTGATGAGAAAGGATGTAGAATCAGCCTCTACCACTTGAAGGACAGGAGGATGTGGGCCAAGTCTCCTTGCTCCAAAATGAGTTTTGTACCCAGGATCTGGGGGAGGAGGATCTGGGACCATCAGCTCCCATGTCCTGAGGGAGAAGAGGACTAGAAGCCCACACTTGAGGGTCCTGGGGGTCTCTCACCCATACCCAGGATGGAGAGGATGACTCTGGGAGACAGGAGCTCGGGGCCCATCTCTGAGCGGCTGACCTGGCACTCATACTCGGCGTCATCACTGAGGTCACATGCTTCAATGTGCAGATGGAATTCACCTGCAGAAGAGGCCCAGAGGGTCAAGACCACAGCCTCTGCTGGTGGCTCAGAATCTCAGGCTCTTATCTCTCACCTTTAGCAGAATCTCCTTTGAGGCGGTACCTCGGGAAGCCCGGGATCCCAGGGTCAGGGCCTAGGAGTAGCCCGTCCTTGGCCCATTGTACCACACTGCCAGGGGCAGTGACCCCGCACCGCAGCTCAACTGTGGCCCCCTCCACAGCCGTCAGGTTTTCAGACAGGGCCCAGAAACCACGAGGGGCCGAGGCAGGGATTGGCAACTGAGCCAGACCTGGAAACACAAAAGGATCAGCAAGAAGGGGCAGAGGTTTGTCTAAAAGGTGGGAAATGAAGGCCATTTGGCACTGGGTACAGAGCCAGTGTCCCACTCACCTGTGGTCAGCAGCCCCATGAGCATCAGGAGAGCCCTGATGGGTGTCCTCAGGGCCATTCCAGTTCCTCTGGCCGTGGCTCCCACAGTGCCCATTGGCTGCCACGTATGTCTGCCACTACCTTTCTCTGACTCCCTCTCTCTGCGTCTTTGCCTCTTGTTCTCTTTTTGTCTCTTTTTCCAACTCTCTCTATTTTCCCCTCTCCGGGAGTGTCTCTTTATCTCCATCTCATTCTTCCTCTGTCCCAGTCTCTCTGAGTCTCCTCCTCTCTTTCTCTCCCTGCCTCAGGCTCTTTCTCTCTGAGCAACTCTCTGAATCCCCCCACCACCACCCTTGGCCTGTCTCTCCACCTCAATCTATCTATCCATCCATCTGTCCATTCATCTCCTTGACAGTCTGTTTCTCTTCTCTCCTGCTACCCCCTGCCCCTTCACCCTCTTCCACCACTCACAGTTCCACAAAAAAAAAAAAAAAAAAAAAGACTTGCTGCTCAGAGTCCAGTGAGCCCCATCAGCCCAGGAGAGCGAAGAGGCAGTCAGTGGCAGAGCCAAGTCACTCCTGAGTCTCCAACTCCAGCCTCCGCCCAGCAGGCTCCTCCTGGCCCAGCTGGACCATGAAATCCCCTGTCAGCACATGCCAGGCACATTCCTCGGTGCCTCCCCAGCTCCCATAACCCCAAGGGCCTGGGAGAGCAGATCAGACATGGATCATCTCCTAGTTCAGCTTAGGGAATAGAGAGCTGGGCCAGCTCTTCCCTGTCCAGAGCATGACCTTGGCAAGTCCCATCCTTTCCTGAGTAGACAATCAGCCCCTCAGTGCATATGGGATCTCTGCTGGGGAGTGTACAAAAGTGTATGTGAAACTGGGAGAGTGTGGGAGAGAGGGAAGTTACCTGTGTGTGCATGTGGGTGTAAGAGCACACCTATGTGTGTGCATGAGTGTGAGAGGAAGGAAGACAAGGGTGAATTGTGATTTGTGAAGGTGTGTGCTGAGTGTGTGACTGGGTCAGAGTGTCTTTTGTACGAGTGTGCAGGGCTCAGGGCAGTCAGAACAGTGCAAGGAAAAGATGAGTCCAAATCTTCCAGCCCTTAGTGTGGGTGACCTTTAGCAAAGACGCCCTGAGCTTCTTTCTGTCTCCATTCCTACCATTCCCCCATCTCTTCCTCCCTTCCCTGTGTTTCTTAGTCCCTTTCTTTATCCATCATGATTTATCTTTATCTCTTTGAAACGTCTTTCTCTCTCTCTTTCTCTCTCTCTCATAGTTAAATCTCAGTCAACCTTTTATTAACTATTCCACTGTCTTTCTAAGCCTGTTTATTTTTTTTAAATTTTTTTTTCTGTCTCTGTTCTCAGCTCTCGCTGCTCCTACCTCACATTCAGTTTCTCATACCTCAGGAACTCAATAAATATTTGTTCTCAGTGAATCTTCCTGCCTGTGCCTCTTTCTCTTATTAGTTTCTCCAGCTCTGAGTCCTGATTCTCACATCCCTGAATTTTATAACCATATGCTAACTGGCCCACCCTCCCCACCCCAGTGTGTACATACACATGGGATAAGCTCCTTCTGTCTGCTTATCTCTTGCAGGAATTACAACGGTTCATGTTTCTTCCCCCTCCCTGTGACCCCCTATCTGATCCTCCTCCAGGAACAAGGCAAGGCATCTGGCCTGAGCTGGGGCAGCTCCACCCTTGATGCACCCTGTGGTTTTTCTCCCCTGCTTTCCATTATTGACTCCTTGCCCTCCTCCCACACTCCCTTTCCCAACTGCCCCCCACATCTCCTGGGAATTGGGCTGGATGCAGACCTGGGAGGGTCTGCCATGAGGCCCTCACCAGATGGTGTCCCTGGAGATCAGGGTGTAGAGCTGTCAGTTGCTGGGACCTTTAATTAGCACAAACCTTCTACCTTCCACCTTGGCTGTTTTCCTTCTCTGCATGCTCCAGGGACCTCAGGCTCTCCATTTTTCCATGCCTGTGACCCCAGAGAGCCAGGAAGGGGAAGCGATGTCAGGTGTCTGGAAAAACAGTCTCATCACCTGACTTCCTCCCCAAGACTCAGGAGTCCTAGATCTGAGCCTATCCTAATTCAACATCCATGCCCTGGATCCACAACCCAGAAGCCAGGAATTCATGCCCCCAGAATTAGGAGTCTGGGCCCCCAGGACCCTCCTCTCTTGGACCCAGCAGTTCAGACTCCCAGCCCCTCTCTCCAAGGACCCAGGAGTTCAGGTTTCCAATCCTACCGCCTCCCTCCCCCCACGGGACTTCGGACAGATGTTACTGTCTGTAGCTTTTCAAATCCTCCTGCGTCCGTATGGGGATGGGAGAGAGATTGTGGTTAAATCCACTGATTCTAAGACTTAAGACCAGATATTTGATCATCACCCAACTGCACCATGCTGCTTGCCTCAAAGCACCGGGAGTTCAGGTCATCAGAGATCTCGACCACCAGTCCCTACAGTCCTGGAAATCCAAGCCCCTGCCATTTAGGGAGGCTGGAGTCTAAGAGCCCAGGAGCAACTGAGAATCTAAATGTGGACCTCAATCTCTACAGGTCCACAGATGTCAGACCCGGGGTCCCATCTCTCCAGACCCTAGCCCCCTCAATAAGCTCAGGGTTCCTCCCACCTGCTCGGCCAGCTGCGCAGCGTGGGAACGCCCCAGCTGGGCTTCACGGAGCCGTCAGTACAAGCTGCACAGTTCCCAGCCTCCCCGCCTGTCCCATCCCGGGCACCGCCGCCTCCCAGCCGTCGCCTGGCAACCAAGGTCCAGGGGCCCGGCCCCCGCGGAATGGGGAAAGGGGCTGGGCCCGGACTGCAGGGTCCTGGGAAAAGAGAGACTGGAGGCGTGGACTCCTGGGTTTTAGAGTGTTCTACGGTTTGCAGCAATAACAAGGCAGCAGAGCTATATTTTGAGGAATTGTGTGATGTGGGGAGCAGAACCCCCTTTCTCAGGGGTCCCAGCTGGCCCTCCCGCACCCGGGTGCCCTCTCCGCGACCCGAAGACCCACGGGAGTCCTGGGCCCCGCCTCCCCAGGGCGCGGGAACTGGCGAGGCCCCAGGGGCTCCCGTTTATAGCTCGGTTTCCACTCATCACAGTCCCTGCAGGACCCGGGCTGAGCAAGTTTCTTCCACTCTTTCCCTTTTCTCCTCCTGCTCCTCCTCCTCCTCCTCACCACCCGCTCCCAGGACTCTCCCCCAAAGCCGGCAGGACGCAGGTGTCCACTCCAGGCAGGACCCCCTTCTTGCACCCAGGTGTTCCGGCTCCCAGACCCCAATTAGGCTGCCCCCGCGCCCGTTTCCTCCGAGCCCAGACCGCGGGAGTTTCTCAATGGGAAGAGGGCGGTCCTCCCAGGGGGCGGGCAGGGCGGAGCCAGCGGGATCAGGCCCTCTTGGGGTCTCCGAGAGACCCAGCGCGCGGAACCCGCAGGCGTTTCAGAGCTTCAGAGGCTGCGGATGAGCAAAGTTGGAGGACTTCAGGCCAGAGACAGGGGACCTCCAGTCTGGGGCGAAGAATAGGGTGCAAGTGGGGGGGGGGGTTCCCCTCTAGGCTGAGGAGAGATCCGCAACTAAGGAAATTGGAGCGAAGCCAGTGCAACAGCAAGTCTTGTGGACCTTGGGGGACACACACTCAGGATGCTGGTTCCCGCCCTCCTCGTCCTCCTCTTCTGCTTTAGAGGGCGTGCAGGTACCCAAGACCGGAGCGGACGAAAATGGGGAGAATTGTTTGCCGACAACAGCTTTGGGGCTGGGACTCCTGGGTCTGAGGGAGGAGAATTCTGAATTCAGAATCCAAAGAGCGAGCAGGTTGGGAACTGGACCCCTGGGTCCTGAGTGAGGGAGTTCTTTAATGCGCTAAGCTCAGATCTGCTGTTCCCCATTCTCCTAGGCCGGTCGCCCCATTTCCTGCAACAGCCTGAGGACCTGGTGGTGCTGCTGGGGGAGGAAGCCCGGTTGCCCTGTGTTCTGGGTGCATACAGGGGTCTCGTTCAGTGGACTAAGGACGGGCTGGCTCTAGGGGGAGAAAGGGACCTGCCAGGTGAGGCTGTCCCCTACTCAGGGAGCACTAGCACTAGAGTGGGACTACTGGGCTTGGGCTGTATCTGAAGTTTCTATTATGACGTTTTCAAGTTTGGGAAATTGATGGGATCAGGTAAACACTGGGAGTCAGGGTTATTGAGATGCTTCTTTGGGGGTGACTCATAGAGTTTGGGATTATTATTTTTTTTTACTGTAAAATATTATATAAATGCGTAAAGTGCAGTAAACATAAATTATAGAAGTCATGTAACCAATACCTTGGGTCATTGCTAGCTCCCTCCAAATGCCCCTTATTCCTTTCCACCATCATAGCCCAGAAGTAGGTGCTAACCTTATGTTTATAGCAGTCATTTTCTTGTTTTCCTTTCTGATTTTATCACCCCCACATTTTCTGCATTGGGAATGGGGTTTATTTCTCTGGGTCTACAGCACACTTTTTAAGTGTCTAACCATGGAATGTGTGGGTCATTTTGTGGTGTGGTATATCTGGGGATGAAGACCAGAGGTCAAGAGCTCAAACTGTGGTGTGACTGCCTTTCCCCTGACTTTAGGGTGGTCCCGGTACTGGATATCTGGGAATCCAGCCAGTGGCCAGCATGACCTCCACATTAGGCCAGTGGAGCTAGAGGATGAAGCATCGTATGAATGTCAGGCTACACAAGCAGGTCTTCGATCACGACCAGCCCAACTGCACGTACTGGGTGAGGATCCAGCCCACTAGTCCTTAAGAGCTGGGGGCTAGGGTTGCAGCCAGTACTAGCTAGGAGTATCAGAATCCAGAAAGACCAGGAAAGTGGTTGGTTGGAGCTGAGAAGATGAGGGTCTCTGGGCCTAAGATCCAGTTCTGATCCAAGATCTACCATACAGTGCCTCCAGAAGCCCCCCAGGTGCTGGGCGGCCCCTCTGTGTCTCTGGTTGTTGGAGTTCCTGCAAATCTGACCTGTCAGAGCCGTGGAGATGCCCGCCCCATCCCTGAGCTGCTGTGGTTTCGAGATGGTGTCCGGCTGGAGGGGACCACCTTCCACCAGGTCAGGTCCAAATCCTTTTGCTGGTCCTTGCCTATTTAGTGAAACTTAGGGTCCACTTTGATCATTCACCTAGAGTACAGGGTAGGGGGGGCAAGGATTCAAAGGTTAGGACCCTTGGAATGTGATTCAAGATAAGAACTCTAAGGCCAGACTACCTGGATTCAAATCCTAACTCAGACACTTGCTAACTGATTGATATTGAGTGTTATTTAACCTCTCTGACCCTCAGTTTCTTTATCTGTACAATAGGATTAATAGTATGTACCTTATAGGATAATTATGAGGATTGAATAAAATAATACCTGTAAATGCCTAGGAGTGTGCCTGACACATAGTAAGCATTACCATATATAAGGGATAGATGAAATCATTATTATTATCCATAACCTCTAGAACCTGCTGAAGGAAGGAACCACTGGGTCAGTGGAGAGCACCTTATTCTTGACCCCTTCCAGCCATGATGATGGAGCCACCTTAGTCTGCAGAGCCAGGAGCCAGGCCTTGCCTACAGGGAGAGATACAGCTATCACACTGAGCCTGCAGTGTGAGTTCAGTTGGCCCTGCGGAAAAGGGGTGGGACCTAGATTCCTGGATCTGATATAGCAGGAGAGGACAGAAAGATCGCTCATTGGGAACTGGAAGCCCAGACTGATGGCTCAAAGAAAGGAGGGAAGTACAGATTCAGCTTAGTGGGTTAGAGGGTCTGGGGACTGGATTCCTACCTAGATCAGCAATAAAGGTGTTCCAGGTCTTTGCCCACTCTGACCATTGTCCCATCCTTATAGACCCCCCAGTGGTGACTCTGTCTGCTGAGCCACAGACTGTGCAGGAGGGAGAGAAGGTCACTTTCCTGTGTCAGGCTACAGCCCAACCTCCTGTCACTGGCTACAGGTGAGGAGGAAGACTACCTCTCTCCAGCCAGAGCACCTGTTTGGGGAGACTGAGACATTAACAATACCATCATCTCTGCAGGTGGGCAAAAGGAGGTTCTCCGGTGCTTGGGGCCCGAGGACCAAGGTTGGAGGTGGTGGCCGACGCCTCATTCCTGACCGAGCCCGTGTCCTGCGAGGTCAGCAACGCTGTGGGTAGCGCCAACCGCAGCACCGCGCTGGACGTGCTGTGTGAGCAGGGGCGGGGCCGTGGGTGTGACCAAAGCAGCGAGTGGCTGTAGAGCACGGTGGGAAGACCTGGGGCTGCAAAGAGCATATAGGCAGGATTGGGCTGTGCTGGGTTAGTGCCAAAATGGGGCAGGGGCGGGTCAGGGGCGTGTAAGCGTGAACAATTTGTGGGTGTACTTAGGCTGTTGAATATGCGTTTCCGAGAGGCTGATCCCAAACCAGGGGCTTATCCTGCCCCAGCCATGTGACCTCTTCTCTTCCTCCTCCAGTTGGGCCGATTCTGAAGGCAAAGCCAGAATCCATGTCCGTGGACGTGGGGGAGGACGCCTCCTTCAGCTGTGCCTGGCGCGGGAACCCCCTCCCACGGGTAACCTGGACCCGCCGCGGTGGCGCGCAGGTGAAGCTCGATTGTGAGCCTGTGGCGGTAGCTGGCATGGCCCGAGCTTCCTCGCAAAGTCCCACCCCTGATGCCCTTTCACTGTCCCAGGTGCTGAGCTCCGGGCCCACGCTGCGTCTTCAGTCGGTTGGACCCGAGGATGCAGGCGACTATGTGTGCCGGGCTGAGCCGGGGCTGTTGGGCCTGGGGGGTGGCACAGCCGAGGCTAGGTTGACCGTGAACGGTGAGTAAGAGGGACTTTCTAGAGATCGGGAGGGTCATGGGATAGGAAGTGGTCAAAGGGGGTGAGGTCTAAAGGGAGTGGGCATGACCTTGAAAGTTTTGTAGATGGGGGCGTGGGAATTGCAGGCCATTCTGTTGAAAGGGAGACTTTTGAGAGTCAGTTGGGGTTAGCTGGGAGTGCTCAGGCCTGGTCTCCCTTGATTCAGAATCGGCTCTGGGGAGGGCGAGACCTCTCCTGAGTGGTCCACAATCTGCATTCCAGCTCCCCCAGTAGTGATGGCTCTGCACTCTGCACCCGCCTTCCTCAGGGGCCCCGCTCGCCTCCAGTGTCTAGTGTTTTCCTCTCCAGCCCCAGAAGCTGTGGTAAGGAAGAGTTCTCCCTACCTTGACCTGCCCAGCCACACCCCTGCAGCTGCTGTGACTTTTTCTGACTTTCCCAGCATCCCACCCACTTCTTCCCTCCCTCCCCAGTCTCTTCAGTGATCTCTCTCATTACTTTGTGTCCCCAGGTTTGGTCTTGGGATGAAGGCTTCTTAGAGGCAGGGTCAAGAGGCAGGTTCCTGGTGGAGACGTTTCCAGCCCCAGAGGGCTACCGGGGACAAGGTCCAGGCTTGATCTCTGTGCTGCACATTTCTGGGACCCAGGAGTCTGACTTCAGCAGTGACTTCAACTGCAGTGCCCGAAACCGGCTGGGTGAGGGAGGCACCCGGATCCGCCTGGGTCGTAGAGGTGAGACACTGGCTCAAAGACCCCAAATCTGGGGATTTCAAACCCCAGGAATGCCAGTATTCCCAGAGTAGAGCTGCCAAAGAATAAGACCACCAAATGTAGAGAGCATGAAACATTGGGGACCTCAAAACTATGGGTTCCTTGAATCCTAAGACCCCCAAACAATAAATTCCCTCAAGTACAGAATCCTAAACCAGAAGACTCCTTGTACTTAAGAACTCCAAAAACGGAGCCCACAAATGTAGGAAATTGTAAAATAAAAGATTCCTCAAACTCTAAGATTCTCTAAAGCCCAGGAGTTTACATTCACACACTCTGAGACCTTTCAAACCTCAGATTCATGAGTTCATAAGTCCAAAACTAAGTGCACCCTGTAATCCCAACAGCTTGGGAGACTGAGGCAGGAGGATCACAAGTTCAAAGCCAACCTCAGTAACTTAGTGAGACCCTAAGCAACTCAGTAAGACCCTGTCTCTAAATAAAATGAAAAAAAAAAAAAAGCTGGGGATGTGGCTCAGTAGTAAGTGCCCCTGGGTTCAATCCCCAGTGCCAAAAAAAAAAAAAAAAAAAAAAACCACCTTGGATATTCCCAGACTCGGTGGCCTTTTGAACCCAGAGATCTCAAGCCTGAGCCTTGAGCCCCAGTTTCCCTGTTGTTCTTCAGTCTTTTGCTCAGCATGCCCCTTCTCCTCCCTGCAGACTTGCTGCCTACTGTGCAGATGGTGGCTGGGGTAGCTGCTGCAGCCACAACCATTCTTATTGTCATTACTGGGGTGGCCCTCTGCTGCTGGCGCCACAACAAGGGTGAGTGCCTGATCCAGTCTCCAGTCCCAAAGCCCCCAGCCCCACACATGGCCTGCCCACTGACTGCTGGCCCTGGGACTTACCCCTGCACAGTTTGGTTCTCCTCAGCTTTTCACATTGTCCTCAGTGTCACCACCCACTTCTAAGACAAGGTTATTATGGGCTCCCAGACTCCCCACCGAATCTACCCCAGTCCTCTCTGTTGTGGCTTATTGATCCCCACAAACTGTGATCCTGCCCATCACTCACCTCAGCCTCTCACTGTTGGGGCTGCAGCCTCTTTCTCCAAACAAAAGAACTTGGTGCGAATCCCAGGAAGCAGTGATGGCTCCAGTTCAAGGGGCCCAGAGGAGGAGACAGGCAGCGGTGAGGAACGGGTAAGATGAAAGGGTCCCAGACCTGACTGTGCTTCCAGACCCCAATAATAACCTAGTCCAACCCACAAACTCAAATACTGCCCCAGTCCTAACAGTGATCCTAGACCCAAATGCACCCGCGGTCCACATATGCCCCTGACCATATCATTCCCTAGGCCCAATATATCCCCCAGCCTCTTGTCCTGAGTCCAGATTCCTGTTCCCAAGTGATCGCTGTGGCCTGGCCTCCACTGGCTGGCTGAAGGTCTCTGGGGTCTGTCATTGGGGCAAGAGGCTCCTCTAACCACTCCCTCTCACTATTTTCCATACCCCAGGGCCCCATTGTGCACACAGACCATAGTGACCTGGTTCTGGATGAGGAAGGGGCGCTGGACACCAAGGTGAGGAATGGGAGGGTGCGGGGTGGGGGTGGGGGGCTCCTTCACTGTGTCTATAACTCTTTCCCTGTTTTTGTCTCCTCCATTTTCATTCTGTCTCCTCTAGACCTGAGATCTATCACTTGTGCATGTGTGAGAGCGAGCGTGTGCGCACACACACACACACACACACACACCTCTTGGGCCATATCATCCAGCTCCATAGCCCTAATTTGCACTATTTGTTGATTCCACTTATCTGCCCTGGCCTTAGTCTCCAGCTTGAGTCCTGACCAGACATTCTTTCCCCCGGCACAGTCATGTTTTAGGCCTTCTGGATGTCTCTCCTTGGTTATCCATGGTCTTCCCAGGCCCCTTCTACCCACTGGATCCCATACTAGCTTCGCATCTCCCCAAACCCATCCCAACTTTGGGATCCCACCTCAGGACAGCCCTGTTGGTTCCAGCCCCAGTCCCCTCCCTCCTCATCGTTTTCCTCTGTACTTAGCAGAGGCCTGAAACCCTCCACGTTCCTATCTCCATCTAATTCCCTCCTTTATTCCTCCAGTCTCAGCCCAGACTTTGCCTATTCTAGGAAGCCCATGCTTTTCTCATCACAGCCTGGTTATTCTGCCTGCAATTTTCCCATCACAGCCATAACCACTCTGTCCTGGGCTTCCCTGTCACAGCATGATCACTTTGCCAAAGGGTCCCCTGTCAGCCCCAGTCACTGCCTGTTCTTTTCCTAGTCACATCTCTGACCTCTCTGGGCTCTGCTCTATCTGGGGGTTTGTCATTCCCTCTTGGTCTGAAATCTCCATGAAGACAAGGTCCAGGCCTCCTCTGAACATGTCTCCAGCAGTGGCCCAGGGCATGATATAAAATCAAAGCCCAGGAGCTATGAGGCAGATGAATGAATGGCTGTCCTTCCCTCTGCCCCCTCCTCTGCACCACCACCCTCCCCTCAGTAGGCCTGTTCCTCTGTCTCTGTCTCATTCTTTTTTGTCCCTGTCTCTAGCTTTCTCTGCTGGTCTCCTGTCCCTTTGTCTTTGTGGCTATTTTTGTGTCTTGCTTTGTCTCTCTGCCAGTTTTTATGTCTGTCTCTCTGTCTCTGGGTCTTTTCCTGCTCCTGCTTCTGTCTTTTCGCCTCTCTGTAGGTCTGGAATCTATCTCAGTCTGTCTGTCCATCCTTGATCCTCACTTCCCTGTACTTTTATATGTGTTACCAATCCAAGTCCCATTTGTCCCCTCAGGACCCAACCAACGGTTACTACAAGGTGCGAGGGGTCAGTGTGAGCCTGAGCCTTGGTGAAGCTCCAGGAGGAGGCCTCTTCCTGCCACCCTCCTCCCCCCTTGGACTTCCAGGGACCCCTACCTTCTATGACTTCAACCCACACCTGGACATGGTTTCCCCCTGCAGACTGTACAGAGCCCGGGCAGGTTATCTCACCACACCTCATCCTCGAGCTTTCACCAACTACATCAAACCCACATCCTTTGGACCCCCAGAGCTGACGTCCGGGACTCCCCCCTTCCCGTATGCTGCCTTCCCCATGCCAAGCCACCCACGTCTCCAGACTCATGTGTGACATCTCCAACTGAAGAATCCTGGGATTTTCAACTTGCCATAATGGGTTGTCCTGATTTCTGAGGGACCAGAACAAGATGACAACCTTATTCCTCCAAAGTTGAACATCAAGGGGGGGGGGATCATTACAATTATCAGGATCATTTATACATAGTGAACTCAGCCAAAGCAAATGCCCCAAGTGGAAGCAATATGGCCATTGTGCCCACCTATTCTGCTGTGGAAAAGGTATTCAAGGGTTTAGTAATGTAGGTCAGTGGTCGAGAACTTGCCTAGTCTGAAAGAGGCCCTGGGTTCAATCCCCAGTAAAACACACACACACACACACACAAAGATATTCAAGATGCAAGGCCCTTTGCAGAGGTTGAGGACAGAGGGTGATAAAAGTTAGGGGCAGGAATGGAAGTCATTTCTAGTTACTGAGGAAATATATTTCAAGAAGACGCCTTGCATTGAGAAGAAAGATAGTATAGGGCAGATCAAGATGGAAGACATAAGCCAGGCATGGTGGCACATGCTTGGAATTCCAGCCACCTCTGAGGCTTAGCAAGGCCCCTTTGTCAAAATAAAAAAGACTGCTAATGTAACTAAATGGTAAAGTGCCCCTGCGTTCAATACCCAGTACCACCAACAAGGGGGGAAAAAAGACACTCTCACTGTGTCCTGGCTTTCCCTGACAGCACTTTATTTAGCCAATAGAAGTGCAGCCATCTTGATTCCTTCCACCTTCCTTAAAGACTCAGAAAGAGCTGAACTCAAACAGTGGGGATAGGGTGAGAACTATCATTGTGGGGATGAAGGAGACTCTGGGGATAAGAATATTTATGTTTATTAAAAAAAAAGAAAGCCAAACAGGCAAGCATGTCTGGAAGATTTTCCTGGTATTATTACTTTTCTTCTTCAAGGAAGAGGTCGATCAAACATGTTCTAAGGGTCTTCTTCTACCCTAGCCTGGGAGGTGACTGTAGGAGCCAAAACTCTGAGCCACCTCTCAGTCCCTTGTTACCTGTTTAACACTCTAGATGTTTTAAATATACAACTACACAAGTCTATACATACACTTGCATACTCAGAGCTGCAAACAGAAATATAGATACCCATGTACCCACAGGACACACACATAAAAGTCCATATTGATGCACACTTGTGACACAGCTGCCCCAGTTAGCCAGGGAAAATAGAATTCTAAGCTGTCATTTGAGGAGACAAAGCAGTGAGCACTGAAGGGGAGAAGACTCTGGATGGGAAAATGGAAATCCCTTGGTCCTTAGAGTGAGGATAGGGGGCCAGACCTTTGTCCTGAGGTGCTGGGTCCTTGATGGGTGCCTGACTTAGGTCATCCTTAGAAAGGGCCTGGGAGCTTTGGTTCATGGATCCTTGGGCTAGAAGTTAAAGGTCCTGACACCAGGGACTTAAGAGGCAGGATAGGAAGCCTGAACTTCTGGGTCTGAGGAAGAAAGGATGGGAGGGTGGTTTGCCTCTGTTTCTGAGGGAAAAGGGGCCTGGGGCTTCCTCTGAAAGAGGATGGAAATGGATCTCAATCGCTGTGTTCTTGATTGAGGAAATTTGGGAGACTGAATTCTTGTGACCTCCAGAGAGGAATTTATTGGGAGGGGGGTTCCCCATGCTGGCATCCCTGGCGGAGGACAAAGCCGCTTATGGGTGTCTGGATCTGAAGAAGGAGAGGGCTGTGCATGACAGCCCTGAAGGAGGACTCAAAATCCCAAACCGCACAGCCCATGAACCAGACTCCTGGCTGGGTTTTTGCAGGAGTGGATAGGTCGCCTGGAATCTCAAGGGGCGGGGGCCTGGAGCTGGCTCCCACTCGGGGTTCCGGAGCCGCTCCACTCTGCGCAGAGCTGCCACGCTATTGTCCTGGCTGGGAAGGCGGGGCCGGCGCGGGGCGGGGCTGGCGGCGCCGGCGCAGCCCGGGGGCAGCGGGAGGAGGAGGCGGCGGCGGTGGAGCTGGGAGCTCCTGTCACCGCTGGGGCCGGGCCGGGCCGGGCGGTGTGCAGGGGACGTGAGGGCGCGAGGGCCGGGACATGGGGCCGGCCAGCCCCGCCGCTTGCGGTCTGGGCCGCCGCCGGGGCCCGCAGCCGCTGCCGCTGTTGCTGCCACTATTGCTGCTGCTCCTGCGCGCGCAGCTCGCCATCGGGAGCCTGGCCGGTGGGAGCCCCGGCGCGGCCGAGGTGAGGCCGGGCCGGGTCCTGGGGGATGGGGGAAGGGGTGGGACCGGGCCTCGGTACCCCGATGCGGACTGTCCAGGGCAGAAAGCGCAGTCTTTTCAGCCAGGTGGCCCTCTCCCAGGAGCCCCTAACAGCACTAGGTATTCATGAACCCAGGATTCCAGGCCCTAGCTACCCCATCATCTGACGTCCTAGCCCACTCCCACCCGCAGCATAGGAACTGGCTTTTCCAGAGCCCCTGGACCCGAAAGTCCAGCCCACTCCTCCACACCTTCTCAGCCTGGACGACTTGGCCCCAACCCCTTGCCACCTGAACATAGGATCCACCAGGCAGCAGGGCACTTGAATCTAAGAATCCGGGCTCCTTGCATCCTCTGGTCCCATGAGGGCGCCCACAGGCTCGCAGGAGCCAGGAGTCCAGGCCTCCAGTCATTACCCGCCCCCCAAACAGAATACCCAGGCCCGCTGGGAAGCCAGGCCTTGTAGTCTTCGCACCCCCGCAATAGGAGCCTGAACTAGGGATGGAGGGAGGAGGGGCCAGAACGCCTGGGTTCTGGCCTCCTCCCCCACGATTCAGGTTTAACCCTTTCCGACTCTGTCTATGCCGCGCTGGGGTGGGGGCGGAGCCTGTCTCCGCAGCAACAAGGCCGCGAGAAACCCGGGGGACCTGGGTCGCCATAGCAACGGGAGAGCTGGGGCGCTCCCGCCCTTCAGGAGCTGTTTCCCAGGGAACTGTGCCTCCACCGAGGCCGGTGTGCGGTGCTTGGGGGGAGGGCTGGTGCTGGGGATATGAATATCTGGGTCTTAGGAAGCAAAAGACCCCGTATGTCAGCTTCCCTGAGGCTCTCACTGTCTCCTCGGCCTCCACTCCCAGGCTCCGGGATCAGCGCAAGTGGCCGGACTATGCGGGCGCCTAACCCTTCACCGGGACCTGCGCACCGGCCGCTGGGAGCCAGACCCACAGCGCTCACGACGCTGTCTCCGGGACCCGCAGCGCGTGCTGGAGTACTGCAGACAGGTGGGCGGGACCAACGAGAGGGGCGTGATCAGCGGGAAAGCCGGTTCCAGAGGGGGCGAGGTCTAGGCTAAGAAGCTAGACTTGCAAAAGGCGGGATCCAAGGACTTGTGGGATTTAAGTAGAAGGGAAGCTAGGGGGCGTGCCCTACGAAGAAGCAAGGCTAGTTTAGGGAGAGACCTGTTTTGAGAAACCAAGGAGAGTGGAGAACCACGCTAGAATGCCAGCTAAGGAAGATACCCAATGAAGAGGCAAAGTTTAGAGATACGTGGTGGATTTTTGTCACGAGTACAGCTGTAGGTGGGAGAGGCCAAGGAAGGGGCGTGGCAAAGAAGTAAAAGAAACCTAGGGACCAGCAAGATGGGGAGGAACGATGGAACTCAATGGGAGAATAGATAGCTAGGAGGCGTGGTTTAAAAAGGAGGGCTTAATATAAAGAAAACCTGTAAGATCTACTGAGAGAGGGACCTGATGGGAGGGGAAGAGTAACCAGAGTAAGGGGCTTAGAGAGGTTAACCTGATGGGTCAGGTGGAAGGACCTCCATAAAGAAACTGGGCAGGAAAAGAGCACCTAAAGATGGCCAGATTTTAAAGGGAGAGCACTAGGGGATTTGACCAATGGGCAGGAAGGACTTGGCATCTAAGTCTGCTTCTATGGAGAAGCAGGGACTAGGGAGGAAATGTCCATATGAATACTAGACCCTTGAAAAGGAGATGGGCGGCTGACAAGGTGGGGAAGTGGGTTGACTGCCCTTTCCTGGTGCCCTCAGATGTATCCGGAGCTGCACATCACACGTGTGGAGCAGGCTGCACAGGCTATCCCAATGGAGCGCTGGTGCGAGGGTGCCCGGGGTGGCCATTGTGCCCACCCTCACCACCAGGTTGTGCCTTTCCGCTGCCTTCGTGAGTCATAGGCTGGGAGAAGGGAAATGAGGTGGGAGTCTCCCAGAGAGGAGGTTCTGAGCCCCTGTCTCGGACCCACATTAGAGGGCTGAGCATCTGAACTGAGAGTGGGGCAGAGAAGCTGGAGGATAAAATATCTGGATTCTGCGGAGCATGAGGCTGGTGGCTGTAGGAGAGCCTTAGTCTGGTGTCCCCCTTTCCTCAGCTGGTGAGTTTGTGAGTGAGGCTCTACTGGTGCCAGAAGGTTGTCGGTTCTTACACCAGGAACGCATGGACCAGTGTGAGAGTTCCACCCGGAGGCACCAGGAGGCACAAGAGGTCAGGACCCTGGCCCACCCTTCCCCATCCCTCAAACCCAGGAGTCCAGGCCTATAGCTCCCTCTTCCCACTGGGATCTAGGACTTCTATCCCCCAATCCCTTTCTCTAGAGCCAGGAATCCAGGCTTCTAGCCTCCTCATACCCCAAGACCATCTCTCAAAGCTCCCCTCTACACCCTCCTACTCTACAATCCTGGCATCTGGGCCCACTCTTGTTACAGGCTTGCAGCTCCCAAGGCCTCATCCTTCATGGCTCGGGCATGCTTTTACCCTGTGGTACAGATCGATTCCGAGGTGTGGAGTATGTGTGCTGCCCTCCTCCAGTGACCCCTGACCCATCTGGGAAAGCAGTTGGGTGAGTGAGAGGGAACCTTCCATGCCCATCCCAAGGTTTCTGAGGCAGGGGATGGAAACATGGCAGCCTAGGCTCAGAATCTTACTGCCTGAATCTTCTGTTCTCTCAGTGACCCCTCTACCCGGTCCTGGCCCCTGCGGGGCAGAACAGAGGGGAATGAGGATGAAGAAGAGGAAGAATCCTTCCTACAGCCAGTAGATGATTACTTTGTGGAGCCCCCTCAAGCTGAAGAAGAACAGGAAGAAGAAAGAGTCCTGCTCCCAAGTTCCCATACCCCTGCAGTGGTCAGCAAAGGTCAGGCAATCTACCAGTCCTCTCTACCATAGAGGAAAGGGTGATTTGGGGAGCCTTGGTATAATAGCATCTTTGGGAAGGACCTGAAGGGGAGAGGCCCAGTTGGGAAGAACGGAAGAGACACGTAGCTTTGGGTTAAGTAGAGGTGGAAGGGTTAGCCTGTGAACAATGCAAAGAGCTTTGGGGCACTTGGAAGTGGAGGGGCCATTTGGTAGGTCATAAGTATCATTTGGGGGAAAGCTCAGAAGTATAAAGGATTCCTGAACTTTTCAAGAGTAGGCCCAGACTAGAATTTCATCTCCCATATAATTCCTAGCAGCTATGACTAAACCAGATACACAATGATCTCTAGAAAATATAGTTCTCCAGGTAGGAAAGGTGACCTGGAGGTGGGCTGTAGACTGATCTCCTGATTCCTGATCTTGCAGTCACTCCCACCCCAAGGCCCACTGATGGTGTGGATGTTTACTTCGGCATGCCTGGGGAAATCAGTGAGCATGAGGGGTTCCTGAGGGCAAAGATGGACCTGGAGGAGCGCAGAATGCGCCAGATTAATGAGGTGATGATACTGGGGACCCCAGGACCAACCACCCCCACAGATTTCCATAAATACCAGGAGATTCCTTAGAAACATTGATATTGACACTACAGCTGAGGGATGCCCAGCCTCCTTCAGTTCTGAGCCCTCAACACTACTGTGTAAGATGACCAGGGATCCCTGACCCACCCAGAATCCCACTGAGATGCCACCAAATTCCCATGGAAACTCTGGTCCATGGTACTCTTCCACTTTCAACTTCCTCTAGGTCTTCCCTTTGGGGAACCCAAGAATCAGTGGGACTTAAGGGATCTGGACTTTCCAAAGTCTTAAAGAGGGACTGGGAGACTAGCCAGGTCAATCAGGGTGGGTTCCAGGATCCTGAAGCTCCTCCCCCTCCAGGTGATGCGTGAATGGGCCATGGCAGACAACCAGTCCAAGAACCTGCCTAAAGCTGATAGACAGGCCCTGAACGAGGTAAGACAAAACTTCCAGTGAGTCCCACTCATGCCTGTCCACTATGAGGGGTGCATGGTCTCAGCCTGGCTCTGGCCATATTCTGCTCCATCCATTTAACCCCTTCTTACTTATCTTGACCTTTTCCCTACATTTGGCCCTATTCCTCTTAATACCACATTACTCTCCTCCTCAGATTGGCCAGGTTTAGCCCTATGTCTCCTTGACTTTCCTCAAAGGACTGTCTCTGGAGTCTTCTTCCAACCCCGGCCTCCTGCTGTCATAGCTGGGCCCTTTTCTTGGAAGTATTCATGGCCCTGTTAGCCCCCAACCCCTTCACTTTGGTCCTGCCCCTCTGATTCACTTTTACTCAGTCCCTCTCCAGTAAACATGGCCTTTGACCTATTGGCCCCTCCTCCCTTAGTTCCAGTTGGCTCCCATTTGAACTCTTGGTCCCACTCCTATCAGCCTTATTGGGGCACAGCCTGTCTCAGTTTGACCCTAATCTCCCTACAAGTTCCCTTGGATCTTAACATTGATCAGTTCTGTTTCCAGTTCATTCCCATCCAGTCGACACCCTCAGACTAACTCCAGTAAGCCTCCTGCTACCCCTACTCTACCAGGTCCCATAGCCCCTCCTTCCAGTCAGTCTCCTTTGACCTAGTCCTACCCTAGTTTGGCCGAGATGCACTGAACCCCACCTTACCTGCCCCAATATCCCTGCCTTTCACCCTTCTTTATCTCTCCTGACCCCTTGTCCACCTCCACCCCTAGCACTTCCAGTCCATTCTGCAGACCCTGGAGGAGCAGGTGTCCAGTGAGCGACAGCGTCTGGTGGAGACTCATGCCTCCCGAGTCATCGCCCTCATCAATGACCAGCGCCGTGCTGCCCTGGAGGGCTTCCTGGCAGCGCTGCAAGGGGATCCTCCTCAGGTACAGGGCCATGGGGCACAGAGCAGAAGATGAGGAGAACTAGGGCAGGCCTGGGCAGCCTTTGTCTCTCCCACAGGCAGAGCGCGTCCTTCTGGCCCTACGGCGCTACCTGCGTGCAGAGCAGAAGGAGCAGCGGCACACGCTGCGGCACTACCAGCACGTGGCTGCAGTGGACCCTGAGAAGGCCCAGCAGATGCGCTTCCAGGTGCTCATGTTCTTCCAGCCCCCACATGCCTTGCCATCCTCAGACCCCAGTCCCTCAGATTCTTCTCTTGTCCCTCAAACCCTCTTTCTGTCCCGTGGATCCCCTTAGAGTGCCTTCCTTCTGTGCCCCAGGACCCATTCCAGTCCCTCAACTCCACTTCCTGTCCCATGGATCCCTACTTCCTGGCTCTGGTACACTGCCCCTACACACGCATTGTGCCTTTGAGCCCCTTCTCCTCCCTTGGATTCTTACCTCCTGGCTCTTGAATTTCTACTTCCTTTCCTAGAATCCTCTTCCTGTACCTAGAAACCTGTTCCTGCCCATCAATCCTCCTTCTTCTCTAACTCCACTTTTGTTCCCTGGAACCCCTGTTCTGTGCCCTCAGATTCTAATTCTTTCTTTTTGGTAATCTTCCTGTCCATGAATGCTCTGTTCTGTGCTCTTGAACTCCAGGTCTTGCTCATAATCTGCTGTCATTTCTATGACTCTCCAATCCCACTTCCTGTCTCTAGAATCCCCTAAAACCCCACTTTCTGTTCCTCAGATCTATTTTTTCCGCCCCTGCCCCACCTACCTTGGCTTACCTTGTCGCCTGTGCCCACTTCCTTAGGAATCACTTCTTTCCCTGGTACCTTACTTCCTTTCCCAAGCCCCTCACTTCCTGTTCTGTGTACATCTCTTCTTTCTCTTTCTATCCTGCTTCTCCTTCAGTTTCCCTCCTATGGCCCAATTCCTGAACCTTACTCCCTACAGGGTGGCTGTCTGTCATTATGGGCTACTTTCCCTTGGACCCTACTCAATTCCTCCTTCATGCAGGAAAAGAGGAAATTTCCTCTTTTCCAGGCGGTATTGCCCATTTCATCCTTCCAACCTACTCTCTGCAGGTGCAGACCCACCTTCAGGTGATTGAGGAAAGGATGAATCAGAGCCTGGGATTGCTTGATCAGAATCCCCACCTGGCTCAGGAGCTGCGCCCCCAGATCCGTGAGTAGCTATGACCCCGGGCCCTCATTCCAGATCTCTCAGGGCAGACTTTGACCCTCAACCCTCAGCCTTCCCTGATTTCAGTTATCTGTTCTTATATAACAAACCATCCCAGAACTTAGTGGTTCAAATCAATGACCATTTTTCTTTGTTCATGATCCTGCCATTTGTTCTGGGCTCAGCTGGCTGCTCTGGTAATCTTGCCAGTAGTCAAGTGTGCAGCTGTATTTAGCCAGCAGACTGACTGGGACAGGCACTCTCTGGTAGATGGGTCTCTCTTCTACAAATAGGCTCAGGGCTTCTCTTCTCCATGGATCCTCTCCATGTGGTCCCTCCATCAGGATAGATGGATTTCCTACATGGTGGCTCAGGCACCCCAAAGCAGAAAAGTAGAATTTGCCAAATCCTTTTATTTTTTTCAGTAATGGGGGATCAAACCAAGGTCTGTGTGCATGCTAGGCAAGCACTCTACCACTGAGTTACATCCTCAACCCCTCCAGATCTTCTTAAGGCTTAGATAGACATTCTATTGGTTATAATGAGTTACAAACCAAGTCAGATTCAAGGGGAGGGGCCTAAATAAGATTATGAAAATGTGGTCAATACCAGAAAGTGTGACCTTGCACAGCCTCCAAATCTATGTGACTTTTTCCTGGATGCTCCATACCTAACCCTAAACCTCCTGATATTTAAGAACACCCAGAATCCTAGATATACTTGTTGCTACCCCACACTTGGGGCTGCCTCTGCTATCTGTGTAATCATCCAATCACTATACTCTTAGGGTTTTATTCACACACCCATTTTTCTTTGTGGAGTCCCTGGGCTCACCAACCCATCCACCTTTCTATATGTTCTTTTCAGAGGAACTTCTCCATTCAGAACACCTGGGTCCCAATGAATTGGAAGTCCCTGCACTTGGGGGCAGCAGCGAGGACAAGGGTGGGCCGCAGCCTCCAGATTCCAAGGATGGTGAGTGAACCTAAATATCGATAACTCAAGATTTTGGGGGACAAGCCTCCAACCTTATTTCTATTCCCCTAAATTCTGTGGGTGTCTGAGTCACCATAGTGAGTAAAAGAGGATGGGGAGGAATGTTGAAGGTGTGGAGGCCTCTGCAGGGTCCTCTGTCCCCCTTTTTGTGTCCCTGGGAGGGTGTTTCCCTGCTCTTTCTTTGATGATACCTTCCTCTCTTTACTGTTTCACCTGCCTTTTCCCCCACTGGCTGCCAGCAGACACCCCCATGACCCTTCCAAAAGGTGAGTGTCCAAGTCACTAAATCCCACTGAATCCTAAACCCAGAATGGAAAAGGTCCATACCTTGGGAACCTCAGACCTCCTGGGGTGGAGTCTGGTGCCCTTTATGACCCCCTCCTCAGGCAGGGGCAGCACCCTTCTGGACCCTCAAGAATGAGATGGGACTTGGGGGGTAGGGTCCACAGAACAAGATAACGCATCACCTGGAAAAGAGAAGATGACCCCCTTGGAGCAATACGAGCCAAAGGTAAGTAAAACAGACCTGTGGGCACCTGAGGGAGGACAAGAGGGAGCCTGGACCCCTAGGCGTGAGGGAGGGAGGTGCTAAGGGTTTCGATGCCTTGGCCAGAGGAGAAAAGAGGGCTGAAGCCATGGGCTTTGGAGTCCTAGGAGAGAAGAAGGCTGTGGGGAGTCCCCTTTTGGGCTCCTGGGGAGGAAGAGGCTGGGATCCATGATACCTCCTGCTTCCCCAGGTGAACGCGTCTGTTCCAAGGGGCTTTCCTTTCCACTCCTCAGAGATCCAGAGAGATGAGCTGGTAAGAGGAAGCATATTCTCAGTGCTTAAGGGGAAAAGATCAGAGATCACTGTTTAAGCTGTGGCTCCCAAAGCCCCACAGGACCTAGATAAGCCTCAAAGATGTCTTTGGCCCTTTATTCTCTCTCTTCAGGCACCAGCGGGGACAGGAGTGTCTCGTGAGGCTGTGTCGGGTCTGCTGATCATGGGAGCCGGTGGGGGCTCCCTCATCGTCCTCTCCATGCTGCTCCTGCGCAAGAAGAAGCCCTATGGGGCCATCAGCCACGGAGTGGTGGAGGTGAGAGGTGCAAAGACCTGGTGCGGACATGGATGGACCATGAGCTCTGCGGCCAGGTCTCTGAGTTCCATGAGCCCTCCTCTGCCCCTGGTGCAGGTGGATCCCATGCTGACCCTAGAGGAGCAGCAGCTTCGTGAACTGCAGCGACATGGTTATGAGAACCCCACCTACCGCTTCCTGGAGGAACGACCCTGAACCCACCCCCTTGATGCCTTCAGCTGAGCCCAGACCTCCCCTCTTCCTGGGGCCCCAGAACCCCAATTCCCAGCCTAGGGTGGGGGAGGGAGGTCTCGACAAGTTCACTCTTATTTCCCCTTTCCAGTGCCATCCCTAAGAAATACCCAGACATTCCCAGGGGCCGACCCACTTTGGACCTCCTCACCTTAATTTATTTTGTAAGTTATTGCTCCCTAAGGTCACCACCACTTTGGTTCCAGCGTCTATTTTTCCCTAGAGTTCACCTGCCCACGTTTTCCCCACTAACATCCCAATAAAGTCCTCTTCCCTACCAGGTCATCCTATGTCTTTATGGAAGATTCAGTGTGTAAATATGCTGGACGCGGTGTCCCTCTCTGCCCAGGCCTCCTTTGGGTCTCTAAGTAAGAGAGAGCTTTAAATCTGGACGGAGCCGGCGGAAAGGGGGGCGGGGCGGGGGGACAGGGCCCAAAGACCTCGGTGAGGCTTTCTGTGCATGCCCAGGAGCTTTCCGTGGTGCTGAAGTGGCTGCGACTTCCAGGTGTCTATTTGCTGGATTCCCACAAGTTTCTCCACCCTTCTAGTTACCCGCCCATACAATCATACACAGCATCTGCCCCAACCTGCGAGCACTGGGAATCTGGAATCACTTCCCAATCCCAAGTCTTCATAGCTTCTAGGGAGTCAAAAGGAGATTCCCTGGAATGTGGAAATTCCAGTCTTGTGTCCCAGTGGGGTGTATGTGATGTCTGCAAACACCTATTGGAATGTATATACTCAAGGGTCCCATCAGATGATGTATTCCCAAGACAGTCATTATGATGATTAAAAGAGTCAATATATGTGGAGATATTAAAACTGTTCCTGCCACTTAGCAAGTGTTTGTTAAATAAATTGTAAAACAAAACACAATGGAGGGGACCCAGTGGTAGAGCAGTTGCCTAATATGCATGATACCCTGGGTTTGATCCTAGTACCAACACACTTTACATGCTTGGGTGCGCCTCATCATTATTTTCATTCCATAGAACTGGAATTAATGTATCTCCATCTATAGCTTAGGAAAGGCAGGATGAGAGAAGTGAGATCAAATTTCCTTTTGACTCCATCATCTAGGAAGGATGAGGGCTGGGAATTCAACACAGGCATCCTGTGTCCAGTGCATATAATCTAGAGCACTTTGCTAACATACTATTTAATAATTCAAGACTGTCATATATGATGCTTAAATTGTGCACTGCAAAATTTCAAGTCATGCCTACTATTCCTTCACCCTTAGACATTGCAGATTTGCTCTTTTACCACAATTTCCCAGCAGATGGCGGTAATGTGCCATGTTCTAATGTAAGCACAATTTTTTCAGACAGATGGCTTAGGGAGGAAGCACCTATTTCTAACTCTCCCAAAGGGCCTATGAGCTAGCAGAGTTCTTCATAATATATCCCTGTAAATACAGGTCATGTATATTAAATACACCCTGGTAGGTGTAAGGAGGAAGGTGCTTTTAAAACGCAAGTTGGATACAACGCCACAGCTTTGTTAGAGAATTCAGGACGCATCATCATTCCAACAGTGGTTATGTCTTTAGTTATAGTCAGATGAGCTCAGCAGAAATCTATCACCAACAATACAGGCTTGGGAGAAAGCTGTCTTTGTGTTTTCACAACCATGAGTGAACAATAGGCTAACAGTAGGGAAGGAATTTCGAGCAGGTGAGACCAGGACTAAAAGGCCATTCTCTCTCCAATCTGGTCAGTGTCTGATTCCTTAACCAAGTTTCTACTTTAGTGGCAATGCTTAGAATAATTCATTTTAAAATGCTATTTTTATGAACATATTGATTTTATAATGCTCATTTGATGCTTTTGTGCCCCTAAGCCACACTGAAGATGATTTTATTAATTTTTCTTTTAATATAATTTAGGTTTTCAGGGACATTCTAACATATCAGTGGTGTGTGAGTGTGTGTGTGTGTGTGTGTGTGTGTGTGTTGATACATGTCTTAGTTCTGGTTGCTATAACAGAACACTATAGACTGTGTGGCTTTCTTATGGTTCTAGAGGCTGGAAAGTCCACGCTCAAGGTACCAGCAGATTTTATGTCTGAGAAGGACATGCTTTCCAGTTTGCAGATGGCTCCATCTTCTTTCAGTGTCCTCACAGGACAGAGCAGAAAGAGGGCAAGCAAGCTTTCCCCTGTGTCTTGCTATTAATCTCATCATGAGGGTTCCATGCTCATGACCTAATTACCTCTCAATGGCTCCACCCCCATTGGGGCCTGTTATTTCAACATATTGATTTGGGGGAGGGACACACAAACATAATAATATGAATTAGAATAAACATCCATAATAATATAAATTGGAATAAATATATGTCAACAAAATTTCAGATGCTATCAATGATGAGAAATAACATCACTGGGCTGGGAACATAGTTTCATGGTAGAGGGCATGAGGCCTTGGTTCCAATCCCCAGAGACACACACACACACACCCCACACACAAAAAAAAAAACCCATTGTTTTATGTATCACAAAGGAAAAAGGGCAGAAATTAAACTATGTCACACAATTGGTTGTAAGATGAATTCCAATTAAGTTATTCTTAGAATCAATGAAATAAGAGCATCTTCATATAAATTCTTCAGGGGCCAGCTGCCACTGTATTGATACATATAAGAGTGACACAGGTTGGCATATAGAAGCTGATGGGAGAGTTAAAACCAATGGCCCCTGACAACTCTGTCTCCCAGTTTTCCCAACTCTGTCTCCCAATTTTCCTGCCCCTCACCCCGCATGCTGATTCTGGGCATGGCCCCATGACTAACATTGGTCAATGGCATGTAGGAGAGCATGATACAAAAAGGGCATGCTCTTTTGGAATGCTCTTTTAAAAAAATTTTTTTTTAGTGGTAGATGGACACAATGCATTCATTTATTTATTTATTTTTATGTGGTGCTGAGGATTGAACCCAGTGCCTTGCACATGCAAGGCAAGTGCTCTACTGAGCCACAACTCCAGCCCTTGGCCTGCTCTCTTTTGGAGCCCTTATCCACCACGTGAAGGGATCCACCTACCCTCCTGGACCACGTGGAGATATTCTTGGTCCACTCCCAGCAGATCTAGCAATCTTAGCCCAGAGAGCAGACCTACGAGTGAGGTTGTCTTGGATCCAGTCCAGCAGTGTCCAACTAACTGCAGCCACATGAGTAACCAAAGCTACAGAACAGAACTGCTAGCTAAACCCAGCTCAGACTGCAGAATCATAAACATTTTAAGAGGCAAACATTTTTAGCTTTAAATATTGGGATGCAGACTCCTGAGGTATGCAAATATATACTTGGTTTGTTGTTCAAGAGACTCCGAGCAAAGAGGCTCAGGTAGGCCAAGGGGCTTTCTCTTGGTGTGATTCGTCTAGAATACAACCAGAGTTGAAGTTGTGGGGAGAGTAAACGAAGCAGGCATGGCAGAGGAACTCAGAGAGTTCCCCCAGAAGCTGACTCAGGCGAGCACTTAAGGTCAAGCTTAGGAGGAAGGGTTGGAGAAACTTGCAAGGGGAGGCAGGAAGAGACACAGAGAAGGGAAACGGAGTTTTTGAGTTCCCCCAAACCACTCTGGGAAACTAGTGCTTCATTTATTCTGTTGGGGGACTCTGGGAACCAGAGTAGAATATAAAAGTTATCCCAAGGGCGTTGAGGGACCTGAAGCATATATGTACGATTTCCTAATAGTCACTGGCTGAGGGCTGCCCAAGAGGCAGGCATGAACTCCCTGGCCTTTCTTTTATTCTTTTCTTGTTTATGGTGCTGAGACCAAACCCAGCATCCTGCATATGACAGGCAAGCCTGCTACCACTGAGCCATACCTGAAGCTCGAATAAACTCCTTGGCTTTGCGTGTGCACTCGTGCATTCATGTTCGCACATGTGATAAATTGGGAATTGAACCCAAATGTGCCCTACCACTGAGCTACATCCCTAACTACCATCACCCTTTTAAAATTTTGAGATAGGGTTTCACTAACTTGCCCAGGTTGGTCTCAAACTTGTAGTTCTCCTGCCTCAGCCTCCCAAGTAGCTGGGATTACAGATGTGCACCACTATGTGTAGCATAAACTCCCTGGATTTTAGGATTTGCCAACATCTTACACAGTGGACACACCATTAGTATGAAAATGCGTGAAGTATGAAGATGGTCCTCTGCAGAACCAGAGAACACCTTCATTAGAAATTGCACCTGTGGCATATAGGTCTTGGACTTCCCAGCCTCTACCACCATGAGAAATAATCCACAGGTGCTGGACCTAGCTGTCAGGGCACAATGTTGGGTAGGTCGAGGTTGATGGCACCCACAGTGTCTATTACATGCCCCGCTGAGCACATGCATGCATACGTGACCCCTCAGTGGGGTGATAGCCACCTCCCTGCACCAATGCCCCCAGAAATGAGATGATAACAGTTATGTTCTAAGTAAAGTTTAATAGGGATCTTAGAGGAGGCTCATATTAGGGGAGAGGGTTCACAGGGATGCTGAGATCTGGGGCAGGGACTCCACTGAATACTGAATCTGAAAGCAACAGACCCCAGGGACACTAGTCCCACAGGGTCCTTCTTATGTCTCAGGGGTTAGGGACTGGAGGGATGTGGGTTCTGGGGAAGGTTAGGGAACCCTGCTGAGGTGCTCCAAGTCCTATGAAAGGGTTACACGGGTTTCTAGACATGCAGGACTGAGTTAGGGGAGAGGATCCTGAAATACCCTAGTGGGTAGAGGGTCAGAGGGCCCAGGTTGTTTCACAGAAACAATCAAGAAGCCTCGATTTCATGGAAATCATCCAGATGGCTCCTTGAGGGTAGGGAAGGGGTATCACACCACCCCAAATATTGGGGACTGTTCACCCTCCCGGCAGCCATTTTGGGGTTTTAATGTAAGACCCTAATGGCAGGACATTCCACATACATTATCATGGATTTGCAACATTAGCATACGCTGGCTGTCCCACGGGACGGTGGGGACTGGAAAATCAGTCCAGGTTCTGGGTTTGAGTCCTAAGAGGACAAGCCTGGAGGTGCCACACGGCTCCTCTTCAACAACTGCCGGAGCTGTAGACGAGAAAAGGCAAGGTGAAAAGTGTGGGCGACCGGGAGGAAAGTGGGGAGTCACAGACACCCACGAGTGAGGGACCAGAGAGGAAAAACCTAGCAGAGCAGAGATGAAGGGAAGGGTGTCCCTGGCCTGGGGTCTCAAGACCTTCGGGTCAGCACTGAATCAGAACCAAAGGGTTAAAGCAAGAGTTGGAAATACATTTGAGGTCAGGACCCAGAGTTACGGACAGGAGTTCAAAGGATCCACTGAGAGATCAAAGGGCACATTTAGGTCAAGATTTGGGGTTGAGAGGTCAGGGTTGGAGAACCAGGTCTCATGTGGACAGAAAGGACCAGATACTGACACTGAAGATCACATTTTGAAGTCGGGGTTGGATAAGGGTTGAAGGTCATTTACTGAGATTTGAAGTCACCCTCCAAAGTCAAAACTGGGTCAGCGGAGGGGGTCCCTCTGTGGTCAGGCACAGTACTCACCCTCTCAGGGCCCGGACCTGGTCGCAGCAGGTGGACAGGCTGCTCATTCTCCAGGTTCCTCAGCGTTGGGTCTGCACCGGCTGCCAACAGGTGCCGCACAATAGCCTCTTGGGGTGGCCCAGGGGGCAGGGCAGCTGCCATGTGGAGGGCTGTGTTCCCGTGGGCCTGAAGAGCGGGGGTAGGGTTGATAAGGCTGCAGGCTAAGCTGCCTGAGTTCTCCAAACCACACCTGTTATTCTTCTATATTCGCATGCCACACCCCCCTTCTGTCTGTCTTATGTATTCCCCTTCACCTCCCACCCTCTGTTCCCTCCATGCCCACAGCCCACAGGACCCTCTACCCTACTGCCTTTCTCTCCCACAACCTGCATACCCCAGCCTAGGTCCCCACCTTCATGTTGACAAAGGCCCGCAGGTCTCCCCGGGGCAGCTCCAGCAGCAACTGAACCAGGGTAGGGTTGGCAGCCTGCACGGCCAAGTGCAGAACTGTCTTGTTACTCTTGATCTCCTGTTGGGGGGCAATGGCAGAGGTCAAGGCCAGTCCTCCTCCCATGGAACTCAGGGTTCCTGCAGACCCTACCCAGGGGTGCCCATGTACAGCACTACCTCCAAGGGAGACAGGTAGCAATTCACACCATGTGCAGCACAGAACTGTACCATATATATATATATATATATATATATATATATATATATATATATATATGTATTTTAGTTGTAGTTGGACACAATACCTTTTTTTTTAAATTTATTTTTATGCGGTGCTGAGGATTGAACCCAGTGCCTTGTGTGCTAGACTAGCGCTCTACCACTGAGCCACAACCTCAGCCCCCCAGAACTGTACCTTTTCTATGACTATTTTCCTGTTCAAGTGTTGTTGAGAAACAGGCTCCTTTTCCAATCCCTCAAAGGAACTCTGGCCTGCAGCTACCTGGCTGTCCTGCATTCTGCCTAACACATTAAAGTGCACCTTGTCCCACATAACTGTATTCTATCTACAAGGATAAGAGTCGGTGGCATTAATCAGTGGACTAAGCCTATATCCACTGCAATGTTGAGTTGCTCTCTCCGTATTTTTTTTAATATTTTTTTTTTAGTTGTAGTTGGACACAATACCTTTACTTTTTAAATTTATTTTTATGTGGTGCTGAGGATAGAACCCAGGGCCTTGCACGTGCTAGGCAAGTGCTCTACTGCTGAGCCACAACCCCAGCCCATGCCCTCCATATTTTTTGGGGAAAATAGACATTTTCTAAAAAGAAACTTCATTACCTGCCTTTATGGAATTACTGCACATTTTTAATGAACATCAAAAATTTTAAGTGCTTGTATATGGAAAACAACCTAGTTTGCTCACCAAATTATGATGAGAACACAAAGAGATGGAAGGAGGAGCTCTAAAATAAAAGTAACTTTAAAAAGACATCGTTGTAATATGTGGTTACTAATTACTTTCGTGTGTGTGTGTGTGTGTGTGTGTGTGTGTGTGTGTGTGGTGCTGAGGATTGAACCCAGGGCCTTGTGCATGTGAGGCAAGTACTCTACCAATTGAGCTATATCCCCAGTCCCCTAATTACTTTTAATGAACAAAAAAAGTCACTTTAGAGCCAAAAGGAAATTTGAACACAGCCAGGATTTTTGAGATTATGAGATCACTAATCTTTTAAGGTGTAATAGTGGTACCGGGAAGGGGGAGGCAATTTTTAAAGACACAAAGACTGGGGGTGTAGCTCAATGGTATGTTAGGGAAGGAGCAAGGCCCTGAGCTTTATCCCCAGCACGGTCAAAAAAAAATAAAAATAAAAAAAACAGGAAAGTGGGAGAGTGGATGGCAACACTGGCTATGAGTTGCTGATTACTGATATTGGGTATATGGAATTCATTCTAGTATTCCTACACTTTATCTGTGTTTAAAATTCTTGATTTAAAAAAAATTTTTTAAATATCTGTTTAGTTGTCAATGGACTTTATTTTGTTTATTTATATGTGGTGCTGAGAATCGAACCCAGTGCCTCACACATGCTAGGTAAGCGCTATACCACTGAGTCACAATTCCAGCCAAAAATTGTTTTTAATTAAGTGATATTTCATTCTCTCATCGAGCCTGCAAAGAAGCTTCATGGCAAAGGTGGATAATATGATTTAGAGCTGGGTTTTAGGGTCAGACTCCCTGGGTTCTAATTCTCTCTCTGACACACAAGTTTTAAGACTTCTGATTCCCTGTGCTTCAGTTTCCTTGTCAGTAAAATGGAGAAAGAAATAATAGCACGTGCCTTACAAGGTTCTTGTGAGGATCCAATAAGTTAATATATAAAATTTGGTGCTTGATCACTATTAAGTGCTGGATAAATCTAAGCTAAGATCCGTGACAGTACCCCAAGTTGACAACTAGAGCACAGAGAAGTAACATGTTCAAGGTCACACAGCTAGGGAGTGGCAAACTCAGGCTTTGTTTAGTGTCCCTGGACATCCAGGTGACCCTGTCCCACACACCCTCCTATGGGCCAGCCATCCACAGCCTAGCTCACCTGGCTGGTATGATCTGCACCCATGTGCAGTAACATCTGGACACAATTCAGCCTGTCTCTGGCTTGGGTACTCAGTGTCCGAGGACAGAGGCTGGGTGGGCGCATAGCAACATTGAGGGCCAGGATGGCTGTGTGGAGGGGTGTGAGTCCTGTAGAATGGAGAGAGTAAGGGACCTACAGCTGGGGCACCCACCTCGCCCAGCCTCGCCGCCATGCCAGCCCTGCCCACACACAGCTTACCTTCGAAGTCTCTGGCTTCCAGGTCCACCTGAACACCAGATTTAAACACAGCCTAGGAGGAGGAAAAAGATGTTGTGAAAGGGTCTCCCCAGGCCTCCTAGCCCTGGATCAGGATCTGGGCAACCAATCCACCCCAGACACCTGCCTGGCAGCTAACCATACCGAAAGGACTCCTGGGAGCCCGTAGGTAGCAGCCACGTGCAAGACAGAACGGCCCTGATGATCCGTGGCGTTAGGCTCCGCTCCCAGGTTCAACAGATCCTCCACAATCAGCGGCTGGTTGGCGGCAGCAGCCACCAAAAGAGGGGTCTGCAGGTCATGGGAAAAATCAGTCTGGGCCCCGAGCAATCTCCCCTCTGAGAATCAGGAATCCAGGTTCCCAGCCCTCTCCACCCTCAGACCCAGAAGTCAAGGCCCATACTGCTCCCTTCTCCAGAATCCAGGAATTCCAACCCCCAGCTCTTTCCTCCCCTGTACCCAGAAATCCAGGCCCCTATCCCTCACCTTGCCCTTATGTTCACGGATGTCCAGATGTCCGTACATCTGGAGCACCTCTGCTGCAGCATACGCTGCCCAGCGTAGTCCCCAAGCCGCAAACAGGTGCAGGAGCCTGCAGACAGGTAGGGGGAAGCAATGAGAACAGTCCCCTGCTGACTCAGGAGTGTGCAGATGATCCCCGTTTTCCCCTATACTCACGTGTCTCCCTCCTCATCCTGGGCCAGCAGCTGTTGTGGCCCCAAAGCCAGCATATGAGCTCGGGCTGTCTCCAAGGATGGTCCAGTGGATGGGAGCAATGGTGGGGGTACTGAGAGGGGCCCAGAAACTCTCCAGGATTCTGCCTGTGACAGGGAAGGTTCTGCATAGAGCCGTGTGTTCAGGGGGTCCTGAAGGGGTAGGGACAGTCAGTCAGTTAAGAATTCCCCCTTCCCAGCCCGCCACACATACATATACACAGCCTCTGGTCAAGTGGCTAGGGCTGGGAACCCCGTCTATGCCAAGTGACCTTGAACCTTTGGGCCTGTTTTGCCCGTCTGGGGAATGGGATTTTAATCCCATTCCATAGTTCAGAATACTGCACAAGGGCAACTGGGAAGTTTTAGAAGCCCTTCAGCATCCTTCCTCATTCTGTATCTCACCTCCATCCCTAGGGAAAATGCACACGATCGCCCTGAGTCCGAGGGCTGGTAGAACTCAGGATTCAGGAACCCTTCAGCAGCAGAAGCAGGGTAAGAGCAGGGGCTGTCTGTATAGGCAGCATGTGTGTTGGGGTCCCAGTCTGGAAAGCTTGTCGGGGGTGCCAGGGTGCCAATTCCAGAACCCACAGTCTCCTGGATTGTTGGGAAGTGAGTATGGCCTGTATGTGAGAGGAGGGCAGGTGGGGCCTGGTTACCAGAGCTTGGGGGAGTCACAGTCAGGGAAGGAGGAGCCTGAGTCACAAGGTGCTCAGACAAGGATTTCTGGGACACTGAGGGGCTGGGGCCTAGGATCCTGGAATACCCAGGGGCAAACTGGAACCTGGATTTGTGGGGTCCTCACAAGGTGGAAGCCTGGGGCCCACGTGCATAGATGATTGGGATCCAAAGAAACTAGATCAAATTTCTAGTAAGTCCCAGACAAAATGTGAACCTGAACCCTCTGTTCCCTAAAATTCTGAGAGTTGGGGTGTCTGAGGGCCTGAGGGAGGCTGGGGCTGGGAGCTCAGGGAACCAGATGAGTTTCCAGACTTACCAGCTTCGGCCTCATTCACAGATGGCGTCAGGGGCTGGGTCAGGGGAGGGGAGAACTGAATCTGTAGAGACATAAGCAAAAAGGAACAAGGGAGAATTAATTTGCCAGATTTCTCGGCATTTGTTTCCAACCTCTAGGGCATCAGAGTCAGAACTATAACTCTTATCAGTTCTGAGGGCGCAACAAGCACATGGCCTCTTGAGATTTGCTCCCCCCCCCTTTTTTTTTTCTTTCATTGTACTAGGAATTTAACCCAGGGCGCTTTACCATTGAGCTACATTCCCAACCCTTTTTTATTTTTTATTTTTATTTTTTAATTTTTGAGACAGGGTCACGCTAATTTGCTGAGGCTAGCCTCCAACTTGCAGTCCTTCTGCCTCAGCCTCCGGAGTGGCTGATTACAGGCGAGCGGCACCGCGCCCAGCGAGAGCTGTCTTTTGAAGTGCTTCTCAGGCCTCACCGGTACAGCACCAGCGTCAGGCTGCTGCTGGCGACGCCTCTGTTCTTCCAGGAGTTTCTTCACCGTCTGTGTTGGGCAGTGGCTGCGCTCATTTCGGCTCACTGGTTGGGGAGGAGAGAAGGAAGTCATCAGGGGTCCTTAAGTCATCTAAATGCACTCAGAGCGGGGGAGGAGTGGATGTGGGCACCCATCTCGCCCTCCCGCGAGCGGAAAAACTGGCACACAGATGCCGCCTGAGAACTCCAAAGCCAATAGAAGATTTTAAGTGCGGTGCCCGCCTCCGCCGTTTCCTTCTCTTTGCTCCGCACTTTCCCGCTGACCCAACTTTCCACCAGCGTCGTGGAAACTGAGGAAGGGGAGGGGGGAGAGCACCCCTCTACTTCTGTGAAAAATCCCACCCCCAGATCTCCAGTTCTGAGGCCTGGGGTAGGGGAAACGTCGCCAGCCACCATTCCCCAGAGACGCACAACCGGGTTCCCATGAAGCTGACGTTCTTTTACTGTTCCCCAGGAAACCAAGCGTCCGAGCCCCCAAGTTCCCTCCCCCAAGGAATCACGAGCAAGTAGCACCCCCCCCCGCCAGCTCCCCAGAATCCAGAGGTCCGGAGCCTCCAGCTCCACCTCTTCAGAACCTGGAGTCCAAGGTCCCCCCGCTCCAGGACGCGGGGGTCCAAGCCCTCAGCCCCCTCCTCTCCAGGACCGGGGAGTCCAGGTTTTCAGACTCCTCCTTTCTGTCACCCGGGAAGACCAGCCCTTCCACTACAACCTGCCGAGCTTGGGTTCCGGCGACAGAAGGGTTAAGCTGGCGTGGAGCAGATTCGGAAACCGCCCAGACACTGCACGCTAACGTCACGGCGCTCGCGCAAGGGAATCTTCCATCTCCGCCTTCCGCTCCCGCCCCGCGCCGCAGGTGTCCGGCTCAAAGGCGGGGCGCGCAGCCAAGCGTGGCACTCCTGGAATCCCCGCACGCGGGGAATTCCTGCCCAGCTAGGGGACCTGGGCCGGTGGCGCTCTGGGAAACCCCAAGGAGGGGCAGGGTCGCTGCCAGTGTGGACCCTGCGCCCAGGTGCCGGACCTTCGCCACTAAGATCAGCGGCAGATTTTAAACAACCACGCCCCCAAGAGCTCGCTGCAGCGGGTCCTTCTGGGGAAAGGAGTCCGGGCCACCATCCCTCTCCTTCCACAGGACATAGTAGTCTGGCCTCCCAGCTCTCGCACCGCCGAGAACCAGGATTCTGGATCTCCAGTCCCCAGCGCTCCCAAAACCCAGGAGTGCAGAATCCTGGCACTCCTCCATCCCGAGCCGGGGGTCGGACCCCCTGCTACCCTCAAACACTGGGTACTCGATCTCAGAGCCCAGATCTTGGGGCTCCAGCTCTGTCCCTCAAGGACCCCAAAGTCCAGACCTCAGGCTGTCACTCTCTTAAGAGCCGAGGTACCTCACCATCCCCCCCCCATCTAGTACCTCGGGGATTCCGTGGCGCGGATTGTGGGCCCCCAGGGCCGCGGCCTCGGCGCTGCGCCAGCCTCGCTGTTTCCCTCGGAGCCGCCGTCGGGTCCCCGATCTTGAATAGGGTCCCCGCGAGTTTTTAAATTAGGGTTCTGGCACCGCCCAGTGCAGGGCAGGGCCCCGCCCTCAGCCCTGGGAGTCCCCACGTCACACCCCAGCAAACTCAGTTTCTAAATGGGCGGGGCTGAGTCAAACAAGTCTCCCCAGAAAAAGGGAGTTGGGGGTTAGATCTTTGGCCTGAAGGAGCCTGATACCAAACTCAAGGAGAAGGGTGACACTCGGGACCTAGACTCCTGAGTCTGTCCAAAGGGAATCAGGAATCCGGAGAGGTCCAGAGCCTCCAGCTAGAGACCTTGACTAGAGACCTTGCTAGAGACCTTGCTAGAGACCTTGACTTTGAGGCTCTGGGGTGGACGGAGTAGTATTACTGGGTCCTGCGGGGAGAGGGGCCAGGGGATTGGACTTCTGGTCTGTAGGGAGGAAAGATAAGGCTCAAATCTCTCGCTCTTTCCCACATGGCCTCCGAAGTCATTTATTCTTTCATCATTTTAATAATTTGTTGTCCCGGGGAAGCGCCTTGCTGGGTGCTGTGGTACAAGTGAGAACTGAACAGGCAGGAATTCCCAGCCCTCAAGTCATTCCAGAGGGAGGAGATTCTCACTTCCCATTTGGTGGCCATTCTCAACACTGACAACAGTGACCAAATTTCTCCTCTGCTTTCAAGTCTCGGCTCTCTCGTGGGTCTCCCCCGTCTCTTGCTCCTCCTCCTCCCATTTCCCTGGCCGGTTTGTCCCCTTCTCCCATTCTCTCTCTGTGTGTGTGGAAGGGGCCCCTGTGTGGGGTTATCATCTGTCTGTGCTCACTTCTTTGGTGATGTCATCCAGCCTCGTGGCTTTAAATACCAACTTTAGGCCATCAACCCCTGAACTGACATCCCCAGACCAGACTTGTCCCCTGAATTCATAAATGCAGCTTTGAGCATTCTACATTTCCACAGGGAGCTGTGTCAGACATTTTCCAACTCTGTATGCCTGAAACTCAGCGCTTGCCTCCCAAACCAGCTTCTGCCACTTCCCTCTCCATCCACACTCCATCTTTTCAATGACTCAGGCCAGAAACTTTGGTCATCCTGGATCCCTCTTGCCTACACACTTACATCCACTCCACCAGCAAATGTTGGCTGTACCTCTAAAATATTTCCAGAATCTCCCTAGATGATCATAGCAGCTTTCCTGGGCTCTCTGACCCTCCCCCAAAATTTGTTCCCCAAAGAGTCATAAAGACACCCACGCATACACACATACACAGGAAGTAAGTGGCCTTCCCACCATCAGGGTGACATCCGCTATAGCTACCTCTCTACTCCCCCACTGTTCCTCAGGACTTCTCTGGACCACAGCCAGATCCCTTCAGCCCCCAGTCCACCATGACCCCTCCAGGCCACATACTGCTCCTGCTTTTGCTCCCAGGTGAAGCCAGGGGCTATGGGGGGGGGGTGGTGGCAGGCAAAGGACTTGTGGGAAGGGTGACATCTGAAGGCAGGGTGGTGAGGGCAGGCCCTTCTGCCTGCGCCCTTTCTCTTCTTGGAGATCATTCTGCATTAGGGCTGGGCCTTGGCAGGGAGGGAGGGAGGAGGGGAGCTCCGGAGTGGCTGGTGGCCTGTTAACCTCCCCTTGTCATCGGTAGTCACTGCTTCTACTTCCCATTTTCTGTCTCTCTGTGTCCCTGGGAGCTTCCCTCTTCACTTGGCCCTCTTTCCCATTCTGTCCCTCCAGAGTGGAGGTTCCTTCTCAGGACATCAGCTTCCCCTCAGCCCTGCTCTGGGGCCACCTCACCCACCTCCCCTGTCCTTCCACAGCTGCTGCTGCCCAGATGTCCACAGGTGAGCCATCGCGCCCTACCTTTGACCCTGGAACTTCAGGTACTGCTTCCAGCTCTAAAGCCTGGCCTGAGAGTCCTAGAATGCCCCACCTCCATGGCTCTGTGGTCACCAGCTCACGTCCTCTCCCCAACTCTGACTCCCCAGAGGATCTGCAACCCTCTCCAGGTCCCATCCTGCCCCCTTCACCACCATTCCCTGAGCCCCAGGGGAAAAGAGGACCCCAGCCTCCCTTAGTCTGTGGCCTATGTGCCCACTGCACAGTCTCCCTGGAATCCTGGGACACTGCTGCTGCTGGGGATCTCCATCTTTCCTTCTCCATGCACCACCTGGGATCCACGCCCCCTCACAGGGGACTTCCTCTTCTCCCTGTGGCCAAAGCACAGCCCCAGGGAACCAGGACCCCCCCAGCCACTTTCTTGTCTGGGCCCCACCCTCCAGGTTCCTGTTCCGGATGTGGGCCCCTCTCCCCACTTCTCCTGGCGGGCCTGGTGGCTGCAGATGCCATCATGTCACTGATAATTGTGGGGGTGGTGTTGGTGTGTGCCCGCCCACGCCCAGGACGTAGGCTCAACCATGGTAAGGGCGGGGCCTGGAGGGGCGGTGGCCTCCCAAGAGAGGGGTCCCAAGGAGGGGGCCCCGGGGGAAGCCCTGGAGGAGGTGCTGGGGAAACCCTGGGGGAGGGGTCTGGGGGAATCCCTGAGGAAACCCCTAAGGCAGGGGGTCCCCAGGAAGGTGGAGATGTGGGGTGGGTGGTGGGTGGTCAGGCTTCATGCTTTCTCTCCCCCACCCCCAGAAAATGACAAAATCTACATCAATGTGCCTGGTAGAGGCTGACCTCCTGTAACCTCAACCTTTGACTTCTGACCCTCTCATCCTGAATCGTGTGTGATGGCACAGGAACATGTACACCACCCCCACCCTTTTGGATTGAATAAAGCGGTTCAAATATCTCTGGTTTGATTCTTCTCCAAAGAACCTTAGAATTCCCCCAAACTCCCCTCACTTAGCTGTTTCTGTGTTCAAGACCCTTCTCAGGACTCTGCAAATCCCCAATCCTTTAACCCAAGGGTCCGGCATAACTCAACAATATTTTTGTGCTCTATTGTTTATTTGGGAATGTTAGTGGGGAGAGGTCTAAAATCCCAGGGAGGACTCTCCATGGAACTGTTTCCTAGTAGGAGTAGGAATGACGAGCTGGGTGGGCAACAGAGGTGACTGGATCCAGATATGGGTCGTTGACTAGGCTCATTTGTAATACTGCCTCTGTGTGTTGAGGTCACTGTAGACATCTGACCTCTGACCCTGGAGCTCCTAAAAGGAATGAAGGACATTAGTGGAAGGGGTTCACCAAATAAATTTCAAACAAAATCCAGACTTCTCCTAATGGTCTTCAAGTCCCCTGTCCCCCCTACCACCCCCGAAACTTCTTCAAACATGGCGGTGGAAGAGATCTGGATTTTATTCACCTGAATTCAGCATCCACCTTTCCTTGACTCACCATTATGCCCAGCCAGCCCCAGGGCCTTTGCATGTGCTATGATGCCCTCTGCCTGGAACACCAGTTCTGTAGACCTTCAGTCTCTTTCTCCCTCTTCAAGTCTCAGCTCTCAATTTCCCCATCTATAGTTTCTTTCTCCCAAACCCCACTCATTATCACACAGCCTGCTCTATTTTCTTCATGGTGCCTCTCCAAAATTATTTTGTTAATTTGCTTCAAGTCCATCTCCCCAGCTAGGATGTAAATTCTGCTATATATGTAGGTGCTCAACAAATCCACTGAAGGAATAAATAGACCAGGGTAACGCTTTGCCTAAAATTTCACTGCTATCAATAACAGGAAAGCTTTCTCAGTCTTCAGGACCTCACAGAACCAATTTGAGATTTTTACACTTTGCAAAGAAACATTCAATCTACAAGTGAAGCAAGCCAACAAAGCTGATTACGGATAATAAATTGGCTCACAAATAAGAGGTGTCTGTGGTCCCAGGGGGCAGGCCTTAGGTAGAATCCCTGAACTCATATACCAATAACCGGCCTCCTGTGTGCATTTTTCTAAGGACAGGAAGGTCTCAGGATCTCATGACCCCCCTAAAGGATTAAGAAGGAGCCTTAGCAGAAGGAGAACTAGAGAGATACCTCTGTCTACATCACTTGAAGTGCCTCTGGGTTATACGCATGGCTTTGTATTTTTGTGGGTGGATTTTTCTGAAGAGTCTCTAGCTTTGATTACTTCTCAAAAGAATTTAGGGTTCCCATTCCTCAAATTCTAAGATTCCTCTCTTTTGAGTCACTAAACTAGGGCTGAATTCCATTCTTTGTCCTACTGAGGGCTTCTTCTAGCCCTCTCCTAGGGCTAAGCTTTTTCCAGAACAATTTGGGGCCTCATAAGGCTTGTTTTTGATCTTACAAAGGCAAGACACCCCTTTATTTCTGCTCCACACATTTTAAGCTAAGCTTAAGGTTGCAGTTTATCACCGAGTGTGCTTTTGGACTGATGTCCCATTTGCCTTCTAGTTATGGGGCAGCACCTGGGAAAGGGGCATTAGGGTCCTCAGGAGGACATGGGGGTGTCCATAATCCAGATGCCCACAGGAATGGGCAGGAGAAAGATGTGGGAATGAATCTGGTTTTCTTACCTGATAAGGTGACTCCATCTCAGTGATGTGCTGTTTCTGGGTCCCTGCAGAGGGACAAAGGGGTGACACAGGGTGCAAAGATGGACAGGATAGTAAACTAGGACCATTTTTTTGTTTTTGTTTTTGATAATGGGACTTAAATCCAGGGTTGCTTTCCCACGGAACTACATCCCCAGCCCTTTTTTATTTTTTATTTTGAGACAGTGTCTTGCTAAGTGGCCTGGGCTAGCCTTGAATTTGCCATCCTCAGCCCCCAAGTCACCGAGCTTACAGGTGTGCACCACCACACCCAGCCATATTGCTGTCTTAAAATCAGCCCTTCTACCTCCAGCCCTTTGGATGTTTGTGACCTGGGAGCTTACACCCCACCACCAGTGTCACCCTTACAGTGTCCCAGACCATCTCTTGCCAGCCCCACTCACCTGCTGCAGTTCCTCGTCCCCGAGGGACAAGCCGACCTAGTGAGTACACGGCCAGGGCGATGAGCAGGGTCAGCACCAGGTCCCCCAGCACGATCCCCGCCAGCACGCCGGCGCTCACTGGGGAGCAGTTGCATTCTGGGAATATGGCACATGGGTGAGGGGAGGTCTATGTGCTTTGGGAATTAGGGGGTGGGTGTCAGCAGGGGGGAGTTTGAATGGATTGGGGAAGGGTCTTTGGGAGGGAGGGAGAGGGACTGCAGGGTCTAGGCCTACCATTCTGAGCCTGGACAGGACTGAGACCTGAGAAGGGAAAAAGAGGTAAACTGAGGCACAGGGTTATGGCTGGTACTGGGCCTTAGAAGCCAGAAAAAGCAGAAAGTAGTATCTGGTGGGACCTGGGAGGGGACTAGCGCCAAGGCTTAGATGCCATGTGACTTCTCTGCCCGTTTGTCCTGTTGCAACACCCTTAGATGATCCTCTCCCCCCACCCCAGCCGAATCTTGGAGGCTCAGATTTGGAGACCCAGAGGAGGACCTGCTTCCACCCAACCTCCCCTCTGGTTCTCACCAGAACCACACTGCCCTGCCGCTAGCTGAACCCGGGGCCTCAGGACACAGCTGCAGAAGCCCCCAACTCACCAGCCACAGTCAGGAGGAGAAGGATCAGGAGCCGCCACGAGGGATCCAGGTCCCCCATGACTCCTGGACACTGCCGGACACCACAGTCCAGGGGCCAGTGGGATGCGCCGTGGCTTCCAACCAAGTGAAGGAGGAAGTCAGAGGTGGGTGGTGCAGCGGGAGGAGGGGACAATAGGGGAGGAGGAAGGACAGACAGAGATAGCACCAGAAAGAATCAGGCGCAGGGCCTGCGCAGCACGCAGTACCTAACAGCTGCACGTGAAGGGCGAAGGATACCTGAGTCAGCTCTTGACCCCCATCACCAGTCAGGGGTCAGCAGCCTTGTATCAGGAGGGTCACTCCTGAGTATAAGTGAAGCCAGTCTGCCTCTTCCTGGCCAGGCAGCCTTGAGCATCATCAGCCTCTAGGCCTCACTTGTAAGACTAGGAGGAAAACAGTGCCTAATTGTGGGGTTGTTGTAGGGGACTCAATGAATTAACGTTCTTAAAACAGGGTCTGGCACCTGTCAGCTATAATTATTTGATAATCAGACCCCTTTGGAGGGGGATGTCCTGAGGACCAATTCCAGGATCCTGTGCGTTCTAGGCAAGCTCTCCACCACAGGGCTACCTCCCCAGCCCTGGTAATCAGACTCTTGTGCTGTGCATAGAATATTGAGAGCCTCAGCATCTAGGCACCATGACATATGGTACTCTGTCCCAAGTGTTAAATCATTTAATCCCCACAAACTTCCTCTGAGGTCGATGCTCTTATTCCCATTTTACAGAGAGGTAAAGACGCTTGCCTAAGTTCACACGGTAAATAAAAGTGAAAACCGAACGCACGACAGCGATGTTAAGTCTTAGGGGAAAGAAAAAAGAGACGAAAGATGGAGAAGGAAAAAATGATGGCAAAGAAGAGAGAGAAAGTAAGAATTAGTGTCACAGAAACCACACCACAGAGACAGGATTGGGTTTAGGTGAGATGGGGGAGGGCAACGTGGTGACCACTGAGCAGGGCTGGGCTGCCTGCCTGAGGAGGAAGTGGCTGGGAACAGGGACTGAGGGAGGGCACCCAGGAGGAGTCAGGGACTTCTCTCTCCCAGTGGGAGCTGAGGCAGGGGCAGGAGAAGGAGGAACCTGAGGTCAGGGTGCTGGGGGTGAGCCAGCTGCAGGAAGCCCCCTCCCCCGTCCTCACGTCACACCCCAGCACTCCCAGGCCTGGGTGCAGGAGAGAAAAGGGGAAGCTGGGTGCTGGTCATGGGGCAGACGCTGAGTGCCAGCAGGGGAGGGTTGGGGAGTTGGGGGCTGCTGGAGGGTCAGGGCAAGGCTGGCGCTATGCTGGCTGCTCACGGCTGCCCCTAGGTCTGGCCAAGTCTGATCCCTAAAGAACCCAGAACCTTCCCATTAGGTATAGAGCAAGCCTGGAGGAAGAGACCCTGTGCCCTCCTCCCTACCCCACCCCCACCCCAGAGCAAAGGGAGCCAGCAGGGTAACCAGGGCCCTCACCTGACAGGTGTTCCCAGGCTCCCTCTGGCTGTGGGTGGGAGCAGGAAGTGGGGCGAGCAGCCTGCTGCGGTGGTCCGGGTTTTGTAACATCTCTTAGAATGCCTGGCACAACTGCAAGGGCTCAAGAAATGTTAATTACCATCCTCATTATTGATATTGGTGTTAGTACGGCCCCGTATTGAGTTCTGGGCTTGATAAAAACCCTCCCTCAGCCCTTCAGCATCAGCCTCCTGACCCACCCTCCAACTCCAGCCAGGCCTGGGCTGTCCCCAGAAGATATCTAGTCTGACAGTCGGGACACTCAGGCACCATCCAGTCAGAACAAACGCGGCCTGTGGGCTGGGCTGAAGTCCTGGAGTCCCTTTTTAGTGTGAAGTTCAAGGGGGTCCCAAGGGGATTGGAGTGATGCAGACATTTTTTTAAAAAATATTTATTTTTTAAGTGTAGATGGACACAACACAATGCCTTTATTTTTATGTGGTGCTGAGGATCAAACCCGGATCCCGCCCGTGCTAAGCAAGCCACAATCCCAGCCCCTGATGCAGACATTTATAAGACATGAGTTAACAGTATCTTTATCAGAAAGAAGTGAAATACCTCCATGTTTTTGCAGTGGATGCAGGTGTGCTGGCGTAGAGCACAGAACGCAGTGGCCTGGGCTGGTCTCTGGGCCTGATTGGCAGATAAGATTCCCCCTTTGGGTGAAGGAAGATAAAATGGATGGTATCCCCACTGTCTGGACTCTGCCTCCAAAGATGCTGGGCTGAGGAAGCTGGACTGAAGGTCTCCACACAAGACCTGCAAAGTGGCCCAACCTGTCCTGGCAGCAGGCCAAGAGTGGGCGGAGGCCAAAGTCAACTTTCCTGGAAATCAGGCAGTGACCTCTGTGGAAGCTGCTGTTGTCCTCCCCAACAGCCAGAGGAAGCTTTTTGAAATATCAGACCAACAGGCCTGAGGTGGTGGCTCAACGGGACAGAGCCACCTAACATACTTTAGGCCCTGGGTTCCATCCCCAGCACTGCAAAAAATAAAAATCAGACAAATATTCTAATTCTAAAAAATGGCCCTAAGAGCTGGGCATGGTGGAATATGCCTGGAATCCCAGTGCAAGATCAGCCTGGGCAACTAGTGAGACCCTGTCTCAAAATAAATAAAATAAATGAAAAGGGCTAAGGGTATGGCCTAGTGGTAAAGCAATGCTGGGTTCAATCTCCAGTACCCACCTCCCAAAAAAAAATTGTCCCACGGTTTTTTGAACACTTAACCGAAGAAGAGACACATATGGCCACTACTGAGCATGAGGAAAAGTATGCGGCATCATTAGTCATTAGGGAAATATAAATGAAAACCACAAGGAGACATCACCATGCACCCGCTGAAATGACTAATTAAAGATATTGACCCTTTCAAGTGTCATTCAGAGACGTGGAGCAATTGGAAATCTCATACACTGCTGGTGGAAACATGAGATTAGAGCAACTGCTTTGGTAGTTTCTTAAGTATTCACCTACCCAGCTTCCAGCAAACCCACCACTAGTTATTTACCCATGAGAAATAAAGCCATATACACATCAATGTGTGTAAGGTCTATAGTATTTCTCCCCTGCCTGTCCCTCCTGTCTCTCTCCCCCTCACTGACTACACTATTGCCTGACTCACTTACTACCCCGCCCTCCCGGCTGCTTCTCAAATAAGTCAAGTTCATTCTCACCCCAGGGCCTTTGTACTTGCTACCACTGCTGTTCTGTGAGTTGAGTGTCTCCTCTAAAACTCATGTTGCCTTTGGAACAGCATTAAGGGGCAGGGGCTTGGGCAACTTAGGGAGACCTTATCTCAAAATAAAATAATAAGAAGAAGAAGAAGAACTGGGGATGTGGCTCAGTGGTAAAGCACCCCTGGGTTCTATTCCCAGTACCATGAACAAAAACAAAAAAAGAGGTGAGATCTTAAATGGATAGATGCTTCATCAAGGAAGTAAGTGTCTCATAAAAAGGATAAATTCCTTCAATTTCCTCTGCCTGGCATGTGATAGCCTGCCCTGCTGCCATTTTATGACTCAGCAAGCAGGCTCGCTCCTGATGCCAGCCCCAAGCTGCCAGACTTCCCAGCCTCCAGAGCCCAGAGCCAAATCAACTTCTCTTGTTTACAAATTCCCCAGTCTGCGGTATCCTGCCACAGCGGCAGAAAGTGGACTGACACCCTGCCTGCAATGCTTTTTCCAAAGTCTTTGCATCCTCAGGTCTCAGCTCAAATGTCAAGTTCACAGAGGCCTCTCCTGACCGCCACTGCTAAAGTCACCCCACCACCCTCAGTTTCATTTTCGCCCTGGTATTTGTCAAACCCTTAATTCTCTGATTTATGAGTTCCTTTTTTTTTTTTCCATCTGCCATTTCTTCTAGAATGGAAACTCCATGAGAACAGGGACCCTTTTGTCCTATTCACTGTTGTATCCCCCAACACCCCAATCTTTGGCTATGGAACTAAATGACAGCAATAGATGGTTGAATTAAACCCTGCTCCTTGTCTCTGCAGGAGTCTAAGGGTATCCCAGACCTGTGCATGGTACCTTCTTGATTTTATCACTTGACAAATAAAAATGCTACTGTCTCAAATACTCTATGATATCATTTATATGTGCTGCTCAGAGTGGTCAGAGTCCGAGAAATTAGGATGCTGGTTGTTAGGGCTAAAGTGGAGGGAGGAATGAGAAATTCATGTTTTGGTTTTATTTATTTTTTTATAAATGTACCTATTTATTTAGTTTTTAATACTAGGGTTGGAACCAGGGACACTATCACTGAGCCCAGACCACTGAGCTGAGCTACATCCCAGATCCTGTCCTTTTCTTTTCTTTCTTTCTTTCTTTCTTTCTTTCTTTCTTTCTTTCTTTCTTTCTTTCTTTCGTTCTTTCTTTCTTTCTTTCTTTTTTCTTTTCTTTTCTTTTTTTTTTTTTAGCCAAGATTTCACTGAATTGCCTAAGCTGGCCTCAAATTTATGATCCTCCTGTCTTAACCTCCTGTGTAGGTGGGATTACAGGTGCACACCACTGCACCTGGCGGAATCAGTGTTTAATGAGTGTCTTAGTCCACTTTGGGACGCTATAACAAAACACCTGATGAAATTTATAAAGAAAATAGATTTATTTTCTACTGTTCTGGAGGCTGGAGAGTTCAAGTTCAAGGGTCCCGCATCAGGCGGAGGACTTCTTGTGCATTATCCCATGCCAGAAGGCAGAAGGGCAAGACATTTGAGAGAGAAAGAACATGCAGGAGAGGACCTAATTTACTTTGTTTTGTTTGTAGTTCTACGGATTGAACCCAGGGTCTCCTGCATGTCAGGAAAGTGCTCTACCACTGAGCCATGTATGTCCCCAGCCCCATAATTTACTTTTATAACAAAACTGCTGTTGTAATAACAGACCCACTTCTGAGAGAACTGCAAAAAACCATTAATCCTCTCTCTCTCTCTCTCTCTCTCTCTCTCTCTCTCTCTCTCTCTCTCCTGTTTTTGTTTATTTTGTTTTGTTTTTTCGTTTATTTTTTGTACCAGGGATTGAGCCCAAGGGCGCTTTACCACGCCCACCTTTTAAAATATAATTTATTTTAGAGACAGGGTCTCACTGAGTTGCCTAGGGATTTGTTAAATTGCTGAGGCTGGCTTTGAAACCCCAAACCTCCTGCCTCAGCCTCCTGAGCTGCTGGGGTTACAGGTGTGCACCACCACACCTAGCCACTAATCATATCTTATAGGTTGAACCTCTCAATATTCTTGCATTAGGGATTCAATTTCCAACGCATGAACTTCAGGCACATATTCAAACCATAGCAATGGTTATAAAATTTCAGTTTAAGAAGATGAAAAGAATTATGGAGATGGATAGTGGTGATGTTGTATAACACTGGAAATACATTAAATACCACCATACTGAATGCTTACTGATTAAGATAGAAAATTATATATATTATGTGAATTTTAATACAATAAAAAAATGAAAATTAAAAAAAATATTCTAGTGTCCTCCAATATCCTCTTGCTTCTTCTGCCATGGAATTTTTATCAGGACTTAGGCCACTAGACAAGGCTATATCTCCCAACTTCATTTGCATCTAGAGTGATCACATGGCTTCATTCTGGTTGACAGACAGTGTGCGAAGTGAGGTAAGTCATTTGTAGGTCATATCTTTGAAAGAGTGTACATTAACTCCTCTTCTTTGATTTTTTCCACTTGCAGAAACCTGAATGTGTGAGGGGTCCTCTTGGAACAAACAGATGAGAGCAACACCATAGAATGAGAGAGAAGCAGGCCCTTCGTCTTGGAGGGGCCACACCAACCCTAGACTAGTAACTTCTACCTTGTTTAAGCCTTTTGTGGCAGGTGGTCTCCAAAGATGGTCACCAAGAACCCCTCTCTCCCAACACGCACATGTTGTCCCTCTCATCAGTAGGTAGACAATCTATTTTCCCTCCCCTCAGGATCTGAGCTGGCCTTGTGACTTGCTTTGGCCAAGAACACAGTGGAAGTGATGCTCTGCCAGTCCTGAGGCTGGACCTTAAGAAGCCTGTGAGAACAGCTTCTGCTTTTGGAACTTAGCTGCCATGCTGTAAGGAAGTCCAATGTCTACCTGGAGAGTGAGGCCTCACAAAGAGGCCCTAGAGGAGGAGACACCATGTGGAAAGAGAGGCCTCACAGAGGAGAATCAAAGAACCCCAGCCAACAGCCAGCACCGAATCCCTAGACAGATGACAGGCATCATCTTGGATGTTCCACGCCATCCCAGACACCAGCCAAATGCAGCCACATGAGTGGCCCAGGCAATACCACATGGAGAAGAATCAATTCACAGAATCATAGGAAATTATAAATCTTTGTTTTAAGCCCGTACATTTAGGAAATGAGGGGTCTGTTACAAAGCCATGGACATTGGAAACAGCACTGTTATCTTGGAGATTTTTTAAAATTTTTTTAGTTATACAAAAAATATTGTGGATATTGTGGAAACAATATCTTTATTTTGTTTATTTATTTTTATGTGGTGCTAAGGATTGAACCCAGGGTCCCTCACATGCCAGGTGAGCTCTCTGCCACTGAGCCACAATCCCAGCCCCATCTTGGAGATTTTTTATTTATTTTTTATTGGTTGTTCAAAACATTACAAAGCTCTTGACATATCATATTTCATACATTAGATTCAAGTGGGTTATGAACTCCCATTTTTACCCCAAATACAGATTGCACATTGGTTACACATCCACATTTTTACATAATGCCATATTAGTAACTGTTGTATTCTGCTAGATTTTTAAAAATATTTTTTTAGTTGTCAATGAACCTATTATTTATTTATATGTGGTGCTGAGAATCGAACCCAGTGCCTCACACATTCTAGGCAAGTGCTCTACCTCTGAGCCACTAACCCAGCCCCTCAGAGACTTTTTAATGCAGGCAAAGCTATCCCTGCTTGAACTAGCTGAGTTAAGAGGTCGTAACTGGCTCATAACTTGATGACCCCCCAAACTAATCATCTATAGCTGGCATTGGGAATCAAAATCTATAAGATGACACGGTCCATAAGGATACCAAGATGAATGGAGGAAGCAGTAGTCTCTAGAGAGAAGCTGTTGGTACTCACCCACATCCCTCCGCACTTACCATCTCCAAGCACACCACTGGGCTTCCAACTGTCTGGACTGTGACTATCTGACATTGGCACCCACCCTGCCCAAGAGTGGGGCAGACTGGAAGGACCAAAGAATTAAAGCTCCTGAAAGAAGCTCTTAACTAGCAACTGATGGAGGATGCTTGATAAATGTCCCCAGTTCCTTCACCCCTTGGTTGGGACAACTCTATGACACACAGTCTGCACTGGCTCCCAGAAATCCCCAGCAAGATTAAGCCCCAATCACTGTAGGTAACACACCCTTCATTCACCCTTCCCTGTGACCCTTCCCTACTCCCCACACATCTTCTTGGTACCTCCCAAGTAAATGACCTGCATATGAATCTTCTTTTCACTGTCTGGTTCAGGGACAATCCACACAAAGACAAAAGAAATGTCATTCCTAGAAGGAAGGAGAGACACTGGGTCATCAGGACAACTGATGTCCCTGATATCTCCCCATTTCTACCTCCTTCTCAAAGAGACTGCTGTTTCTACGCTTTGGAAGTGGAAACTGCATGTGCTCATTTCTTGGCTCCGATCAATAAGACAGACTTTACATCTGACTCACATGCAATCAGCGTGCTTAATTGCATGCAATAAAAGACACTTTAACTAGTTTAAACAGAAAAGAGGATATGTTCAAGGACATCGGGGAGCCTGGTGAATCTCTAGGAAGGTCAGATAATCAGTTCTGAGCTACACATCTTGCTGTCATGGAGTACAAACCCCACAGTTCCTCTGCTAATACCACCCTGGATTTTCTGCTAAGACCTTTGTTATGTGTCTTAGACACTTGGGAAAATAGTCCGGCAGTTCCTCATAAAGTTAAATATACATTTATCATGTGACCCAACAATTCCCTTCCAAGGTATTTACCCAAGAGAAGTGAAAACTCAAGTTCACACAAAAAACAGAACAATATGTGAATGGCGCCTTTATTCATAATTGCCTCAAACTGGAAACAACCCAAATGTTCTTCAATGGATGAATGGCTAAAGAGACTGGTACATCCACCCAACAGAATACTATTCAGCAATTTAAAAAAAAAGTGGGCTATTGATACTTGACAGCAGCAATCAAAAATAAATGAACTGATACACGCAATGACCAAGACCAATCCGTAGCACGACGATAAGTGAAAATCCCAATTCAAAAGGGCACATACTATAAGATCCCCTTTGCATGACGTTCTAGAAAGCCAACATTACAGGGACAGAAATCAGATCAGCGGTTGCCACAGTATCTCTAGGCGTAGAAGAAGCAATTGATTACCAAAGGAAAAGAAGGAACTTTTAAGGTGCTAGAATTCAACTTTTTTTTTTTTTTTTTTTTTTTGGTACTGGGGATTGCATTGCACTCAACCACTGAGCCACATCCCCAGCCCCATTTTGTATTTTATTTAGAGACAGGGTCTCACTGAGTTTCTTAGCACCTCACTTTTGCTGAGACTGGCTTTGAACCCGGGATCCTCCTGCCTCAGCCTCTAGAGCCACTGGGATTACAGGTGGGCACCACTGCATCCCACTAGAATTATATATTTTTATTGTAATATTGGGGATATGGCTGCATACATTTCTCAGAACTCATAGAATTATACATTTACAAGGGTGACTTTTCATTTATAAATTATACCTAGATTAAAGTTTTGTTTTGATGAAATGGAAAGTATAAGCACCAAAGAAACTAGGGAAGAGGCGTCATGATCCCTTTATTTCCTATCAGTTGCAATATCAAAGATCAGCCGGACTTCTCCCACCCTGACTCATTGGAAAGTGCTAGCAAATGCTGGCTTGCTAGAAGGTGTACAAGACAGAAAGCTAGCAGTCCAACAATATTTTTTCTCTCCTTCTATTGAAATAGATTTTGCGATTGGGTGAATAGTCCCCTAGCTAAGACGATGTTTCTCAGCCCTTTTGGAGGCAAGCATCTGCATCTTTTTGTCTTCTAGTCAATGGAATGTGACAGAAATGATGTAGAAAACTTCTGGATTGTGTCCTTAAAGTCATGGTGTGACACTACATCATGTACAACTAGAAAATGAAAAATTGTGCTGCAATTGTGTACAATGAATCAGAATGCATTCTGCTGTCATACATACCTAATTAAAATAAATAAACTAATAAAAAAAAGAAGACTGTGCCTTCCCTTTTTCTGTCTCTTCTCTTGGCTAGAAGGTGGCTCTGATACTGGCAGTGGACCGTGAACTTAGACCACAATGGCTAGCTTTTCTTTATTTGTAAAATGAAGGCTTTTAAAATATAATTCAATAATGCTTAATTGGGTTCTTCAACTGTGGTTCATTCATATCATAAATGAAGCTGTCACTAATAAATTGGAACTCTGAAAACTGATTTAAAGGAATTTTAACTGAGAAAAGCAAAATATAGAAGAATGAATAGAGTACAACTCCAAACAGCAATCAGAAAGAATCCCTTATTAATATGTGTGTGCATATTTACACCTTTGTTTGATGATGGGGAAAGCTAGGATGCATCTCAGCTGGTAATGTTGGCAGCCTGTGTAGGAGATGGGAAAGAACAAAACAGGGTGGATATCAAAATAGATTCTACCATCCTGTATCACCAAAAAAACAATAATTTTTTTAAATTAAAAATAAATTTAAAAGTCAGGGTTGAAAGTAAATGAAATACATAATGACATTTTGTTGGACAAGATGCCATTTACATAAGTTAAACTGTAAATCTGTGTAGAAAAATATGAAGGTGTAGTCAAGAGAAGGTCCACAGTGATATCTCTAGGTGATGAGATATAGATGTTTTACATTTTATTTATTTATTTATTGAACTGGGGATTGAACTCAGGGGCACTCAATCACTGAGCCACACCCCCAGCCCTAGTTTGTATTTAATTTAGAGACAGGGTCTCACTGAGTTGCTTAGTGCCTGGACTTTGCTGAGCCTACCTTTGAACTCGCAATCCTCCTGTCTCAGCCTCCTGAGCCACTGAAATTTCAGGCGTGCACCATCATGCCCAGCTGTTGTTTGAATTTTTTACAGGGTAAAACATGCAACTAAAGTCAATTCTGTGGGAGGAAAACATACTGGACTTCTGCTACTAGTAATGATTCTCCAAATAACCAGAAACCACCTTCCATCCAACAAACCACAACTTAAAATGCAGGATGAAAACACAATGGGATAAAATTTTGGAAAGTGTGAAGCACTAGGAATAGGGCAAGTGATTACAGCACTGTCCCAAACCCAGAATAAAACAAGAGAAAAGCCCAAACTCAAATGCCCTCACGTTACTGATTGTATTTTTCAATCCAGATGACAGTTTGAGACTAAGTGGGACAACAGTAAAGACTCAGGCCTACCCAGACTGGACAGTCCGAAAACCAGCCTTTCATCTGAAAGATGTCACCCTCAACTGGGCGTGGTGGCTCAGGAGGCCGAGGCAAGAGGACTCTCAAGTTCAAAGCCCTCAGCAATTTACTGAGGTTCTAAGCAATTTATTGAGACCCTGTCTCAAAATTAAAAGGACTGGGGATATAGCTATTATTAATTAATTAGACATTGCCAGCAGCAGGGAAGGAACGAGATGGCAGCTGAGTGAATAATAGTTCAGTGATGAAGAGCCCCTGGGTTTAACCCCTGGTACAAATATGATATATATATACATACACACACACACACACACACACACACACACACCAGGGTACAATATATATATATAAATATAAATAAAACACCCTCAAGGTAAAAGTGAATCAGAAGTCACTGAGCCCTCCTGTGAATTTACTGCTTACCTTTGTACCCCCTAAATGAGTTAGATAAACTCAAGTCTTATCCTGGATTAATGATGTTCCAAGGTGACTGATAGAAGCAAAAAAAAAAAAAAAAAAGTCACTTCTGGAGTAACATACCACTGTATTAGTCCTTCACAGTCTTCCTACAAATCAGAATGAGAACCAGAAGAATCAACAAATATGAGAACATATCCACACACACTTATATACTAGAGTTGTCAGATACAAACTATAATATGGCTGCATGGATTTTCAAGAAAACAAAACATAGATCAAAAAATTTTTTTTTCTGGGGATACTGGGGATTGTACCCAGAAGACCTCAATAACACCCCCCAGCCCTTTTTACTTGTTTATTTATTTTACTTTGAGATAGGATCTCACTAAGTTTCTAAATCTGCCCTTAGACTTGTGAATCTTCTGCCTCCGTCCCCTGAGTAGCTGGCATTAAAGGCATGTGCCACCATGCCCGGTTCCACTTTCACTTTTTATAGTTCCCTGATAAGATTTTCAGATTTGTGAGCCAGGCCCGGCAATTTAGGGAGATCCTATCTCAAAATAAAGTAAGAAAGGGGGCTGAGGATGTGGGGTTCAGTGGAAGAACTCCTCTGGTCCAATCCCCAGTACTCCGCCTGCCCACCCGCCCAAAAAAAGGTGAGAAAGACTGAGTGCTAAGCTCAGCAATAGAGCTATGGATTTGACCCAACCCTCACCTTTCCACACACACACAGAGAATTGCATAACAGAATACAAAACAAAAAGCAATTACAGAACTGAAAAATACAATCGCTAAAATTAAAAACTCAAAAGATAATGTGATGGACATTATTATACAAAGTAATGTATGAAAACTTGAATTGAGTGTCAACATACTTTATATACAAACAGAGGTACAAAAAAAAGAGATAACGTTTAACATAGATTAGACAGAATTGAATAAAAAGAAAGTAGGTCAAAAAAATATCAAGAATTGGGCAGAGACAAAAATACCAGATAAAATACAGAAAGTTTCTAGCTTATTTTATCGTGGTACCAAAAGCGTGGGGCACAGGCAATATTTGAATAGATAATAATCAAATTAGAGTTACAGCAAGAATGCAAGATTGGTTAAATATTCAAAAACCAGATATTAATGTAAACCAGCACATTATGAGTTTAGGGAGAAAATCATAGGGTACCTCAACAGATACAAAAAAAAAATACTGGATGAAATTTAACCTTAATTCATGTTTAAAACTCTCAGCATAGTAGTAATAGAAGTAAATTTTTTTAAAAATATTTATTTATTTATGTTTTTTTTAGTTTTAGGTGGACACATTATTTTATTTTTATGTGGTGCTGAGGATCGAACCCAGTGCCTGATGCATGCTAGGTGAGCGTTCTACCACTGAGCTGCAACCCCAGCCCCTAGAAGTAAATTTTTTTAATTTGATGAATAACACTACCTAAACTTATAGCCAGCATCATTTGTGGTTAAGTATTAAAGCAGCTAATTTTATTTTTTTTTAAAGAGAGAGTGAGAGAGGAGAGAGAGCGTGAGAGAGAGAATTTTTAATATTTATTTTTTAGTTCTCGGTGGACATAACATCTTTGTTGGTATGTGGTGCTGAGGATCGAACCCGGGCCGCATGCATGCCAGGCAAGCGCGCTACCGCTTGAGCCACATCCCCAGCCCCTAAAGCAGCTAATTTAAAAAGTAATTAAGTACCAAAAACTTTTCTTCCTTCAGAGTGAGACAAAAATGCCAGTTGTTTATTTTGTCTTGGAGACATTATATGGTAGTAAAGCAGGAAAATAAAAGTTATTATCATCATTATTAAGAGGTGATACAATTGTGGTTACAGAAAATTTACAAGACTCTATAGAATCATTTATTAGACTTCAGGGCAGATTTTAACTAGATTGCTTGATAGAAAATCAATTTTATAAACCCAACAAAAGTAGAAAAATAACCATTTGTATTATTACAAGTGGTCAAGTACCTAGTAGCAAGTTTTGAAAAACTACATGAAAATCCTATACAAAGAAACCTTATAAAAGACCTAAAAGACTTTTTAAAAAAAAAAAAAACTGGAGGTTTAACCCAGGATGCTTTATCACTGAGCTACATTCCCAGCACTTTTAATTTTTCATTTTGAGACAGTGTCTTACTAAGTTGCTTAGGGCCTTGTTAAATTGCTGAGGCTGACCTCAAACTTGCAATCCTCCTGCCCAGCCTCCCAAATTTCTGGAATTACACGCATGAGCCACACACCCAGCTATAAAATACGGGCAGAGTACTTGCCTAGCATGTGTGAGGCACTGGGTTCAATCCTCAACATCACATAGACATAAATAAGTAAAATAAAGGCATGCTGTCCATCTACAACTACTAAAGTTTTTTTTTTTAATACTAACTAAAAATAGTGTTATATATCAAATTACTGGATCAGATGTCAGTTTCCCTCTGAATTTACTTATTTATTCAATTCATTTATAATCCAAGTTAAAACATTTTTTCCTTTGTAATTTTCATGTGGATTCCAAATTTTATATAGAAATACAAAGAGTCAAGTCTAACAAAGATGTTCTTAAGGAAAAACAAGGCAGGTGGTCTCACTACTTGGAACCAAGACCTATTATAAAGCTACAGGAATTAACACAGTGATTGGTGAATTTGAATAGAACAGAATCAAGAAATACTCTCATGCATATGTGGCCACCTGATTTGCAGTAGACATTTTACTACAAAACTCAGTTGTAGGGGAAGGCACTCTTTTTAGTAAAGAAGCTAAGCTAGTTTGCCATCCAAATGGATAAAAATGACATTAGACTCCTCTTTCATTCCAAACATAAAAATCCACTCTGTCTAGATAGATTATGGACCAGGATATAAAAGGCAAATCAAAAATTTCTCTTTTCTTTCTTTTTATTATTTAATTTATTTATTTATTTTTGGTACCAGAGATGGAACTCAGGGGCTCACTGGGATACATCTCCAGTTCTTTTTATTTTGTGACAGGGCCTCACTGAGTTGCTGAAGCTGGTTTTGAACTTGCGATATTTCTGCCTCAGCCTCCCAAGTCACTGGGATTACAGGCATGTGCCACTGTGCCCAGCCAAAAATTTCTTAAAGGTAATGTAGAAGGATACATTTATAACCTCAAGGGAGGGAAGACCCTCAAAAATCACTGATTATAATAGAGAAGGTTGATACCTTTGACTAATTAACTTTAGGAATCTATAGTCATCAAATGATATTTTAAATTAATATGATTTTATCTTTATATTTATGCTGGGCATGGTGGTGCATGCCTGTAATCCCATTAACTTGGGAGGCTGGGGAAGGAAGACTGCAAGTTCAAGGCCAACCTTAGCAATTTAGTGAGACCCTGTCTCAATAAAAAATAAACAGGGCCAGCGATGTAGCTCAGTAGTAAAACACCCCTAGGTTCAATCCCTAGTGCCACAAGAAAAAAAAAAAGCAAGCAAGAAAGAAAAAGAATATTTACCTATCATGCAGAGACAATGTCTATTAATATTTAATTCTATTTCTTCCCCTTGTTCCTGGGCATATTTTTTTATAAATTATAACCATATCATAGATACAAATTTGTATCCTGCCCATTTTTGTACACAAATCATATTAACCTGGAAGGAACAGCTATATTCCCTTTGCTCACCTGTGACCTGACCTCCCTGTTATACATTGATTCTTTGCCCTGGAAATAACCAAAGAGACAACCCCTGACAGTCCTTAGGGAAGAATAAATTAAAGCTGATTTCATTTCTCAACTTATCTGTGTTTGGAAAGAGCCGTGGAGGGAGTCTATTTCCTTTCCCCTTCCCACCTCGTGGAATAGGGACAGGTGTTACCAAGAGCATCCTGAACCACACAGGCCTGGGCACTCTCCCAGGAGGGCAAGAAATAAACAAAACAAAGATATTATGTCCATCCACAACTTAAAAGAATATATCAATGACTTCAGAGTTGGACAGCTACCATTTCTTCAAGGCTGATATTTCTAAAGAAAATTAGAAACAAGAGAAGTTGCTGATTATAAATGCACTAAAGGTAGAAGCAGCCTGCATTTCTGACCCCATGAAGCCTCCATACCAGGCCTGGACTGTTTATGTGTAGTCTCCAGTAGTCTTCCCTTATCTAGGGGGGATACCTTCCAAGACCTCTGTGAACACCTGAAACCTAGGATAGTACTAGGCCCTATATATACATATATACCTATGATAAAGTTTAATTTAAAAATTAGGCACTAAGAGTTTAACAACAATGAATAATAAAATAAAGCCATTTTAACTATATACTGTAATAAAAATGTGAAAACCTCTTCTCTCTCTCTCTCTCTCTCTCTCTCTCTCTCTCTCTCTCTCTCTCTGTCATTTGAACACAATGATTGCACTACAGCACCAGTGGATCAGACAACTGAAAGGGCTACTAAATATCTAATAGGTAGGTAGTGTATACAGGGTGGATACATTGTGCCAAGGGATGATTCCCATCCTGGGTAGGACAAAGTAGTACAGTGTGGGATTCATCTTGCTACTTGGAAGGCTGAGCAATTTACAATTTAAGAATAGTTTATTTCTGGAATTTTCCATTTGATCTTTTTGAAACTGAAACTGTAGAAAGCAAAACCACAGAAAAGAGTGTACTGGTGAGAGAGAAACAAAAGTTCTCCTCTCTTTAAGCCACTGTTATATTGAGTTCTATTGCTGGCTTCACATACTACCTACTCTTCCTAACAATTCTTGTTTCTAGATTTCTTTAGGAATACCAGCCTTGAAGGAATGGTAGCTGTCCATCTCTGAAGTCATTGATATATTTTTTTAAGTTGTGGATGGACATATCCCTGTATTTTATTTATTCATATGTGGTGTTGAAGATTGAACCCACACATGCTAGGCAAGTGCTCTACCACTGAGCTACAGTCCCAGCCCATGAAGTCACTTATATTTTTAATTCACTCATTCCTTCATTCAGCACTTACTTATTGTCTACTATGTCTAGGCACAGTAAGGGGCGATGGGGATGTGGTGGTGAACAAAACTGCTCTCGTTTCCTAGTGGAAAGAGACAGACAATAAACAAGAAAGCAAATATATAAAGTAAAAGTTCTCTATTTTCAGGGATAGCATATTGCAAAATGAGTGGCAGAGGCTGGCTAATTGCTCATGGAAGCTCTTCCCTTTGCACATAGCTGGACTGTATTTCCCACCCTCCCTTGCAGTCATGCATGGGCAAGTTACTAATTTCTGGCCAAGCCGTTGTGCTGCCTGGTGCTCCAGGCATGAGCATAGAAACCTCCCACACAGGGTCCTCGCCTCTTCCAACCGCCACGGAGGCTGGCGATGCCAAACAGAAGGAGCCTGAGTCCCCATCTGCCTCCAACAAACAAAGTCATCCCCCTGACTTTATTGCCCTATAGAGTGAACGATTCAGCCATTGAGATTTGGGGGGGGGGGCTCTTTGGTTAACAATGGCTAATTATTTACCTAACCTAACATACCCCATGAAGAAAGGACTCTGATAGACTGAGAAAATGACTCCAATTTGTCACTCCTCTGTGTCTCCTTGCCCTTTTGCCATCAGACTTCACAGCAATTCCCATCAAAGGGTGGAATCTATTTCTCCACCTGTTATGGTCTGGACATGAGGTGTCCCCCCCCAAAAAAAATCAAACTCCTGTGTTAATGCAAGAACAGTCAGAGTTGAAATGATTAGATGATGAGTTATGACCTGAGAAGTCCATCGGAGTTAATGGGCTAACTGGATGGTAACCCCAGGCAGGTGGGCAGGGCTGAGGAAGTGGATCCCTGGGGGTGTGCCCCAGAAGTGTTCATCTTCCCCCAGGATCCTTCCCCTTTCTTGCTCTGCTTCCCAGTGGTAATGAACTGAGCAGCTAGTCTCAGCCTCACCTTGGGCCTAGAGCAGGGCAGCTGGCTGACCATGGACTGAGACCTGTGAAACCATGAGCACAAAATAAATTTCTCCTCCTCTAAGTTGTTCTGGAATGCTGGTTTGGTAACTAACACACCACCCACTGAATCGGGGTAGGTTTTGAAACCTGATTTGGCTGAAAAAATGAGACAAAAGGGATGCAGTGACACTTGCCATCCATAGCAAATTCATGCAGTTGCTCTGACAAATAAATTCAGAAATTAAAGCCTAGGAGGCTCCTTCTTGTATGGTTGCCATGGACTCTAGCATGTCAATGAACTTTGCTGTGACAAACAGCTCATTTAACTTCATGAACGCCATCATTCCCCATATTTCATTTAGCTAGGAGTGCCTTTATCTTTGAGTACCTATTAATATCCCATGGATCTTTGTCAAATGCTGGCAAGATGCATGGTTACTACCAGTTTGTTTTGGTCCCTCTCCCACCCCACTTTATTTTGCTATTATTCAAAACTGGCATCAAAATCCTTGTTCTGAAATCTTTACCCACTACCTGGATCACTTCCAGATATTGAATTCCTAAAGTATAATTGTTAGATCAACAGATGTGCACATTTTCCGTCTTTGGACTTGGATTGCCCAGACCCTCTTCAGAAAGGTTGTTCGTATTTGCATTCTGAACGGGGCAAATGGGGTCTCTCGCCCCTCTGAGCTCTCCTGGGCTACAGGGAACCACAATTCAAACATCTTTGCCGATTGACAGGGAAAGGGATGTGTCTCCATATTTCAAGTAGCAAATCATTCAAATACCAATTAAGATAAACTTGGCTTTGATCTTTGTGTAGTTATTTGCATTTCTTTTGTGAATTATCTATTTCATTTGTCTTTCACATTAATTCATTAATATCTTCATTACATTTAGAACAGTAACTATTTTTCTATCATCCTTGTTGCATATATTTTTCTCTGTTATTCATTTAAGTTGAATTTTTATCATGTTCTTTTTGGATATTTGGAATGTTCAACTCTTTTTTTTTTTTTTTGGAGGTTGGTGACTTTATTATCATCCTTTTTTTTTAGAATTTCTTTTTTTTATTGGTTGTTCACAACATTACAAAGCTCTTGACATATCATATTTCATACATTAGATTGAAGTGGGTTATGAACCCCCAATTTTACCCCAAATGCAGATTGCAGAATCACGTCGGTTACACATCCACAATTTAATGTTCAACTCTTAATACAGTCAAATCCATCAATTTTTTTCCTTAGTGATTTGTTCTTCTGCTTTAAAGTACAGAAAGTCTTTCCATACACAGAGGTTATTAAATATTTATTTCATCTTCAAGAATTTTATTGTGTAATATTCTTTCCACATTTTACTCTAGTCCATCTGGAATTTATTTTCATTTTGTCGTGTAAGATGAAGCTCCAAATTGATATTTTTCCCCCGAATGGTTGAGATATAAATCCAACTGGTATGATATTATGCTTCTGTTCTATAATACATTTTTGCTTTCTCCATTTGGTCTGCTATATTACCCAAGATGATTGTTCTTACACTGAAGCCAGATTTAAATTATGCAAGCTCTTTTTTTTTCTTTTTTTGAGCTGGGGTCTTGCTCTGTTGCCCAGGCTGTCCCTCTAACTCTTGGGCTCAAATGATCCTCCTGCCTCATCATCCCAAACAGCTGGGACTACAGATGTGTGCTGCTGTGCCTGACTGACCTCCTTGATTTTACTATCTTGTTACCAGTGTATCTGCAGAACCTAGAATCTGGTGCCTGGTATGATCTCAATAAATATCCAGTAAAAGAATGAATGAAGGGCTGGGGTTGTGGCTCAGTGGTAGAGCACTTGCCTTGCATGTGTGAGGCACTGGGTTCGATTCTCAGCACTGCATATAAATAAATGAATAAAATAAAGGTCCATCAAAAACTAAAAATATTTTTAAAAGAATGAATAAGTGAATAAATGAATGAATATAATATATCAGCCCTGATCTGGGAAAGGAGCCTATTTATGTTAGGAACAACGTTCTTCTCCTTCCTCTGTGAGACCCACGGAAAACAACAGAAAACAGTTCACTCACCCTGTATCAGGTAGCTATTGCCACATAACAAAATACCCCCAAACTAGTGGCTTAAAACAGCACCCATATTGTTGTTGTTGTTGTTAACACTGTCCAGTGTTTCAAGAATTTGGATAGAAATGGCCTATCTCTATTCCACATGATGTTGGCTAAAACTAGAATAGCCAAGAGACCTTCTTCTCTTCCATGTCTGTTGCATCAGGAAGAGCACCTTAAATATCTGGAGTCAGATGTTAGGGACATCAATACTTGCTCTTTTCAGCTTCCTCAGTTCTCCTCCAAGTGGTCTCTCCATGTGGACTCTAGGAGGCCTTTCCATGTGGTCTCCTCAGCAGGGAGCTCAGGGCTCCTGAATACACAAAAGCAAAAGCACCAGTCTGTTTTCCGTTGCTACAATAGAATACCTGAGACTGGGTAACTTTTAAAGGAAATCAGTTATTGTGGCTCATGGTTCTGAAGGCTGGGAAATCCTAGACTGTACGCTGGTATCTGGCGAGGGCCTCCACTGCAGGAAAGCTGAAAGGCAAGTGGGCACACGTGCAAAAGGCAAACCACAAGAGGCACTCACGACCTGTTCTTGTGGCCCATTTATAGAGAAAGTCATTAATCCCTCTTAATAGTCCCCTTTTCCCCCTCCTTTTTGCATACTGAGAATTGAACCCAGGGCACTTAACCACTGAGCCACATCCCTACCCCTTTTTAATATTTTTATTTATGAGACAGGATCTTACTGAGTTGCTTAGGACCTCGCTAAGTTGCTAAGGGTGATTTTGAACTTGTGATCCTCCTGCCTCAGCCCCCTGAGTCCCTGGGATTACAGGTGTCCAGCCTCTTAACAGTCTTACCACCTCTTAAAGAACAACCTTACCTCCCAATACGGCCACAACGGCCATCAAGTTTTGATATGAGTTTTGGAGGGGATAAACAATATTCAAATCATGGCCACTGAGTTTTAAGAATGAATAGAACTTGCTCATTCAAAGAGAAGAGCATGTCAAGATTCATCAGTGAGAAATCATTGATTCAGTCAGGGTGAATTGCTGAAATTCAAGTTGGGGAGATGAGGCTGGAGTCCAAGCAGGGCCCATGGAATGGGGGATAATGGAGCCACTGAAAGGTGCATAAATAAATGTGGCTTTCATCTGGGGGGACAGTGAATCCCAGCAGCATCTGTGTATCAGAATTATGAGTCCAGGTGTGAATATCATAATTTGGAGGTTCCTAAGCAACTTTGGGGATGTGGGAAATGTCCAGTTTACAATCAATCTATACATCAGGAACGGGTATAGACGGAGAATTGTAGTCATGTAGATGGTCATCAAGGCCACCAGAATAGAGAAGGTCATCTAAAGAGAATGCATGGAGTCAGGAGAGAAGAAATGTATGTAGTTAGAGGTGACCACCAACTCACCACATCAAGAGGTGGGATTTAGGTAGCCTCATCTTGGGTGAGCTTGTGACTGTTTTAACCAACAGACAGAAACAGAATTGATGCTCTGTGACTTTTGAGGATGTGCCAGAAAGGGCCATGCTTTGAATTCCTGGCTCCAAGGGACGTTTCCTCTGGAAGAAGCCAGCTGCCATACAGGCTCTCAGGGCTGCAGTGGCCATGTGTGGTTGTTCTGGTCAACAGCCCAGCTGAGCTCTCGACTGACAGTCAGCAACATTGCCTGCCATGTGAATGAGCCACCTTGGATATCAGCCCAGCTGAGCTTTCAAATGACTGCAACCCCAGAGGGACACCAGGGTAAAGACAGCCTGCTGAAACCTTCCTGAATTCCTGACCCGTAAAATTGGAAGATTAAAACGGTTGTTTTAAAACTGCTTTATTCAGGGATGTTACTATGCAGCCATAGATCACTGAAATTCAATCCTAACCCCCAAGTTACCAAACAGGGTACCCAAATCAGGGCCTGGTACAGGACAACAGGCATGGTGGGACCCCTGTCACACTGAGGAACCTGTTCACTGCTGCTCTGGGCTGTATCCCTTTCTGCCAGCTTCTCTGGCTGCAGGTTTCAGCCTCCCTTCATCTGGATTCACCTTCAACCACTGGGAAGCACCGGAGGGGATGAGGGCCGAGCCAGGGACTGGGTCACTCTCCCCCTTCTCCTGCGGTGTGCCTCCTCCACAGTTCCAGCTCCTACCAGCCAGACCATCTCCTTGGGTCCCCAGCTTCTATTCCGCGACTTCCTCTCTGACCTCTGGTAACATCACCTCCTCTCTTGGTCCCTCCAGCCTTTAGTGACAGCAACTTGCTGCTATTACTCACTTCCTCTTGCTTCACTGATTCCCATTTAGCCCAAAGAAAATCATCATATTTCTCCCTTAAATACAAAGGATTGTTGAGCTGAAGAAGGTTAGAAAGCAGAGGGACTTTCCATCCTTTCTGTGTCCGCCTAAAGGCACGACATAAATCCTCCTTTGCTGACGATGACTTTTATCAGCTCAGAACCAGGCACTAGGGATCTGCAAACCCGGCTCCACTAAATTCTTCCCATATATTTGCATCGCACAGTTTCCCATCTTTTAGCTGCCCTCCCTTGTCCTGTCACGGCTCTCAAGATTTATTGTTCTTCGTCTAAAAAATACAAGAGCATCTTGCTTGGGTTGATTTCTGTGGATTTCACAGTCTTGGAGATCTCCAGGTACACACGAATGTAAATGAATTTGTAAGCTTTTGCCTTATTAATCAGCCCCTGTATAAATTTGTTTCCTTGATCCAGCTAAAGAGCCCCTATAAGAATTAAGGGTGGTAATCTCAGGGGAAATAGGATTACTTTTCTTCCCCAGCTTAGGCAGATTGATCTGTCCTTAAGTACACATCCACCATAGGAAGGAAGGAAGTCATCCAGACTTTGGGGGATGGTAACAGAAGATCTCAGAAATGACTTTCTCCCAAATTAACGAGTGAATTACAACCCCACAGAGAACTGTGGAATGTAGCCTTTGAATCACCTCTTCTAAAGACCCCTGTTCCTGCTAATGGGGAGAATCACAGCCTTTGGAACAGGAGTCCCTTTGTTTCTCCTTTACTAGCAAAGCAATAAACCTTCTTTTTCCTTTTTCTCAAAAAAAGAAAAGAATTAAGGGTGGTATCAGGGATCTCTCCTTCCCCTAGAGGTCCCTCAGCTCCTCCATCCCCTGTGTGACCACCTCCATGTGTTAATGTCCCTCTTTTCTCACATGGGAGTGGTTCTGCATCTTCTCCAGTCCTTACAAGTTTAGAGCCTCCAGCCCACTGAGCCCAAGTAGGAAGACGGACCCATAGTTAGATATCCTTGTGTGGCAAAAGTCAGAAGTAAGGATCATTGTGGGAAATGTTCCAAGAGTCAAATACTGTGGATTTCCATGGTCCTCTGATTTCAAAGTAGATAGTGGCTCAAAAGAGACTGAGGAGGAGCAGAGGAATTAGTTCACTCACTGGGTCAATGAGCAGACCTTTATTGAACATCTACTATGTCCAGACCCCGTGGGAGAGTTGGAGACCAGAGATGAGTAAGACAAGTACCTGCCCTTATATGCATGAATTACAGTGGGGGAGACAAACAAATGAAGAGGGAGAGGAAGAAGGGCATGTGGTATCTGCCATGCAGAGAATCAAAGGTGATGTGTGAACAATACACGTGCAGAGGAGTCAAGATTTAGTTAGTGGCACAATGGCAGCTTTGAGATTGGGCCATGTGAGTTGAGACCCCCAAATCCCTGCAAAGTTCTGGGAGAACAATGTTCCCAGAAAAGAGAATGGCCGTCACAAAGCCTCTGAGGCAGAAAAGAACTGGGAGTTGTGTGAGGAACATAGAGAAGATTAGCGTGATGGCTGGGCAAGATGGTGCACACCTGTAATCCCAGTCACTCAGGAGGCTGAGGCAGGAGGGTCTCAAGTTCAAAGCCAGTCTCAGCAACTTAGCAAGGCCCTAAGCAACTTAGCAAGACCCTGTCTGAAAACAAAAATAAAAAATAAAAAGGTCTAGGGATGTGATAAAGCACTTCTGGGTTCAATTCCTGGTGCAAAAATAAAAAAGGTATGGTTAGGGTGAAAGGACCAACAAGGAACTTGCAGGATGATATGAGGATGTGGAGGCTTCGGTGGCCACATGATGGAGGGCTGGGGGACTTCAGGAAGAGTTTGGATTTTACTCTAAGTACAATAAGAAGCCATTGGAAGTCTTTACACAGAGGGAATCTGATTTATGTTTTTGAACAATCTTTCTAGCTGTGGTGTGAGGACTCTCAATAGGAGACAAGATTAGAGGCAAGGAAACCACGTTCTAAGCTAGTGTAGTGGTCCAGGTGGGACCCAATGGTGCTTGGATCAGCAGTTCACAATGAAGTGGTGACAAATGGGTGGGTTTGGGAGGGTACTGCATCACAGAAACCAGGAAGGAGCTTTAACACAGGAATGGTTTGGAGGGGTTGTTAGTAACTACATTGAAAAAGTCAAAAGAAGTCTGAGTGATAGAGTGCTTGTCTAGCATGCCCAAGGTCCTGGGTTCAATCCCTACCCCCCTGCAAAAGAAACTCAAAAAGAAACAGGTTAAAGTAATTTTAATAAAATATTATACTTGGGGCTGGGATTGTGGCTCAGCGGTAAAGTGCTCCCCTAGCACGGGCGGGATCCGGGTTCGATCCTCAGCACCACATAAAAATAAAGGCATTGTGTTGTGTCTATCTACACCAAAAAATAAATATTAAAAAATATATTATACTTGTATTTAATTAATAATAAATCACTAATATTTATTAATTTATCCCAAATATTATCATTTCAACATGTTATCAATATTTTACAAAATTATTGATAAGACATTTTACATTCTATATTTTGTATTAAACCTTTGAAATTTCAGTTGTGTTTTATACTAGTAGCACATTTCAGGACTAGTCAAGTCTTCAAAAGCCATCTGTGTGGCTGCTGGCTACCATATTGGACAGCACTGGGAAGGCCAGGAATGTCAACTATTGTTGCAGAACTAGTAAGTGGAGGATGGAAACTTGCCTCTGAATTTAGCAACAAGAATGAGCTTTCGAAATAAAAGGTTTCATTTTTGTAAAGCAGAGAGAGAAGGATAGAGTATGTAGACACTTCCTTCCTGAAGTTTGGCTGTGGTTTTGCAACAGATGGGTCAGGCTGACAAGACTCAAAACCAACCCTAGATATTAACATCACACAAAAAGACAATCAGACATTATGTCCTTCCTGATGGAAAAACTCAACATCATCCATGAAGTATTCATACCCCAAAATTGAACCTGAATCTGACCCAGCCTCTAGATCTACCAGTTTGCAAGACATAACAGGGGACAGTAAAACATATTAACAGACACAAAAAGGTGCAACCAGTCAAAGCCAACTGTAAGATGAATGAGGAGGGGGAACAATTACAGAATAAAAGTTAAAGAAGTACCCAGCAAATACAATATGCTGACCTTGTTTGGATTCTAATTTGAGCAAGTCGAGAGTTAAAAGAAGGGCTGGGGTTGTAGCTCAGTGGTAGAGCGCTTGCCTAGAATGTATGAAGCACTGGGTTCAATCCTCAGCACCACGTAATAAATAAATAAATAAATTAATTAAAAATGTTTTCTTTTAAAAAAAAAGAGTTAAAAGAAAGTTGTAAGACAATCAGAGAATTTTGGAGACAGGTTGGATGTTAGATACTATTAAAGAATTAGTGTTACTTTTTAGGTGTGATAAAGATGTTATAGTTATGTTTTTTTAAAGAACCTGGTATTTTAGAGATACTATTTATGGATGAAATCATAGGATGTCTGGGATTTGCTTTAAACTAATTCAGGGGGAGGTGGAATAAATAAAACAAGATTGGCCATATGTTGACAATAATTGAAGCTGGGAGATGGGTACTTGGAGGATCGTTATATAACTCTATTTTTGTGTATGGATTAACATTACCACAATAAGGTTTTAAAGGCGGGGGGAGGTGGCTGTGAAGAAAAAGAAAATAAGGGGAATTTTTTTCTATCAAGAGCCATCAACATGCTCAAGAGCTGACAGGACGGTTTGGATGCAGGGAAGCCAGAAAGAGGCTGAGCGAGCTCCGGGATATAGCCAGTCGTGGAGGGTGTTGAACTCTCTTTTGCTGGAATATGGGCCGTCACAACCTCTCCTGACAGCTCTGCCTGCAGTATGGACAGCCACAGCCCCTACACTACACGTTCGGTTACTATCTACCCCCTAACGTCCCGTGGGACCCGCAGACCTTCCGCGCCTGCGCAACACCACCCTCCTCGGGGCGTGGAGCCCTGTCCCCACACCCCATAAACCCCCGCGCCGCTCTGGAGGCGCGCACTAGTAGGGCGAGGCCTCCACCTCCAGACCAGAGCAAGGTGAGGCAGAGGGTGCCGCGTGGCATTCTGGGAAGTGAAGTTCGCTCCCAGGCGGTATCCACCGTTTAACCTGCCCGCTAGACTACGCACCCCACAATGCACCGCGCGCATAGCGACTGAGCGGTGTGTTGCTGCCCCCACGTGGCTGTTGAGCGGTTGGCCAGGAGTCTAGGAATCGTGCGGAGAGGGAACCGGACGATGCTGCCAACGCTGAATGTCGGTTTGGGAATCTGTTTCCAGAGAGTGAGGCTCCCAGACCTATGCCAGGAAAGGGTGGTAGCATGAAACTGGAGGAGGGCCTGCTATGAGGATTAAATGAAATCAGGACAGTAACTGTTGGCTGCATACTGTGGTTATTACAGCTAGTGCTTGTCGAGTAAGCTCTTTTCCTGTGCCAAGTACAGCTTCCAGTGCTTTACATGTATTAGCTTATTTAATCCTCTCAACCGCCATTTGAGGTATTATCAAACCTCTTTACAGGAATGAAGTGGAGGCCCAGAGAAGGGAATGTCAGCCAGAGTTGTCAGGGTTCAGGCAGAGCTGGGATTTGAACCCAGACAGACTATCCAGCTTCCGTCTGTTCTTTTTTAATATGAATATCATATTCTGTTATCTTGAGGTTGTAATTGGCACATGAATCCACTGAAAATGGCTATTAACCGTGTGAACTTCTTAGAGTTGGTGATTATCCATGCTATTCTTCCACAAATTAATGACATTTTTTAATATTTATTTTTTAGTTATAGGTGGACACAATATCTTTATTTTTATGTGGTGCTGAGGATCAAACCTGATGCCTCACACATGCTAGGCCAGCGCTCTACCTCTGAGCCACAACCCCAGCCCCAAATTAATGATTTAGACCTGCTCTCTGGGACAAAGTTTACAATCAAAACAGATTAATAATTAGCATATGAATCATCACAGGTTTCTGTTCACAGGAATCAGATTTCTGATTAGTTCTTGAATCAGTAGTGGTTTGTGTCAGATTGGGAATAATTAGGCTTCTGATTTGCACAGTGACACACACAGGTTTTGTTCTCGCCCAGAAAGGCCTATTCCCTTTTGGTCCAGGTGACCTCCTTCTTTGTGTCATTCTAATTTTAGTATATGTGCTGCAAAAGTGAGCACTGGACAAGTTGCCCCATCCCTTTCCTGAAATCCACAACCACCACCATCAACACCAGCAGGTAGTGTTCTTGTTCCTCTCCTTGTTCTTAATGGAATATCACAGTGACAAACACAACTTCAGAAATTATCTGTTCTCTTTGCTGCTTATGAGGAGAATCAAATTCAAAGCAAAGACTGTGTCTGATTGATGGGCATGTTCCCAGCATGAGACCCACACACAGAGAGGGCTCAGAAAGAGCACTGGTCACTCATCATCATCCCACACTGACCTCATTAGACTTATCAGATTAAGCCAGGTCCACTTTGCCCTCAAAGTAATCAAATTTGTGTTCACTCACTCTAAAAGCAGGGCATGGTAGATGAGTGGTAGTCAGGGGGAGATTGGGAACTTCTTCCTGGAGCAGGATTTGGTATAGTGGGTGGAAGGTAACCCAATAGCTTCTTCCTGCTGCCTGTCCCTAAGTTTCTGGATCTGTTGGTAGCTAATACTGGTGCCATAATAATCCATACTCCCTTTGTGGCTGGGTGGGAACTGCCTGACCTGGGAATATATTCTTAGCCCTTTTTGTATCCTGGATGACTGTTTGACTAGTTCTCTTTAATAAAATATGAACAGAAAGGATGTCTGAAGGTCACTATTGGACAAGTCTTTTTTTTTTAATATGGAACGCTTCATAAGTTTGCATGTTATCCTTGTGCAAGGGCCATGCTAATCTTCTCTGTGTCATTCCAATTTTAGTATATGTGCTGCAAAAGTGAGCACTGGACAAGTCTTTTAAGAAGTTGGAAAACCACCTCCATCCTGTCTCCTCCCTTTTGCCAGGTAGAAACTGATAACTCGATAACTCTGAGCCTTAGGAAATAATGATGTCTCAAGATTAATGAGTCTGGTATGTGAATCACCAAATGGAGGACAGCTGCCAACCAACTAGGACACCTGTGAATGAGAAATAAAATATTGTATGAAGTCAGGGAAATCCAAGGGGGTTATTTGTTATAGCAGCTGGCATTACATTAACTAATACACTGACCCTTCCCCTCTGGGCTCCTGATGTCTGTAAATCTTGAGCAGTAGTAGTCTGTGAAATGAGCTTCTAATCCCCAGCTGTGGCATTCAGGCTTTCATATAGAATATCTGTACAATGAACCAGAGTCTCTATGCTTGTTAGTTAAAAGTTAACAGTATTTTCCCCCATTCTGTGCACAAATGTAAATTTTTTCCCATGTGCTTATGGAAGTCTTCTTCCATGTTGGTAGCTGAAGTCATTAAGGCAGACCCTGACAGTTGCAACTAGGTCTTCCAGCATTATTAAGCAGAACCTCATGTATGGGGGCTTCTTTATTGCCCTGCAGAAGTTAGTGCTTCCTAGAACCCCTTAGTGTGATTTAGAGTGATTAGTGTGGTGGTGGAAATGGGGATGCAAATCTTCATGCCACCTTCTTTTGATCCCACCCTGTAGAGATACCTTTGGGTCTGATCTTCAAAGTGAGTTCCTAGTCCTCAGTCCAGATCCATGTGCTAGTTACAAAGCTGAACCAATCCAGTGAAACCCACAAACTTGAGCTGGTGGGTGCTAGGTGAGAGATAGGAAAAACCCACCTCCTCCCTCCTTGCTCTGACAGCCCCCTGACTTGGAAGGGGACTACGTCCCTTTATAAAGTGACCCTTTTGGGCAGATTAACTGATTTCATTGATTTGGGTGCACATGCATATGCCTGTGTGTGTGTGTGTGTGTGTGTGTGTGTGTGTGTACCCCTTCCTGTGGGTGTTTAAACATGAACCTCTGTGTTTCTTAGGGGAGGGGAGCCAGAGAGAATATGTGTGCAGACTGCTTCTACACACATGCCTGGTGTAAGATTGTCTATGTGCGTGTCCCTCTGTCTGAACATGAGCCCATGTGTCTGCATGACTGTGTTCCAGTAAGCCTCAGTACATGATGTGCATGTGTGAGTACGGGTGTGTCCCCTGCGTGTCTGTCTATTGGGGAATGTTCTGTGTGCATCAGGCTGTGTGCAGATAGGAGCAGTCTCCTTCCCCACAAGGCCCCCTCAGCTCACAGGCAGTTTAACCTCATTCTTTCTTCTGCGGCTGTTTCCATCCTCTTCTCCAGATGTTGCAATTAAGCAAATGCAGCAATTAAGCAGAGTCCCCCAAACATTCATCCCACCAGAATCCCTTTCCAGGAGCTAATGAGGGGTTACAGCATATGCAGACCCACTATCCAGGCATTCAGGGACCCCAAGCTGTACGTGCCATGGCAGGAAGGCACAGGCAAGCTGCGTGGACACAGTATAAGGAGCCCTCTGCCCCGCTGCCTCATGTGTACTTCTCCTTCACATCTCAGTATGTTGGTCTCCTACTCCAGGGAGCCTCCAAGGCTCAGGATGGGGCAGAGAGACTGGATTTTGCTTCTGGAGCCCCATGCCCTCTGCTTTCCCCATAAGAGCATGGGCTACTCTGGCCTGTGCTTTGTCATCACAGACCTTGTTATTTTGCCCTGAGCTTTTCCCATCCCAGCCCTGATGGCTCTGGGCTGTCTGGAAATGTGACTCTCTCCCTTCTGGATGTGAGTTCACTGAAGACAGGACCTGAGCTCTCTTGGTCACCACTTTTACTGCAGTGTCAACTAACATGACCATGTGCAGAAATCTATAACAAATGACAAACTAATGATAGCATCTGCGCCTCTGAATCTCTGTTTCTGGAACATACCTGGGCTGCTACATCATCCCCTCAACTCACCAGGTTTTAGCATAGCTGTGGTGGACAGTTCCCTGCACATTGCAGATGTTCTCAGTTTAGTCCAGTGACTATCAAAGAATGGTCCCCAAACCTATTGAGTCAGACTCCAAATCAACTCTGAGCTTGGGTCCTAGAGGTCCATGGTGAACAAGCCCTCCAGGTGATCCTGATGATCTAAATTTCAAGGACCACTCACTGGTCAAGGCACTGTTTCTACTTTTCCACCTCCCAGATCTTGCATGGCTCATAATTACCATTTCCACCCAACCCCCAGCACACACACACACAGGGACAATCATCACCCAAGGTGGGCCAGAGATCATAGATAAATGCCCCAGCTTCTTTGAACTTTGCTGGGGACTAGAAGGACAATTCTGATGTGTTCTATAAGGTCCCTTAAAGTTCTCTAACCCCAGTTGCCCAGGGAGATAACGTGCTCCTCATCAGTACACCTTCCACTAGCTTTCTTTCTCCCCTACCCAATTCTTCTCTTGCCTCTGTTTCCTGGGATCACTCCCCAAATCAGCCAGTTCCACTGAATTCTCTAGTCCTGCTTTCAGTCCTCCATCTCTGTCCTTCTCTTTTCCCCAGCTCCTCTAACTTTGTAGCATCTCTGAAGCTTCTATAGTCTTTTTCTGAGTTTCTAAGTGACCAGTATCTGCTGTGCTGGGCCAGGAGCACTGATGAACTTTGCTAATGATCTGGAAAGGCGGGTCCCAGGGCCAAGTTAATTTTAGCTGCAATTTTTCAATACACATAAGTGCAAAGAGCCAAAAGTCTATTCTGAAACCTTCAGCAGACTAGGGATGCCAGGGTGATGTGCATCCACACCCCAACTGCAAGGTCATTTTACTCTTCTCCTCAGATGGTATATGTAGGATACTTCCCAGGACCACTCATATTCCCCAGTGTAGGGCCATGTCCCCAGACCACCCAGGGCAAAACTGTCCTCTTTGGACCAGGGCTCCTGCAAGATCAGTTCCCTCACATTGCTATAACAAAGTCATCAGCTTTGCAGACCATTACCCATACCCTTCTGCCTAAGATACCATCTGCCGTGACAGTGTGGGACACCCCTCCATCCCTTCATCACTCCTGGTAGCATCTTCTGTGGGTAGTGGCCCTGAGAGGCAGGAGGGGAAAACAGTGGACATAGTTCTGTGAGCCAGCCTTGCCAACCCCCTGCCTCTGAACCATTTCCTATCTTCTCTCTCCTCCCTAGGACATTTTCTCAGTGCATCTTGAGGTCTACCCCTAATCCTACAAGGTAAAGAAACTTAGATCCAAGTTTTGTCCTTTCAGCCAGGGAAAGGAGACTTGGGAAGGAGGTCTTCTGGCTTGAAAGGCCAGGCCTGTTGCTGGGCAGAACCCAGGTACGAAAACTTCACCTGTAGAAAGGACATTCCAAGGAGATGGTGCTGAGGTAAAGGGGCAGGAGACAGGTGTGTGTTGGCTGGGGTAAGGGGTGTCTAGGATGGAAAGCTACTTCAAAGCTATGAATGAATTCCAAACGCACATCTACACGTACCCATCCTCATGGTCTAGTTGCCCCCAAGTGCTGCATATTAAAGCTTGTGTGTGTGCGCGTGTGTGTGTGTGCATGCCCATCTCTGTCTCTGACTTGTCCTTGCCTCTTGTCTATCTCTCTGAGTCTCTGTCTCTACATTTCCGTCTCTCTTTGAACACATGCGTGTATTTCTGTCTGTATCTCTCATTCTGTTCCTCTCCGTTCCTCAATCCAAGCTTGCCCATCTCTCTCTCTCTCTCTCTCTCTCTCTCTCTCTCTCTCTCTCTATCTATATCTCTCTCTATCTCTCTTCTATCTCTGTCTCTCTGCCTTGGTCTCTGTGCCGGTCTCAGTCTCCTTGTATCCAGGGATTCTCGCTCCCAGCAGTGCTAGGGCGACTCCATAGGAGGTGGGGCCAGGGGCGTGCCTTTGAGAAAGGGGGGGGGGGCTGCCTACGCCTTTAAGCGCGGGCGCGCGCGAGGCCTGCGCCTTTAAGCGCGGGCACGCGCGCGGCCCTGGGTTCCCGGCGAGGAGGCCGCGGGAGCTCCCGGACCCGGCCCGCCTGCCCGGCCCCCGCCCGGCCCCCGCCCGGCCCTCGCCCCGGCCCCGGCGGGGGAGGGGTCTCTGAGCGCGACCCCTCCCCCCTGGCGCCCCCGCCCGCGCTGCGGTGCCCCCATCCCGCGAGTTCCTGTCTGTCAGTCCGTCTGTCTGCGCCCAGGCCTCGCCCCACCCCGGCCCTGGGGCTGCCGGGCGGGCCGCCCCCCTCCCCACCGCAGCGGACCCCCTCCCTCTGGGCCAGCGCCAGCTGCAAGCCGGGAAGCAAGCCGCGATGCTGCCGCCCTAGACCCTGGGCCCGCACCCCGACATCGGGGGCTTTCACCCCGAGATTGGGTGGAGAGATACGGAAACCCAAGCCTGAGACCCTGATCTGGGGCTAGCACCCCGAGATCCAGCCCGCGAAACCCGCAGATCTGGACCCCGAACCCCAATATCTGGAGCTGGAATCCCAACATCGGTCCCTGGGACCCCAAGATTTGGAAACTGAATCCCATGATTTGGAGCATGGACCCCAAGATTTGGTATATAAGCCCCCAAATCTGGGGCTGAACTCTCAATTCTGTGCCTGGCACCTTGAAATCTGGGACTGGATTCCAAAATCTATATACTGGAACCCACTATTTGGGAACTGAACCCTGGGATTTAGGCCTCAGATTCCAAGATCTGAACCTTGGGATTCCAAGGCACCTGAACCTGAATTTGGGCCTGAAGTCCTTCCTGCAGACCTGAAGGCTGAAATCTGGGGCTAGAGACCTCCAAATCTTTACTTGGCACCCCAGTATCAGAACACAGAAACCCACTACCAGAATCCAGGGTTGGATTTGGAACTTGGACCCTAAACTCCCCCATTTGACTTATTTAGCATCCTAAGACTGGAGCTGGGAAACCCTGACCCTAAACCAACCAAACTTGGGCCAGGATCTCTAAAACAGGATCCTAGAGGTCCTATATTTGGGGGTCTGGGACCCTAAGTATCAAGATCTGGAGACTCCATGGGCACGGATTTAAGCTGAAACACAACGGTCCTTCTAGAGACCTCAGGAACAGGGACGGCATGACCAGACACCCTCTCCAGAGTCCTGACCTCTGACCCCCTTGGAGCCTGAGGACTCCGCTCCCTGGGGTGGCTTCCAGCTCAGGTAAGGCCATTGAGAGACCTCCGTGGTGGGGAGGGACTTGAGAGGACCTTTGTGACTGGGGTGGAGGACCAGGTCCCCTTTGGCACTCTTGGGTTTCCCTGGAAAAAGTCATTTCATTCTCTACATCTACCTCCAGTCCTGCTCTCCCTCCAACATTCCCAGGACACTTGGCCAGCCTACCCCTCTGACCTCCTCATTCCCAGCAGATAGCATCTCCAGTTCTCTGCTGCCACCACCCTTACAGCTTCTCACCATCTGTCCTGCCTGACCATCTCCAGCTGCCTTTCATGTCCACCACCACTCTCTCTAGTCCCCTTTCTGCCCCTTTCCTCTCAGTAACCATCTCTGTTCACCTTTACTCTCTCTGATATATCTGACAGCTCTGTCCACAGCTCCTCTCTCCAGCCATCTCTGTCTACTGCTTCACTCAGTGACCATCTTTGACATCTCTGTCCCCTGTACTTTTCTCTAATCATCTTCCACTGGCTCTCTTGCTCTCTGTCCACACCTGGCTCTAATCCTGGATCTGTGATCGTCTCCAACCATGTTTGACATCTCTATCCACCACTCTTCTCTCTAGCTGCCCTGCCGTCCCTCCTCTCTATCTTCCCTTTCTCTGACCATCTTCCACTATCTCTCCTGCCCTTCACCCACCCCAACTCCAACTCTCTGTCTACAACCATCTGTTCATCTCTGGCCTTTCCTGGTCCCCTCTCACCCGTTATCTCTCTTAATTGTTGATCTCTGATTATTTCTACCATCTCTGGTTGTCTTTCTTCCCTATGATGACCTCTCCCCGCTCCCCTGGTCTCCAACTGATTCTGATGTCTGTTCTTTCTTCTCTCTCTGAACGCCTCTCTGGCTTTTGACCATGTCAAATCACTTCTCTCTCTGACCAGCTCTCCTGGCTGGACTATTCCTGACCACCTCTGACCACCTCTCCTCTCTGGTCATGTCTGACCATTTCTGATTACCACCTGACCACCTCTTCTCTCAGTAGGAATCTTTGACCCTCTCTTTGCCCACCCTGGCCAACTCGCCTGTTCTTTGACCATCTCTGCCCATTCCCTAGCCTCTTCCCTTCCCTCTGACCATCTTTGTTTATTTCTCCTCCCTCTGTGCCTCCACTATACACATCTCTGAGTCTCTGACTACCTCCTCTGGCTTTGGACTGTGTCTGACCACTCCTCCCTCTGAGCATCTCTGACCAGCTCTGCTGCTCACAGCCCATGGTGACCGTCTCCCTGTGGGGCCCCTCTTCTGGCCTCAGCCTGCCCTAATGCTGCTCCTCTTACCTGCAGGTGGCCCCCGCCCGCGATGGCCGTCCTCCCGTTGCTCCTGTGCCTGCTACCGCTGGCCCCTGCCTCGTCTCCACCCCAGCCAGCCACATCCAGCCCGTGTCCCCGCCGTTGCCGCTGCCAGACCCAGTCACTGCCCCTAAGTGTGCTGTGTCCAGGGGCAGGCCTTCTGTTCGTGCCACCCTCGCTGGATCGCCGTGCAGCCGAGCTGCGCCTAGCAGACAACTTCATTGCGGCCGTGCGCCGCCGCGACCTGGCCAACATGACGGGCCTGCTGCATCTGAGCCTGTCTCGCAACACCATCCGCCACGTGGCAGCCGGCGCCTTTGCTGACCTCCGTGCCCTGCGCGCCCTACACCTAGATGGTAACCGACTGACCTCGCTGGGCGAGGGACAGCTACGTGGCCTGGTCAACTTGCGCCACCTCATCCTGAGCAACAACCAGCTGGCAGCCCTGGCAGCTAGTGCCCTGGACGACTGTGCCGAGACGCTGGAGGACCTCGATCTCTCCTACAACAACCTCGAGCAGCTGCCCTGGGAGGCTTTGGGCCGCCTGGGCAATGTCAACACGCTGGGCCTTGACCATAACTTGCTGGCTTCTGTGCCTGCTGGCGCCTTTTCCCGCCTGCACAAGTTGGCACGGCTGGACATGACCTCCAACCGCCTGACCACCATCCCACCTGACCCCCTCTTCTCTCGCCTGCCGCTACTTGCCCGGCCCCGTGGTTCTCCTGCCTCTGCCCTGGTGTTGGCCTTTGGTGGGAACCCCCTGCACTGCAACTGTGAGCTGGTGTGGCTGCGGCGGCTGGCTCGGGAAGATGACCTCGAGGCCTGTGCCTCGCCACCTGCACTGGGGGGCCGCTACTTCTGGGCTGTGGGTGAGGAGGAGTTTGTGTGCGAACCACCTGTGGTGACCCACCGCTCACCACCCCTAGCAGTGCCTGCAGGTCGACCAGCTGCTCTGCGCTGCCGGGCAGTAGGGGACCCAGAGCCCCGTGTGCGCTGGGTGTCACCCCAAGGCCGGCTACTGGGCAACTCGAGCCGTGCTCGTGCCTTCCCTAATGGGACACTGGAGCTGCTGGTCACCGAGCCAGGCGATGGTGGCATCTTCACCTGCATTGCGGCCAATGCAGCTGGTGAGGCCACGGCTGCTGTTGAGCTGACCGTGGGTCCCCCACCACCTCCACAGCTAGCCAATAGTACCAGCTGTGACCCCCCGCGGGACGGGGATCCTGATGCCCTCACCCCGCCCTCTGCTGCCTCTGCCTCCGCCAAGGTGGCTGACACCGTGCCCCCTACTGACCGTGGCGTCCAAGTGACTGAGCATGGAGCCACAGCTGCTCTCGTCCAGTGGCCAGATCAGCGGCCCATCCCAGGCATCCGCATGTACCAGATCCAGTACAACAGCTCAGCTGATGACATCCTCGTGTACAGGTGCAGGGGCCAGGCAGAGGGGTAGCTGGGTGGGGGAGTGAGGAATGGGGAGGATGGAGGGCACACCCATGAATGCTCCATACTGAAGCACAGCTGAGAAATGATGCTACAGGGTCACAAAGAAAATCAGATGGCAAAGGTAAAAGAAATCTGGCAGCGAGGTTCACCAGAATCAGGCAGAAGTGGTAATAAAAGAAATCTGACAGCAATGGTAAGAAGAAATCAGGCTATAAGGAAAAAGGAAATCAGACTATAGGGCTAAACAATATCAAGCAGTAATGATAAAAGAAATGAGTCTGTAGAGGTAAAGAGAAATAAGACAGTAAGAGTAAATGGTAACAAACATGAGGAAATTAGACAGCAAGAGTAAAAAGTAATCAGGCCAAGAGAGTAAAACATTAATGGGGATGAGTGGCGGGGGATAAAAGCAAATTTCAGCAGTAAAAGGTAAAGAGAGAAAAGCCTAGTTTTCTAGATGACGGCTTTATACAAGCGAGGCTGCAGGAAGAAAAAGATCAAGCAGGAAGGTACAGGAATGTCAGAGAAAATGAAATGAGGCAGCCCCGTTACAAAGGAAATCAGACCAGAGTTTAAAAGGAAAACTTGGGGGGAGGAGGTTAAATAGAGACTAGGCTTTGGGTTCATGCGGAGAGTGATCTCTGTACATGTGGAGTTCTGATAATGGTGACATCAATTTTTTATTTGCTAAGTCAAATCAAACCTAATTCAAGCTCTTCTTTCTGGGTGATCAGAAATATCCTATTTGTCACTCTTGGGGGTTCCCTTCTCTCTTCCGTGGTTGCAAACAAAAAACGGAGTTTTTAAGAGTCCAAGAGGTGGGGTGCTTCAACTTCTGCCCCCAAGCCAGATAGCATTTGGTACATATGGTGGAAAGTGGTTGCTGCTGACACCTCTTACTGAAGTCCAACCTTGCATGAGCAGTTGTTAATGACACCCTGTTCTTGCCACCAGGCTGGGCCAAGTGTGCAGTCCCTGAGGTGTGGTTCCAAGTGTGCAGTCCCTGAGGCGTGGCCTCAGTACTGGTCTTCATCTTCGTGCTGCTTGTGTGCTTATGCGCTATAAGGTGCACGGTGGCCAAGGACTGGGATGTACAATGTGGAAACCCAATACCAGGACCCCCTCCCGCCTCTGGGACCCACCCACCCCTCAAGAAATCATCACTTGGTTTTCTTTTCAGTCCTGATTCTACTCCTTTTTCTCAGGCAACACTACTCAGTAGATTCCACTCTGAAAAATCACACAAGTCCTGGCCTCCTTGCCTAGACTTGTTAATGGGATCAGCGGTCTTTTGGATGGCCACCATCCACAGGCAATCCTGGAGATTCCTGTTTCTCTCTCAATAAAGCAGTTTAGTAATAAAACAAGTTAAACCTCCAACAGGGTACACTGCACCTACAGGAAATATGGTGGAATTGGGTGGTAAGGTTAAAAGGAAATGGGAAAGGTAAGGATAACAATAGACATAAAAGAGAGTTAAGTGATGAGCCGGAAAGAAATAAGGCAACAGGGAGAAAAAGAAATCAGCAGCGGTGATTCAGATGACAGGACTCACTGGAAAACAGACTACAGATACGAGGATGATAGTAATAATAAGGGAATGGGGCTAGGGGGAAATTTTTTGGCAGCTTAGAGGAAATCAGGCAGCAGGGGTAACAGGGAATCAGGTAGTTAGATTAAAAGATTAAAGAGAATTCTGCTGTACACTAGGGGAAAATCAGGCAGCTGGAAAAGGAAAATTAGGCAGAGACTGGAGAGAAGTCAGATAGGAACCAGAGGGGAATTGGGTGGGGGTCTGGAGGGCGATGGGGGAGTGAGGGTAAAGGGAAATTGGCTGGCAGGCTAGAAGGAAAGGGGATTAGGTCCGAGGGAATTCACACAGGGTTAGAACAAAATTGGGCTGGAGAGACGGCTGGCATCAGGACTGGCAGGAACTTTTATAGTCAGATCAGAGTGAAATCAGGCAGAGGATTGGGGCAGAACTAGGCAGGGAAGTTGAGCTGCAGAGTGGAGGGAAGTTGGGTGGCAGTGCCAAAGAGGAACAGGGCAGGTGGGTATAAAAACATGAAACAGAGTGGAGGAACTCAGGTGGTGGGCTGCGGAGAAACTGGGCATGGGGTCCAAAGAAAAAGCAAAAAGAAGTGGGTTGGCAGGCTCAGGGAGGCAAGAGGGTGGACTAGAGTGAGATTGCAGAGCAAACTGGAGGGACGTCAGGCAGGTCGCTGAAGGGGTGTCAAGGCCCAAGGAAACTGGAATGCTGGCCAGAGGGAACTTGGTGGCTAGAAAAAAATGAGGTAGCAGAGTGGAGGGAATCTAGCCCCGCGGGGCTTTGGGTGGGGGAGAGAGAAGATGGGTGCTGGGCAGCGGGACCTGACTCCACCTGCCTGCTCCTCCAGGATGATCCCGGCAGACAGCCGTTCGTTCCTGTTGACTGACCTGGCATCAGGCCGGACCTACGATCTGTGCGTGCTTGCGGTGTACGAGGATAGCGCGACGGGGCTGACCGCCACGCGGCCCGTGGGCTGTGCCCGCTTCTCCACCGAGCCTGCGTTGCAGCCGTGCGGAGCCCCGCACGCACCCTTCCTGGGCGGCACAATGATCATCGCGCTCGGTGGTGTCATCGTGGCCTCGGTACTGGTCTTCATCTTCGTGCTTCTTATGCGCTATAAGGTGCACGGTGGCCAGCCCCCCGGCAAGGCCAAGACACCCGCGCCTGTCAGCAGCGTTTGCTCCCAGACCAATGGCGCCCTGGGTCCCCCGCCCACTGCACCTGCCCCTGAGCCCTCCGCACCCAGGGCCCACACCGTTGTTCAGCTGGACTGCGAATCCTGGGGGCCCAGCCACGAACCCACGGGACCCTAGCTGGGCACCCACCTCTACGGCTCCTCTGGCTCCAGGGGACAGCAGGACCCGGACACCCCGCGGGACCTGGCCTCAGACTCACCAAATTGCTCACGGTTTTTAAAACTCTGAAGGGGAGGGTGTCGGGGCACCGGGGCACAACAAAAAAGTCCTATTTTTCTAAGCTTGGGCCTGGGCTTTTGCCCTTGTCTCTGTCTGTGGGGTTTGGGAGAAGGGTACAGGGGTCTGGGGCTGGGTGAACCTCTTCTGAGAGACCCCCAGTTCAACCTGAGGTCCTGGGGCAGGAGCCAGTGGGGAAAACTGAGGATGTTCATCCATTCAGTCAACAGACATGCCTGGAGTGTCTACCTGGATGACACTGCAGTGACCCTGGAAGCCTTGAGCCCTAACCTCAGGGAGCACAAAGTCCAGTGGGAGACATGTCTTCAGGCAGTGATAGCCCAAAGAGACTGGGAATATGGTGATGAGGGGAGCCTGGGGGATTGTGGAGCCAGGAAGTAATGACTGGCTCAGCCTGGGGTGTGGTCAGGGAGGGCTTCCTGGAGGAGGAGACCTGGGCTCTGAGAAAGACATCTGAAGGAGATAATTGGGCAAAGAGCTGAAGAAAAGCTGTTCCAGGAAGAGGGCACAGATAAGCAAGAGCTTAGTTTATAGTAGGTACTGGGTGTGCTGTGATAGAGCTACAGCAGGAGGGAGAGCAGGGTTCAGGCCTGCTAGAGCTAGGCCAAAGACCTCAGGCTGTGGCCTGACAGGGAGCCATGGAGGATTCAGTGCAGGGAAGGAATAAGGCAAAGGGATTTGGGCTTTAGGAAGATCCTTCTACTTAAGGAAGATGGACTAGGGGAAGAGACGAAGCTGGGAGCAGGAGGAAGCCAGAGCCAGTGTATGGGTTGGTGAGGACAAACTTGGACCAGAGTCGGGGAAAGGAGAGGGAGTGGGTAGTAGAGGCAGGAAGCTGAGTGGATGGTCATGGAGCTGAGGGTCATGGGGAAGAAGTGCCAGGATTAGGCCCTGGGCTCTGGGAAGGGAGATGGTGGGACTTCCCTGGTAGAGGACCAGGGAGGAGGGGCAGGTCTGTGGAGGACGCTCTGGCCAGTGTGGGACTCAGTGGGTGTGGGGGATCCAGAGGATATCCAGAGGGTGACATCCAGGATACCAAGGAACTCCTGGTCTGAGGGTGCAGCTAAGGAAAGAAAGGAGGGTTTTGTCAGCAGAGATGGGAACTGAGGCTACTTAGGGTGAGAGAGCCTCTGGGAAGGGTCCCAAGTCCCAATCACTAGGACTTTCCATATTTAAGGGGGAAACAAAAAAATTAACAAACAAGACAGGAGCAGGGGCCGGGGAAAGAAAGACAAGCAATTCAGACCCAAGTAACTATTGTGTTTAATAATGTGAAAGTAGAGGTGACACCATCAAGAGCATAGTGAAGGGGATCAGTGGGGGCAGATGCCACATTTGACTGATTTGAGAGTAGGAGGCGAGAAGTGGAGACAGGGCTTATAACCCGTGTTTCTGTGGGCTAGAGCCTGGTTCAGTTTGATGTAGAACTTGAGACCACGTGACTTTATCTGTCTGGTCCTCACTCCGTCTTTGCCCTAGGCCCCTTGGGTACCAGACCTATAAGTTTGTGGGATCAAACACTGGGCCCAAGACACGTCAGGCCTCATTGGAGGTCCAGACATGGGATGAGCAGCAAGAGGCCAATGGCGGGTCCAGGCAGGAATGTGAGGAAACTTGGATCCCATCCCATCAACCCTTTGGAGTAATACTAGTGTGAGAGACATGGTGAGGAGAGCCCAAGACTGGAGTGACCATTCATTCTCATGCCCTGGTCACATGACTTGGTCTTGATGGGATGACAAATCTTAAATTCCCCAGTTTTTGTGGTGGACCTTGGCCTTGGAAATAATATTCCATTAACCATGGGAACAACTTGAATCCCAGAGACCTTGGATTCTTCCCAGTCTAACTTCCCAGATCCCCAGCAGCAAGTCCTTCCTCTTATGAGGACCTTCCTCTTATTGTTTGTTATCCTGGGTTGACTGAGGTCACGTGAGGTCATCAGGCACAGTGAGGGCATCAGTCTTGGGGAATAGGTCCTAGGGAGTAGGAAGATTGTGCCCGCTACAAAATACCAGTTTCTGCCATAGGGGGGTGGGGAGCCAGCGTGCACTGTTCCTGGACCCTCCTTTTAAATTTGAAGGACCTTTACTGTGTGCCTACCGTGCACAATGCATTGAGGACTCAGTGCTGAACAAAAATAGGTCCTTCCCTCCCTTATCTCACCATCTGTAGGGAACACAAATGTTAAATAGTCCCAAGCAAGTTTTAAAGCAGCCATGGTGACAAAGGGGATCATGTAGGAGAGAGATGGAACTGTGAGGCTATCATCAAGGGACCTGTGCCAAGAAAAGTCGAGGAAGGCTTCCTGGAGGAGGTGAGGCCTGAAGCATGCTTAGGTTAGAGTTCACTACAAGAGATAGACGGGTGTTCCCTGGGCAGGGAAGGGCATTGCCAAGGGGTCATGGTGAGTAAAGAGAGTGAAGGAGGCCAGGTGGCTAGGGTGGGATGCAGGAAGGGGAGTAACAGAGCTTTGAGGCTGGAGAGTTGGCAGGAGACCGATGATGCAGTAACCTGGGAGGAGGCTGCTGGGAGGAGTCTGGACTTTCTAAGTGGCATGACAAGCCATTGGAGGGTTTGACCTATGAAGGAAGTCATGTTCCCTGATCTCAAGAAAGCCCCGGTGGCACATCTGTTTACATGTGGGGGGTAAAAGAGAAGCCAGGGAGGAGAATACTGCAATGGCCCAGGTAGAAGGGTGGAGTGGGACAGACCTGAAGTGTATGAGAGATGTGAAGCATTACCAGAAGTCTCCAACCCTACCCAAAAGGAGCAGTGTAGACTACTGTCCATCTGCCCAGTGCTCAGGCAAAACTGCAGAGACCAGGGAAGAAGAGCCGTGGGACCCTGATCCCGGATATCCCAGGATCCATCCGCTAGGTGTGGAGCTGATCTCTGTAGCACAGGCATGAAGGAGATTTCCAAGTCCAAGTCCCAGGCAGACAGTGCACGGAGGCTGAAAAGCAGATATTGTGTCTGGCTGGGAGGATGTGGACGCAGGGAATATACAGCCAGAATGGGGACGTGCACCCAGTGATAGCTTGTTACAAGTTTGGAAACAGGGAGAGTGGGAGGATTTGGGGCAGGCTGGTCCCTCTAGCATGGCTCCCTTTGCTCCCCACAGGATGCTGGGACCATTCCTCATCCCCTGGGTAGGAACAAAGGAGATTGTGTCTAAGATTTAAAGTTAAAAATTTGACCTGTCCAATCCTGCCCAGATGAACCCTCCAATTTCCTGAGCTCAGGAGTATGGCTTTTACTGTCCATTCCCTATCTGGCTTTGGAAAATGCCCTGCACAATCTGGAGACCAAAACTCTATTGAGTCTATTGAGGGTTTTTTTTTTTGAGTAGTGGAGATGAATCCATCCAAGGATGCTTTTACTTTTACCACTGAGCTACATCTCCAGCTATTTTTTGTTGTTTTTTTTTTTTAATTTTATTTTGAGACAGGACCTAAGTTGCTATGGCTGGCTTCAACCATGCGATCCTCCTGCCTTGACCTCCTGAGCTGCTGGGATTACAAATGTAATCCTCCAAACCTGGCATACTGAGGCATTTTCTTGAAGTGACTGTAGTCTTAATACCAGAATTCTCGCCAGCCTGCATGCTGCCAGATCCAACCCATGTGTCTTGGAATGGCTTAGTCTAGCACAGGTGCTCAACATCTGGAGATGCTTGTGACCCCTGCAAGGCCTCCACTAATGCCAGACTTTTGCAGCTCTCTCCATGAGCTCCTATGTGGGAGAATTGATTAGGGGTGCTCCTGAGGAGGATGGTCCTCCTTTGGGTGGCACTTGGTGGCTGCTGCCTGTGATTCCTCATTGATATCCCTGCCCCCATCTCCATGTTTCACAAAAGCAGTGTTAGGTGTTAATGCTTGGTGTTGCCCTGGTCTGTGTGCCAATGCTGGGGACATAATGGTAACCCAATAGCCCAAACTCTACTCCCTCAGAATTCCAGTTCTAGAGGAGCAAATAGATGCTCTCCAAATGACATCCCAGAGTAGTTGGAGGTGGGGTGGAGAAGCGTGAAGCAAGAACAATTGGGGGGTATGTTTTTGCAGAAGCCCAGAGGACTTCAGGAGCCTCCCAAAGGGGGTCCCCAACTGAGATGGAAGATGGGGAGAATCCAAGATTTCCAGAAGGCAGGGTCTGCTTTATGATAGTGTGATCTGAGGAGTCACCCAGCACTGCACACTTAACAGGGACCCTGTGTTTGGTACCAGGGATTGAACTCAGAGGTGCTTAACCACGGAGCCACATCCCCAGCCCTTTTTATATTTTATTTAGAAATAGGGTCTCACTCAGTTGCTCAGAGCCTCACTAAATTGCTGAGGCTAGTTTTGAACTTTCAATCCTCCTGCCTCAGCCTCCGGAGCCACAGGGATTATAGGCATGCGCCACCACACCCAGCTCCCATTTTCATTTTGCACTACACCCTGCAAGTTATGTAGCCAGTCCTGCCTAAAGGAGAGAGTCCTTGAAAGATATTCAAAGAGAACCAGGGCAGAGAGGGTCTTCTAAGGAGAAAGCATCGTGTGTAAAACCAAGACAAGAGGAGAGGGGAATGTTCACTTGAAGAACTGGCAGGAGTTGGTGTGACTGGAACACAGGGTGGGACAAGAGATGTGACAGGTAAGTTCAAGTGGTGGGCGGAAGTCAGCTACCAGGCCAAGAAGTTCTGAGGCCATCCCAGGGCGCTGTGGAGCAAGGGAGCATGATAAATAGTGGAGGGGAAGCTCCAGGTTTGCACTTTAGAAAGATCCATTTGCTGCTGTGGGGAGGGAGGATGGGGCACGTGACCAAGAATAAACAGAGGTTTCAGCTGCCTGTGGAGGGGGCTGGGAGTGTCCATGACCCTGAGGAAAGGCTTGGGGAGGAGAGGTCAGTGTGGGCAGGCTCATGAAGAACCTTGAATGCTTGGATGACAGACACTCCAATATACCAGGACACCAGCTGGGGAGACCCCAGAGCCACAGGATGAGCTTAAAGCTTCATTTTCCCTTGAAAATTCTCGCTATAAGGGGTGGGGAGGAAGCACAGAGGTTGAGTTACAGAATGTCACTGGTAAGTACTTGAAAATCTTTTTATATGAGCACTCGAATGGCTAGACTGATGGAGGTGAATGCAAAATTGGCAGGAATTTAGAGTATAAAATGTGAGACTTCAAAGGACTTTATTCTGGATATATTCTGGCTTCAACTCCATGGAACCCTGGGGCTCTCTTCGCTCTCCCCAGCCCTCTGGATTCAACCAGCAGTTCCTTGGGAATTTCCTCTTCAACTTCCCACTAAATGCTGTTCCAGCCCCAAGGCTGGAAACTGACCTCCTTCTTCCTTCTCTTCTCACCTCCTTCTGTAGCATCCACTCCAGGGCCTCAGTTTTTCTTCTCTGCTGCCAAACTCTGTCTCTGTCTCTGTCTCTCGTTGTCTCTCTCCTTCTTTCTTTTGGAACACAAGAGTGAGCTATCTCTCAACGGCATCCACAGCCCCCTTTTATTTTATTTTGAGAAAGGGCCTCACTAAGTTTCCCAAGCTGGCCTTGAACTTATGATCCTCCTGCCTCAGCCTCAGTGTCACTGGGATTACCGGTGTGCACCACCACGCCCAGCTGACCTCCACATTTCTGTTCCTGTGCCTGGCCTCTCTTACACCCCAGACCTGGCTTACCTCAACTTCCTGGACCCTGTCCTCCTGGACAGCCCCCAGGCTCTCATACCCACCCTGGCCTCAGTTTCTTCCCAAATGTGCCCCTCCTCCCAGGTCCTATCTCAGGGTAACCCCTACTCAGCTTCCCCTGTGTCCATCCCACCACTCCTTCCTCCCTTCTCTGGCCCTGTCCTGATCTAGCTGGCCTCAGACATTTGGGTCCCTGCACTGGCCTCCCTCTGCACTGCCAGCCTCAGTCTCCCGATTCTGGTAGAAAATCTTCCTAGAGCCAAACCAGACCCTCCTTTTCATAGACTCCTTTATGGCTGGCAGGGACAGACTCTAAGCTCCCCAGCCTGCTATTCCTATGCTGTCCTCCTTCCCCCAGTGCCATCTCCAGCACGCTTGTTCCCACCTCGGGCTGGAAGGAAATCTGCTCCCTAAAAGGCAGGGACAGGGACATTCAGCTCTTCCTTCATGTTGTTCACTGTGCCCTCTCTGGAACCTACCCTCACTTCCTGCTTGCAGTGAAGAGCCAGGAAAAGATCTTAAGAGAATGGCAAATGAAGCTACTGGAAGAAAGCTAGTTCCTTCTTGAATTGTACCCTGTCTCCACCAAAGGCAAGGGTTCCAGGGGAGAAGGGATCTAGGGGTGTAGGCTCCTGGGGCCTGAGGTGGAAGGTGGTTGGAAACTATCACCCTCACCTTTTCCTTTCTAGAGACTGCCTTGTCCTCCACTCCCAGACCCCCTCGGGAGAAAGCAGCTCTGTTGCTCTCCAGCTAGCACCTTCTGGGAGGATGGGGGTGGAGGATGGCCATTGTCCTCCCGTGGGGAGATCTGCCCCCCACTCTCCACCTCACATCTGAGTGCATGGTGTCCTCTCCTGCTCCTGTCTCCACTCACTTCTGTGACCCAGAAGTCCAGGCCTCCCACCCCTCCTTCCCCAAATTCAATTCCCCAGTTCCCTCCTTCCTCAGAGCGTTCCTTCCCAGGTCTCACAAGCACAACCTGGAAGCTTGTCTCCCCCTCCTCAGCAGGCTCAGTGGGGGGCCACCTCTCTTTTCTCTGGATGGCCTTCGGACCTGGCTTCCTCCCCCGCCCCTTTGACCCTGATCCCCTTTTATGTGGCAGAAACAGGAAGCCCTCCAAGCACAGCCACCCCTCACACCCAGAGGCTCTCCTCTGCAGAACTCCCCTTCTTGACCCTCTTTTAGTCTTTATGTCTTTCCCTATACCCGTTCTCTCTCCCTCGTCTTCTCCCCACATCTTTTTCTCCTCACTGTAATTCTCTCCCATCTCTTCCTCTCCCTCTTTTAGTGTCTATGTCCCTCTCTGTCTCTTGCTTCCCTACATCTGTCTCTCCTCCCTTCCTTCTCTGCCCTTCCATCTGCCTCTTGTCCTTATCCCCATTATCATCATGATGGATGGCACCAGGTTAGGCTGGAGCCAATGCTAACAGGGACGTCCATGAACGGACTCAGGGAGGGTGCTGAGGGACCAGCCTAGGCACCTACAATAGAGTGTCCCCCTCTGAGCATTCCTGGCCTCAGCCTGGCCTCTGATGGGCGGGACTCCCAGCCTTGCTTGCCTCCCTGGGCTCTAAGGTGAGTCCTCCTCTGGGGTTCCCCTTGTGCCTCCTACTGCTCCTACAGTGGGAGGCTAAAGAGAAGACAGGCAAAGGCCTCCAGTCCTTACCCAGTTATGGCTGCCCACGTGCCTGGCCTTCCATGCCTTGGTGCTCTAGGTTTCCCAGGGGCTGGAGTGATCCATAGTGGACACAGAAAGCAGGTAAGCTGGTCTGGCCTTATAGCAGAGGACTGGTCATGCTAGCTGGGGTTGGCATGATTCTGTGACAGAGGGGTGACAGTGAAACTTCTTGGGATCAAGCCCTGGCCAGTTGGCACACAGGGGCTATTAGGACAAACTCTGTGCCAGGGGTTGGCCAAACTGGAAGGGGGCACAGCAGTTAGTTCAAGGAAGCAACTTTAATATTTATACACAGGACACTGATCCATGGCCTTTCTACTCCATTTCATCTACCTCCAATAGCTCTATGAATCGTGTACTAATAACCCCTTTCCAGATGAGGCAACAGAGGCCCACAGAAGTTAGATACCTTGCTCAGCTTCATATGAGTAGAACCTGGCAGTCCGGATTAAATCCACCCAGTTATTCTGACTCCTCTCCCCTCCAGCTTCCCTCAGACTCAACAGCTGCGTCTGTGGGTTTCTAGGATAGCCACTTCATCGCAGCTTTCTTGGAAAACGGGGGCGCTGAGAAGCTTGACTTCCTGCTGTATGTATTGCCACCGCCCAAAGGCCCCCGACGGGGGTGCTAGTGACAGCGCCTGAGCGCTGGCTCGGAATCCCTGTGGGGGCGCCTTCCTGGACGCGGTGCCTGCCCCACGGCGCCGCCTACTGGGCACTTACTGCTTGGTGGCGATGCCGTGGCAGCATCCCCGCGACAGGCACAAGGAGTGGGGCTGGGAGTGGGTTCAGTCCACGTGCCTGTGTGTCTCACGCACCCTGTGCTGGTCCTGCTGGATCGCGTCGTCCACCCTGCCGTCGGCCGTTCCTCTTGCACCTCGAACGGTTCCGGGCACCGCCGCTACAGAACACAGGCCACCAATCTAGCTCCCGCATCCTGGCCACCCATCCCGTCGCGCTACTTACTGGCCGGCCACAGTTGCCTACAAGCTAGAACAACCGATGCCCTAGAATCTCTGGGGCCACATCAGTGGTTCCCTGACCCCGAGACAGCGTGTAAGTGGCGGTTAGTGGCCTGGGTAGCCTGCACTTCTGCTGGGGCCACCTCCAAAGGACGCTGTGTGCGCGTGGTGTTTCTTTAGTTCTTTGGCAGTGTGCAGGTGCTTTTTCTGGTGGCAGCCAGGGCTCCCAGAGATGCCACCTCCGATCCCTTTTTCGTACACATGTCATGAGTTGGAATGATCGGCTGGAGCTTCAAACTCACTGTACAGCCGTAATTTTCCAACGTGGCAGTGCTGATGGCTCGCTCCTGCTCTGGTGGACCTGGACCGTGGTTATTGCCCTGCCCAGGCCCTGGCACCTCAGCCCTACTGGCCCCAAGCAGCATCGCCAGCAGCAGCCTCCTGGCCAAAGCCAGCTCAAGGCTTCCCTGAACCGAGGAGGCTTAAGTGTACCGGTATAGAGTTGTGCACCACCTGGAGACTCACAAGTGACCAGTGCTTCTGGACTGTGGCTTTAGTGCAGCCAGAGAGGTTCAACAGACCTGAGGACCAAGGGTCTTGGGAAGCGATCATATGATGGGATTGCTGAGGATGGGATCGAGGAAAAGCACAACACTACATTTGATTTTCGAATAGCAGCCAGAGAGACTTTTTAAATGCAAGTCACATTCCTACTCCACTCAAAATTCTGCAATGTATGGCTGAGGTTGTGGCTCAGTGGTAGAGTGCTCGCCTAGCATGCATGAGGCATTGGGTTAGATCCTCAGCCCCACATAAAAATAAAATATGGGGCTGGGGATGTGGCTCAAGCGGTAGCGCACTCTCCTGGCATGCGTGCGGCCCGGGTTCGATCCTCAGCACCACATACAAACAAAGATGTTGTGTCTGCCAAAAAACTAAAAATAAATAAATAAATAAATAATAAATAAAAATAAAGATATTGTATCCACCTTTAAAAAATAAAATAAAAATTTCTGCAATGTAATTATCCCACCTCTCAGCAAAAGCAAAACCCTTACAGTGGTTTATAAGGCCCTACACCTTTGCTGCCGTAACCGCTCTCTTCCCACTGTGTCCTTCCCTCCATCTACACCAACCACACTGTTCCCCTTATTTTCTTCTTTCTTCACCAGAGCCTTTGCACTGGCTGTCCTGGTGACATCCCTCTGGATCCTTCCATCACCTCCTTTGCTCAAATATCACCTTCTGACTGAGGCCAACCTGACTACCAGATTTTAAATCACAAACTCCCACCTCCTATATTCACTAGCTCCTTTCCTGGCTTTTTCTTTATAGCACATATTTCTTTCTATATGCTTATTTATTCTATAATATTTCTCTGTTACACAGATGTTCCTTGAAGGCAATGATTTCCCATTGTTTAAGTAGGTCTTAAGATAGGCAGTTAATTGCACAGTGTGTAGGTATCTAGCCTGAATGAATTGTCACATATATGTATGCCTGTGTAACCATCATTTAAATGAAGCTACATTTCCATCACCCCAGATAGCTTCATAAAAGGTCAGATTTTTTTAAAGAATATTTTGTCCACTGTTGAATAGCCAGAATCTATGATACTGCTCAGTGCTAAGTAAATACTTATGGAATGAATAATATTCATTATATTTTGTTAAACATACACCACATCAGCCAGGCGTGGTGGTGCTCACCTGTAATCCCAACTACTCAGGAGGCTGAGGCAGGAGAGGAGGATCACAAGTTCAAAGCCAGCCTGGGAAACTTATGTATACTATGTCTCAAAATAAAAACTAAAAAAAGGCTGGCTCTGTAGCCAGTGATACAGCATTTGTCTAGCATGTGCAAAACCCTCAGTTTGATCTCTAGTACTGAAAAAAAAAAAAAACACATCTTGTGCCAGGTGCTGGGCTCAGAGAGGAAACTGTTGGCAAACACGTATTCTTTATTACAGTGTAATATGCAAGTAGTGGGGCAGGGAAGGGACAAAATAATAAAGGTTAGTACTGAGTGCCTTCATATTCATTCTCATTCTTTCTCTTCCCCCTTTCCCGCTTCTCCCTCCCTCTCCCTCCCCCTCTCCCTCTCTCTGTTAGTTGGGACCTAGGGCCTTACACATGCTCCATAAACTCTCTACCTCTGAGCTATGACCCAGGCCTCTGCATCCTCTTTTTATCTTCCTGCCAGCCTTTGAGCTATAATAATATTGAAACAATTCCTTTTTCCTGAGGAGAGAAAAGGGGCCAGAAGTCACCTCTCTTGCCTTACATGACTACATGACTAAAAAGTGATAATATTTGAACTTAGGTCTGCTTGCTTCCAGAGCACAAGCTTCAAATCACTTTTTGGGTGGTAGCGGTGGTGGTGATGGTTTTGTGTGTGTGTGTGTGTGTGTGTGTGTGTGTGTGTGTTTTGTACTTCCTCACAAAGACTTATAAATAGTCCAGACTTTATGGGCTAAGTGGTAAGTGCTTCTCTGTATAAAGTACATACATCATATAATATATTCCTCAGTCACCCTGGAGGCAGGTGTTTTATCATCCCTCTATTTAATAGAGAAGGCAGTGAAGATTGAAGGCGCTAAATCATCGCCCAGAGGCACACAGGAGCAGGGGGCAGCTTGTACCCAAAATTCGCTGGGGCTGCTGGGAACCAACCTTGTGGCGGTGGAGAGCGCAGTGTTTCGCGCAGACTCAGTGTGACTGGGCGCTGGCCATGGTTCTGAACACACGGTGCTCTGAGACTCAGGATTTTTCTGTGTCCTTGAAATTAAGGGACTCCCACTCAAATTTTTTTCCAGTCTTGAAAAACAAACAAGAAACCAGGTAGATGCTAGAAAAAGTGAAATAATGTTCAGAGACAGGCTGGAGTTTTTCAGAAACGAAGACCTTGACTTCATTTTTTCTAATGGCTTAGAGCTGAACTCTGGAGCCAAGAAAATTCAAATCCTGCTCAAACCAAATCCTGCCCTTGTACAAGTCGCTTCATCTCTCTGAGTCTCTATTCCCTCCTCTGTGAAAGTGGATAATAAGGCCAACAACATCATAAAGCTGTTGTGGGTTTTTTAAAATGAATTATAGAACAGTGCCTGGTAAGCAGTAAATATTTGCTATTACTATATTTTGATGATCTTTTTTTAGCATTTACCTAAGGCCAGTCCAATTGTAGACACTGGAGATGCAACAGTGAACCATATAGACAATATCCTTACCCTCATGGTGTTGATGCTAATCAAATCTGTCTAATCCATACTAAAACTCTGTTTTCCATTTTCATAGAAAATAAACAAAACTCTATAGAAAAAGCAAGATTATCTATTAAAGATCCACTTTGTAGGGGACCAACTTCATCACCAGCTATGAACAAATATCTCCCCTCTCTAGGAAGAAGGAAGGCAAACTACTCTCAAGGCTGCTTAATATGTCAAGCTGAAGTCCTCACTGGTCGAAATTAACCCACAAGATGTGTTTGGACTGACTGACACAGGTGTGTGTGTGTGTGTGTGTGTGTGCACATGTGGGTGTGTGTGTGCATGTGCAAGTGTTGGGAATTGAGCCTAGGGTCTCATACATGCTAAACATGTGCTCTACCACTGAGCTGCACCCCCAACCCCAGGGATTTTTAAATAATTGAATCTGGTTATCTTTACATGGGGCCTGTGCTCTACAGCTCACACCAGTTCTATTCTATACCCAGACTGTGCTGATCATTTCTGTATTTTCCCTCAGTCCCATCTTTCTCCTCCTGCTGATACATACAGCCCCCCCTTAATTTTATACTAGGAACCCTGCTTGCTTCTGAATGTTGAGTTTCTGGTGCCAGGGAACCTGGGGGCCTAGATATGAAGGCAGGTCAGGGGTGAGGCTAAACACAGGCTGTGGTAAAACCAGAACTTAAAACTGGTGTCTATGGACAAATCAAACAGTAAGCCTCTCTAGCAGGGGCAAAAGGATACCACAGTGGGTACCTGCTAGGCCTCTGAGTTGCCATACCATTATACTTTTTTGTCATAGTTGGAATTGAACCCAGGGCACTCCACCCTTGAGCTACAACCCCAACCCTCTTAAAATTTATTTTTGAGACACAGTTGCTGAAGCTGGCCCCAAACTTGCAATCCTTCTACCCCTGCCTCCCAACTTTCTCGGATTACAGGTGTGTGCCACCGACACTTTAGATGGCCTGTCTACAATTTCAATAGCTATTTATTCCCTGTACCTACTCTGGAAGGGAGTATCCCCTGTGCTCTGTCACAGTGTGCATCTTTGACATCATTGCTTGTGCTGTCAAGCGTGGATAAGAATCCTAAGGCATGAGATCTTGGGAAAACTCATCCTTCTCTCTCCATCACTTTGGTCATCTCTAAAATGGAGGCAATCATACAGTCCAAAGTTCTTTGCCTTAAATGCTTGGGCCAGGTCATTTCAAGTTTTGAAATTTTGAATGATCATACCAGCAAATGCCACATATCATTTAACACGCCCAGTGGGTGTTCACATAATCAAAACACTACTATCTCTGAGGTGAACTATCTGAATATTCACATTAAGTGGGGTCAATTAAGAGTATAAGCAGACACCCATGGGTTCAGGTCAGCGAGTGCTGCCAATCAAGTTTTAACATCAAATCCAACTTTCGGTCTTTAGGCTATTTTTCACTCTCGGGGATAAGGGATTGTGGATCTTTAGCACCTACCTCATGGCGTTCCTATGACGTGGAAATGATTTAACAGATAAAAAGCACCTGAAACAGAGCCCAGCTCATAGGAAGTGGCATATGAAGAGTGTTTGCTATGTTTATTTTCCCCATAACACTGCCCTCTGGAACCTCCAGATCCTCTGAGCTTTGAACATATCCTAGGACCACATGCAGCTACTAGAATGTTCCAAACTTCTCCTCAGAGGAAGTTTAGGGATAATGCTCTGGTTGAAAGGTTGTAGGGACCACAGTATATTTAATCAAGGTTGCTAGAGGAGGAGACTTGATAGAGATCATGGATGTACTAAGTCACCCTCAGCACTACTGTAGGAAGACTATGGGGAAATTCTTTTTAAAAAAATAAGAAGATGGATTCTGAAGCCAAATGGCCTGGGTTCAAATCCCAGCTTGGCCTCTCATTACTGTGTGACCTTGGGCAAATTATTCAACCCCTCTGGGCCTGTTTCTTCATATGTGAAATCAGAATGATGAAAAGATCTAACTTGTAGGGCTATGGTGAGCATTAAGGAAACTAATATATAGAAAACTCAGAGTGTGAAATGCTAGGACCTGATATATGATCCCGTAATGCTCTATATGAGAGAGAGAGAGAGAGAGAGAGAGAGAGAGAGAGAGAGAGAGAGAGAACACGACTCCTGAGATGTTACCCTGCCACTCAGAAGTCCCCAAGTGCTCCTACAGCTCTCCATGATCCAGTGGCCTCCACCCCAGGTATTCAGGACCTTCAAATTCTCAAGAATCCAGATCTGTTCTCTCACTAACATGAACTCTTACTTCCCAGGGACCTGACACTCCTGTGTTCCTTCCTTCCTTAAGGGGTGTTTTATTATTATGTATCAAGCCTTGTTGAAGGTGCTGAGGACACATCAGTGACCAAGACAGGCAAAATTCCCTGTTCCTGTGGTAGTTGTGTTCTGGCAGAGAGAGATGAGCAATAAATATAAGTAAATTGATCACATAGCATGTTAGAAGGTAATACACACCAAGGAGAAAAAAATAGAGCAGGGAAAGTGGGATCAGGATTTCTGAATGTGCAGTTTTAAATAGAAGAAGAGGTTCAAGCCAAGTCTTAGAGGAAGTAAGGGAGAAAGCTATGTGTCTGTCTGGGAAAAGAGCATTCCAGGCGGAGAACAGCAAGAGCCTAAGGTGGGAATCTTCCAGGCACACTAGAGGAACAGCAAGATGCTCACTGCAGCTGCTGCAGAGGGATCGTGGTGCAGAATAAAGGGAGAGATGACAAGGACCCCATCACACATGAATGGGGTGAATGAGGCCATCACACATGCTGGCCACGGGTAGTAACTTCAACTGAAAGGGGACTGACAACATGGGCACAGATGGGCCCTGCAGCACCTGATGCCCTGAGCCACATCCTTTGAGTTGCCCCTTGCACCAAGCCCACATCCCCACAAGAGACCCCAGGACCCTATGCTGTTCTGGCTGCCTGGATAGAGCCCTTTCGCCACCAAGTGCTGCTGCCTACGCCCTTCAAGGCCAGCTGCAGTGCCTGGAGTTGCCACTTCCCCAACCCCCATGCTGCATGGTCCTCACATCCATGCACATACCTGTCAGTGCCTGGGGGTCAGTGTCCATGGAGGTTCCAGGCTGGCTACTGTGGGCAAGCCTCCAAGGAAAGGGTTAATGGCTTCTGGGGAAAGAAACTCGGGGAATCAGGAGTGACGCTTCTTACTTCTGGAGGTCTGATGCTGGGACAAGGCTACCGGTCCCTGGGCTGGGACAGCCTCTAGGTGCTGGGAGCAGAACTACTAAGTTGTTGGGGATGGGGTAGTTAAGAGGAAACTTCTGGAGTCTGGAGGCAGGACTTCTTGGATCCTGGGTCCTGGGGATGGAGACCCCGTGGCTCTAAGGCTGGGACTCTTGGGTTCTTGGTTTCTGGGAAAACAAGACGTAGGTCCAGTGAGTTGGGGGGACATCCGAGTCCTGGGGCAAGGACTTCTAGGGCCTGGGGGATCAGAACTACTTCATTCTAAAAGGGATGGCTTCCCAGATTGGGTGGATTGAAAGGTCTTGGTTCTAGAGGGTGATAAACCTATAGGCTGGGGTAAGAGTTCTGTGTTCCAGAGCCAGACTTTCATTTTGGATGGGGGACTTTGGGTTTCTGAGGACATAAATTTCTGTACCCTGTGAGTCCTTTCAAGAACATGTTGATCAGGACAACAAATAGCAACTCAAACACTGATAGGCATTATGGGCAGATTCCTAGCCCTGTGGCAGAGCCCTCCAGAACCCACGTTTCTTACCTAGGGATCCAAGAATACTCAGAACCAAGACTGGGTTCCTAGTCTCCAGCTTGACCCACTCTCTTCCCAACATCTGGCGTGTCAAGCCAGGTGTGGTGGTGCACACCTGTAATCCTAGTGACTAGGGAGATTGAGGCAGGAGGATTGCAAGTTTAAGGCCAGCGTCAGCAACCTTGTGAGACCAAGTTTCAAAAAATAGCTCAGTGATAAATCCCCTGGGTTCAATCCCCAGTATCACACCCCCGCCAAAAAAAGAAAAAAAAAGAATCTGGCATTTCAGACTCTGGGCAACAATGTCCACCACGGGTGGGACACTGGTCAGCTGCACCATTGACCTACTTGTCACCTACACCTTGGGATCCACGTGGTACTGTGTCGAGAGCCACCTGTGGGCTGTGTGTGTCGTAGACATCTTGCGCATTGAAGCCTAATGAATAGGAAAATCTGGGAAGTGCCAGTGGACAGTTCCTCTGGTTGACTGCCCAGACACATTGTGAGCCCTATTCAGGTTCAAAGGTCCAAAGGTCCCACACAGCACTGGAGATGGGGTGACCTGCTGTAGCTGCACAGCCCCTCTGAGATGGGTGTGACCTACCAACATGCCAATCAACCTGTGGACTGCAAGACCTCAGGAAGCAAGACTCCACCCCTGAAACCTATCCCTGCCTTTGATATACCCCTTAAATAAACCGCAGGAGCCTTGTGCAAGCTTGGGGTGCAGCTGGGCACCTTCCACACAGCCTGCTGCTAAAGCCCTTCTTCCAGGCTTGTGTAGAGGCATGGGCATGCCTGCCTGGGACCACCAAGAGACCAGGTCTTGCTCTCTTCCTGCCTGTGACCCTGTGTGGCAGCAGCCAGACAGCTGGTAGCAGGGAACACCCTGGAGGGTGGCAGGCTTCCGTTGTGAGTCTTCTACCCAAGGTTGTCCAGAGCCAGAGTGAGCGGGGACATGAAGCCTTTAGTCATCCACAGGTATCAGTTGAGGACCTACTAAGTGCTGTTCCCAATGCTGAGGACAGCAGCAAACAAGAGGAATTCTGTGTATATTCTCATGGAAAGGACAGATTTCATTTGAGTTCTTAGCTAACACAGGGCACTGTGTGGGAGGAGTGTGGAGACCAAGAGAGGGAGGAGTAAAGTAGTGGGGTGGGCATGGGGAGAGAGGGGGTCTTCAGGACAGGGGGCGAGATCTGGAGGCCTCTGTGGTCCCTGGGGACGGGAGGGTGGGGGTGGGGGTGGCAGTTTGTACAGAGCCAGGGAAGAGGCGGGAGGGATATTGGGTGCTCTTTTAAGGCAGTAGTTCTCAAAGTTTCTCAGCAGCCCCAGCAATAACCAGGGTTTGTTAAAAATGCAAATTCTTGGGGTTGGAGGTTTTTAGCTCAGTGGTGAAGTACATGGGTGAGGCCCTGGTCCAATCCCCAGCAGGGGTTGGGGTGAGGGTGATGTAAACCCTTGCCCTACCCCAAACACACTGAATCAGAAACTCTGGAATGGAGCCCAGCCATCTAGGTTTAACAAACTCTCTAGGAATTTCTGGAGCAAGGCCAGACCTGAGAGCCTCTGTTCTACCTCCTTTAATTTAGCTCACTCTGTCATCAAACTGCTCTATGACAGGGCAGGGTGTAGAGCACTTGTCTAAAATGCACAAGATCCTGAGTTTTACCCCCAGTACTGCAAAAACTCAAACAAAAGTTACTCCACAAGATAGCAACAATTGTCTGACTTCTACAGTTGAGGAAACTGAGGTGCAGAGAAGCTAAGCAACTCCCCCGTATCCCACAGCCAGTAACTGGCCTTTCAGCTGATCCCAGAATCCTGACTCTGACTCATTGTGCTACAGCACCTCTACATAAGGTAAGAAAAGTCTCAATGATGGTATAAAAAGACACCTGCCACTGAGGAGGCTGAGGCAAGAGGATCACAAGTTAGAGGCTAACCTCAGTAACTTAGCAAGAGCCTGTCTCAAAATTATACAAAAAATACAGGGAATACAACTCAGTGGTAAAGTGCCTCTAGGTTCAATCCCCAATACCAAATATAGATAGATAGATAGATAGATAGATAGATAGATAGATAGATAGATAAATAGATAGAGCTGATCTTTTTATTTATTGCTTATTTTTTCGTTGTTCATGGATCTTTATTTTATTTATTTATATGCAGTGCTGAGAATTGAACCGAGTGCCTCACACATGCTAGGCAAGTGTCCCACCACTGAGCCACAACCCCAGCCCATAAAGCCAATCTTTACTGCTAAGCCCTCTCCTACTTCAATTAGCTCTCCCATCAGCCCCACCAGGCAAGTACATTTTACAGATGAGGGAAACCAAGGCACAGATGGCTAAGGAATCTGCCCAAAGTTACACACCCAAAATATGGCTCAGCTGGATCTAAACAATTACTCATTTTTTAAAAAACAGAATCTCACCAACTCTGAGTCTCTGTGTCCACTTGTCTCTTCCATGCCCCTCCTGAACTCTCGGCCCCGCATTGACTTACTCTTTTGTGTCTGTGTCCTCCACTCCCCACCTCCCAACCCCTCCCTGCCTCTAGGTTCATGCTCCTGGGGACATCTGTTTGTCTTGTCTTACTATATATATGGATGACCTCTATATGTACTTTTTGTCCAGCTCTGACCCAGTCAACTGGCTATAGCACAGGCAGGGTGCGTTTTTTGTGGCACTAGGGACTGAATCCACTGCCTTGTACCTTGAGGTTGTCCCCAACCCTCTCATTGTATTGTTTTACTTTGAGAGGGGTCTCACTAAATTGCCCAGGCTCACCTTGAACTTACAATCCTCCTGCCTCAGCCTCTTGAATAGCTGGAATTATAGGTGAGTGCCACCATCTGGATCCGGCAGGGTTTTGTTTTTGTTTTGTTTTGAGGGGCAAACTGGTTTTTTGTTTTTGTTTTTTGCTTGCAGTGCTGAGGATCCTACACCCCAGCCCTCAGGCAGTACTTATTTTTTTGGTACTTCAGATTTTGAACCCAGGGGCACTTTACCACTGAGCCCCTACATCTTAGTCCTTTTCATTTCTTATTTTGAGACAGGGTCTCACTAAGTCACTTAGCACCTAGCTAAATTGCTGAGGCTGACCTCGAACTTGCAATTCTCCTGCCTCAGGCTCCAGAGCAACTCAGATTATAAGCATGCACCACTGTGCCCAGCAAATAATTTTTTATTATTCTTTGTTTGTTTATGGTGCTGGGAATTGAACCCTGGGCTTTACACATACTAGGCAAGCATTCTACCAAATGAGCTATGTCCTCAGCCCTCAGGCAATACTCTTAATGGCAGTGTCAGAATCAAAGAGTGGAAGAAAAAAGGTTTTGGAGCACACACAACTGCAAAGACTAAAGGGGCATTTCTACCTTCAGGCTTAGCTAGATATGGGGAATTCATATCTCTCTCTCTCTCTCTCTCTCTCTCTCTCTCTCTCTCTCTCTCTCTCTCTCATTTGTTTGTGCTGGATTGAACCCAAGGGCACTTTTCCACTGAGTTATATCCTCTGTCGTCGTCGTCTTCTTCTCCTTCTCCTTCTCCTTCTCCTTCTTCTTCTGTATCTCTTCTTCTTTGTCTTGCTCTTGCTTGTCCCTTTTTTCCCCCGCCCCCCCCCTTAGTTAGCTTTATTATTTATTTGGAACAGAGTTTCCCTAAATTGCAGGGGATAGCCTCCAACTTTCTTTTTTTTTTTTCCACTGAAGCAAAAGAAGAAAATGTATTGAAAATCGAGGAAAATCAAACAGAAAATAGCCTCAAATAAGTAACAAAGCAAAGACTAAAAGGAAATAAGAGGAAAAGATATCTAAATTAAGACAAAGCTCCAAATTATTTCAAAATGATGGAATTGTATTGGATATGGAATCTAAAAGATTCAGGTGAGGGATGGGGATCTGATGTGGGTGTGGCTGTCAGCAGAGGACTGTGGGAAAGTCCTTGTGGGAGAGCAGAGGTCCTTCATTCCTGGAGATGCAGGCAGCCGCTACGCTGGGCTATAGACCAAGATCCCCACAAATTAGGATCCTTGGGCTGTAGACTAGGGGCGGGGGTAGCATCAAGGGAAGGAAGTGCACCCAGGAACACCCATTTCACTCCTAGACTGGAGACCCAGACACTCCCAGGTGACTCAAATGACAGGTGAGGACAACAATTAGATGGAATAGTGGCCAGAGTGAGGACCTGTGGGACCTGTGGGATGGGGCAGGTGCAGAACCCCCATCCACTCAGAAATCTCCTGGACCTGATTTGTCTGCGCCTTCAAGGTCACCTTCCTCAGGCTCTGCAGTGGAGAGTCTCTTCAAGGCGGCTTCTAGTTCCTCATCCTCTCCCCTGAGGGGCCAGGCACTCTCCTGGGCACTGCCCTGGAGGTTCCCACAGGCCTGGGCATGAATGGAGAACCTTCTGGATCTTCTGGGGCTGGGGTAGTGGACATCTTTCAGGATGAGCATGTACAACAGAAGCTAGACCAGGATGGGCCTGCCCAAGTTGAGTGGGCCCACAATGAGCGCGAGGGCCTCCCAAGGCGTCGTGCAAATGGCTGATAGCCTCATTCAGGGTTCGGATATATCTTCTGTTGCACCCTAAACCAATTCTGCATCTATTGCTCCTCTAGGCCGAGGCTGGAGGCCAGGGCCATCAGGGTACCGTGGGATGGAAAGGGGTCCTTCAGGAAGTCTGCCTCCAGCTCCTGCATCTGCTGCTTGCTGAGGATCAAAATAGACCAATCCAAGGCCGATGGGCCCAGCATATTGTGAAGGCTTTCGATCTCATCCATGGCAAAGGAGGCTCCGTTCAGAGGAATGGAAGCTTCCAACTTTCCATCCTCGAGTCTCAGCCTCCTGGGTAGGAGAGATTACAGGTATGCCCCAACTCGGTTCAACTCTATTCTCAAGCAGATTTCCGCCCCCCCATGGTAGCAACAAGGCATCAATAATTTAGACTAAATCCTACAGCTTCAAAGCCTAACACCATTTTCCCCAGTGGCAGCTTTATGTAGGCTTTGTTGGCCAATTATCGTGGCCTAGAGGAGGGAGAAATAATCTGAAAGCCAGACTTGAGGCTTGTAAGCACCCCTAACAAGGAGGCTGGTGATGGAATCACCTAGGTCCACATATTGAAAGTAAGGATGGAGAGGCTGGGTGTGCAGCTCAGTGGTAGAGCAGTTTCCTGGTATGTGTGAAGCTTTGGATTTGTTCCTCACAACAGGAAAAAAAAGGTAAGAATAGGCAGTTGTCCAGGTACAGGCTGGGCATGGTAGCAACTCTGGAGGCTGAGGTAGGAGGATCACAAGTTGCAGGGCAGCCTCAGCAACTTGGCAAGACCCTGTCTCAAAATAAAAATGGATGGGGATGTGGTTCTGAGTTCAATCTCTGGTACCACAAAAAAAAAAAAAAAAGAAAGGAAAGGGAAGAAGGTACAGGTTATTATTAGAAGGGTATGGAAGCCTTGCATGGGGTTGCATGCCTATAATTCCAGAGACTTGGGAGGCTGAGGAAAAAGGATCAAAGTTTGAGGCCAGATTCAACAATTTGATGAAGCTCTCAGCAACTAAGCAAGAGCCTATTTCAAAATTTAAAAGACTGGGGAATGTACAACCACAAGAATGGGATCCTAATTAGAAAAAAATTATACTCCATGTATGTATAATATGTTAAAAACATCCTATTATCATGTATATCTAAAAAGAACAATTAAAATTTTAATTAAAAAAGACTATGGGGGCTGGGGATGTGGCTCAAGCGGTAGCGCGCTCGCCTGGCATGCGTGCGGCCCGGGTTCGATCCTCAGCACCACATACCAACAAAGATGTTGTGTCCGCCGAGAACTAAAAAATAATAAATATTAAAAAATTCTCTCTCTCACTCTCTCTCTCTCTCCTCTTTCACTCTCTCTTTAAAAAAAAAAAAAAAAAAAAAAAAAAAAAAAAAAAAAAAGACTATGGATATAGTTCCATGGTCAAGCACCCCTGGGATCAATCTGGGTTTGGAAAACAAAAATAGGCATCACTGCTAGAGGCCAGAGACAGACCCCCACAGACCTTTGGGGGTGGGCAGGGCAACTTGGTTCACATGGAGGCCAACCCCTTCAGCAGAGGCTGGGGATGAGGTAACAAGACCTCAAAAAAGACAAAGAGAGGGGAAGCCATGCTGGTCATATCCTGGGCACATTAAAGTAGTTGGCACCCTGTGTCCCTGTAGACCTCCATTCCGGCTGCCTCAATCGCCCGCACTTTTCTGAGAGCATTCTCCTAGGTCTCTGGGAGAGTCACACTTGTGTGGACCCACTTGGCCTCTGAAGCCATACTCTTCCTCTCCCTGTACCTTCCAGTAGCACCTCACCATCCACCCTTCCTCCATGCCCAGGCCAGACTCCCTCATCAAGGACTTCTCCTGTCCCCTGCAGGGAGAGAGGGTGACCTGTGATCCTTTAGCTACCCTAACGGGGGAGCTTGTGGCATCTCAGATGGAATTATTCTAGGCTCTTAATTGTGAGGTGACCAGGGATGGAGTCCAAGGAGTCAGAGGTGGGGTCATGACTTCTAGATCCTGGGAAGGGGGGTGGAGCATTGCCTTTTGGGTCTGAGGGAAGAGAGGTCTGGAGACCCCGAGTCATGGGTTCCTGGCTTTCTCTCTTCCCTACAGCATCCTCAACCCTGGCCCTGAGTCCTGTAGCCCCACCATTGGTCACCCCAGTGTGGCCCCATGACCCTGGTTACTCTCACTTTGTCCCATGTGGATCCCATGCCCAGCCCCTTGGCCCCAGCAGCTGCAACCACTGTTCCTACCTGCAGCTCCCTGCCTGGATACCTGCTCCTGAAGGCCACTGTGGCCTGGCACCCACGGTCCTGCTTCCTCATCAAGGTGCACTTTCTGGACAGACAGATGTACTAGGCCCTGCCACTGCCTGGAAAGACCCTGATACCAGGATGTCCTCGTGCTGTTCCAACAAGTGCTGAGGTGGTTGTAAGACCTCCACAGGTGGCTGGCACTGCTGCCCATTGACCCAGTCCTTGTCCAGTCCCATTGTCCTGGAGGAACCACGGTCTACACTGCCACTGGAGACTTCCACTTATACACATTTAGAGGGGCCCTTGGGAGTTTCTCAGCTCCTACATCTACCAAAGGGTGATTCTCAGGGGCATAGCCCATGCCAACCTCAAGCCCATCAGCCTGATTGATCACATCCCACGTCTGAAGCCATGTAGCTGCACCAAGGCTTTGACCCTCTCAGTCTGTGACCTGACCTGACCTGACCCGATGAGCCTGAAGGGCCTCAACTACATCCAGGTGAGGCTCCTAAAGACTCCACATTATTCCCACTATTCCAGGCAACCTATAGTTAACTTTTTATTAACTTTCCCATTGGATCTCAAAATGCCAACTCCATTTTCCTACTGACCCTGTGTATCCCCCACCAATGGCAATTGACCCCCCTCTCAAATTGTTGGTTGATCCCTCCCCATCAACTCCCCACTTGCCATTATTAACCACCACTGAGACTCCAATTACCCTTCCATTGACTCTCCATTGAGTCCTCAATGATCTTCCTATTAACTCCCTAATAGCATCCCCTTGACCCACGGGCACCCCACAGATCTCCCCACTGCCCCTCCCTTTCCTTGGACATTCCACTAATCCATTGAGTCATCCACTGCTCCCCAACTGATCCTTCCACTCTTAAATTGACTTGCCCATTAACCCTATCCACTGTCCTTTTGAGCCACCTTCCCCCATTGATCTGAACTCAGCAGTCTGTTGACCTTCCCAGTGATCCATTAACCAGTCCATTAATGTCCATAATTACCTTCCCATGTGAACTTCTTATTAATATCCACTATTCCATTGAATTCTCAAGCCATTCAATTATCCTAATTGAGTCTCTCTTTGACCCATTTTCTCACCCATTGAACTTTCCAAAGAGTATCCCATTAACACCTGCTGATGCCACCCGACTTACTTTCCAGCAGAGCCTTCCCACTCCATTGCCACTCAAAACCACCAAGACTGGATCCGCAGTGATATGTGAACACAGCCACCATTTCTTCATTTGCCACTTTCTTGATCTTTCTATGGCTCCCCCAATGACCCTTACTCACTTGGCTATTCTCTCATTACCCATCATTGAACTCCGAGAGATCCTCATTTATTCTGATCACTCTACCATTGAATCCTTAACTGAATCCTTAACTGACCCTCCACTGAGGCGCCTCTTGACTAGACCAGAGAATTACAAGTTATTTTTGCTAAAGGCACCAACTCTTCATGAGGGTCTGAAGCTGCCCAATGGTAACTAAAAGCAGGATAAAGCCAGGCATCTCTGCTTAATTTTGTATATCTATTCAGATTCCTACTCAGCTCTGCATATAGGCAGGTTATTCACTTTCTGCCCGCATAAGGAGATCTCTCCAGAGGCACAAGAGACCTCTACTTGGACCTTTCAGACTCACACAAAAGAACTTGAGGGCACATCAGATTTTAGCAAAGAGGAAGAATTTTAACAGCAAGTGAAAGGTAAAGATATTCACTCTCAGAGCCGAAGGTGGGCTATCTCAAGAGTGAGAAGCATTATGGGGGTCTTGGGCTCTTTATTTTTTTTTAGTACTGAACCCAGGGGTACTCTACCACTGAGCTATATCCACTGCCCCCTTTTTATTTTTGAGATGGGCTCTTGTTAAATTGCCGAGGCTGGCCTTGAACTTACAATCCTCCTACCTCAGCCTCCCGAGTCTCTGGGATTACAGGTATGTGCTACCTTGCCTGCCATGGGAGCTTCTTTTAAAGGAAACTTTGTGAGGGATCGACATGGTAATGTATATGAGAATAATGACAGTTCAGTGCGTTCAGTTCTTTGATCATGGATCACAAGACATTTATGATGGCCTCATCTTCTTCCAGAATCTTCAGGTTGACATTTTCTCTTCCATAATGTTTAGAATGTGCCTATATAATAGATGTCTTAAAATACATCTCTCTTTGCTTTATCTAATCTGAAAATACCTGTGTAGGCTAACACTGCACTTAACCTTTAATCAAAATGAGGCAATTATCACAGATGAGTGAATTTACAGTAACTGTAACATTTGTAGATTTCTCAGAAATTTGAGAGTGACATGCCTGGAGGTAAAAACAGGGCTGGAGAGTATGTCTAATCATGTGGCTTTAAATTGATAGCTACAGTCTCTTTTTCCTTCCCTTTTGTCTCATTTCTACCTCTTTATTTCTTCTATCCTATTCATGTTCATCTACAACCAATCTTGTCCCCCCTCAAGGCTAAAGACACCAAGATAAGAGTAAGTAAGTTATTTTCATGATTTTCAGGGCATTCCTTGGCTGCAATAGTGAACATCTGCAATCCTAGTGACTCAGGACACCTAGGCAAGAGGATTGAAAGTTCGAGGCCAGCTTGGGCAACTTAGCAAAACCCTGTCTAAAAAATAAAATAAAAAATGGCTGTGGATATAGCTCAGTAGTAGAGTGCCCTTGGCAGTATCTGCAGTAACACACACACACACACACACTTGCAGGAACATTCAAGCTTTTATAGCCTCCTGTTGCAGACCCCCAGAGGAGCCCCTAGAAGACTCTAGTCATTTCCCTAAACCTGCAGTCACCCTGCATTCCATGAAGAGCACAGCCTCACAGATAGATCACCCCATGATGAATCTGCCCACGCTAAGTAATCACCTCATGGGAACTGAATTGCCCCTTCCATGATCTCAATGCAGGGTAACAGACAGATGTGGGGGGTGGGAACATGAGGTTAAGGGGATAATTCTATTAATTGGGCCCACTTTGCTGACCCTCAGATGCTTTTTTCTCCAAGAAGCAATTTACCCACAGCCCTGCCTGGCTTAAGTGGACAGGATATATTACATTCCTCAGCAAACAATCTGTTATCTGTAGGATAAATGCAGGCACCAAAAGGTTTCCTCCCTGCCAATAAGAAAAACACAAATTACCCTAAAGGAGAAATTTTTGTGATCCTTATATTGATCAGATCCCAGAACTATGGGAAATAGGATAATCCCCCAATCATAAAATCTATAAGAACAAGGTCCTATTAGAACTGGTCGGCATGGGCCAAAGTGAGCCAGAATTGCCTTGGATCTTTAGCATGTCATGACAACAGTCAAATTTCCCCCCCATGGGGTACAACCATGCAGAGTAGGGAGTTGGAAGTCTGATGCGATCCTGCTGTCAGTCAAAAATCAAGAAGTGGTCCTGCATGGGAGTCTCTGGAAACTTCCTTGGCACCCCCAGTAAAACTGGAGTTCAGGAGGGGTACACCACCTTTCTCCTCTCTGAGAACCCACTCTCTCCTTTAAGAGTGTCCCCTTTTTCTCTTTTCCTATACTTTCTAATAAACTCATGCCTATATTCTGAGTGACATGTCTGAAAACTTTACAGTGTGACTGCAAGAACTGGTAACTGAGGACGCTGTGGGTGCATCGCCTCCGCAACAGGCCCTTACTCTGTAACACCAGGACGGACAGAAAGTCATCCTGAGCTGAAAATTATCTGACTGAGATGAGGCAGAACATCACGGTGGAAGACATCAGTGGTGAAGGAAAGCCACAAAGATCATGGCGGTCAGGAAAGAGAAAGAGGAGGAGGGAAAAGAAGAAGAAGAAAAGGAGGAGGAGAAGGAAGAGGAGGACGAAGAGAAGAGAAAAGAGAGAAAGGGGCTGGGAGACAAGAAATACCCTTCCAGGGCAGGCCCCCAGTGACCTATTTCCTTCAACCAGCCCCACCACCTACAATTTCCACCACCTTTTAGTAGTCCATTAGGCTATAAGTGGATTAATCCACTGATGAGAGCAGAACCCTTATGATTCAATCATTTCCTAAAAGACCCACCTCTGAATAATGCTGCATTGGAGACCAAGGCTTTAACACACACGAAACTTTAGGAGATATTCTAAATCCAAACCATAAGAATCACTCAGGTGATAAGGACTTCTCCAGCCACTTTACAGAACCAAACTGAGATAATGGTCAACCAAACCACAGATTAACCAAGACTATTCAATTATGCATGTCTCTGTACCAATTATTCCTCTATTTAAACCTAGAGTTCACATCAATGCTGCAAAGACAGGACTGAGACTCTTGATCTGTTTCCCTGTACAGCCCTGTTGATTAAAATTTCTTTCCTGCCTTTTTATTCTTTCCTTTGTACTAGAGATTGAACCACCCAGGGGCACTTCATCATTGAGCTACAATCCCTTCCCTTTTTTTACTTTATTTGGAGACAGGGTCTCTGGTAAGTTGTCCAGGCTGGCCAAGAACTTGAGATCTGCTGGGTGCGATGGTGCACGCCTGTAATCCCAGAATCTCGGGAGGCTGAGGCAGGAGGATTGCGAGTTCAAAGCCAGCCTCAGCAAAAAGTAAAGTGCTAAGCAACTCAGTGAGACCCTGTCTCTAAATAAAATACAAAATAGGGATGGGAATGTGGCTCCGTGGTAGAGTGCCCCTGAGTCCAATCCCCAGTACCCCCCCACAAAAAAAAAGAACTTGAGATCCTCCTGCTTCAGCCTCCCCAGTTGCTGGGATTACAGTCTTGCCAGCCACAACTGGCTTCCTTTCCCGCTTTTCACTGTTACTTTCTCCGTTTGATTTTTCTGGATGAGTGGCAAGACCTAATTTGTTGGGACCCTCAGAGTCCTGCTTCTGGCCTAGGACTTGGGTAACATGACCTTCCACAGAATCCTCTTATGACACTTAATGACTACCCCTATTAACCAGCCTCTGTGTTCTCCTTGATCCCTCTCTGGCTCTTTCTGCTGACCCACCACTACTCTGTAACCCTCTCCTCCTGCTGTCTCCCCACTGCGCATCCTCCCTGTAGGTGGTCAGAATTCAGGAATTGCTGTCTTTCTCTCATGGCAGCTGCCTCTGTGTGGAAACAGACCTCTCCTGACCAGGACTGGAGCAGCCTGGTGCCTGTGATGAGCTGCCAGGGCTCTGTGGACCCTACCTATATGAACTCTGCAGCCCCAGTGGCTCCAGCGGGCCCTTGCGTTTGCTGGACTGCAGCCTGGTCTGGGAAGGCCTCTTGTGGACCCTGCTTCAGCTCAGGTGCCCACCTGCCAGGGAAGTGCACTGCGGGCTGCTGGCGCTTCCCAAGCTATGCAGTGCTGGACTCCCGCTAGACAACGTGTATGGCAAAAAGGGCCATCTACCCTGTTTTGCCAAGTCCTGAGCCTACACCTGTGGCTGAGAAGGACCCCTGACTTCTGTCTAGAATGCCCAGGCAGTTGGAGAGAGATCAGAAGAGTCGCTAAGCCACCAGGTGCTGATGCAGCAAACCCAAGGGAAGCAGTTCCCTCTAGGTTGGAGGAAACCGACCAGGCAGAGTGGGCCACGGAAAGGAGCAGCCCTACCTGGTGTGAATACGGCTTCATTAACTAAGTCTTTCTGTCTTTTGCGCCTGTCTCATTTCGTCATTCTGTGTCTACCCACCAGCCCCAACCCACTCACCATCATGCCTCTGTCTGTCTCTGTCCCTTTCTGATTCTCCTCCCCCAGGCCCTTCTCTCAGTTCCCCCTCTCTTCCCAGAGTACCTCTGTGTTGCTCACCCCCGCATGCATCCCCCGTCTCTGCTTCCCCCATCTGCCCATCAGCTTCTTGTGGGCGTACTTCCTTCTCTGTCCCCCACGGTGTCTCTCCATCTGTGTCCCAGCCAGGTTTCTGACCCTCCCCCTCAGCATTGCCGTGCTATAAGGGCTGCTCCTGGGACCTGGGCTTCTTGCTGAGCTGCGATGTCTGTGTGTGTGCGTGGCTGCCTGCCCGAGCTAAGGTACTGACCGCTGAGCACCATCTGGTACCCTGGGCCTGGCTCCGTATGCTGCTGCCGCTGCGGCGCTGAGGTGGAGATGGAGCACGCTGACTGTGTGAATGCAGCCTCAGTGAAGGACAGAGTTGCTGCCAGCCGAGGGCCCCACGCTCACGCTGCACCTGCCGGCACCTGTGCTCATATCCTTGGATCCTGTGCGCTACCTCAACTTGGGATGTGCAGGGACCCTGGCCTTTCAGGTTCATGTGGCCCACTGTGAGGCCAAACCAGTCTGCACTTCAACTTCTTTGGACATCCAGCTACAGTTGGACTGCTCAGTGGTCAGTGTCATCATAGTAAGCACCCACTGGGCTACCCCCAGGCCCTGCCCCTCCCCTTCTGGAAACATCTCGATTTCACGATTTCACGGTAAGTAAAATGGACGTGTGTGCCCCCTCAGGATTTTAAATGATGCAAGTATACAATCAGGTGGAAACTCCCTGGATATAATTAAGTGCTAAACAGTAGCTGTTGATACTTATATTATGTCCACCATGTAGGACTGCAGAAAATCTGTCATTTGGGATTTTTTTTTTCAGTAAATACTATTAGTGATAAGCACTTTTCTGGCATCATCTCACTTAATTCTCACAACTGTATCAGTCAACTAACACTGTAGAATAAACAACTCCAGAATCTTTTTTTTTTTTTTTCTGGTCTAGGGGATTGAACCCAGGGGCACTCTACTACTGGGTACATCTGCAGCCCTTTTTATTTATTATTTTGAGACAGGGTCTCCCTAAGTTGCTCAGGCTGGTCTCAAACTTGTGATCCTCCTGCCTCAGCCTCCTGAGTAGCTGGGATTACAGGTGTGCACCACCACCCAGCACAACCTCTGAATCTTAGTGACTTACTCCAACCAGTTTTCTCACTCATATGTTTATGAGTTAATTGGCATTTAGCTGATCTTGGCCAAGGTCACAAAGCACTTACCACATATCCAGCTCTGTTCTAAGCCCTTTTAGTTATCTCATTTATTCTCCCAACAACCCTATGAAGTATATATTCTTTTCTTTCCATTTTACACACAAGTAAAGTTCAGAAAGGCTCTCTCTCCCCCAGTTCTCACAGCTCATTTGTGGCATGATGAGGTTGCAGAAGCACTAGAAATAAGCTGCAGCTCCTCAGCCACAGTCCCAAATTCTTTTCTTCTCTGTAGGTGAATGGTGAGGGCTCCCAGGCTGTGGCTGTGTTTCATCAATATGTGGGGCAGCCAGATGCACCTGTCAGTACCTTCCACCTTCTGAGGCCAGCTATCAGGGCTTTATGAGAACTTTGGTGGCAATTTGGTCCATTTGACTTGCCTTTGGACACCAGGTCCAAAGTACTGGTCATTACTGAAGTATTGGTCATTACTCCTATCTACTTCTCCAACCAGTCCACAGTGTTAGCATCAGCTGCGCCATGAAATTTGTTCAGATCTTCATGGCTCCCAAACTGTGTGGACTTTTGAAGGTATCAGATGGCTCCTTTGACCATTACCTGGGCCACATCAACCCCAAGCCCTTCCTTATTATACCTACAAGAGAAGAGGTACCTTTGCCTCTGTGATGTCCTCACAGCCTGGCAAGAAGCTGGAATCCCCTGTGAACTCCTAGACAAGCCCTAAACCTTATGAGTTCTATGGTTGGGTCTGGGGTGTACCCAGAGCAAGTTATGGGTTTCCAGGAAGAACGCCCTCCCCTGATAGGGGTCACTAGGTCATAACCTAGTATTATGATTTAGATATGAGGTATCCTCCAAAAGCTCATGTGTGAGACAATACAAGAAAGTTTAGAAGTGGAATAATTTGGTTATGAGAGCTTTAACCTAATCAGTGCACTGATCCACTTACAGTAGTAGTAACTCTAGGCAGATAGGGTGTGATTGGAGGTGGATCTTTGGGGACATGCCTTTGGGATTTATGTTTTGCCCCTGATGAATGAGAGCACTTTCTGCTTCCTGGTGCTACTTCCTGAACTGCTTTCCTCCTCCACACTTTTCTGCCATGATGTTCTGCCTCACCTCAGGCCTAGAGCAACAGAGTCAGCTGTATATAGACCAAGACCTCTGAAATTGTGAGCCACAAAAAAAAAAACTTATCCTCCTCTAAAATTGTTCTTGTCAGTTTTTTTGGTCACAGAAGCAAAAATAAAAACTTACTAAAATAAAAATTGGTACTGAGAGTGGGACCATTGCTGTGACTAACCTGACCAGGTGGTCCAGAAACTTTTGGAGCTTTTTGGAATTTGTGGGAGGAATTTTGAAACATTTAGAGATGCAAGCTGGAAAAACTTTAGAATGTTGTAAGCAGAGCTTAATGGGAGATTCTGGTGGGAGTTTAAAAGACTAGAATGCTGATAAGACTGTGGACAGTAAAGAACAGGCTCATGAGGTTTCAGAGAAGGAGGACTCTATTGGAAAATGAACTAGAGGCCATTTCATGTCGTGTTATAGATAAGAAGTTCTTACATTTTGCCCATTTCCGGAGACTTTGTGTGAGACTAAATTAAAGGTGATGTGCTAATTAATCTGGCAGAAGAAATTTCAGGGCAGCGCAGCATTCAGACAGTGGCATGGATATTGATGGCAGCTTTTAGTCACATTTCCTGTGATAATCAGAAGCAGAAAACAGAGCAAAAAGATATAAAAACCTTGGAGTTCAGCCACAAAAGTTTGATGAAAACTGGGACAAAGGAAGTTGAGGCTGTTAAAAACTTTACAGTTTTCTAACTCACTAAAATGAGACTACATGCTTTACCCAGAGACAGCTTAGAAAGATGATTTGAGGGCATCTCAGAAATTGGCAAGACTACACACATCTTGCTATAAAATGGCTATAAAAATAAAGGCTATAAAAGTAAAAATTCCCTTGAGAATAGACCAGTGGGAACCCTGCTTGCACAGAGGGGTCTAGAAAGTTTTTTCACCATGCTCAGTCACCCAGGCACTCAGTACTGGGGATTAAACCAGGGGCACTCTACCACTCGGTTACATCTCCTGCACATTTCATTTTTTATTTTTAGACAATCTCACTAGGTTTCTGAGAATCTCACTAAGTTGCCCAGGCTGGCCTTGAACTTGTAATCCTCCTGTCTCAGTCTCCCAAATTGCTGGGATTACAGGTATATGCCACCGAGCTTGGCAGGGGTACAATTTAAACAAAGAAGCTGAGGAAGTCAAGGGAATAATTTTGTTGCTATGTTATAATTGTGCCTTTAGAACGATCTGTAGTGAGAAAATAAGCCACATGGACTTCTAGTGCAGCCCTGTCCAATAGACACAAATGCAATTTTAATTTTTTTAGTAATCACTAAAACAGTAATATGTGAAATTAATTTTAATAATTTATGTTCTATTTTACCTGCTATGTCCAAAATGTTATCATTTCAATACATTGTCAATATAAAAACAATGAGATGTTTTACAATCCTCTTTTCTTAATAAGTTTTGAAATTTGGTATGTATGGCCAGGTGGCTGCTTCCACTATAGATGTTACACCCCTGTGAGAGGGAACCTCTTCTAATGCTGGGGCGGAGTTTTTCATATCTCATCACAAGATGTTCCCTGAACCACAGTATTTTTTTTTTCAGTCATAAATGAAAGAAAATGAAGCTAACTGTTAAAATGGAATTTATCTACTTTTACTTATCTGTGAAGCCTTTAGGCATGGCTGGATTCAGGAACTCAAATGATGTATTTAGGACTTATTCATCCCTGTTTTTCCTTTTTCTGAGTTAGCTTCTATATTTGGTAAGCTCTTGGTCCAAATGCTACAAAAAGGCTCAAAATTTACATGGCTTAAACTTGATGGGAGTCTATTTCTGTCTCATTAACAGTCCAAGTATAGCCAGTTTGGTTCTTCCAAAACAGACTCCTATCAGGTGGCTCTGCCCTCATTTGCTCCGCCCCCCCCCCATGTCTATATTCAGGCAAATTGGCAGAGAAAAGGGCAGGACAAGGAGGTCATGAAGTCAGGCCACCTTCCTTTAAGGGTACAACTAGAAGTGACACACATCTCTTCCATGTACTTCCCATAGGCCAACACTTCCAGGAAAGACACCATCTGGCTGCAAAGAAGGCTGGAAAATGTATTTTTAGCTGGGTGGCCACGTGTGTAGCTAAAAATTCTAATTCTGAAAATCCAGGCATGGTGGCTCACATGCTTGTAATCCCAGCTACTCAGGAGGTTGAGGCAAGCAGGCTAGAGATGTAACTGAGTGGTGGGGCGGCCCTGGGTTCAACCATGGATGCTGAAAAAAAAAATCTAGGAAAGAAATGGAGGATGGATATTTGAAGCCAGCTATAAATTCACTTTCAAACCACCTGTTTGTCTGTGGAGCAAAGATGGCCTCCAACTGGTCCAGGCTTACCTAATATAGGTTAGCAATCCCAGTAGGGAGGCAGCACTTATTTATCAACAATTTTAGCAGATATCCCAGGGCTGATAGTTATTGACAATCATCGTCCCAGGGTCCCTTTGCTCATCCCTGTATTGATCAAAGGAACCGGGGGATGGAGTGCTCTGTTTAATCTTTGTTTGGCCAGGTCTGGGTATATCGAATGGAGCTAGATCCCCAAAGGCACACTGAGAGACCATTATCAGAAAACCACAGATAGACACTGGGCTGGGGGTGGGGGGTGGGGGGTGGGGGGGTGGACAGTATGTCGCTGAGATTTTGCAGCCCCTTGAGTCCATTGGAAAGCAAAGAAAGACCCTAAGCCTGGTTGACATAGTTGTCTAGGAAATGAAAGACCACTTGATAGAAAAATATGAATTTTTCTGAGGCACTAGGGATTAAATCCAGGACTCTCTACACTGACCTACACCCCCAGCCCTTTTTATTTCTTTTTAAATATTGAGTGAGGGTCTTGCTAAATTGCTAAAGCTGGCCTTTAACTTATAAGCCTTCTGACTCAAAGTCTCCTAAGTAGCTGGAATTACAGGCCTGCACCCAGCTAAAAGCATGGATGTTTAAACCCCTGTGTGACCCTGGGAATGAAGAGATGGCCACAGAAAGAAAAACAACACAGAAAAGCAGATACATCTGCCATTGTGTCCATTCCATTGCCAGAGTTGACAATACTCACTACATATCAGAATCTTGAGAGTTCTTAGAGCTTTTCAAACACCAGTGAAAGGCACAGTGACAAAGGGCCTTGAAATAATTACTACTTCAAAATAAAAATATTACATAAAATAATATAAATTAGGTAGCAATGTAAAAATACCAATTGCATACATTATATTGCACATTTTATTATATGAATATACTGTGTCACATATTCCTATAAGGTAAATGATAAAACATTAAAGTCATGTGGCATTGTACCTGTCACAGAGCGCTCAGTAAACAGATTATGAAGACATTGGTGAGAGAGATGCAATTGGTCCCCAAGTCTTTATTTTCTCCCTCTAAATCTCTCTTTTAGGAAAGTGCTTAAAAGAAAAAGTATCAAATAAAGCTGGAGAAATGAGACTGGAACCAAAGGGTCATTCTAAGTCCCCTTTTGGGTAAAAAAGTGGTAAGTCGTCTCCTTGGCTTCAACCATGCCTAACGGCATGCTTACTCAACAGGAACCATGACAGAAGACCTGCAAAATCAATCCAAACCAGAAAAATCTAAATGCAGTGGTGTGGCGAGCACAAAACTGGCTGGGTACAGAGCACACAAAGATAATCTGCTCATGATTCTCCTTTTCCCGCCTTGACCTGACCCCTGCCAGGTTCTTTCACTCATAAGAGGAGCCCCTCTTTTTAAAAATATTTTTAATTGTAGATGGACACAATATCTTTATTTATTTATTTTTATGTGGTCCTGAGGATCAAACCCAGTGCCTCACGCATGTGAGGTAAGCGCTGTGCCACTGAGTGACAGCCCCAGTCCAAGAGGAGCCCCTCTTGACCCACACTGGGAAGCAAGTGTCTTTAGAGCATGAGTTTTCCCCTCTCTGTTCTTTGTACACACAGAATAAAGTTTCTGACTGTTTTACCCAACTCAAAAAAAAAAAAAGGAAAAAAAGAAAATATTTCAAGTATCACAAATAGAATAGTATTATGAAACCCTACGAACCCATCAGCTCCAAATATCCTACCATTCTTGATTTAAACCTTATTCCTCTTTGTTGATACAGATACACCCGGCAGGATTCACTGTGGTTTCTGAGCCCCTCTAGACTCCCGGACTCCATTTCGTCTTCTGACCCTGACCCACCTATCCTTTCTGCAGAACCAGTGCCCAGCGGGGCTGCCCACTCGTGTGCAGAGACTTGGTTGCATGCCGGGCAGAGGCGCAGGGATTATCCAGTGGTTCCCTTTGCTCCTGGTACTAATGGGACCCGAGGGGGCGTTTCCTTGCGGGCCTCTCAGCAGCCTGCTAGGACTACAAGGAAATTGCAGCAGCAGACCAGGAGGTTCAAACTGTGTCAACCCAGCCAAGCTGTTCAGCATATGGGACTTCTAGCTTTAACTGCGGGTAAGGACTTTCCCGCTGCTGCCCCAGGACCCGACTCTCACCCGCAGAGGGCGCGACCAGTCCAACTCGTTGAGCTTGGCGCTCTCTCCCTCTCTCTGCTTGTCTTCCAAAACAGAGAATCTTGTCCCGGACCCAGCATTTTACTCCTTAATCCCTTCCCTCTGGGAGTCTCCAGGGCTGGGACCCGCAACGCAGACCTGGCCTGAGGAAGCGAACGCACGCAGCTTTTTAATAACTAATGACAACGTGCTTGGAGCCAGGTGGATCGCGCCTGTAGTCCCAGCTGCTCCAGAGGATCACTTGACCCCAGAAATTCTAGGCCAACCTGGGTAACACAACGAAACCCGTCTCCTTAAAAGACAAAGCAAAATAAAATGTTTGTGCTTGTCTTTTCTCTCCCAGTGCTCCACGCCCTTGGGGACAGAAGGGTCCACATCCCTAGCTCCCTCTCCTCCCAAGACCAAGGAGTTAGGTCAGAACCTCCGGTACTCTCTGACCCAAAGCCTAAAAGTCCGAGCGCCTAGCCCTCTTCCCCCAGGTCCCAGGTGCCTGGATCGATAGAACGGCTGTCCACTCAAGGACACTAATTCCCCTTGGGGCGGGCCACGGCTACAAAGACTCCGCCCCCTTCCCCGGGGCGTCGTGACGTAACTGCCACGACAGCCAATCGGGAGTGGAGGCGCCGGATAGCTGGAGGCGGGGGCGGAGCTTTTGAAGGGCGCGCGGCGGAAGTGACTGTTTCCTTGCCCTTTGGCTTGTGCAGCTGTTTGGCTGCTGTCCACCCGGCCTTTGCTGCTGCTGCCTCCCTGCTGCTATCATGAGCCGGCCCAGCCGGCTGCAGAGGCAAGTTCTGAGCCTCTACCGAGAGCTTCTGCGCGCTGGGCGCGGGAAGCCGGGTGCCGAGGCGCGGGTGCGGGCCGAGTTCCGGCAGAACGCCAGCCTACCGCGCACCGACGTGCTGCGCATCGAGTACCTGTACCGCCGCGGACGGCGCCAGCTGCAGCTGCTGCGCTCCGACCACGCCAAGGCCTTGGGTGCTTTTGTGCGCCCGCGGGGCCCGACGGAGGAGCCCGGCGGCGCGGCGGCTCTGGGGACCCCGCCTGACGATGATGATGGTCCAAAGAGCCCTCTCAACCACACCGGAGCACCGGAGATCCGACCCGATGGACGATAACAGGCAGAAGAGCTCTCTCAGTGGTGCAGAGGGGCCCGCCTGGCTCCTTGAAGGGGCTCGAGAACCCATCTGATGGAAGATGAGAGGTCTTGAGAAACTAGCTCCAGATTTGGGTAACAGCTCTCCTGGCGACGTGGGCGTAGAGAGCCCTGTGGTGGACGGTGAGAGATGTCCGACCTTGCCCGATACATGGTGACAGGTCAGTCCCCCCATCCCCTTGGGGTGGCCTGGGAGGCTGAACAGTGCTGTGCGGAGATCTACTTACCCAGAGTCATGGGGAGCCCAGACGCCCCCTCCCTCTGTCATGGACAAAGAGTCTGAGACCCTTCTCTTCCTTCACCTCTGAGAACACATCTACCCCTGGCTCTCAACGGGACTGCCCTTTCCTGTATTTAACTCTGAGAAAAGCAGACTTTTTGCTGAGAAGCACTTTGGAAAGATACCCTGATGAACCGTGAGAAGACTAGAATTCCCTTTGAAAAGCTTACTGACCCCACCCCCATACACTGTGTCAAACTGGAACCACAAGGAAGGGGTGGGGTCTCACCCCCAGCTGATCAGCTTCAGAATCCCTATTTGATTGTTAAAGAGGCAACTCTAACTCTTGTGCCCCTTCTCTCTCAGGACTGTTGCACAAAAGGAATAAAATTGGGGATGTGCTTAGTTCCCTGTTCTTAAGGATTTTATGGGGAATTTTTGAAGACACACACATCCACACCTGGATTTGGCTCTCTCGGAGAGAATGGATGTAGGGAGCTGTCTCTTCTCTTCTGAAGCCCTCTAGCCTGGCAAATTGGTTGAAGTGGCATTGTTCTCTCTCTTGGGTAAATCTAAGGAGGAGACCCATCCTAGCTTCATTTCAAAAAGACTCCAGTTGACTCTTTTAAATCAAGTAATAAACCAGGAGAGGAAAAGGTGGAGCTGAGGCAGTAGTGGGGATCTCATATTCTTTTCAGTGTTTCACAAAATCTAGAAACTTACACATCTTCAAATCTGACTGAGGAGTCCAACCTCAGCTAGAAGCTGGGATTTTTGTTAGCAAGGCCCTGGGGCAGGGGGCAGGGAGATGGACCCACAAAACACAGGCATACCCCTTCTCCTGTTCCCATACGAACCTTCCCTGAACATTACCTAGAGTACTATATTTTGCAACCCTGAGCTGTATTTGCATCCAAGTCAGTTAAGAAAGTGGAAGAGGGGGGCTGGGGATGTGGCTCAAGTGGTAGTGCGCTCGCCTGGCATGTGTGCGGCCCGGGTTCGATCCTTAGCACCACATACCAACAAAAATGTTGTGTCCGCTGAGAACTAAAAAATAAATATTAAAAATTCTCTTTCTCTCTCTCTCTCTCTCTCTCTCTCTCTCTCTCTCTCTCTCTCTCCTCTCTCTCTCTCTCTCTCTTAAAAAAAAAAAAAAAAAAGAAAGTGGAAGAGGGATGAATTCTTGCAGATGCAGTTGAGGAAAGGAGGACCTTAGAGAGGAACCCAGACCTTGACTGAAGAGAGGCCAGACAGAAAAGACAGTCACTGCCCTAATCCCAATGGAGAAGCCAGGCACCCAAACATTTATAAAGTTGGCTTGAAATTTGAAGAATTACGAGTTTTTCAGAGAGTAGTTATAGACTTCTAAGAGGAAGATCACTGAGGATAAAGGCCTGATAGGGGCAAGGGGGAAAAATACAGGGTCCTAGTGAGGACCTAGAGAGCCCCAGACAGCAAAGCTGTGGCACTGCTCTGTGTCATCTCCTCTACTTCTGTCTCTGAATAGTCTTCACCATGGGACCTTAGTCATCTATTCATCTCTCAGCCTCAGTTTTTTCCATCAAGGTGACTCTGTCCAGGCTCCATCTCAGAATTAAAATGAAGACTTGTAACTAATGGGGTGCCAGGTCAGTGGTGCATACCTATAATCCCAGTAATTCAGGAGGCTGAGACAGGAGGATCACAAGTTGAAAGCCAGCCTCAGCAACAGTGAGACATTAAACAACTCAGTGAGACTCTGTCTCTAAACAAAATACAAAATAGGGCTGGGGATGTGACTCAGTGGTCAAGTGCCCCTGGGTTCAATCCCTGGCGCACCCCCACCCCCCGACAAAAAGAAACTAATAGGATCCTACCCATCCAGCCCCTGTTATGTCTTCCAGCCTTACCTCCCACCTGGCTACATGATCTTGAGCCCTAATAAGCTCCAGGATGGAGCCGCCAGCAGGGTTCCCACTGAGCTGAGCAATCTGGGTCAGCAGAGGAGGAGACATTCACCTGGGTGTTGTGGAGGAATGGAGTTTGAAAGTAGGAAGGACGTGAAGGGAATGTCTCCCTTGACAGAGGAGGTGTGCAGGTAAGGGGAGGTTAAGAGCAGGACTACAGAACTCGAATGCCAGTTGATCATAGCTCTAGCACTTGCTGATTACACGGTCATGGGCAAGTGGTTTAACAACCTCTTTGCACCTTTGTGCCCTTATTGATGAAATGAGCATAGTAATAGGCCCCATCACATGACTGTTATGAACCAGTGAGTAGCCAGCGATGGTACTTCCTCTGCCTGCCACTGAACCCTCCAACTTGAGTTCAATTGCAGCTGCAGAAGCAGGTTCCCAGCAGGCTGCCAGCTTCCTGCCCATAGCCTGCCTTTCTGCTTCTTTGCTGGAGGGTTTCTGGAAGTCAAAGAAGGTGCTTTGGTGCCCCTGGGGGCAACCCTTAGCCTGTGGGGAACAGCAGTCACTGGATGAGTGCCCAGACCTGCCTCTTGTCCATAGAGTGGATCATAATACATGTTCAAGCTTCCTCAGAGGTTCTTATGGGATTGAGCCCCTGTTGCCCACAGTGGTCACCACTCCATGAATACCATTCTTGGCCTTCCCCAGCCCTGCCTCACTCTCCCCACTGATGCTTCCTGGATCACCTCCCAAACAAAATTCCTCATCCAAGTCTGGGGCTCAGCATATGCTTCTGTGTAAAGGAGGGGATTCTGCTGATGCTCTGGGACTGTCTACTGCTCTATTCTTTCACTCTGCCAAGGCCCACTGTTAACATTTTAACAACCCCTTGCCCTGGTCTATTAAAAAAGAATCTCCTAGTCCAAGAAAATTGCTATAAAGCAATTGCTATAAAGTTGGAGTAATTTAGAATATGGATTGTTGGTTAATAATAGATTTGAATTGAGTTGTAAAATTTCCTGATTTTTCCCCCAGTACTGTGGGTTAAACACAGGGGTGCTATGCCACTAAGCTACATTGCCAGCCCTTTTTATTTTGAGATGAGGTCTCACAAATTTGCCCTCGCTGGCCTCAAACACATGGTTCTCCTGTCTCAGCCTCCTGGGAAGTGTGCATTATCACACCTGTAGAATTCCTGATTTAGACAACTATATTCTAATTGCAGAAGAGAATGCCTTTTGTTTTGTTTTGTTTGCAGTGGAGAAATTACTGTGGAATCAAACCCAGAGCCTCACATTTGGGAGTTTTCTGTCATTGAGCTACACACCCAGCCCGCCCTTGTTCTTAAGACACACACATTAAAGTATTTATTTCTAAAGTATTTAGAAGTAAAGAGTCATCATGTCTGCAGCCTACTCTCAAAAATTTCTAAAACATGCAAGTACACAAGCGTGCACACGTGTGAGTTTGTACATACACATATATAATAGCAAGAATGTGATGGTGGGGCCAAAGTGTAGATCAGTGGTAGAGGGCTTGCCTAACACATGTGAGGCACTGGGTTCGATCCTCAGCACCACATGGAAATAAATAAAGGTATTGTGTCCATCTACAACTAAAAAACATTTTTAAAAAGAAAGAAAGAAGGACTGGGGTGTTTCTCAGTGGTAGAGCACCCCTGGTTTTGTTCAAGTTTCAAAAATGAAAAATCAAGAAAAGTCAGTGGTGACTGGAGGAAGAAGGGCTGAGGAAGGAGGATTGCAAGTTCAAAGACAGCCTCAGCAATTTAGCAAAGTACTCAGCAATTTAGGGAGAGCTTGTCTTTTAAAATAAAATTTAAAAAGCACTGGAAGTACAACTCAGTGGTATAATGCCCCTGAATTCAATCCCTAGTACCCAAAAAAAAAAAAAAATTAATGGTTATACCAATTGAGAATTCCCTTACTTGAAATGCTAAAGACCAATGCATTTGATTTAGATTTTGGAATATTTGTGTCTACATAGTGAATCATCTTGGGGGTGGGACCCAAGTCTAAACATAGAATTAATTTGTGATTCACCTTATACACATAACCTAAAAGTACTTTTATATATATTGATATTTTTAATTAGTTTGAGCCAGGTACTATGGTGGGCACTTATAGTCTCAGCTACTCAGGAGACTGAAGTAGGAGGATTCCTTGAGCCCAGGACTTCAAGATCAGCCTGGGCAACATGGGAGACCCCATCTCAAAAGTAAGTAAATAAATAAATAAAAATTTTTAGAAGAAATGAAGCTTTCTGATGTTGAATTTTCTACTTGTAGCATCATATTGGTATTTAAAAATTTCAAGTTTTGAGGCTTTTTAGATTTGAGATTTTCAGATTAGGGGTGTTCAATCTGGGTCATTGTCTTACCAATCATTGTCATCTTTGGGCCAGAAAGACAATGGCACATTTTTATAAAAGAGAAGCTGATATTTTGAGACTTTACAAAACTCATGCATAGCTGCTGCTTCACAATTTTATTTCAAAATCAATTAAATAAAACTTCCACTTTTTTTTTTGTCTTTGAAAAAATAAAGACTTTATTTGGTCTCCCTTATAGAGTGTGATCGCCACTCTACCAGGAATCACAGATTACTAGAATATATTCTTATCTTGGGTCACAAATTCAGCTGTCCCAAAGTACCAATGACCAGATGCATGAGGTGGCCCAGGAGGGCCTTGGAGAACTCTGGGAAATTCACTGTACCAGAGGAGGAGCCACCAACCACAACTAGAGCTTCCCATCACTCCTGCTCAGCACTCTCCCTTGAACAGCGTCACCCTGGGTGCAATGATGTGGAGAAATTACTATGGAATATTTCGACAATGAAAAAAGTATCATGACCAGATTTATTTGTGTGTGTGTGTGTGTGTGTGTGTGTATAAAATTTTTTGTACTAAGGATTGAACCCAGAGGTTTTACCACTGAGGCATATCCCCAGCCCTTTTTATTTTTCATTTTGAGACAGCATCTCACTAAGTTGCCTAGAGCCTCACTCAGTTGCTGAGGCTGGCTTTGAACTTCCCAGCCTCAGCCTCCCAAGCTGCTGGGATTACAGACATGCACCACTGCACCCAGCTCTCATTATTTTTATATTGACTATATATTGAAGTGATATATTTTGGACATACCAGGTAAAATGGAACATAAATAATTAAAATTAATTTCATCTATTTTTTACTGTTTTAGTCTACTAGAAGATTTTAAATTGCATTTGTGTCTTGCATTACATTACTACTGGACAGGGCTGCTCTAGGAATCCATGCAGCTTGTTTCCTCACTACTGTTTGTTCTAAAGGCAGTTATAACATAGCAACAAATTATTACCTTGACTTCCTCAGCTTCTTTATTTAAACTGAACCCTCTGCCAGGCACAGTGGTGTATACCTGTAATCCCAGCAACTTGGGAGTCTGAGGCAAGAAGATCACAAGTTCGAGGCCAGTCTAGGGCAACTAAGAAGACTCTCAGCAATTTAACAAGACCCTATCTCAAAATAAAAAATTAAAATGGGCTGGAATGTAGTTCAGTGGTAGAACACCCCTGGGTTCAACCCCCAGTACTGCCAAATAAACAAAAAACAAAAACATGGGGGTTCCCATGGATGGGCACCTTTAGTCCCAGCTACTCAGCAGGTTGAGGCAGGTGGATAGCAACTTAATGAGGCCCTGTCTCAAAAACAAAACTTTTTTTAGAAAGGAGGTCTGAGGATCTAGCTCAGAGGCAGAGTGCTCCTGGGCTCAATCCCTAGTACTGCAAAAATAAGTGAATGAATAAATTGTACCCCCCTAAAAAACAAAAACATAATTATGCTCCCTATTTTAGCTTTGCCTACTTTTTCTCCTTAGCATTTATAACCACCTGATTTACTACATATTTTACTTATTGGGACTCTCCCACTAGAATGTCAGCTTCATGAGGACAAGGATTTTAATCTGCCTTGTTCACTGTAGTATCTTCTTGACCAGGGCCTGGCTCCTAGCAGATAATCCTCATCTGTTTAATGAATGAATTAAGATTTGCTCCATTCCTAGGTTTTTTAGATCAATATTGCTAACACCCTGCTGGTCCTATTTGTTGGTGATGCCAGGAAGGCCACAGCCCCTCCACGGGGGGCAGAGACAGGGTCTGGCCTTTGAAACAAGACGGACATGGCTTGCATTCTGGATTTCCCTAGACCTACAGTCTGTCCTGGAATCTGCTGCTTCCCTTCCTCTTCAGTATCTGTTCCCCTGCTTCAAGTAAGAGTCCCTCAATTTTCTTTAGAGATCTTCCCTTCCCTCATTTTCAGTTTGCATGGTTCAGGCAGGGCTGACTGGTCTCCAGTGGATATGGGACATGTGGCCCAAGCCAGAGAAGCCACCCTTAAGACTTAGCTAGAATTACAAAGAACGAGTGACTCTCCTTTTGGCTGCTAAATTGGTGGCAGATATACCTGAAAGTTTTGAGGGCTACTTTGGTCACCACTAGGATAAGAACAAAGCTGAAGCAGGAGACATCATTTGAGTCCCTGGATCTAGCTATTCTCAATTTCTCAGTTTCCCACGAAAATAAATTCCCATTTCTGTTCAACATAGTGAGGATTGGGCTTCAGCCACTTGCTCCATATGTGGCCTTAGCCTGTGACTTCTTTTTGAGCCTTGTTCAGTAGGCCCACATCATGGGCAGTGGTGAGAATTCCAGGAGAGGGGATCTGTGTTGTTAAGAGAATATCCAGGAGACCACCACAGAGCTCCTGCCCCTGTTCTTAAGTCTGATTCTGTTCCCACCTCTTTTCTCCATACTTTTAAGTTTGAAGGAGACTGGACTTCAGGACCACTCTGGCAATTCCGCCTGGTGCTGAAGAGCGCTGGAAGCAGGTGATGGCCCAGCAGGGGAGCAACCCTACCCTCCTGTGTAGAGTGTTTGAACAGAGTTCCTGTGTGGATAGTTCCTGTGTGGCAGCTCACCCACAACACCTGCTCCCTTCTCCTGCCTGCCTCCAGCTTCCTGTGGCAAGCACCTGGGCTCCTTTGCCTGAGGGAGGGGCCTTCCCAGAAGGGACAGGCTGGCAGTGGTGGGGAGTCAATGTCGCCAGAAAAAGTCCATCTCAGTGAAAGATGGAAGCTGAGATGTAAAGGCCCCAAAGAGTGAAGAATACTCAGCATGTGGTACCTTAGGAACCCAGAGCAGCAACCAGCTCATGAACCAGTGTTAGCTTTCTCCCTTTCCTGGTTCACTTCCTCATTCCCCTACCACTCTTCCGAGGATCACCTCCCAGTCAGCTACTTTAGCGTGAATCTTTGTATCTGGGTCTGGGGGAACCCAGCCCAAGATGGGCTCATTCAGTTCCATGTTCTGTACTCAAGACAAAGTAGTCTACAGAGGGGGATGTCCAGACACATCAGGGCTGTATCCCAGTTTCTGGGTAATCAAACAACCAACAGCCTCACACATCCTTTGACAATGACCATTTATTACCCATGTCTGGGCTGGGTACTCAGATTGGGGGGAGACCATTGACATAGCTAAGCATCAGGTGGGGCATCCTGGCCTGTCGGGCATGAGAGCAGCAGGGGCCCCCTGAAATGGGCAGAAACAATGTGACACCCATCAGAAGAAAGAAGAAGAGGATAAGGAGGAAGGTCAGGGGCCATCTGGATGCAGGAGCAGAGGCCCTGAGGGGGGAACGGAAATGTTAGATACACAGCCCAGTCTCCCACATCCCCAGACCAATGTCTTCCAAGCATCTCACCTGGGATCCACCTCCAGCATCACATCCTGAAGACGAGGAGATGTTTGCCTCTTCTTGTCCTAAGATGGACAGCAGCCAGCAGCAGAATGGATAGATGTCACCCTTAATGTGGCCTTTCCCTTACTACTATAGACTTGCAAGACCAGTCTTATTTATCTTCCTTTCCTCTTTCCCCCCAGGCCCCCACATGGACTCAAGAGTGTCTCCAAGTGTGGTGGATGTCTGTCTGTCTCTATGCAATCCAATTCTCCTTTTCCTGATAACATTGGCTTAGTTTGGCGGGGGGGGGGGGGGCAGGTGTGGGGATCATGCCTCCCCCCTCATAGACCTTCAGGCTCAAGTGTAGCTGACTCCCACCTCCTCCACTTTCACTATTGGTCATGTGATCCAGATGTGACCAATCAGAGCATTCTGATTGGATGGGGTGGGGTATAACTCATGACCCAAGCAGGGCAGCCCTGGGACTTTGGCTGCTGCCAGTAGGTCAGGAGCATTGTCTTTCCCTGGGGTGCGTAAAGCTGTGTGCAGTGAGTGTGTAACAGCCAGAGCATCCACTGAGGAGAAAGCCACCTCGGGGAAGTAGTACCCAAGAGAGGGAGGGGACTGAGCCCTGATAGAATTTAAGATCTGAATTCAGCAGTGCCTGGACTTTTCAGTTACAAGGAACAAAGAGCATCCCCCCTTTTTTTTAATGTTGGTCAATTTTGGTTAGTTTTTTGTTACTTGCCATAAAGGTTTTCAATTGCTATACCTGGCTGAGGACCAGCTCACCTGAGGCTTCTGGAGCAGAGAGCGTCTTCGGTGACCTATTAAATGTTTCTGGTGGCTAAACCCCAATGAGAGCATATCCTGTGAGGAAAGAGGGGTGTGGAAAATTGCAGCAAAGAAAAACATGGTTAGGGGAGGTTCTAGAAAGGGGAGTGTCACAGGGATAAGATTCTGGGGGAACAAAGAAATCTCAAGGGAGAGACAGAGAGGGGAAGAGCCAGAGAAACCAAGAGGGGAGGGGCATTATTTATTCATTTCCTCAACAAATATTTGATGAGTATCTATTACCTGTCACTCTAGGAACTCAGGGACAGTGGGGATGGAAAGAGGGAAAGTCCTGGCCTCCATGGAGCTTATATTCTAGGCAGAGATGCCAAAAATTAAATAAATAAATGTATAATGTCAAACTACAGGAAGTTCTGTGAGGAAATACAGTAGTAAGATAAGGAGTGCTATTGTCGGAGGCTAGGGAAGGCCTCTGACAAGGTGACATTTGAGGAGAGACTAGAATGAAATCAGGGAGTGAACTGAATGTGAACCCCGGGCCTCTGAGATGAGAGCTGTGACACAGAAAGTGAGGGGCACAGGGACAGAAAATAGCATTGAGGATGCAGATAGAGATGGGAAGGAGGGAGACTGAGAGAGAGGGACTCCTGGAGACAAAGAAACAGGTGGTAGGATCAAGGGACTCCTGGAGACACTGAGAGACGGAGAGGGACAGACAGCCACTAAGACCTCAGTAAAAGGAAACGCCCATGCTACAATACACAAAGGGGGCTCTGGGGGTGCCTGGCAGAGTTGGGGAGCCCTCAAGAGGGACTGCTCTCACCTCAAGACTTTGTCCCCTGCCCTGGAGGCCCCTGTGGCCACACAGCTCACAAAGAGGCCCTGGTGTCTGTGTTGTCTTTTGCTTCGAGGGTCCAAGCTCCCCAACATCCCCTGCTGGGTCCCACTCCAACTCTGCAGGGGTGGGGAGGTTACTGGGTGCCCAGGGCCCTGAGGCCCCATCAGGTCCTGGCCCATCCAAGTCCCCCTCGACCTCCAAGTCCTGGTCTGGCATATTGGCCTTCTCGAACACCTGAGTCAAAGGACAGAGTTCATAGGAGTTGGGGGGCCAGGGGTTGGGGACTGGGGCCTGCACTGAGGACAACCAGGGCAGTTTGTACCAGGCTGTAGCTGGCCAGCTGGGCCTGCAACTGCCAGAGCCGTCGGAAGATGGTGTCTCGGTGTGCTCCAAGGGCCCTTAGGATCTGCTCCAGAGATGCCCAAGCCCTGGGCTCACTGCGTTGTGCCAGTCCCTCACCAAATGTTAGCAGTGCATCCACACGCTCAGCTGCCCCTCGTAGATCTGCCTGGAGGGCCTGGACACATGGTTAGACATCACCCCACACACATGCCAGGGAGGCCAGAGACCAGAACCTGAATCACCCCCTTTCCTGTTTCCTACCCAGAAACCTGGAACACGTACTAAACCCTCTTCTCACTGCAGAAAGCTGGAACCCACTCCTGGGGCCTGCCCACCCTCCTGCATCCTGTCCTCCCAATGCCCACCTGTAGCTGGACCATCCTGCGCTGGGCCAGTGTCCAGGGCCCAAGGCCTTGCTCCAGGTCCTGCAGCTGGAGACCCAGCCCCAACAGGCAGAGGTGCAGACTGTCCTGCTCAGCCTCCAGGGCCTCCAGGCCAGAGCCAGGGTGCTGGGGAACACAGGGGGCTGAACCAGGGTCAGTGGGCCAATCAAGATAATACCTCCACCCTTCTGCAAGCTGCTGCTTTCTGGATGATTCTCTGCACCAGAGTCCATTCCTGGGGCTACATCAGGGTTGTTCCCACCTGAGGGGCCTTCCACTTGGAGGACAGGGACATATAATTCAAGGTCTACAGATTTTTAAGCTTCCTTGAAACTTGGATATATGGGCATGGGAGTCTGGACAGGGAGGGAGCTGATCCCTGAAAAAAATGGAGGTGTATCCAGGCACCTAATTGGTAAAATATTGAAATATTTTTATAACAATTAGTAAAGAAATGTTTTCCACAGCACCTCACACCACCACCACAGATGCCCAACACCTTTCCAGAATCATCTCCTCATCTCCAGAACAGAGGTCAGATTCTAGGGGACAGAGAAGGCTAACATAAAGGGGTCTATTCACCTCAGCTCACCTCATGGTGTTTGTTCCCATCTGGATCCTCCTGGAAAGAGGGCGTTGATGTTCTTGGGGGTTCAGTGCCCCTCAACCCACCCTGGACATGCCCAGGAGGGTCCAAGATGTCCTGTGCCTGCTCTCTCCTGGGACGTAAGGGGTGTTGACAGGTCCAGGACGGGCCGCTATACCTCATTTCTATCCACCCTAACCCCATCCCAGTTACCTCTCCCATGTCCCCAGATGATCATAGCCATAGCACCTCCCAGCCTTAAATGGCCCCTGCCGTTGCTCCCACCCTCATGGAACCAAGTTTTAAAAGCCCCAGACCCCACCTGATTGTCTCCTCTCCAGATGCAAGACAGAGGATGCATCCAGCAATGTCCGGCTCCCTAGGAGCTCCTGGGGGATGATTGAGAGGCTCTGAGGGGAGCCTAGGTGGGGACAGGGACATATCTGGGGACCTGAGTACAAAGAATCAGGTGAAGACACCTGTTAAGAGCCTTTTGCCTAATAATGGTGTCTCCTAGACTTCCTCAGCAGGACTCACTCAGGCATGAAGCTGCCAGAGGCCCAGGGGCAGGTGTGGCACCACCCATTCCTAGAGAAACAAGACCCAGGTAATTTGATGCCCTGCTGAGGTGATAGCAGAGCTACTTAACTCCTTCCTCCCTAGCAGGACCAGTAGCCAAACCTCCCAGCATCACCTCACCTCAGTCCAAGGGGGTCCAAGATGGAAAGCCTCAAAAACCCTGGATTCTGGCCCCCCTAAGTGACCCATAAGCTGACCTCCAGGGCCCACCCCATTCACTTAAAGTCCCAGATGCAGTGCCCCTCAAGAAAACATGAATCTGTACTGTGACCCCCACCCACCCCTCCTCCCCCCCCCCCGGAAAAAAAAAAAAAAACTAAAACCAAGAAAAGATATTTTTGGTTTATTTGGAATGGGTTCTTCTCCCATGGTTCCCACAGTTACTGGGAAAATAAATAACTCAGGGGAGCCACCTCTGCCCCAGAGTACCAAGGTCACAGCATCCCATCAGCCAAGTAGAAAGCCCTGTAATCAGGCAAGACCTGGAGCCTGGCAGTCACTTGCTGAGCAGGAGACCAGCGCGTAGTACTCGGGGTACACGGCGGATGGTCAGCGAGACTCGGGTGCCGCGCACCAGGTGGGCTCCAGGCAGTGCCGACCTGCAGGCAGCCGCATTGGGTGGCAGTGAGGCAGTGTCCAGCACGTCTACCCGGGTGGCTGCGATGCCGTGCAGGAGGCGTGTGTATGCAGTACCACGGAGCACCAGCAGGCTGCGCGGTTCCAGCAACAGTGAGGTAGTGGGCTGGGGTGGTGGCCGGGGCTGTGAAATGGGTTGGTAGTTAGAGGCTAATCAGAGGTCAGGTATGGGCAGTCAGGTTTCAGGGGACAAGGGTGAGTACCCAGGGGCAAAAGCTGAAGAGTAAGAGTGCTCCTAGGAATGGAGTCTTTGGTGAAAATCTGTGGGCTCCACAGTTACAGCTGATGGGAAGGGAAAGGACTAGGAGTCAGCAGTCCCACCAGATACCTCTGACAGGAAGTAGGCTGCAGATGGGCACCTCAAATGGTCAGCTGACTGTGGAAGTTGCAGCTGGAATCTCCAAGGGGCTGGGGCTGAGCTTGAGATCAGAAGGCCCCAGGACACTAGGGCAGAGCTGGGCTGAGAGGGCATGTTGAGGCAAGGACCAGGGGTGGGCAATGTAAAGGGGCTGAAATATCTGAGGACATCAGGATGTTGGAGGACACTGACATTAGGAGGCAGGTCAGAATATTCAGGAGCATAAAAGGCTAACGGGGAAACCCCAAGGAGCAAAGGGCTAGGGTGTGTCCAGGAGTCTCTGTGAACACTGGGATGTCAAGAATATCCCTCAGTGAAAGAGGTCAGAGAGGGTGCTGTCAGGGTTTCTGTGGGGGTCTCTGAGCAGAGTCATGTGACATGGGATCAGGAGAATCTGGGCACATCTGCACTGCAGATCACATTTCTGGAGTAGCAGGATATCAGTGTTGTAGTGCTCAAATGGTGGGACGAGAGGGCAAGTGGGAAGATGTTGGGACACCCATGAGTGAATGACACTAGGGTATCTAAGGATATCAAGAATGTCTCTCGAGGGGCTCAGTTGGCAGAGTGCTTGCCTTGCAAGGTCCTGGGTTCAATCCCCAGCACCACAAAAAAAAAAAAAAAGAATGTCTATTGAGTACTGGGGGGCCATATGTGGGCCACAGGTGAGCCCAGGTCTGTTGGGCCACTGAGTGTATGGGGTCAGGGGACCGTGGGGTGTCAGGGCATCTACTCAGCAGTAAAGGCACTGGGTGTCTGTGTTATGACAGTCAGGGCACCCAGCAAACAGATGGGTTGGGTGTCTGGGAGGAAGTGAGTGTAACACATGAAAGAACAGGTCAAAGTGTCTAGAAGATGTCAAGAATAGCCTGGGGCAAATGGGATTGGGTCAGCCTGGAGGAGGTGGGATGTCAGGGCACTCCCAGTGCTTGGGGCAGCGTTGCAGACCCACCTGTTCTATAGGGTCATCATCCTCTGGCTGCCGAGGTTCATAGAAATCCAGCATGGTGTGGGAGCCCAGGCTGATGGTGCTGACGGTCGGGTAATAGAGTGGTCCATCCTCGTGGGGCTGGGGAGTGGGCACCAGGGCTGGGCAGGGCAGAAGTCCATCCCTCCCACCCTCTGGGTCAAAGGGGCACTCCCGAGCTGGGATGGACATGCGAATGCCAGGTTGGGTATGCGGCTGCTCCATGATGTGAGGGCGGGTGAGCATGATGCCCTACCCTATGATGGCTCAGAGATCTGGGGTGAGGTGGTTACTACTGTGGGGGCTGGGGTGAGGGTATGTGGTTACCATGATGCCCTCCCCAGGCAGATACTGGTTCACGAGGACATGGTTAGCAGGGAGACCCCCAAAAAGACTGAGATCAGACACTTTATCCACGTAGCGCTGGAGCCACGGGGGCAGTCGCTCAGGGACCATCCCCTTAGGATGGGGGAGCCCACCTGGGAAGTGCAATGGGGTCCTGAGGGCACCAAACCAAGGATCCTGGTACTTGGTGCCCCCTGAGGGACCCCTGAAGACCACTGGCCCTTCAGAGATTTTCTGACTTTTCTGGTTCCCCAAACCCCATGAGTTACTCCCAAGTCACCAAGAAGCCCCTAAGCCCTCAGGATCTCCACTGACCCCCTCAGAATCCTTCTGGCCCTTAGAACCCCTTGAGCCCTCAAGGCTCCCCTTATCTTGAGACTACTGGACCTAAACCCTCTGCCCACCCCATATCCCAGAATCACCTACATCCCTAGCTAGGGAAACTTACCCCAGTTCTGTAGCTTCCTCCCAGAAAGCTGGGTCCACTTTGGCTTTGGGGCATTGAAAACCTAGGAGGTAGGGAAAGGTCACTCCTGTTTTTGGAGTCACCCCTCTGTAAGTCTCTCACCCAGTTCAACATAGTGGCCCTTTCCTGGGGTGGAAATGGGTCATCTTAGTGGCTGTGGAATTTTTCTCTGGAGTAGTAAGTTCCCAGGATTTTGTTGTTTGCCTTCTTGCCAGGGCAGGCCTTTGGTCCCAAAGTCCATCTGTGTCCACCAGAATTAAGGAAAGAAACCAAGGCTGCACAATCATAGTTTGAGTCTAGTAAGAACGCTGAGGTTGGCCTAGGCTCTTCCTGGCTATCTGGGGATACTCTGGGTTCTGGAGCACCCTTGTTCCTATTGCATGGGAGAGGGAGTGTGCTGGGCCTAGTCCTTAGTACAGCAGGGAAAGTACTTTGAAAATTCTCCATTGCCAAGATCCCCAGGGTCTAGAATGGGCCATCTCAGTCAAAGAAATCTATACTCTAGTTGATAATCTTATTGTTGGTATGGTTATGAAGCTAACCTGAGCTACTTCAGTACAAGGATTTGAAAATATGTCAAGTTTTCAATCCCAAGAACCAAAAACTTTTGGGCTATGGTGAACTTGTTCCTGGGACTCAAGCTCAAGAAGGCTATCATAACACTGGGAAGATTGGTGCTCTGTAAGACTCTGGCTAATAAGGGCTATCCCAGTGTGGGAACTCTAGGTTCTGGAAATTCTTCTTTTCCCAAACCTGAAGAATAGAATATGAACCGGGCCATCTCAGCATAGGTGGTGTATACTTGGTAACCTTGTTCCTAGCGTTTGAGACTATGCTGAGCTACCTTGGCACAAGGCAGAACTTACTCTGTTACATCCTGATTCCTGGATTATCTTAGCATAGAAATTTGAACACTAAATTCTTCTATGTTTATAACCTCCTTTAAGATTGCAGGACTGGACTATCTCAACATAGGGAATATCATAACTTCCATGTTCCTGAGACTCTGGAGTTGCATAGGCTATTTCTACACAAGGGATGTGATCTCAATAAAATCGTCATTTTGGAGGCTGGGCAGGACTATCTGGGTACAGGGTGTCTGAGCTTCATAATAACTAGCTCCTTCCTAACCATTAGTTTGGTTGCCCCTAAGCCTCCTAGGAAAAAACAAAACAACTCTAACAGCTCTAACAATTTCCAAGAGAAGCACAGGGAGGGTAGGGGAAGGTCTCCTTTCTGCCAGGGTTTTCACTGCAGCCTTGGGGGCTCTCATACCAAAGCTGAGGGTTGGAGAGGAATACGGGAAGACGGTGGTGGGGGTGGTTTTACAAGGACATTAGGGGTCACCTGTCGAAGCAAATACTCTTCCTCTTCCTTGGAGATGAAGTCAGGTACATAGTAGATTACAGGTGGTGCCTACAATGGAAAGATTCCCCTGAAGATGTGGCTCTCTAACCCACAAAGGGCCCTACCATCACTGAGTAACCTCCCTCTCTGGAGGGAAGCTAAGGATGTCCTCAGACAGGCCAGGGTCTGAAGTTGAGGGACTCATACCCATTATGAGTTGGGGTTGGGAGTGGGACTGGACTCTTGAGGGTAAAAACAAATTTGGAAGGAGGGGAGACTCCCAACCCAGGGACCCAGGAGTCAGCCTGTCCATCCCACTCCACCTCCCACTTTCTAGCCCCACCTTTACCCTCTGTATCCCCAGTCCTGACAACCTGTTCCACCCTGAATGGTTCCAGAGCTGGAACCCTGACGTCCTGCTCCTCCATCGACACCAACTCCTTGCACCCAGTCCTGTGGGGAGTTGAGGACAAGCTTCAGTTACTAAGCCTCCTATCCTCAGTCTGTGATTCAGCCTTCTGCCCCATCACCATCCAGGCCCATTTTCATCCTCCTGTGAAACTCACTGTCTCTAAAAACCGAGTCCCCGACATCTCAAATGCCACACAGTGATCCCCTAGGCTCCTTGCCCAGCACCCAGCACACTCTTCCAAAATTCTGAGAACCCATCAAACTACACATGTGCCCTCTCCAGTCTCTCGCAGAGAGCATTCTCTGACCCCACACAGGGAACCTTTCTCCAAAGGTAGAGTCCCCCTACCCCATTTGCACCTCAGAGCCTCTTTAAATACCTTGAGACCCCACTTCAGACCTGCAACGATGAATGACGGCTCTCTGAGGCGGGGGACGCTTCTTCGACCTCAGCCCTTTCGGAGCCCCCATTCTGAGTGTCCTTGGGACACAAATCTAAGCCTCCTCAAACCCCTTCCACTCTGGAGCCCCTCAGATTTTTCTTTCAAAGCGCCCGTTCACTGTGGCTCCCTAAGACCTAAGTCTGACTCCTCTCAAACCTTCTTCCCTCCCTGAACACTTGTCCCCGACTCTTTAAAGGACTCCCCAGTATGAACTCCCCCGGACCCCCACTCTCGGACCCCCTGGGCCCCCCATCTCTGCCCCCAGCCCCCAAAACTGACCGTCCACTCGTGTCCCCTCCAATTTTCAGAATCAAGACCCTCCTCCCCCCAGCTACTTCCGCCCCACGTTGCGGAAGCAAAATACCTCAGACCAATGGGAACTCTCAGAAGCCTAAAGGGTCCGCCTTCCAACCAATTGGCGCTCTCGCTTGGTATTCTCCCGCCCCCCTCACCCTCGCTCAGGGATAGGCCGCGCCTCCGGGCCTCTGAGCCTTCGGGGAGCCACGGGAGACCGGTCTTCGTCTGACACCGGCCAATCAGGATTCCAAAACCGAAAGTGTCCGCCCTGCGGCGTAGGTCCAGATGGGAGAACCCGCTGTAGTGACCGCGGGAAGGAGATAAGGGCTTGTTGGGTGGACTTTTTGCAGACTAGGCCATCCTACAACCAGGCCGCGGGGAGGCGAGATTGAAGGGAAGCCGCCTTCTCCCTCACTCCCCTAGCAAGTGTACAGAGGCCGTAACCCACAAACAATGACCTGACACACAGAGGCCATAGAAACGTCTTTATTGAAGAGGACAGGGGTCATGCTGAGTTTGGGTACATGCAGTGAGAAGGGGCAGTCGTAAGCTGTCCTTGGTGGTCAGGGCCCCAGGTCTGCCCTGGACCCGTGGGGCCTTCAGGTTCTCCCTTAGGCTGTTGGCCTGGCCCAAGTGCTTTGAGGTCCTTTGGGGCCAGTAAATCAGATTTGGTGTCTCGGACCTGTGACCAGAAGATAGATTGAAATGGGGGCTCCAAGACTTGGGATTGCTTCAGGGCCTCGGGGCCCTCCACGTATTATAGACGGAGGCTTTAGGATTTGGGGGTCCCTTAGGGCTAGGGCTCTTGAATTTGGGTTTCTTGAGATCCTTGAACTCAGGGCATTGAAATCCTGCAGTTTCCAGGATGGGAATTCCTGTTTGGGGGTCTCCTGGTGCCTATGGACAGGGCTTGAAATACCCTGAGAGCCTGGAATACATTTCCCGATTGCAGTCTCCTCCATCCCAGGTACAAGGACCTCATAATTGGGTTTTCCTGGGGGTTTGCGATTGGACTTTTAAATTTGGGATTCCCTGGGGATTTGGGGATTCCATGATTTGGGTGTCCTGGGAGTTAGAAATTTGGGATCTTCTAGGGGTTATAGGACTTGGGGGCACAGGGGTTCTTGGGACATGTATACTCTGGGGTGTGGGATCCCCAGAGTCTCAGAATGGGGTCTCCAAATTTTGGGGTCCCCCAAAGGGGGAAGTCATTATTTCAAAAATAGAGAATTTTCTGGGAGCCTGGCCAGCACAGAGGCTGGAGGCCATGTGGGGTGGGCTTCATACAAGGCACTGGGGGTTTCTTGAGGGTACAGAGGGTAGGAAGACTTGGGGGTCCTGTAATTAGCACTTCCAGGACTGTTTTGGTGTCTATAAATTGGGGGGGTGACAGTGGGCTAGTTAAAGTGGGTCTTTTCTTGAGGGGTAAGAACAAGGGTCTTTGTTCATGGAGAGTCTTTGAAAGGGGGAATGGAATGGAAGGGCTTTGGGGTGACCATGGGATCACGGAATCTTGAGGGCAATGATGTTAAATGGGGATAGTGACATGGTCTATTACTCTGGAGTTGTGACCTATGTTTATTACAAGGAGAATCAGGGAGAGTCTTTGTTAATGGGGGAATTTCTGATCCACTGATGAGTGACTCAGAATGTCCTGTTATGGAACATTATATGGAAAGGATCAACCATAATTTGGGGTGATGCAGAAATCTGTTAATTAGGGTTCTGCTCTGAGGGGCTAGGATAGGGACTAGCCTGAAGGTGCTACTTAGGGAATCTTTTTCTGGGTGATATGGGGTCTGTATTTGGGGGGCAGGTTATCATGGGGATCTGTTAATAATGGGACCTCAGTGATTGAGGGCTGGCTAATGGGGGGTCTCTATTCTGGATGTGTTACTGGGAATCTCAGGGTGACTGGGGGCTCCTTGTGTCAGGAGATGCTAGAAGGTACTTCTTTGTCTCTGTCAGGTATCCAGGGCCTCTAAGACTGCATCTCTGCCCTCAGCATCCATGGAAACCAGCAGCAGAAGAGCAATCTAAAAGGAGAAGAACCTGGTCAACCATGATTCAGGATGCAGGGACATCTGGTTCCATCACCCCCTAGTCTTTGGGATTCTGTTTCTGGCTTTGCATTCTTAGGCTTATGTGCAGTGGAGGGTGTTCTGCTTCCTTAACCTGCCCCCTAAGAGGTGTCAGCAAAAGTCAGGATTGGGCCCTACACCCTAAAGACTGTTTCTAGGTGTGCTTACTAGTCACAACTTCTAGCTTCTATTTCAATCCCCAACTAGAGCCCCAGACCCTAGTATCCAACAGTCTTGTGAATGCCTCTCCCTCTTGGCCACACACCTGGAGATAGAGTTCTCTGACGCAATGTCCTTTGGAGTCCGGACTGTCGTGAAGGTGCGTTTGGGCTGTGTCACTGGAGAGGAGAGCAGGGTGAGAGGATGATAAACTCACTTGTGTCCTCAATACTCACCTAGAATCCTTGTCATTAATATCTATCCATGTCCCCAGGACCTACCTGGATTCTATGTTCCCAATCCCCATCTGAACCTCTTGTCGATAATACCTTCCAAGTCCCCCTATACTTACCCATGTTCCCAAAATCCACTCAACCTATATCCCTGATGCCTTCTATAGCCTTGTTTTTTGATTTTGTACGGTTTTAGTTGTTGTTGTTGTTGTTGTTTTGGGTGCTCGGGATTGAACCAGGGCCTTGCACATGCTAAGCAAGTGCTTTACATCTGGGTTATAACCTCTTGTCGATAATACCTTCCAAGTCCCCCTATACTTACCCATGTTCCCAAAATCCACTCAACCTATATCCCTGATGCCTTCTATAGCCTTGTTTTTTGATTTTGTACGGTTTTAGTTGTTGTTGTTGTTGTTGTTTTGGGTGCTCGGGATTGAACCAGGGCCTTGCACATGCTAAGCAAGTGCTTTACATCTGGGTTATAACCCTAGCCCTCCAAGCCTTGTTGTTAACTTCCTCATACCCTATAGCACCTCATCTCAACATTTTCCTGGGCTGACTCTTGTCATAAGCATACACCTGAAAACCCATGACCCTTCTACCATTCCCAGACCCACATGCCTCCCCATGTTCAGCCCCCAACTCACTTGTCACTTGATGTACTTTTTTGGCTCCAACACTGTCCCCAGGGGGATCCGTAGACCCACCAATCCTGGGGAGACACAAGGAATGGAAGAAATCAGAGCCACAAGAATTCAGGGTCTCTCTGGAAGGTGAGCCCAGAGGAAAGGGCTAGGGTGTGGGTGATAACTACAATGTCCTGCTAGTCCAAGAGGAAGAAACCAACCAAGGGTGGATTAGGACTGTGGGTAGCCCCCTGGGTCAGGTGTCAGAATTTGGGCTCACCTCTGAATGCGGGATGCTGGTGCAAAGACTCCATGCCTCGGGGGGCAGGTGAAGTACCGGACACCAAAGACAGAGCCATCGTGCTTGCCTGTGGGCTGGTCCAGCTCAATGCCATACCAGTAACCTGTAGCAGGAAGGTGTCAGGATGCCCCAGAGCCTTGCCTGTCCCCCAGCCACAAATCCCTGTCCTCACCTGGAGCAAAGTCTGTCTTTCCATAAAAGCGCACAATCCCCTGCTTCTGGCCTGCCACAAGGACTTGGTCTCCAACTTCAGCCTTGGCCCCCTCACGCTGCTGCAGGCTGCCCAGAGATGGGGACGATGGGGACTTCTTCTTGCCTGTGAGGAGATGGTAAGGGGAAGATGGGGCCTCAGATGCCAGTTTTGGGGACCCCCATGCCACCTGGAAAGTCTCAAGATAAAAATTCTGTCCTGGCTCCAATCACAGGAACTTTAGTGCCTTCCACAGGATTAGGGTAGGGGATGGTATTTGGGTTTGAAGGGAAACTGAATCTCAGATGCCAGAGAACTAGGAGAGAGGGGGCCTTTAGACTTGAGTGGAAACTAAGCCACAGAACCTAGAGAATCCAAAAATCTTAGAACTGAGGATATAAAGGCCAAAGGAAAAACTGAGGCAGAAGTCGTGAGCCTAGAAACTGTCCTTTTAACAATGCTAGGTTGTGGCTCACTGGTAGAATGCCCTGGGTAAGATCCCCAGGACCACAAGAAATAAAAAATTAGCCAGGTATGGTAGCACGTGCCTGTTATCTTAGTTACTCAGAAAGGAGGCTCCCAAGTTCAAGGCCAGCCTGGGCAATTTACTGAGAACCTGTCTCAAAATTTTAAAAAGGCTGGGAATGCAGCTCAGTGGTAGAGTACTTGTGTAGCTTATGTGAGGCCCTAGGTTTGATCCCCAGTGCCACTAAGTATATAAATAAATAATAAAACGAAGTCTGGACACAATAGTGTCTACATGTAGTTCTTCTTCTTGCCCGTGAGGAGATGGTAAGGGGAAGATGGGGCCTCAGATGCCAGTTTTGGGGGCCCCATGTCAAGACCCCAGCATTCAAGAGGCTGAGACAGAAATTCAAAACCAACCTGAGCAATGTAGCAAGACCCCTGTCTCAAAAATCAATCAATCAATCAATAGTGAAATAAAATGAAGGGGGATTTGGGTCTGAGAATAAGTAAATCAAGTCATAAAAGCCATAAACCCCTGGAACAAGAACTCCCAGAAAGAGTCTTCCCCAATTTGGGGAAGACTTTGGGCTTGAGGGGAAACTAAGTAGAAGGCAGTGAACCTATGAGTCCTTTCAAGAACTGGGTGGGGACTGGGGTTGTGGCTCAGTAGTAGAGTACTTGCTTAGCATGTGTGAGGCACTGGGTTTGATTCTCAGCACTGCATATAAATAATAAAATAAACAACAACAACAAAAAAAGAACTGGATATGGCTACTCCTGAGCCAAAGGGAAAACTGAGTTAGAAAAGCCAGGAATTCAGAGCCTATCCTCTAAAACTAGAGTTTGGGCCAGAGGAGAAACTGAGTCACACAAACTGAGCTATCCACAGAATGTCCCCATGACTGGCTCTTCCTACCCCTAATGTTCCCCCTCTGACCTTTGTGTTCCCTTCGGCCTTTGCCAGTAACACGGGAGAAGTCCATCCGGGGAGTCCGGGGCGTGGAGGTGACAGACGAGGGGGGTGCATCCACTGCTTTGGAGATCTTGGACACAGAGGCAAAAAGACCTGCGGGGACAGAGACTAGGCTTGGTGTTGTTCAAGCCTCTGCCCCTGGCCATGCCCTCAACTTCCACACCATTACCTAGACTCTGGCATCAGAACTACTAAATGGACCCCCATCCCCACCCTCCTGGATGCCAAGTGAGACTGACCTTGCTTGGGAGGGCAGATGAAGTACCGGACACCCCCAACACTGCCATCATTCTTGCCCTCGGGTTCATCCAGCTCCACGCCCACCCACTGGCCGCTGGCAAACTCCGTGGTCCCACAGAACCGCAGTGTGCCCGTCTGAGGAGACAAGGGAGGTATGACTTGGGAAGGGACCCTAGGGAGGACCACTGGCACACAGGAAGCATGGTGGTGGGGTGAGTGTACGCAGGAATACTGGGCTCAAATCTCAGCTTCAACATCATCATTTACTGGCTATCTGACTTAACTTCTCTGTACCTCAACCTCCCTATCTGCAAAATGGGAATACCACTCTTACCTACTTGTAACATCCTGTCCAATACAGTAAATAACCACTAACCAAGTATGAAAATATATTTTTTTAATATTTATTTATTTTTAAATATTATTTACTTTTTAATTGTGGTTGGACACAATATCTTTATTTTACTTATTTTTATATGGTGCTGAGGATCAAACCCAGGGCCTCACACGTGCTAGGCAAATGCTCTACCGCTGAGCCACAACCCCAGCCCTTAATATTTATTTTTTAGTTTTAGGTGGACACAACATCTTCATTTTTATGTGGTGCTGAGAATTGAACCCAGTGCCCACACATGCCAGGCGAGCACACTATCACTTGAGCCATATTGCCAGCACCAAAATTTTTATTTTAAATTAAGTTAAAAATTAATTTCCCCAGTCACACTAGCCAAATATATATATATATATATATATATATATATATATATATATATATATAGAGAGAGAGAGAGAGAGAGAGAGAGATAATAATATAGATATAGATATAGATATAGAGGGGATTGAACCCAGGGCACTTTACCACTGAGCTACATCTCAAGTAAAAATTTTATATTTAAAATTTTGAGACATGGTCTTGCAAAGTTGCTGAGCCTAGTCAGGAACTCATGATCCTCCTGCCTTAACCTTCCTAGTCTCTGGAATTACACGTGTGCACCACCTGCCTGGTTCTGATGGATACATTTTTAATACAAGTAAAGATGCTTAGCTGCAGACAATCCTCCATGAGTGTGGTTACTAGGATTGTGTGAGTCCCTCTCACCTCCATACCTCAGTTTTCTTTTTTTTTCTAATGGTACTGGGGATAGAACCCAGCCCTTAGTTCCTTATCTATAAAATGAACTAACTTGGGCAGATGAAGTACCAGACACCCCCAGTACTGCCACTGGGGTGTAGCTCAGTGGTTGGGTACTTGCCTAGAATGTGTGAAGCCCTGGGTTCAATCCCTAGTGCCATTAATTAAATAATTAATTACAAAATAGGCTAATAGTGTTGATTTTGGAGGGTTGACATAGAGACTAGAACAGGCACACAAAGAACAATTAGTGTATACCAGGTTTTAATTCATTTAACCTTCATACAAAGAGGGATCAATGGCCTGTGATGCAGTGTTTCAGACCCCTCCATCCCCCCAACTTCTCTCCAGTCCTATGCCTCTCTTCACCATGGGTCTTCATACTTGCTGTTTCCATATCTTTGTGATATGAACTTCTTTGTGAGGTGAACTTTTTCCCATCTCTGCTTGGACATTACCCAAAGAAGCCTTCTGAGACCACCCAGTTAAAATAGCTCCTGCTTCAAGCCAGACAATTTAAATCTATCCATCTAATGGTTTTCACAATACTTTCTGCTTCCAAAAATAATTTTTAACCATAGTGTACTTTACTGACTGGCTGACTTTTCTTCACTAGCAGTGGCGCTTCATGAGAGCAGAGCTGGAGCAAATGCAGCCCTCTATCCTTAAGGACACACTGGGCTCAGCACAGAGCCTGAAGGACACTAGCCAAAAGAATGAAAATTGGGGAGCTGGTGTTGTGGTTCAGTGGTACAGTGCTCGCCTAGCATGCACAAGGCACTGGGTTTGATCCTCAGCACCACATAAATGTAAAATAAAGATGTTGTGTCCACCTAAAACTAAAAAATAAATAGTAAAAAAAAAAAAAAGAATGAAAGTTGGAATGCCCAGATGAGTCAAGATTCTCGACTCCCTCTAACTGAAACCCTTTCTCCTCCCCTTCTCTTCATCTTCAAGTTGGGTGCATACCCCAACACTTCCCTGAGCACTCTGGCTTTATACTGTCCTAGTCAAAGTCCTGTCCACTCTAAGAATGGAGATGGGAGCTGAGAAGGGACCTTAAAACTCTAGAAGCCACAGATACACAGAGCTATGCTGATCACTCTGCTCATTTCAACCATGACTGCTCTGTGCTGTCCTCGTTTGGGGATGGGTCTATTTCTCCCTCTAAGCCAACAGTTCAGCACAGAGTGAGGCACAGAGGAAGCATTGACAGAACAATTGTTAGATGGAATAAAGAACTGTGTGAATGACTGAAAGGTGGGCAGACAAAGAGGACAGTCTGTTTGCAACCAAACACCCAGCTCTGAGGGATGAGGGAACCGCCCCCTCCAATACTGATCTCTGACCTTCTGACCATCCAGCAGAACACGGTCTCCTAGATGCAGGCCCAATGCGCTGAGCATGAGATTGCCTGGGACGTTGTCATAGTTGGGTAGTGTCACCTTGGGGAGGGCACACGATAGTGGTACAGCCTCTTCCAGCAGCGTTCGCAGCTCTTTGGCCACCAGCGCAGCCTCTGCCTTGTCCAGGGACATGTCCATAGGGTCTGGGACCACCTCAGCTGGCACCTGCCCCTTCCGATTCTGTGGGCCAATAGGAAGAGAGGAGACAGGAGCTCAGGGGTACAGGCTACACTCCCATGAGGGCTACCAGCCTGAGTGAAGCTGGGACAGGACTACATCATGCCCTGGGCCAGCATGGGAATAAGAAGGGGTGGGGCATTTGGGTGCAGACCCCCAGTGAGTCCACCCCTGTGGTCCTGAGCTGGGGATGTGTCAAGTAATGCAATGTAGCATTGGGGATGGAGCCTACAGGGAATGAGGATGGTACTGCAGGTCATGCCCTTGGGGAGCTTATGCTTTGGGCACCTTAAGCCTGTAATGGGGCCTTGGGAGGTGGGTGGGCATGAATACTGAGAACAGGCTCCTATGCTATAGGCTCAGATATCAAACTGAGCCAATAGGGAATGAGGAGAGAACAGGGGCACAGGCCCTGTGATGAACCCCCAGGATGCCAGGGATATTGGGACCTGATAACAGAAAGGGATCAAAGATCATATTGAGGGCTTATAAGGGGCCCAAACCTCTCATTCACTGAAGGCCTAACTCCACTTTCCTCATGATTTCAACTGCTGTCTGTACAAAGCCACAGGGTCAGCCAGGATTGAAAGAAAAGATATCCTTGCTGAGTGCCTCTGGGAAAATCCTTGAATCTCTCTGCCTCAGTCTCTTGGTTGTAAAACAGGGCTTGTGACGCTTCACCTGATGAATAATGAACTCTAATATCAGCTATCATTTCATTTGTTGAATGTGCAGATCGTTTTTATAACATTTTAGGAGAAATACAAGTGGTCCTCGTCCTCTACAGTGGCCTGTTGGAGGGCAGTGGATGGAGGGAGCAGGGAAGAGGATAGCAGGGCTGGGCCAGAGTGGCAGTACCCTCAGCGCTGGGTTGGCGCCATGCTCCAGCAAACATTTGGCCGCGCCCAGGCACAGGTTGGAGGCAGCGATGTGCAGGGCTGAGCCGTGGTTGAAGTCACTGCACGTGGAGTTCACTACTGGGAAGTGGGCGAGAGGAGGGTTCTGGGTGAACGTGGTGGGAACCCAGCCCTCCTCTTACCTCTGGGTTCCTCTCTTATCCCTCCCCAGGCCTCCCAGCCTCTGCCTCTGCGAGAGCCCCGCCCCTCTCTTCTATGCTCCGCCCCTCCTATCCCTGAGGGTGGGGCCCACTGACAGCGCCCTGCCGGCTTCCACCTCCTGCTTCGGGCTACCTCCTGCATCCTAGTCCTCTCCCCTTCCCAGCCAGGCCTCAGTTCTGCCCCGTCACTCCAGGTCCCTCTCACCCCAGGTCTCTACCTCTCTAAACCAGGTCCTCGAGGCGCCCTCCCCCTTCTCCTCTCAGCCAGGCCCCTCCTCCTTACCGCGTGGCCGTGCGCCCTTCAGCAGCACCCGTACCAGGTCGGGCACGTCAAAATAGGCAGCGTAGTGAAGAGCGTTCATATTGGTCCAGCGACTGCGCAGGGTAACATCGGCGCCCAGCGCCAGCAGCTGCTGGGAGAGACGCACGGCCGCCGCAGGGTCCCCTGCACGACAACAAGGGTCAGCTTGGAAGTCTTCCAGTAGAGCATGCACCTAGCGCGTGGGGAGAGCCTGGGGCCTCATGGTCTACACTTCGTGTTATTAGGGCCTGAATTCTGGGAGGTTTTGCGGGTATCAGGGCTAGAGGCTTAGGCTTTGGGGCTCAGGGCTTGGGGGTTTGGGCCCTCACCGACTCCATGGGCCCCAGCCTTGCATGCATAATGGAGCAGCGTCATGTCGGTCAGCCCATCACGATCATTCACGTGGCAGCCTCTACGCAGAATCTGGGAGTACCAGGGAACGGGAGGGTTACCCAAACATGTGAGGGGCACATCCCCTCCCCCCTAACTTCCCCCTCTGTTCCTACCTCATTGCCGATGACATCTATCTTGTGCTGGACTTGGGGCACCCACTGACGCACGATGGCGAACAACTCTGGAATGGTGGTCTGAGGGTCAAACAGAATCTCCTGGCATGCAGGGTCATTGGGATCGAAGAAGGTGAAGGCTAGGGTGGAGAGCGGTCCAAAGTCACTCTAGGCAAGCTGGACCCTCTCTCCCCTGTTCCCCCAACCCTAGGCAGGGGAGTTCAGTCTTGCCTTTAAAAGCCTCTAACTGGTGGCACACTAGCCATAGTCAACCCACAGGCATTTTCTGAGTGGCCAGCATGAGGTTCTAAAATCTGAAGGTTTCATACAAAAATCTGGATGCACAGTGTCTTGAAAAATTGAAAAATCAGGCAGTTTTCATAGGGTAGCAAACTCTAGTGCAGTACCTTCTGGTCTGCAAGCCTAAGGATGCTGCTACCACTTGAGGACCCTGTTATGCTGTCAGACTATGGTCACAGTGTGGACAACTTGCCAGAATTTTATTTTATTTTATTTTTTATTTTTTCGTTGTCATTGGACCTTTATTTAATTTATTTATTTATATGTGGTGCTGAGAATCGAACCCAGTGCCTCATACACGCTAGGCGAGTGCTCTACCACTGAGCCAAGACTCTAGCCCTGCCAGAATTTTAAAAAATTTATTGCAGAAAGCCCAAAGACTAGTTTTTAAGAAAACTCTCAAATTTTTCAAATATTGTGTAGAACATATAAAATGTCTCTAAGAATGAGCAGGATCCAATCTGTGGCCAGCCATCATGGTGGCCAGAGGGACATCTAGTTCCCTGCATTAGATTTTGATGAGTGTTGTTATCTGGGGGTAATGTCAGCACCCAGCGGGGGCCTTGCAATGGCAGATGTGTGAGCTGAATGAATGAGTAAGTGAAGGATCAGATCATACACAGCCCGGGGACAGGCTGTGTAGAAGGTGACTCAGGAATCAGCCTGTGTGCTCCTTTTTAAACTCCATTCACACTGCAGCCCTCCCTGGCTCAGAACCCTCCTCCCCTGGCTCCCATCCTACTCAGAGTACAGACCAAAGTCCTCCCGCTGGCACAAGGCCCTGAGCAATCTGGCCACCTCTTTCTCTGCCCTCTCCCTCTCCCTCATTCCCCTCCAGCCACATTGGCTGCCTTCTGTCCCTCTGATGTGCCAGGAAAATTCCTGTCTCCTTGCACTTGCTATTTTCCCACCTGGACAGTCTTCCTTCAGATCTCTTGAGTCCCCCCACCCCGCCCCAGAGTGCCCCATCTAAATCAGCACCCCTGCCCTTCTCCAGCTCTATTTTAATCTTCTTATCATAGCACATATTGCTATTAAACATGATATGTTTACTCCTTTCTCTCTTCTCCCTCTTTCTCCTCCTCTCTTCTCTCTTTTTTCCTTTCTCTTCCTTTCTTATTGCCCTCGCTTGGATAGAAGCACAATTTCTGTTCTGCTTGCCACTCCCTTATCCCCACAGCTGGGCATAGCAGCCAGCATGCAGTGGCTACTCAGTAGATCTCTGCTGGATTAATGTACAAATTGAACAAACAGATATATAGTTTTCTAAGGAGTTCACCTTAGCTTTCTCTCTGACTTGGACCACATTTCCAGGTTCCTTCACATTTTGTGACCAAACCCTCCCTTGCTCTATAAGCAGGATTCCTTGGGGGGCCCAGCTTAGACACTCTGACTGCCCACTGGACCACAGGCTCAAGCCACATACAGTTGCATTTCCAAAGGAGATTTTCCAGTTTTTCCCCACAACTCACGCTCTCAGAAAACTTTCCTATTTTTCTGCCAGACTGAAATGAACGTGTCTCTCCAATCCACCAATAGTGGGTGATGCATCCATAGATGCCATCTCTCCTGCCCTATCCTGGTGATGCCAACTCTCTGAACCAAGTGCCTAGTCGCTGAGCCTCATAGCTGCTAGGGATCCCCAGTCAGCATCTTCTAAAACCTCTCTCCTACATCCAACACTGGCTGCACTCCACCTCTCTACCCAGAAGCCAGAGGGAGCTTTTAAAATTATAAATCAGGGGCTGGGGATGTGGCTCAAGCAGTAGCACGCTCGCCTGGCATGCGTTTGGCCCAGGTTCGATCCTCAGCACCACATACAAACAAAGATGTTGTGTCCACCGAAAACTAAAAAATAAATATTAAAAAATTCTCACTCTCTCTTTAAAAAAAAAAGAAAGAAAATGTGGTATAAAATTTAAAAAAATTATAAATCAAACCTGCCACTTCTTTGCTTTTAGACACACTGAGCATATATATGTGTGTGCACAGATACACACACACACACACACACACACACAGCTGTTTGTGTGTGTGCCTGTCATACTTAGAATATATCCAAAGTCCTTCAAGGCCCTTCCAGATCTTGCCCATGCCCTCTCACCTCAACTCTGATCACTCTCCAAATGCAGCTCTATGATCTTTCTGTTCCAAGCTCAGTTCTGCCTCAGGGCCTTTGCACTTGCTAGTCTCTGCCTGGAACTCTCTCCAGCTCTCCTATGCTTTGGGTGTCAGCCTAAATGTCACCTAATCAGAAAGACCCACCCTGACTACTTGGTTTCAAGCAAGAGGTCCCCTGGCCCTTATCTATTATAACTTTACCTTTTATTTCTTTTATAGCATTCACTCTGATCTGAACTCATCTGATTTATCTGTTCACTTGTTTAGTCTCTCCTGAGAACAGGGGCCATGCCTTGATTGTTCTTCATCAACATCCAATTACCCAGCATAGAGCTCATTACAGGATAGTAGCAAGCAATAAATAAATGATAGATACCTTCAGTTTCTCCAATAGGACACTCCCAGATCCCACCTCACACTCTCCTACCTTAGATCCTTTACTCCTGAAGTTATCTCTCCATGGACCCTCTTTTCCTGATCTTTTAGTTAACCCAAGGGACCACATTTTAAAAATATCCTGCAGCATCCTGTTCTTGGCAAACATAATTATCATGCTTTGTAATCATATATTTATATTTTTAATACTTATTTGTGTGGTTGTCATTGATTTCTCTCAGAGCAAAGATAGCTTGTCTTATTCTGTGCTGTGGCCCCAGCTACTAGCACAGAGCCAGATCCGTAGTGGCTCTTCCAAGATTTGTTTGTTGAATGACTACATGATAGAATTATGTGTCATGAACCAAATATTAGGATCATTCCAACTCCATACTCCAATGGGTGAATATACGAAGGGAGGGAGGTCCAAGACTCTGGACCGCCTCAGAATCCCCCCACCATCACCACCAGCAGAGTTCAGCTATTCTCCCAGACCACCCAAGTCTCCATGCCAGATTCCAGGGTGGGGATAGCAGTTACCGTAGTCCTTGGGGAGGGGTGCAGGTGCCGATGGATGCACAACAGGCTTCTGTCGGCGCTCCTGGGTGGGGCTGGGGGCTTCGGGGACGGGCTCATCCTCTTCCTCCTCTTCTTCCTCCTCTCCTCGGGGTGGAGGGGCCATCGGGGCAGGATCTGTCTTAGTCATGGTCCTCGATGGCCCTCAGTGGTGGGCGGGCACAAGAGTCAGGGGCGGCCTGCAGGCAAATCTTGGAGGCAGAGGTCAGCTAGAGAGGGTGCCCCAGAGACCCTGGGTCCAAGCCCTCAGAAACTCCCAAGGCCCCTGGTGGTCCCCGTGCCCCCAGCTCTGGATCTTGGAGAACCATAGGGCCTCGTTACCCATCAGAGAGCCCCGGGATATGCGCCCAGCTCCTGCCTCCTGCACCAGGCCCAGCCCCCCATTCTTCTCCCGCGTCAGGCCCCTCAGTCTCGGCCGCCCCCTCTCGGGGTTTGTTTATCTCGGGATGCAGGATGCTTCGCCCCTCCCCTTCTCACGGGCCTCCGCGCTTCCCATCTCACCTCGGGCGGACGGGGTTGAAGACCGAGGCTGAGACTGAGGAGACCGCGGAGTAATGGGGTGTCGGTGTCGGGGGACGTGGTAGGGGAAGAGAGGGAGACAGAGAGAAGGGGACGAGGCCCAGCAGCCGATCGGGGGTGGGGGTGGAGAGGGAGGGGCGCTGGCGGCGCATGCGCGGTGGCAAGGCGCGGGGGAGGAGATGCTGGGAGGCAGCTCGCCTGGATGAAGGCGCTGGAGGCAGCGACGCCAAGGGGCTAGACCCCGAGCACCCGAAGAGGAAGAAGGGACTGCCACCTGGAAGGGTGTGAGGCACCGAGGCAGGAGAGAGATGAAGCAGAGACCTGGGGGCTGGGGGGGAGAGGGGCGGCAAGGCGACACGGGTCTTTTTATCCATCCGCGCGGTGACAGAGCCCTCTCCCAGGTCTGCGAACCCGGCCAGTTGGGACAGTGGTCTCTGTGCCGTGCTGATGTTGTTCCCTCTCTCGGAGCTCAACGCCATGCTTACCCTCTATGAACGTCTCAGAGGGGTCTTTTACATCTCCATCACATTTGTCCTTATAGACAGTGCTCATCAGCACTTCCTCAGGCCGAGAGTTCGAGTTGCTTGCCCATCAGTACACAGCAAGTGGGTGAGGAGCTAAAATTTGAAAGCGGGCAGTTCGTTGAGTCTGGTTCTTAATCACCAAGCTACATGACTGTGCAGTGAAGGCCATGTGATGATAGCAGTGTCTAGAAGACAGTTCTGTCAATGGATCTCTTCTGAGAACCTGTATCTCTTGGAGTAAGGCCTCTTGGAGCCAGCCAAGGGTCCTGGCTCAACCTCACTCCTGATTTGACTATTACCTGCTCTGCCCCAAATCACCCCAGCCTGTGTGACTGCCTTGTGCCCCTCATACTGGGCAGGCCCAGTACCTCTGTCTCCAAAATACTTCCAGAATTTTATCACCCAACTCCAGGCCCCTATCCTGGTCCATCCTTCATCCTCTCCCACCTCAACAATGGCAGCAGCATCTTCTCTGTTCTCACTGCTCTCCCCACCCCACCTGACCTTTCTTCCTACCCTGCAGTCACAGGAACCTAACATGTATCACATCAGGGTACTCCTTGACTCAGAAACATCTGGCTGCACCTCATTCCAGGTAAAAGCCAATGCTCCCAGCCACAGCCCATAAGGCCCTAGGTACACTTGCCCACCATGTTTCCAATCTCTCCTCCTCTCACTCTGCCCACTCCACTCCGATCATACTGGCCTCCTTGCTTTTCTGCACACCAGGACCTTTGCATTGGCTGTTCTGCCTGGAAGGCTTCCCCCAGGCCCTTGCATGGTTCCTTCTCTCCTCTCATTTGGGGTATTAATTGTTTGCCTTTTCAGTGACACCTCTGCTCTATCTAAAATTGCACCCTGTCCCAGCCAGCCCCTTCCCCACTTTAGTTTTCTTCAGAGCAACAGTGCCCTCCTCCCTCCAATGCCTAGACATTAGGTCCTCTGCAGATCTGTTCTTGCCCTGGAACACCTGCCCACATGCCCTACAGGTTGACTCTTCCCACCCAGGTTTGTGTTCAAATGCAGACTTCTTAGAGAGCCCTCTCCCCCAAACTTCCTCTCCATCATATTTTTTTTTTTACATTTTTTGTAGTTGTAGATGGATAGAATGCTTTTATTTATTTTTATGTGGTGCTGAGGATCAAACCCAGTGCCTCACACTTGCTAGGCAAGCGCTCTGCCACTGAGCTATAGCCCCAGCCCTTCAATCATATTTTAATTCAGTTTTCATGGCACATATCAGTCAGAAGTGATCCAGTTTATTGGTACACTAGTTCACCTTCAACTCAAGCAAAATGTGAGCACCATGAGGGCAGGGATGGTTTTTAACTGTGTCCACTGCCATGTCCCCAATTCAGCAGCAGGCTTGGCACAAGGTGCCAAGGGCTCTTTGGAACCGGTACAGAACTCCCCAAATGACTCCTTTTCTGCTGATGTTGTTTTACTAACTGCAGAGATTTGAGCTGGGGGTGGCAGGGGCTGGGTACCCAGGGGGATAAGGGTTTGGGGCCCAGTCACCTGCAAGATTCAAGGGATCCCTAGAAGTGGGGAGAAGAATCTAGGTACTTGGGGAAAGCACTGCTCCTCCCCAGGCATGGGTGATAGGGCTGGGCCAAGCACATGTGTGATGGGCTCTCTTCTTCCATCTTGCATCTGCTGTCCCTTGACATTGTCCGTCCTGACCCTTAGGCACTGGGTGACTGGGTGTCCAGCTCAGGCTTGGCATCCAGTGTGGCAGGTGCAGGATCTTGGGCAAGGACCACAGCTATGTCAGGCCCTCCACAGATGATGGTGAAGGTTTGGGATTCCTCAGATCCAGGCAGCTGAGCCATTCCAGGCAAAGAAGCAGTAGAGATGGGGAACAAAGGGGAGCAAGGGGGAGGAGATTGAGGAACAGACAGAAATGGTGAGGACCAACGGACATCAGAGAAGGAGGGGGTGTCAGAAAACAGAGTGAAATGTGATGGGAGACAGGGAAGCAGATGTGAAGCCAGAGACATTCATGGGAGAGAAAAGAAGTGTGGAGAAATAGGAGAGAGATGTGGAAGGACAGGGACATGGGGAGATGGATGTGAGTGTGGACAAAGACATTGATATGGAGGGCAAAGAAAGATGCAGATGCAGAGAGACATGGGCAGATAGGGACACAGGATGAATGAGTAGGAAACAGGGATTGAATGGGGACAGGGGAGGCAGAGAGAGTGAGTCAGCCCAGGGCAGGCTCCATGGAGAGCTCCAGTCCAAGACTGAATTGTGACCCAGCCCCATTGTCCCTCTGGGTTCCAGGCCATAGCCTCAAAGCCCCCAGGGGCAGTCACACTGCAATTCCAGCTGACTGCTATTACCTGAGAATATGAACCCTGCACTGCAAGATCTACTGAGCCTTCAGGAAAGATTAAAAGTGATTTTAAAGCACTGTTGAGGCCAAACAAATTATATCTGGAGGTCATGTCCAACCCATTAGCTGTCTACCTGAGACACTTCAGCTCCTTTCTGAGCCCCCCTCCTCTTGTCTCCACAGCTCTGCCTGGATGCTTGTCCCATCCAGGTAGGATTCTGAGTGTGTGGGTGATAGGTTGAGGCCCTCAAGCTAAGCCCTAGTTTTTAAGCAGGGGACGGACATGGTCAAGCTCTGATTTTTCACCCTTCCCTCAACCAAAACAAAAAACAATCCAGTAGTAAAATGTATGGATAAAGAGCTTTAGAGAGAGTGGGGGAGACCATAGTAAAAGGGTTGTGAATTTAAGCTAGACAGGGGCTGAGAAGGGAGCTTTCCAACAGGACAGCAGGGCTTCTTCTGGTGCTTTTGAGTTCTGGCTGCTTGACTTTGGGCAAGTTACTAGACTGTTCTATGCTGCAGCTTTTTCATCTGGCAAATGGGGAACAACAAGAGAAACAAGATGGTAGTGAGTTTTCAATAAGTTATTAAGTATGTGTCTGGCAGGAAGTGAGAACTTCCTAAATATTATTCATAAATGGAGCAGCCATTACTCAGCTCCAACCAATAGTTGCCAGATTGAATTTATTTTTCTTTTTTTGCTGAGCTGGGGATGGAGCCCAGGGCTTCCCGCACGCTAGGCAAGCTCTGTAAACACTGAGCCTCATCCCCAGCCCCAGATTCTTTCCCCCACCCCCTAGAAAAACGAGCAATTGGAAACCTGAATGAAATATTGGGATTCTTAAACATAAATGTGCAGGCCAGGCAAGACGCCCTGGACGCCAGTCCCAAGCCCCTGTGCCACTCACCACGCGAAGCTGGCCCTGGTGCGCCCGAGCCTGCAGGCTCTCCGTGCGCAGCTGCAGCGCCAGCTGTTCCAGAGCCTGGAGCTGAGCCTGGTGCCGCTGGTGGCGCCGCTGCAGCCTCCGCACCCGCCGCTGCAGTGCTCCCAGCACCGCTCCCAGTCCCGCCCGTGGGTGCTGGGTAGAAACTCCAGTCCTCCGCCCTGCAGGAGCGGAGGGAAGGGGCAGGGGGGTCAGGAGCACGGTGGACGCAGCCTTGGCGCTGTCAGCTGCAGGCCCCAGCACCACTACGTGCACTGGGCCAGAGGCCGCAACCGTGGACTCCCGGGGGAGTCCTGCCTCCTGTGGCGGGGGAGGAGGAGGAGGAGGCGCGACTGGCTTCTGGGTACTTCGGGTCCTCCGCGGGCTCTGGAAGACAAGGCATAGGGTGGGGATGGCCCTTCAGGGCCAGACTCCAAGAGGCATTTCGTGGGGAGGTTAGGTCAGTCTCTAAGGGGGACTTCCCTAGGGTAAGATGACTTCAGCCAGGAACTTCCTAAGGAGAGAAGGGCAGAGGGGCAGACCTGGGGAAGGACTTCGCTTTGAAAGGGAAGGCCAGGTACCAGACTCTAGGAATTGGGTCCCAAGTAGGGAAGGCTGGGGATCAGACTCCACTCATTGGACATCCTGCACTCACCTTGGCTGGCGGCACCCGGGAGAAGATGGAGGGCACCGCGTCTGGCCGCAGGTAGCGCACGCCCCAGCGCCACTGGAAGCAGGAAGGTGTGAAGTGCTCACTGCACAAGTGCTGGTGGCAGCTGGGCACCCAGTGCTCCCGGCCCATGCATCGCAACCAAGCCTCTAGCCTGGGGCCGTCCTTCAGCGGGAACCTGCAGAGCGGTGGGATAGCAGGGTCAGCGCTACAGGTCCCCACCCACCCCTCTCTGAGGTACCTACCTATACCTGAGATCCCTGGAAGTCTCTGTCTTCCATCCACGCTTTCTCTACCTCACTCGCTTCCCAAATGTGGGCTCCACATCCAGCAACTCCCTCTCTCTCCTTCACGGAATCTCCCAGTTCTCCTGGCTGGGTTGTGGTAACAGCCTTCTTCCTGGTTTCCCTGCCCACCTCCACTCCCTACCCTCAGGTTACTTCACATGAACCTAAAGGAGTGGTCTATAAAAGCAAACATCTAGAGTAAGAGAGATCCTGCTGTCAAGTGAAAATGCTTCTTCCACAACCATATGGCATGTGAGTCCGGGTTACAGGCTGAGAGATTTAAGAAACACCACCCAAATGCAGGATGTGGACCTTGTTCACAAAAAAAAAAAATTCAGTAAAAAGCCATTTCAAGACACCTGAAAAAAATAAAACAGAAATTGGGTATTTGGTAATTGTAAGAAATTAAATTTTCGAGGTGTGATAATGTATCCTTCTAAAACAGGATTCTGACCAGACTTGGTGGTACACACCTGTGACCCCAGTTACTCTGAGGAGGCTGAGGCAGGAGAATCACAATACAAGCCCAGTCTCAGCAACTTAGTAAGACCCTGTCTCAAAATTTAAAAATTTTAGCCAGGCTTGGTAGCAAATGCCTATAACCCCAATGGCTTGGGAGGCTGAGACAGGAGGATTGCAAGTTCAAAGCCAGCCTCAGCAAAAGTGAGGTGCTAAGCAACTCAGTAAGTCCCTGTCTCTAAATAAAATACAAAATAGGGCTAGATGCCCCTGAGTTCAATCCTGGTACTGCCACCCCCCCAATATTTTTTTTTTAATTTTAAAAGGGGCTGGTGATATAGGTCAGTGGGACATACTCACTTAACATCCCTGCTTTCCACTCCCAGCACTGCAATAAACAAATAAATACAAAATAAAAGTCTTCTGTTAGAAAAACATTCTGAAATTTTTACAAGTAGAAGACCTGATGTCTGGGATTTACTTTAGGATTTTTTGTTGTTGTTGTTGTTATTGTTGCTTCTTTTTTTAGGTCCTAGGGATCAAACCCAGGATGCCCTGTGTGCTAGAAAAGTACTCTACAATTAGCTACATTCCCAGCCCTAGGATTTACTTTAAAATGTGAGGCAAAAAACTTTGAGGTGTGTGGGGCAGGGAAGTGAAAAAAGACCAGCAAAATGTACTCTATTTTTTGTGTGTGTATGTTTGAAAATAACCTTTAAAGATTTATAAGCAACTCAACAATAATAAAAACACAACTTAATTAAAAATGGGCAAAGGACTTGAGCAGACATTTCTCCAAAGAAGATATACAAATGGACAACAAGCATATGAAAAGATGCCCAATATCACTAATGATTAGGGAAATGCAAATCAAAACTATGATGAATGTTACCCCCAACTATTGGAATGGCTACTGCAAAAACAATAAATAAATAAATAAATAAATAAATAAATAAATAAATAAATAAATAAAATACAAACAGAAAATGACAGAGGATGCGGAGAAATTAGATCCCTGTACACTGCTGGAAACACAAAATGGAATAGCCATTATGAAAAACAATATGGCAGTTTCTCAAAAAATTAAAAATAGAATCACCTTATGATTCAGCAATCCACTTCTGGGTTATACTCAAAACAAGTGAAAGCAGGGTCTTGCACACCATGTCCAAAGCAACTTAATTCACAAAGCCAAAAGATGAACACGTCAACTGACAGGTGAATGGATAAACAAATGTGGCACATATTATACAATGGGATATTATTTAGCCTCAAAAAGGAAAGAAATTCTGACATATGGTGCAACATGGATGAACCCTGGGACCATTAGAGGAATTAAAATAAGCTAGTCACAAAGAAGAATACTGATGCTTTCACTTTTATGAGGTCTTTAGAGTGGTCAGTTCACAGAGACAGACAGTAAATCGGTGGTCACCAGGGGCTGAGAGAAGGGGGAAATAGGGTATTGCATAGTGGGAATAGAGAAATTCTTTTTTTTTTTCTAATTTACCAACCAAAAAGTTCTGGAGATTGGTTATACAACAATAGGAATATACTTAACATTGCTGAACTGTACACTTAAAAATGGTTAAGGGGCTGGGGATATGGCTCAAGTGGTAGCGTGCTTGCCTAGCATGCGTGAGGCACTGGGTTCGAGTCTCAGTACCACATAAAAACAAAATAAAGATATTGTGTCCACCTAAAACTAAAAAATAAATATTAAAAATGACTAAGATGGTCTATCTTATATAATGTGCATTTTACTACAATTAAAAATAAAATTTTAGCGGAGCACAGTGGCACACACCTATAATCTCAGTAGATCAGGAGGTTGATGTAGGAGGATCACAAGTTCAAAGCCATCCTTAGCAACTTAGCAAGGCCCTAAGCAACTTAGCGAGACCTTGTCTCAAAAATAAAAAATAAAAAGAGCTGGGGATGGAGCTCAGTGGTTAAGAACCCCTGGGTTCAATCCCTGGTACCAAATAAATAAATAAAAGGTTAAAAACATTTTAGCAAGGGCCGGGGTATGCTTAGTGGTAGAGCACTTGCTTAGCATGCATGAGGCTCTGGGTTCAAGACCTAGCACCATGAAACAAAAACAAAACATTTTAAATAGCTGCTGCAGTATATTGAGCTCCACAGAGACAGCACCAGGGCATATGAGAGCCAGACATGCACTAGGTAACTCTGTACCTTGCTAAGAAAAAATACTAAACATGGGCAAAGGAGATCCTAAGAGGCCAAGAGCAAAACAGCCTCACATGCACTCTTTGTGTGAACTTGAACTTGATAGGAGGAACAGAAGAAGCCCCCAGAGTGTTATTCTAAGAGTGCTCAGGGAAGTAGAAGACAATGTCTGCTAAAGAGAAAATGAAATCTGAAGACATGGCAAAGGCTACAAGGACCATTATGAAAGGCAAATGAAAACCTCCCTCCCTCCTAAAGGGAAAATAAAAAAGAAGTCCAAGGATCCCAATTCATCCCAGAGGCCTCCTTCCACCTTCTTGTTCTATTCTGAGTATCACCCAAAAATCAAAAGAAAACATCCCAGCCTGACCATTAGTGATGTTGCAAAGAAACTGGGAGAGATGTGGACTTAACACTGCTGCAGATGACAACAGAGAAAAAATATGGAAAAAAATTTATTACTGCCTATCAAGTTAAAGGAAAACCTGATATAGCAAAAAACAGCATTGTCAAAGCTGGAAAAAATAAGAAAAAGGAAGAGGAGGGAGATGAAGAGTAAAGGAGTAGGAGGAGGAAGATGATTCTAGTGCAATATTTTTCTTGTCTATAAATCATTGAATTCCCCCTGTATACAACTCACTCTTTTTAAAGAAAAAAATTAAACTGCAAGTCTGTGTAAGATTTGTTTTTAAAAAGTATTCAGTGTCTTTTGGTATAATTAACACACAAACAAATATGCCTTTAGAGAGCTCTGTCCTTGGGGTATTTTTTTATAAATACCTTTATTTTATTTATTTGTCTGTATGTGGTGCTGAGGATCAAACCCAGGGCCCGACACATGCTAGGCAAGCGCTCTACAACTGAGCAACAACCCCAGCCCCTTGTGGTATTTTTCAATAGCTACTCACCCAGCCTAGTACAGTGTGGGTTGTAGACCGGCATGGAAACTTAAAGCAGGTTCTTGTAGTGCACTGAACAAATTAGTTATACATGCAGAGAGTAGTTTTTCCATCTTCAATTGGGTCTAATGCAGCCAAATAATTATTCTGTTAAATGAGTACTGCTCTATAATTGCCAAAAAAAAATATATAGCTGTTTTGTTGACATTCTGAATGCTTCTAAATTCATTTTTAATTAAAAGAAATGTTTTAAAAAATGAACTAAATAAGAGACTTCTCAGTGGGTGAAGATTATCTGATCAGACACCATCTAAAGGGACCCCACTGCTCCTGTTTCCTGGTGCTATTTGTCCCCAACATCTGTTCTTGCCCTCTTAAGATAGTAATACACTCTCTAGTCAGACCTGGGATCAAGGCTATCCACAATAAAGACCTCATTTTCCAGCCCCATTTGCAGCCAAGGAGGCCACATGACTAAGCTCTGGCTAGTCTGTTCTATAGCAGCTGCCAGGAACTGTGAGACATTAAATGTTTATCTTAAGCTGCTGAATTTGTGGATGTTTTGTTATATAGCATTAGATAACTAAAATGTTCATTCATGTACATGAATCTGCACAATGTTTTTCATATCTATGACATTACTTAATAGTTAAGTTAATTTTAAGATTAACCAACATTAGCTGGGTGCAGTGGCATACACCTGTAATCCCAGTGGCTCAGGAGGCTGAGGCAGGAGAATCGCAAGTTCAAAGCCTGCCTCAGCAACTCAGCAAGTCCGTAAGTAAGACCCTGTCTCAAAATAAAAAAGGTCTTGGGAGGTGGCTCAGTGATTAAGGAACCCTGGATTTAATCCCTGGTTAAAAAAAAAAGAATAATTAACTAACATTAGGTATTAAATATACTTAAAAGATACCACAATACACTACAATTGAAAATGGAAAACCAGTATCAATAACATAAACAAGGGCTGGGTCTGTAGCTCGGTGGCAGAGTACTTGCCTGGCATATGTGAGGTACTGGGTTCAATCCTTTGCACCACAAAAATAAAGACATGCTGTCCATCTACAACTACAAAAAAATTAAAAGAAAATGTTTAAAAAAAACATAAACAGAAGCTAGCCATAAAAAACATCAGAGTGTACAACAAGCGTCTTGAAAAATTGTGCTTTAGGGGCTGGGGTTGTGGCTCAGTGGTAGAGCGCTTGCCTAGCACGTGTGGGGCACTGGGTTCCATCTTCAGCACAACATAAAAATATAAATAAAAAAATAAAGTTATAAAAAAAAGTAAGTTGCTTTTTAAAGAAAAAGAAGGAGGGAAGGGAGGAATGGAAGAAGGGAGGGAGGTTATTTTTAGGGAGTAGCTGGATGGAATGGATAGAGATAGAGGGGTGCAAGACTTCTTAGACAAAACGCAGAGAAGGGGGAACAGCTGGATAAAACCACTGAGAGAAGAGCTGTGGCTCCCAAAGGGCAGAACCCAGGGCACATAGCCAGGGAGTATGGATCCCTTCAGCCTCTTCTGGGATCCACATATACCCATCAGCCTGTTCTTCCTGGACACTGCATGAGACCTAATGTAGCAGCACTTCTATCCCCACCCGCTCCCCAGCAGGGACTGGCAACTGACTACTGTAATATCCATTCTCTTCTTTTTCCTTAAAAACAAAACTCCAACTTTGAGGCTATAACCTGTCCTGCTAAAAGACTGCACTTCCCAGACAAATCTGCAACTGGGGGGGGGGGGGGGATCATGTGGTATGGGACATCTTCCAGATGCCTAACACAGAAAAGGGATGCTCAAATAAAATAAGAGTAGCTCACTGGGCAAAGAAGGAAAGCGAATTATCTCAGGAAGCCTTTCCCTAATTTGGTCTGGTTTTTATTCTCTCTTGTTCCTCTGGATAGCAACATTTTTTAAAAATTTATTTATATGTGATGTTGAGAATCGAATCCAGTGCCTCATACATGCTAGGCAAGTACTCTACCACCCCAGCCTCATGGAGAGCAACATTTATATTGAGTAATATTCATCTCTAAAAACCTACTGAAGGGCTGGGGATGTGGCTCAGTGGTGGAGTGCTTGCTTAGTATGTATAAATGTGAGAGGCCCCAGACACACACACACACACAAAAAAAACTAACGCTAAGCAGACAGCAAGTGTTTGCCTTTTTATTGACTATTTTGGTTTTGCTGGTTATCTTGTCTAGAGCATAGGGTGGCATATGCTGCCAGATCTTTTCTTCTTAACTCAAGATTTCTGCAGGGTGGTTAAATGAATAATTAATATGCTACATTTCCCAGCCTCTTTTTGTAGTTGGGGGTAACCAATGATGAAGAAACCACCATTGGATGGGGTTTCTGGGAAGGCCTTGTAAAGGGGGATGACTCAGTTTAGTTTTTGCTCTTCTTCCTTTCCCTTTTCTTCCTTCCAGGAATGGTAGGGCATATGGCTGGAGCATTGGCAGCCATTTTGGATAGAAGCCACATGTTAAGAACGAGAGAACAAAGAAGACCCTCATCTCTGATGACTGTGGGGCTGCCATCCCAGTGCTGGTCTTCCAACCTCCATACTTGTTTTATGTGAGGAAACATATTGTTCAAAATTTTGCTGCCTCTCCCCACAAGAAGATTATACATCTCAGCTCCATGGACAGGTGGCTTCCCATATACTTGCTTTGGCCAAAAGAATGTAAGTGAAAATGACACGGACCACTTCTAAATATAAAATTTAACAGAAGCCACTATACTTTCTCTTTTCTTTCTCCTACAAACCAGCAATATTCCAAGTAGGGACAGTTCCCTCCATCTGAATCTTCAATTAAGGCACTATAGAGCAGGCCCACAAATGACCTGCAAAGAACATAGCATGAGCAAAGAATAAATCTTTGTTATAGTAAGCTGTGGAGATGGGGAGTTTGCTATGCAGCGTAACTACCATGCCAATTCCTATGGCCCTCATAATTTGTTTAAGCCACTATTATTTCAGGATTTTGTTACTGCCAGTCAGATGCAATTCCTGATAGCCCCCCATTAGTGATGACTGTCACTTGTCTATGAAAGGCCCTAATTCAGAGCTAATGAATGTTCTCTTTGGTTGCCAGGCAGGCTTTCAAGTTTTCTGGTAGCCACTTCCCTCAATATGTTTCACCTTGTTTCCCACCTGGTACTCATCCCTCTTCTGAATCTCATCAGAAAATGCTCCTTCTCTTAACTTGTAGCTAAATGGCTTCTGTGAGACTAACTTAGGTTGGGCCTTAAGGTGGATATGGACCAGACTGTGAAAAACATCCTGAAAGTCATTGGTGGGTACCAATGAAGACATGAACTAATTTTTATAGCAATCTTGCTGCTATGTACAGTTGTCATCCTTATTCTCATTAATATTATTATTACTTATGAAACACTTAGAACAGTGCCTGGTGTATGGGGTGCTACCCAAATTTGCTGCTGTTGTTGTTGTAAGGAAGGCCACAGTGGAAACAGGAAGACCAGCAAGCAGCTATCTCAGTCTCTCATTAAGAGAAAAGATGAATGGGCCAAGTATGGTGGCACATCCCATAATCTCAGCAATTTAGGAAGCTGAGGCAGGAAGATCACAAGTTCAAGGCCAGCCTGGATAACAGTGAGACCCTGTCTCAAAATACAAACAAAAAAGGGCTGGTCTCAATCCCCAGTGAAAGAAAGGAAGGAAGGAAGGAAGGAAGGAAGGAAGGAAGGAAGGAAGGGAGGGAGGAAGGGAGGGAGAAAGAAAGAGAGAGAGAAAGAAAGAAAGAGAAAAAGAAAAAAGAGAGAGAAAGAGAGAGAGAAGAGAGAGAGAAAGAAAGAGATAAAGAAAGAAAGAAAGAAAGAAAGAAAGAAAAGAGAGAAAGAGAGAGAGAGGAGAAAGAGAGAGAAAGAAAGAGAGAAAGAAAGAAAGAGAAAAAGAGAAAGAGAAAGAAGAGAGAAAGAAAGAGAAGAAAGAAAGAACGAGAAAGAAAGAAGAGAGGAAGAAAGAAAGAAAGAAGGGGAAGAAAGAAAGAAAGAAAGAAAGAAAGGGAAGAGAGAAGAAAGAAAGAAAGAAAGAAAGAAAGAAAGAAAGAAAGAAAGAAAGAAAGAAAGAAAGAGAGAGAGAAAAGGATCATGAATAACTTCTGGGTTGTATATGCAGTTCTTTAATGTTTGATCCCTCCCCTTCCATGAGTCTGTCATGGCAGGAACAGATTAGTTGGGGTCATAGATTGGATACAACAGGGTCTTGCTTGCTTCTCCACAAGACACTCAACAGTTACTGAATTAATAAGCAGTGCCAGAGTGACATATTTTAAAAAGCAAATCTGGATGATTTAAGTTTGAAGAATCCTCTGCTCTCCTCTACTCTATACCGAAGTCCCTCAGAGGAGAGCTGGGACATGGACTGCTGGTTTCCTGGAGACTTCATTTGAAATCCAATAATCAAAACCCATCAAATAAATATCTACTGGACATCCACTATGTGTCAGAAACAGTTCTAGAGGCTGGGGACACAACAGAAACAAGGCAGACAAAATTCCCTGGCTTTAAAGAGCTTAGTGACATTCTAGTGAGAAAGACAATGAATAAATACCTAAAATATGTGATATGATAGATAATGATGTATTTAAAGGGAAATTAAGGTAGGAAGCAGACAGGGAGGGTTATGTGTATTGGAAGGCAATCACAATTTTACATAGGGTGGTGGTCATAAAGGCAAGAACTTTTCAGAGGGAATAACTGGCATAGGCAAAGGCCCTGAAGCAGCAATGGAACCCTGGCATGCTAAATGAACATGGAGTAGGCAGTTGTCACTGAAGCAGAGAGGCAGGAAGGAGGAGATGAAGTTATACAGGTAGTGGGGAACCAGCTCTTGTAGGATTTTGTAAGCCTGCTTTTTTACTCCATCAGATCTCATCTTGTTTTTTATAGTAAGGTGTGGGCCAGGGGAGGGATCAGAGTAGAAGAGGGCCCTGAACTGGGCTGGGGTTGTGGCTCAGCGGTACAGCGCTCGCCTTGCACATGTGTGGCTCTGGGTTCAATCCTCAGCACCACATAAAAATGAATAAATAAAATGAAGGTATTGTGTCCAACTACAACTAAAAAACAAATATTAAAAAAAAAAAAGAGGGCCCTGAACTGATTTAGGTCTAGGTTCCCTCTGGCTGTAGATGGAAGAGACTTGGTGCCAGCAGGGGTGAGAGTAGGGAGACCAGTGAAGAGACTATTAATAGAGTTAAGTTGAAGGAGGGAGTTAGACAAGATCAGATTCTGGATAGATTCTTAAGGGAGAGCCAATAGGATTTGCATATGGACAGGATGAAGAATGTTCCAGCCCACTTAGGCTAAGATGACCAGACAAACCTGTACTCATTTACCATAGCAAAGAGGGCGTTTGCATACCAGAGAGTCTTGCCAAACAAAGGAAAACATAACATATCTGGGTTTGGGGGAAGAGTGAAATTCAGGTGAAATATAAATGAAGCAGTGTTTAGATAGGTTCAAAGCAAATCAGAACTCTGTGTAAAGGGATCAATATTAGGTCTGGATTGCAAAGTGGGACTAGGTCCCGTCTCCTTGGAAGCACTAAAATTTAGATAGCTGTGGGATATTTGGTCTGGATATCCCTTTTCTGAAGCTTTGAACCTGGGCTATAGATTGAGACCGCTTTTCTCCATTCCCCCCCCCCAGGGTGTTGGGGATCCAACCCAGGGCCCTGAGCTACAATCTCCAGTTCTCCCTGCTATTTTTCTGTGTTGAGGTGACTTAGCTCCTCCAGAGTTAGCTATTAAGATAGGAAAGACTGTGAAAGGTTTAGGGAGATAAGAAGCTCAGCTTCAGATATATTGAGGTTGAGATGCCTCTAATGAGTGGAGATGAAGAATGGACATTTTAAGTTATAGAACCTCACCTTTCCTTACATCACCGTCTCCCTTTTCTACTCGTTCAGTTCATTACCTGTGTCTACCTCTGCTGTTTCGCCCATTTTCACCTTCCTACACCCCTCCTGCAAGACCAGATGCCAAAAACAGCTGCATTTCTCCTTGGGCCCCGCCCCTTCCAGGCCCCGCCCCCTAAAGCCCCGCCCCGCGCTTGCGCTCACTTGTAGAAGCTCACTGGGCGGTTGTCTGATCCCAGTTGGCCCGCAGTGTTAGAGCAGTTCGGAGCCCTGCAGTACTTGGGCATGGCTGTCCAACCCGGTTGCTTTTTGCTCGGTCAGAGTCCGCACTTTACTTCTCGCCGGGAGCAGCCGATTTCCGCCCCTCCCGAGCACTCTCCTCCTGCCTCACGTGACATCCTCGGTGTCATGTGACAGGGGTGTACTGAGCCGGCTTGCATACCAGGTGTCCCTCCGCGTTACCACTGCTACACCCTGGTCACATGGTTGGTGAGGAAACGCAAGTATATCTACGCAAACCGGTTCTACGCCACTCTAACCTTCATCACATGTTTAGGGAAAGGCGGCGTCCTAGGGTTTCTGAGCCTGCGCCCACCAAGTCCTCTGGGCCGGCAGGCTCTTTCCGCTCCACCCTAAACCAACATCGGGCGACTGCCATAGCCCGGATAGTCGTCCCGGTGGCAGCAAAAAGCAGAGGAGAGGGCTATGGCCTTAGCCTAGTAAAAGTTAATCACTGTACACTCCAAAGAATGAGAAAAACAGTTTGAACGAGAAGCCCCAAAATGCTTGATCAGAACCAAATAGTTTGGCTGCAGCCCCGCCCTGCCTGGTACTCTGGCTCCGCCTCTTAGCTCCTATTGGTCCTGATCGCCGTCCGGCCGCCCCGAGATTGGCCAGACGGGTGGCTGCCGCGTCCAATGGGCAGCGCCGCCGGCTTTCCCGCGGCTATTCACTATTCGAGTGGGTCGTGGCGGCCGCGGCGGTTAAAGAGCATAACGGTCGCTGGTCTCCGATGCGACGATGGCTGCCTTAGGGCCGGGAGGCTACGCGCGGAACGATGCAGTCGAGAAGCTGCCATCTATCATGGGGGGAATTCCAGCGCGAAGAACCCAGTCCCCCCCGCCCCCTGCCCCACCACTCTGCCTCCGGCGGCGGACACGACTCTTGACGGCGCCCGAGGACACCGTACAGAACCGGGTGAGAAGCTGCTCGCCCTGTCCACTCCAATTCCAGCCTTCTTTGGGCCGCACCCTGTTCATCCCTAAGCTCTTTGGCCCCGCCCATCAGTTCCCGCCTATTGGTCCCCTCAGGTTGCTCTCTAGCCCCGCCTCATCACGGAAGTTCCGCCCCCTTTGAGCATAAGGCTCTTCCCAGTTTCCGCTGCCTCCTCTCTTGGGTGCTGCTCTTGGTTCTTGGCTCTACCCTCAATATTGGAGCGTTCTTGGGGTTTCTTCGGATTCCAACTCCTGGAAAAGCATTTTGCTTCTACAAATCACTGCCTAGACCCACCTTCCTGGATAAGCCCCCATTCATTCACCTTTAAACACTTCTCGTCCAGTCACCTGCCCCATCTCATTGGTTCTACTCTGCATTCTCTCATATCTTGCCTTCTGCTTCCTTTTCCCTAACTAAGGTGGGATTCTTATTCCATATTCCCCCTCAAAACTATGGCAAGGAAGTGAATAATTATTTCTAAAATGTCAGCAGTGCGGCTTGGGGAGGAGGGCATACAGGATTTTAGTATCCTAAATTCTGAGACACAGAAACACAGAAAGGAATTACTTTAGAGTAGGTAGAAGGAATTCCCTTAGCACACCAGCAATTTAAGAAAAAAAAAAAAAGTGCTCTTTAACTCCTTAGGCACAAAAATCTGTTTTTATAAAATGGAGATAACATGGGGCTGGGGTCGTGGCTCAGTGGTAAACTGCTTGCCTAGCATGTGTGAAGCACTGGGTTTGATTCTCAGCATCGCATATAAAGAAATAAAATAAAGGTTCATTGACATTAAAAAAATATTTTTAAAAAATTAAGAAAATAAAATGGAGATAACAACCATATCACAATGTTGGAGGAAGATGAAATTGTAACTGTGACCTTCTTGAAGGAAGATGAAATTGTAACTGTGACCTTCTTGACACAGAGCCTAGATAATAGGTGAATATGTGGCAGCTGCTGGTGTATATTATTGCTGCTTTGTGGGTTTCTGCTGTCTTTGTACTGCCTACTCCTGGCTGCATGATTGTGGGCAGGTGGCCCTTGCCCACCTTTCTGTCTCTACCTCCCATGTCCTCCGTCTCCCCAAAGTCCTGTCAAACTTCCTGATTGCTTTCTATATTTTATTTATTTTGTAATTTGTTTTATGTATTTTTATGTGCTGAAGATCAAACCCAGTGCTTTAAACCTGTGAGGCAGGCGTTCTACCATTGAACTACGACTTCAGTCCCATATTGTTATGAGGTGACTGCTCAGAAAACATACTGCTCAGAAAACACACTAAGTACGAATTTGAAACAAATAAAAGAATTTTATCTCTCTTTTCCTGACCAGGGACACTTCTGACAGAGTCCAAGTGGCTCTCTGAAAGAAGCACCTCAAACTGTTTGTGGTCAAAATATTTAAGGAAGAAAACCACATCCCATGGAATTTTGCAAATTGCAAGCAAGCAGAGTACAGGGGCTGAGAAGGCAGTTAGCAGAGCAAATACAGACCACCATATCCTGGGGACTTTACATTTGTGGCCACACAAAGTATAGGTGGGTGCACAAACTGCAGAAAGACAATTTTTTATCATCTTAGAAATAGCTTAACATTATTTATTATATAACACATCACATAATCCTATTATTTAATATTTTATAATCTATAATATATAATTTATAATCTATATTGATTAAGCTCAGACCATAACAATATACTGCCTGCTTTCTGTTTTTCTGGAACTCCAAGTTCCTTTCTGCCTCCTAGCACTTGTGGTGGGTGAATCCTCTACCTGGGCTTTTTGCTACAGTCTGCCTGTCTGCCTGGCTTCTCTTCTCTCAGTCTCATCCTTGAGTATTTCTACTCAGAGAGACTTTCTCCAGTCTCAGTCTAAAACAGACACCTGCCTTGATCTCTTATTAAGTGCCTTATACTTTATTGCCCTTATCATATGTGTTCATGAAAGTGTTTTGTGAGCTCTTAAACTTGTATGGGAGAATAACAGTAGTAAATACAAAGAGGTAGTATAACAAGGTAATTAAGTGCACAATCTCTAGACTCAGACTGCCTGAGCTTGAACATTAATTCTGCTCTTCTTAACAAGTTTGGAACTTTTTTTTTTTAATTTTCCTCACCTGTAAAATGAGAATAATGATGTGGAAATCCCTTATAGGGTATTTGTAAGGATTATAGGAGTTCACAGTCCTTAAGCATTTAGAATAACACCTGGCATATTTGCATATACTCTTATTAGTGTTAACTAATGCTGTTATTATTGTACTTGGGTAGTGTCACTTATTTTTCTTCTTTTGCAGACACATAAAACATTAGCTGGGTGCCATGGCACACACCTGTAATCCCAGCAACTCAGGAGGCTGAGGCAAGAAGATCACAAGTTCAAGGCCAGCCTGAGCAACTTAGTGAGTCCCTATCTCAAAATAAAAGCTCAGTGGTAGAATACCCCTGGTTTCAATCGCCAGTACCAACAAAACAAAACAAACAAAATCCAGCATAAGTGTCATGGTTGTGTTAGAATCCTGGCACTCCTTTCTGGATGGATAACCCCTCTGGGCCCCTGTTTTATCTGTAAGACAGGAATAACAATGATAGTAATTATATCATAGGGTTATTATGAGTATTAAATAAGTTAATACAGCTTATAGGGATTGGAATAGCACCTGGCTACCGGGAAATGCCCAGTAAATGTTAGCTACTCTATATTTGCTTTTCAATTCTGAAGCCAGTGACTTGGTTAAGGATCACTGACTATAAGAAAAAAATAATCGATTAAAATATGAAAGTACCGTACTTATATAAATTGTTCAGTCAATTATGATTGAGTCTGACCCATTTAACTTATCTTTGAAAATTTAAAAAACATTTTTTTAATTTTTTAAAAAATTTCTTTATATCTATCGTGGTACTGAGGATTGAACTCAGGGGCCCTCTACAACTGAGCTTTATCCCCTGCCCTTTTATTTATTTATTCTTAAAATTTTGAGACAGGGTTTCACTAAGTTGTCAAGGTTGACCTCAAATTTGTGATCCTCCTGCCTCAGCCTCCCAAGTAACTGCAATTAAAAGCATGTGCAATCGTGCCCTTTGAGTTTTACTTTTTTAAAATGTGACCATCCTCTTGTTTCTTTGCTTATTGAAACTTCTAGAACCTCCAGACATTGAATTTTTTTCTTTAGTACTGGGGATCAAACCCCAGGGATCTCTACTACTGAGCTTTATCTTCAGTACTTTTTTTTGGCAGCGGGGGTGGGGGGAGGGTACCAGGGATTGAACTCAGGGGCACTGGACCACTGAGCCACATCCCCAGCCCTTTTTTGTATTTTATTTAGAGACAGGGTCTCACTGACTTGCTTAGCACCTTGCTAAGTTGCTGAAGGTGGCTTTGAACTCACAATCCTACTGCCTCAGCCTCCCAAGCTGCTGGGTCACAAGCGTGCATGCCACCACATCCAGCTCTTTTGATACTTTTTGCTAGAGTCTTACTAAGTTGTTCAGGCTGACTTTGAACTTGTGATTCTCCTTCCTCAGCTTCAGCTACCCAAGTTCCACCACACCAGGCTAGACTTTGATGAGGGAAAGTGTCTATTTTTGTTCAATGCTCTGTTTCCCCTGCAAGGCCCAAAGTGCCTAGGTTTATATCCCAATCTTGCTACTCCCCAGATGCAGAATCTTGGACCTCAGTATCATTGGCTATAAATAAGAGTGGTCATAATACCTTCTTCCCTGGTTTGTTCTGAGGATTCAAGTCTTACATCCATGATGACAAATACCTACAATCCCAGCTACCTGGGAGGCTGAGGCAGGAAGATTTCAAGTTTGATGCCAGCCAGGGCAACAGCAAAACTCCAACATAGAGAAAGTACTTAGAAACTTATTCAAATGTCATCTTCCCACTATGGCATTCTTCTTCCCCTCCCCCTGCATTCTCAGACTCCTTCCCTGTGTTTTTCTCTGTTGCTTCTATCATCACCTCACATCTATTCTGCATATATGTTCTGTCCCTTTTCTATGTCCTCCATCTACATCACCATCAATGTGTGAACTCCAAGAAGATAGGGATTTTTGTCTGTCTGCCCCACTACTCTGTGTCCTTCACCTAGCATTATGTTTTTGTCAAAAGAGTGTTAAGGGCTGGAGTTGTGGCTCAGTGGCAGAGCGCTTGCTTAGCTTGTGTGAGGCGCTGGGTTCGATTCTCAGCACTGCATATAAATCAGTAAAATAAAGGTCCATCGTCTAAAAAAATATTTTTTAAAAAAAGAGTGTTAAAAAGAATAAGTGGTGGGCTGGGGTTGTGGCTCAGTGGTAGAGCGCTCACCTAGCACACAAGAGGCATTGGGTTTGATCCTCGGCACCACATAAAAATAAATAAATAAAATAAGGGTGTTGTGCCCATCTACAACTAAAATATATTAAAAAAGAGCAAGTGGTAGTTGCTGTGGGTAGCATGACTGCAGAAACTCTGAGTGTTTGTTGAATATAGCAGGAATTGCATCAGTAGCCAAGACAGCTGTGCCATGGGGGCTTGCTGGGGCAGGTGCTTCTGACTTGGGCCTTTTCTTTGCAGGTGTCACTTGAGAAGGTGCTTGGCATCACAGCCCAGAATAGCAGTGGTCTAACCTGTGACCCTGGCACAGGCCATGTGGCCTACCTTGCAGGGTAAGTACATGATGGGCTTGACATCTCATCATTGCAAGGGAATTTGAAATCTGAAGTCATTGGTGATTTCTCTAGAGCTAAGATTTCCTATTTGTAGAATGTGGATAATGCTGCTTTTCTCTAAGGGCTGTGGAGAGGATTCCATGAACCCATCTGGGTCTAGAACAGTACTCAGCATATAGTAGACATTATAAAAGTCTTAATTATGACTGCAAGTGGGAGATGGCAGAGATTCTGGGAAATACATGTGGTTAAAACCAAAAATGTGGTTTTAACCCCACATATGTATTCTGCTTCTGTCTCTATAAGACTGAACTAATGATACCTCCACTTGGGTAGTTGAGAGGACTGAGGATCAGACAGCTGTGTATCCCATAAATACTGATCTAACGTGGCACTGATCTAGGCACCAAAGGGACCACCCCAGCAAGGTAGGGCAGGGAAGATCCAAGGTAATTCCTGATGAACAGTTTCTGTTGTTGAATTTGAGGGGAGCAGTTCAGGATAGAGGACAAGGGTGGGCTTTTAAATCTAATGGGGAAGATTTCACATCCCTATTCTGTTCCTGATCTGCTGAGTGGGCAAAGGACTTCCTGTCCTTGGGCTTCAGTTTCCTCATCTATGAAATGGGTCTAAGGAGTCCTGACCTTACCTGGTAGTTTGGAGGATTTAAAAAGATTATAGACATAAAAAAATCTTTATTAGCTTAGGACCTGACAGAATAGTTTCCATATAGGCAGTGTTGGTTTCTATTTAAGAATTTATTAATAATGTTAAGTACCCCAGAATTCTCAGCATTAAAATCTAGAGAAGGGGTTGGGGCTGTAGCTCAGTGGTAGAGCACTTACCTAGCATGTATGAGGCACTGGATTTGATCCTCAGCACCACATTAAAAAAGTAAATAAACAAAATAAAGGTATTGTGTCTATCCAAAAAAAAAAAAAAATCTAGAGAAGACCAGAAAAAAATCTTCTGTTCAGAGGAGCCCTATTGATGTGTGTGTGTGGTTTTTTTTTTTTTTTCTGTTGGGATAGAATCATACTGGATACCAGTGCCCCGCTCATACACACTATTTTAATAAGCATGTTTTCCTCTTTCTCCACAGCTGTGTGGTGGTGATTTTGAACCCCAAGGAAAACAAGCAGCAGCACATCTTTAATACTGCCAGGTAGGCTGGGGCCTGGGCATGGGGTGGAGGGAATCAGGGTCTTGGGACCTGTCCTCCACAGAGCCTGAAGTGCTCATGGGTAGGTGACTCACTCATGCACTCAACCATTAGTTCAGCCTCATTCACAAAGTGTCCACTCTGTGCTAGGTACTGTTCCAGGTGCTGGTGATAACAGCAATGAACAAAAGTGATGAGAATCTCCGCTTTCTAGAGCTAACAGCCCAATACAGGAGAGTCTGAAAACCAGTTGGCAAATTACTAGATCATCATGATTGGTGACATGGAGGAAATGATGGGGGATGTGCTAGGACAGAGAATGTGAGAAATCCACTTCTGAGGACTCAGGGAAGTCCTTCCAGGGTCTGAGACTTGAAGGAAGTGAGAGGGTGACTCATGACAACAAAGGGAAAACACCTAGGCAGGAGAGATGGCCAGGGCAAGGACTCTGCAATGGTGAAGGGTCTGGCAATGTGAGAAGCAGCCATAGTTTGTTCACTGTGTGATCTTAGGTGAGAAACTTCTTTCTGGGCTTTGGCCTACTCTGCAAGTAAAATAGCTGCCTCCATTTGTGAGAGCATCCTTAAGAAAATAATCATAAATCAGGTGCCCACAGACTTGCCCAACAGTGTTCTAAAGATTGGAATTAGTCAACAACACCTAAAGTTGTTTACATAAAAATAAATATCCGGGGCTGGGGATGTGGCTCAAGCGGTAGTGCGCCCTCCTGGAATGCGTGCGGCCCGGGTTCGATCCTCCAGCACCACATACAAACAAAGATGTTGTGTCCGCCAATAACTAATAAATAAATAAATATTTAAAAAAAAAAAAGAAAAAATAAATAAATAAATATCCCTCTCATTTTGGAAAAAAATGAGAAATTCTGGCCTGAGGCCCATAGTTCACTTGTAGCAGTGGATGGGCTGGATCTTGACGGCATTTGTCAGACCTCTCTTAATAAGTTCTCTCATCTGTGTTCCCTGTAGGCGGTGAAGTAGGTGACCCTGACCTGAAGTGGAGGCCACGAATGTGCCTACTCTTGGCCTTCAGTGGGTCTATCTTAGGAAGAGGTGTGGCCAGTGAAGGATTTTTTTTTCCCCTCTGACTGCATTTCAGAGTCACCTGATCCCTGGGCCTCACCCCCAGAGAAATCTGAATTTACTGGTCGGATGAGACCTGAGCATTGGCAATATTTAAACTTTATATTGAAATAGGTTCAGACTTACAAGAATAGTACAAAGAGGGCCTCTCATTCTTTATCAATACACATTCTTTCTAAAGTATTTGAGAGTAAGTTGCAAACATGATGCCTCTGTCTCTATATACCTCAGTGTTTATTTTCTACAAAACAATTATGATATAATCCTTCAAAAACACAATAAATCCCTAGGCAGGAGGATGGCAAGGTACATCACTACCATCTACTTCTCATGTGACTCCAAGTTTCACCACTTATTCCAAGGCTGTCCTTTATAGCCAAAAGATTCTATACACATTGAGTTGTGCTTTCAGTCTCCTTCAGCCTGAAGTATCTCTTCCATCTTTTCTTAATTCTCAACACCTTGACATTTTTAAGGATTGCAGATCAGATATTTTGTAGAATATCAACACTTGAACTTGTTCGATGTTTCCTCATATGTAGATTCAGGTCCTGCATCTTTGGCAGGAACACCACAGGAGAGCTGTGTACCTGGAGCCCTGTCAAGAAGTCTCCCATGACTGGTGGTGTTCATGTGGCGCTCTAGGTTAAGGTGGTGTCTACCAGACTTCCCTACTGCAAAGCCTCTTTTTTTCCTCTTTGTGATTATAAATTATCTTGGAGGAGTCTTCTATGAGAGTGGGCATATACTTTTCTATTTTATCACCACGTTTCCACTTAACTGGTCTTAGCATAACCTGACCATTTTTTAAAAGCTCCCTTGGGAATTCTGATGTGCAGCCTAGAGGTTAGAACATTGCCCTGTCTGGTTGAATGACCTTGGGCAGGGGACTTCCCTTTGTTGAAGTATCATTTGCAAAAATTGGCTAATGAGAGTCCATACTCCCTGGTATATGCTGGAGGAATCTGCAGTGATGCCCATACAGAGTTTGCCAGAGGGCCAGGCACGGGGTCAGGGCATGCAAGTGGTTAGAGGTGGCTACAGACAACAGAAACCCCCTATCATGCATGGCTTAAAACACAAAGATGTTCTTTCTACATATAAGAATTCTGAGCGTGAGATGTTGTTTCTGTGAGCATCAGAGACCCCAGTCCTTTGGTTTTTCTATTTTACCACACTTATTTTGAGGCTTCTGTTCCTGAAGTCACCTCATGGCCTGTGCTGGAGTTCTGGCTGTCATGTCCTTATTTCAGGAGGGAAGCAGGTGGTGATTAGGGCAAAAGGTTCACTTGAGAAACCTTTCTGGAAGTCATAAATAGCGTGTCAATTTCCTTCTCATTGGCCAGACTTTCATGTAGCCATCCTTGAGTAGCTTCAAGAGAAGTGAGGAAGCTGGACACGGTGGCATATGCTTGTAATTGCAATGGGTGGGGAGGCTGAGCTAAGAGGACCCACGAGTTCAAAGCCAGCCTCAGCAAACGTGAGGTGCTAGCAACTCAGTGAGGCCCTGTCTCTAAATAAAAAATACAAAATAAAGTTGGGGATGTAGATTAGTAGTTGAGTGTCCCTGAGTTCAATCCCTGGTACAAAAAAAAAAAAAAAAAAAGGTGAGGAAATGTACTCTAGTCAGGAACATCAACATCCCAATTAAAACTGGGGCTATATCAGTAAGAAGGAGGATCGAGGGGACAATGGATTAAACAGCTCACCCTATCCTCTGCTATAAGAATTGATGGAAAGTTACCTGAGGGTGGACTCAAAAATAGATGTTCTCTGAGGTTGTCAAAGACTAACCCAGAAAACTAGATGTGGTGCACACCTGTAACCGCAGCTGTTTGGGAGACTGAGGCAGGATTGATTGAGTCCATGAGTTCAAGTCTAGGCATTTACTTAGTTATCTGTATACTCATTTACTAACTGATTGAGGGAGACTGTTAAGGAACAAAGGTAAAACAAGATTAAAAGAGAGAAGAAGAAGAAAATGATACAATGTGGGAACAGTAAATCTTGCTACCACAAAATGTGCCAACTTGTCTGGTCATTCAGTTCTTGGGAAGACTATGAGAATCAGAGAAAAACATGTCGGCCATTTATGGGTTTTCCAGAACACCTTGAGCATTTAGCAGTGGAGCACATGCTGCAGGCTGTCTTGGGGTGATGGCTGCCAGTATCCTCCCATCAGCATCACTTCTTTAGTTAGGCCAGGTCTGTACCATTTCCTGCATCTGAGTTTCTCAAAGTTACTGGGTGGTAGGTTCTTGGGAAGCTCACCCCTGCATAAAAAGAAGAAAGCAGGGTCCCTGTACAGTGTCCATCCTATTTGGGTTGGGTGTTCAAGGAGGAAGAGGCCTTGTTTTTAACACCCATTTCTCTGACTGCTGTGTTGGGCACACAGTGGCACTGGTATGCGGGAGCTTCTCACACTCAGCTCTCCTGGCCTCTTCCTAGACTGGGGAGCCAGGAATGGGCAGGTTGCTGAAAGCACAGCCATCTCAGTGGAACCAGTTATCAATTCCTTTCCTTGTCCCCAGGAAGTCTCTGAGTGCCTTGGCCTTCTCCCCTGATGGGAAGTTCATAGTGACGGGGGAGGTGAGTCATGATCACAACTGAGCAGGTGGGGAGGGTCTAGGGGGTCATTCCTTGTGCTCCTAGCAGGCCTGGGAGTCCCTGGAATGACACCTGCCTGGGCCAGAAAAGCTCAGTGGGAGATGGGGGAGGGAGGGAGCTTTTTCAGTACACCCTGTGGCAAAGCCAGCCTCAGCCCTGACAGTCCCTCTAGCCTTGCCTGGTACACAGCCCAGCAGCAGTAATGGCCTCACCTTCCCCAGAACGGGCACAGGCCAGCCGTGCGCATCTGGGATGTGGAGGAGAAAAGCCAGGTGGCGGAGATGTTGGGCCACAAGTATGGTGTGGCCTGTGTGGCCTTCTCACCCAATATGAAGCACATCGTGTCAATGGGCTATCAGCATGACATGGTCCTCAACGTCTGGGACTGGAAGGTAAGAGTTGACAATGGGCATATGGGCGGGCAGCCAGTTGCCAGATCATCCTGAGTCTTAGGCATTGGAGGAACTGAATGAGATAACTTGATAAATGCTCATTCAGCCAGCAAATATCAACCAGCCCCTACTATCTCCTGTCTTTTTTGTTCTTCAGCACTTATTGTGTCGTTCTGAGATCACTTTATGGCCCCAAATGGAGTTCCTGTTGCCTTGTCCTTATTTCAGGAGGGGAACAGGGTACCCTTTTTGTAGGGCTCATGACAGCATCTCATCTAGTGGAATTATTAGAATTATTTTTATATTGATCAGCTGTCACCTTAATCTGCAAGGGTTACCTCATTTCTGAAATATCTATAATAGTACCTGCTTTGTTAGGTTGTGAGACTTCGTTGAGTTGCCACATACTGGAAGTCTGGCCTTTAGAATAGCTGGAAAAGGGCTTGGTGTCAGCAAAAGTGGATACCAAGATCTGGCTATGCCCATAACCTACTGTGTGACTTTGAACACATGACATTCCCCTCTACTACCCCACAAGCCTGGTAGGGTGGAGGAGACCTGCCTCCCTCATAGGAGGCACTTTGAGTGGATTGTATAAGTTATCCTGTAGAGGGCTCAGGGAAGGCTCAGAATGGAGCTCCGTTTGTGACAACCAGAGGTGCGTTGTCCTTACCCCCAGCTGTGTCTTCTCTAATATTATGTGTAAGCTGCAGAGCTTGGACCCTCGAGGAAAGCTCTGGAACTTGCTCTCTTCTAGGGACCTTTCCAAGTCTCAGTCTCTTCCCTTAGTTACTAGAAATTACAAGAGTCACACGTAGATTTCCTTAGAGAGCACCTCATTTCAGGGTCCAAGGAAAACAGAGCAGGGAGACCCAGGGCTGAGGGCCAAGGCACAAAGAATCCCATGGGGTGGGTGCTGTCACGAGCTTCTCCCTGCACTGTTTTGTTGTTGTTGTTGTTGTTTTCCCAGAAAGACATTGTAGTGGCCTCCAACAAGGTATCATGCAGGGTCATTGCCCTCTCCTTCTCTGAGGACAGCAGTTATTTTGTCACTGTGGGGAACCGACATGTGAGGTTCTGGTTCTTGGAAGTCTCTACTGAAGCAAAGGTGAGTTTTGGGTCTTTGCCACCTTAGCCAGGCCCTAGCAGAGTCACCATCAGCAGCATGAGGCTCTCATTTCTATCTGAGATTTGGCGGGCAGTGGTCTCAGGTCGTCAATCCTCTCAGGGTTCCAGGTGCTGACTGGCAGGCTCTGCAGAGACCTCACGACTCTGAGGCCATATCTCATTCTTGGACCAATACTTTTCTACCCTTCTACCCAGAAGTGTGGTTCTGTTTTTCTTTTCTTCTCCACTTTAAGGAATTTCTTAGAGTCCCCCTGTTTAACTGTATAGATACGGGACGCATTATGGCCCTGTCAGGGGCTAGAACATATATACAGCACCTCACTGTGCTCTGCTCTGCCTCCAGGTGACAGGCACAGTGCCCTTGGTGGGACGTTCAGGCATCTTGGGTGAGCTTCACAACAACATCTTCTGTGGTGTGGCCTGCGGTCGGGGCCAGATGGCAGGCAATACCTTCTGTGTGTCCTACTCGGGCCTCCTCTGCCAGTTCAACGAGAAGAGGGTGCTGGAGAAATGGATCAACCTGAAGGTACCCCCAAGCCCTCTCGGCCAGTAGTGGGGAAACTGTTCTTTTCCCATACAGTGTGTCTCCAGGGGTGCTTAGCATCATCCCTGCTGGTGACTGACCACCTAAGTTCAGGATGTGTGGCTTCCCCTCTCTAAGCCCCAGTTTCATTATGTGTTAAATAGGAATTCTGCTGCCTCCTTCACAATTGATAGGGAAGAGAATATGTGTAAAGGACTTGCCTGAAAGGGGGTCAAGGTCACAGTTGTTTTCTCATCACTGTTAGATCTGTTTCACGTTTCTCTTCTTTACTGAACACTCTTGGCTCAAGTTTTTTTAAAAACCAAATTTATTTAAAAATCTAAAATGATATTGACTTAATTATTTTTTTTAATTTTTTTTAGTTGTATATGGACACAATACCTTTATTTATTTGTATGTGGTGCTGAGGATCAAACCCAGTGCCCACACTTGCAAGGCAAGCACTTCACCACTGTGCTATAGCCCCAGCCCAACTTATTTATTTTTCAATCAAAAAAGACTATGCAAAATACATAAAATCTTAAACTGAACAACAATTACTCAATAAACTGCAGGTTTTCTTTTCTTAAGTATCTGAAGGTTTGAGTCCAAGCTATCTTCCCACCCCAACCTTGGTTGCCTATTTGGCTGTTTGAAGGAACAACTCAAGTTTCCGCTCCTCCTAGCCTGCTCTTGTGACTCGCCTCTAGTTTAGGATTAATGGAATATAAAGAATTACAGGCCTGGGCTGGGGATGTGGCTCAAGTGGTAGCGCGCTCGCCTGGCGTGTGTGCGATCCGGGTTCGATCCTCAGCACCACATACCACACATACCAACAAAGATGTTGTGTCTGCCGAGAACTAAAAAATAAATATTAAAAAATTCTCTCTCTCTCTCTCTCTCTCTCTCTCTCTCTCTCTCTCTCTCTCTCTCTCCCCACTCTCTTTTAAAAAAAAAAAAAAAAAAAAAAGAATTACAGGCTTTATCTGTCCTAGGTAACACAACAGCATTTTGGATTTTGTTTTTGTTTTCCCCATTTCAATCCTTGCTAAAACATAAGCAGATTTCAAGCCAAAAATCATCTGGTTTTTTTTGTTTGTTTGTTTAGTTAGTTAGTTGGTTTTTGTTTTTGTTTCATTACTGGGAATTGAACTTAACCACTGAGCTACATCCCCAGACTTTTTTATCTTTTATTTTGAAACAGGGTCTCGCTAAGTTGCTTGGGGCCTTGCAAGTTGCTGAGGTTGGCCTCAAATTTGTAATCCTCTTGCTTCAGCCTCCCAAGATGCTGGGATTACAGACATTGCCACTACTCCCAACTAGGTCAAAATCTTCTGGCCAATAGAGTTTAGTGCTTGAGCACCAAAAGACTCGTGAAGTTCCTCTTGATATGGAAAAGCTTCTTTAACCTGTATCTAGAAGTCTGGCTGGCGCTTGCTGCCCCTTCTTATCTACATGTCCTGGTAGGATAGACAGTCCTTCCTATAGACTAATTTTTTTCTGGAATCCTTTAATCTTTATGAAAATGTTTTTAAGTAATTGGGAATAAGATTTAAGCCTGAGCTGTGGGTTCTTATGATGTTGTTTTATTAAAAAAAAAAAAAAAAAAAAGACTTAAGCCTAAATTTTAACCTGGTTACTGCAGGTGGCCTATCTGAAGTTGTAGTCTGCTGAAGAGATACTTTCCACAGCTAAGTTCCTCTATAGACAGCAATGACAGCTCTGTCCCAACTTGTGCCTCTGTCCACCTGCTGGCACATTTCCTTCAATAGTGACTATAAACTGTATCCTAATTTCAAAAATCTTAAAATGTGTCCAAATAGGTTCTTAGATCCAAGGAATTATAAGTCTTCTCCTGAGGCCCATGACTGCTTTCTCAGTCCCTGTGTTCCTGGGTCAGAATACATAATGCACTAGATCTAATTAGGTCCACCCACTCTGTCCTCAAAGGTCTCCATGTCTTCTTGCCTCTGTGTCAGTGAGGATCTCATCTTCTGCGGCTGCACAGATGGGATAGTCCGCATCTTCCAAGCCCACAGCCTTCACTACCTTACCAACCTGCCCAAGCCACACTGCCTTGGGGTAGATGTGGCACAGGGCCTGGAGCCCAGGTACTGTTCAGCAGCGGGAGACGGAGGACCCACTCAGATCCTGTTGTAGGCATCCATCGCACTTCTGGATCTGTCTGCCCAGGTGTCCATCCTGCAAATACTAGTTATTACTCTTAGTCCTGGGCATTACTGCCATGAATAAAACAGAAAAGTTCTGCCTCTGGAGACAAGCTCCAAGGAGAGAAAGGAAGCTGAGTTGGGGAAGGAGTAAACAAAATAACTTTAGGTAGTAGTTAAGTGCTACGAAAAAGAAAAACCCAGGGCAGGCATGAATATAAGGGAATATGTTCCTCCATGTTGCTAACATTTATTAAGCAGTCATTTAATAAATAACATTTATTAATTGCCATCCTTAGGCTGGAAGCAGGAAAATAAGACAGCAAAATCTCTGCTACCATGAAGCCTATAGTGTGGTGAGGGAGCTCTATGATAAAGAAGTACTCAGATAAGATCATGTCACATAATCACAATGCTCTGGGGAAAGAGCAGGACTCGGGAAGGAGAGTGCCCTGGAGGGGGAGAGCTGTGTCAATTGGGTGTCTGGTGAGGAGGAGCCAGCTGTGTGGAGAGCAGGGTCCCAAATGTAAAGGACTAAAGGGGACAACACACTGGCATGGTTTGTTGCAGGAATAGGGAGGGGCTGTGTGACTGGAGCCTAGTATGCTGGGACAGGGTGGTAAGAGATGAGGTTGAGCACTGGGAGAGGCCAGTGGGAGGAGTCTATTTGAGGTCAGGGGGCAGCCACTAGAGTTACATGAGCAGGCCTTACATGTTAGATCCCTTGGCTGCAAGTCTGATCTATGGAGTAGGGGTGGGCGATGCCCAACCAAGGAGTGCTGGGGGCTTGGGGCTACCTCTGTGCATTTCTAGCCCTAACTCTTGGGTTCCTTTTCTAAGAAAGAGCCTGGAAGTGCTAACTGGGTGTTGTCTTGAAGGAAAGAAAGGGTGGGTAGCTACCCACAGGCCATGGCATGTTGAAGTAGCCTCTGCCACCTTCTGTCGTGTGCTCTGGGCCTTAGGCAGGTCAGTGCACCTCCCTGTGCCTGTTTCTTCATCTGTAAAACAGAGTACCTGTTTTAGTGGTTGTGAGAATTCAGGGCACATAAACTTTCCAGCCTAGCATGTAGTAAGTGCTCAGTAAACTGTAGCCTTTGTAAGGAAGCCCCAAACCAAGGGACAGCTCCCCAGCCCCCTCACAGAGGTATTTGAATCATGTGTTGATGAGGCCTAGGAGAGAAGAAAGGCGTCCTGAAGTACATGTTCATTTTCCTTCCATGCTCCAAAGAAAAGAAAATGGGAGTTTGGGTAGACTAGAATGAACAAAGGGCAAAAAGTGTCAATAGGAATCAAAAACTCAAAATTTTCTTAGAGGCCCATTGCAGTTTGTAACCTCTATGAGAAGCCAAAGTGAAGTAGAGGAAGAGGGAGGAGGGAGACGTAAAGTTAGAATAGGAGAGATACAAGGCCAAAATACTTGAGGGATGGCATTGCCAGGTAGGGGGCGGCTCCTGTGTTCCAGAGATGACTGTCACTACTCAACTGTGACATAATGGTAATTGATGATCCATGTGGCCTTGTTAGCTTCCTCTTCTGCAGGAAGGCGGAAGCAGTCTACCCAGATACAGTGGCACTGACCTTCGACCCCATCCACCAGTGGCTGTCCTGTGTGTATAGAGACCACAGCATCTACGTCTGGGACATCAAGGACATCAATAAAGTGGGGAAGATGTGGTCAGAACTCTTCCATAGCTCCTATGTCTGGAATGTGGAGGTGAGCCCACTCTTCTTCTCTCTACCCCTACTCAACTCTCATTTGGGAACTCAAGGAGTAGAAACTTCCATAGAGTTTAGAGAACCCATTCAACCATTTCTTCAAAGATAGTCATTGACCCTCATGCCAAACCCTCTTTTTTTCTTCCCCAATACTGGGATTTAACCTAGAGGTGCTTTACCACTGAGCCACATCCCGAACCCTTTTTATTTTTATTTTTTTATTTTGAAACAGGGTCTCTCTAAATTGCTAGTCTCAAACTTGCAATTCTCTTGCCTCAGCCCCCAGAGTCACTGAGATTATAGGCATAATATATATTATGCTCCACCCCACCTGACAGAAATTTATTTTCAGTAGCCACCGTTCTGGATTATAAGAAAAAACTTTGTTGCCAGGTGTGGTAGCGCACATCTGTAATTCCAGTGGCTTAGGAGGCTGAGGCAGAAGGATTGCAGGTTCAAAGCCAGCCTCAGCAATTAGTGAGGCCCTAAGCAACTTAGCAAGACCCTGTCTCTAAATAAAAGATAAAAAGGGCTGGGGAGGGGCTGGAGTTGTGGCTTAGTGGTAGAGCACTCTACCTAGCATGTGCGGGGCCCTGGGTTCGATCCTCAGCACCACAAAAAAAATAAATAAATAAAATAAAGGTATTTAAAAAAAAAAGGCTGGGGATGTGGCTCAGTAGTTAAGTGCCACTGGGGCGCCACTGGGTTCAATCCCTGGTACCAAAAAAATAAAACTTTGTCCTTTTGAATAGGCATTATTTAGCCCTTTGACTCTACCTGCCTTTGTGAGTATGGTGTATGTGTGTGCTTTTTGTTTGTTTGTTTGTTTTTGTTTTAGTTTAACTTGATTTCTCTTTTTCTTTTTTTTAGTGTATTACAGTTATACATAATAGTGGGATTGGTTCATTTTGATCCTCCCATAAATGTCATAAATACAGATAACAATTTTCTCCACTTCAGTCCCAAGTACTACCCTCCTCCTTCCCTGTGACCCCATTCCCCTACTCTTTTGGTAGGTACTCTTATTCCTTCTATTTATTTACTTTTTAAGTGATGCATTATAGTTATATATAGAATTTGGAATGCATTGTGGTATATACACCTGGTATAATTTGGTCCATTTTATTCCCCAATTCTTCTCCTTTGCCTCCTCCCCCCTCCTCCTTGGTTCCTCTTTCTACTCTACTGGTCTTCCTTCTGTTTTCAAAACATCCACCTTTTTTATTCCTTTTTTTTTTCTCTTTAGTGTCTGCATGAGAGAGAATTCTCTTTTTCTTATGTGGGAATTGTGGGAGACCAGAAATCTATGCTGCTACTATCATCATATTCTCAGAACCTAATTCTTCCATATTTTGAAATTACATGTTGTCTCTGTCTCTCTGAGCTTCCTTCTAAATCATTTTTAGCTCTATCTTGCAATTCACTTACTTTTCTTTCATCTGTGTCTTATATTTGGTATTTTAAGACCTTTTACTTTTTGAGTGAGGGGGCCCAGCTCAGTGGTAGGCCCTGCATTTGAGCCCCAGCACCAAAAAAGAAAAATATATGTTTTATTTTTCATTTCTAGGAATAGTTTTGTTCCTTTTTAGCCATACTTCAATGATTTTATAATTTCTGGTTGGCTTTTCACATTTTTTTTTTGAGAGAGATCTCACTAAGTTGCCTGGTCTGGCCTTGAACTTATGACCCTCCTGCATTAGCCTCCTGAGTAGCTGAGATTATAGGTGTGCAGCACTGTCTGTGCCTAGCTTGACTACTCATACTTTTAATCATGTCAATGTTTGTTCTTTCTTTCTTTGGTACTGGGGATCAAACCTAGGGCTTTGTGCATGCTAGGCAAGTGCTGTACCACTGAGCTACACCCCTAGCCCTTATTTATTTCTTTAAGTATATTGAACCTAGTGGTTTTATATTTTATCTGAAAATTCCCAGTATTGGACATATTTGCTAGACTCTGATATTTTTGCTGCTTCTTGCTCATGAGACCTTGTTTCTTTTTGTGCTTAATGATTTTTGACTGAGCTGCCCATTTCCTTGGAAATTTCTTTATAAGAATTAGAGGGTTTGGAGGGAGTAGTTGTTTTGTTTTGTTTTGTTAGTTTGTTTGTTTTTGTAGTTGCTGTTGTTGTTGATATTGGAGATTGAACCCAGGGATGCCTTATACTGAGCTACATCCCCAGACCTTGATATTTTTTTTATTTTGAGACAGGATCTCGCTAAGTTGCTGAGGCTGGCCTCAAACTTGCGATCCTCCTACCTCAGCCTTCCAAATCACTGGGATTACAGGTGTGTCACTGGGATTATAGGTGTGCACCACTGTGCCCGGCTCATAGGGATGTTTTAAGACATGGACTGAAGGTGGTACGTGGATGATACATGGGAGCATGTTATGTCCTTTTTTCTTGCTTGTTTTTACCATAGAAGGTATTGCACTCTGCCTGTTTGTCTTCAGCTTTTTTTTTCTTTTCACCAAAACGTAATAGTATATCATCATACTATCATCAAGATGGTCATCATGAATTTTTGCCTTGTTCTCTGGGAACTCTAGGTGTATCCTGAATTTGAAGATCAGAGAGCTTGTTTGCCATCAGGATCTTTTCTAACTTGTTCCTCAGACAACACCATCCGCTTCTGGAACATGGATGGCAATCCTGACTCTCACTGGCAGAAAAACATCTTCAGCAACGTGAGTAGCTCCATCATGATCTGTCTTTTAGGAGGAACAAAGACCCACTTTAAGCCAGGTACAGGAGCTAGAAGGAGTCTTATAGAAGGAACCTAAATGTTAGGTTTTACCTAGGGGCAAGAACCAGGAACAAAAGCAAGTCAATCTCTGTTTTGTCCCTTCCTCCTTTTTCTCTCTCTCTTCTGTGGTGGTATGGTCTGTCCTCTCTGATTTTCTCTGTCCCACCCCAGCTCCTGCTTGCCAGGTTTTTTTGAACATGGCCAATCCAGGCAGCTTGGCACACTTAACAGAAATGAAATTACTCCCTGAATCTTGAGTCAAAACTCCATGTTAGGCCAAACCAGGCAAGGGCTTTCCCTCTCTAATTGACCTCCACACTGGGAGGGTTCAAGTAGGGGCTCTGGTGGATCCTGGAGAGAGCTTTGACAGAAACTGGAGAAAAATCATTTTCTGAAGATATTTAATTAGTATTGCTAGGCCAATGAGGGAGCTTTTCTGGGGAGCTGGACCTTAAATCATGCATTCATTTATTCTGCGATAGTTATTAAGGTATATGCCAGGGACTTGACTACATGCTGAAGACATAGTAATGACTAAGACAGACCCTTCTTTTGCCTTGTGGCACCCACAATTCTAGTTAGGAGAAGCAGACAGTGAATCAATGATAACTGTACAAATCATGTATAATCACAAGTATGATAAGCACCATGAAAGAAAACGTAGGGTACTAGTAGGGTATTTAGCAGTATCATGGGATTTTTCTCATCTGGGCCATCAAGAGCAGCTTCCTCTAGAAGGGACAGCTGAACTGTAATATGGAGGATTAGGAGAAGCAGAAAGAAGAGAGTTCCACACCTCGGGAATAACCCATGCAAAGGCCCCAAGGTAGGAAAGAATTTGGAAAACCTGAAAGAGGTCAGTGCGACTGAAACAAAAAGGCCCTTAATGCAGGTTGCATGTTGCAGATGCTCCTTTACTGCTGCCCACCTGTGATGGACACATTACATTTGGCCATAAACAATAGAAAAACTCAAGAAGTAAAAGTTTGATTGTCTGACTCATAAAAGGAGACTGGAAGTAACTCTGCTGTGTTGGTAGCGCTAAGATGCCTATAGAGACTCAAGTCTTCCACTTCTCTACTCTGTCATTTGAAGGAGTGGCTCTCATCCTCATGATCCAGTATAATTGCTGGAGCTTCAGCCATCATGTCTGAGTTCCAGGCAAGCAAGATAGAAGAAAAGCAGCAGAAGAGTTCTCACTTGTTTTTTATCTCATTGCCCAAAATGTATTCATTCACATGGCCTCATTTAGTAGCAAGGGAAACTGGAAAACAGTTATTATTCTGAGTGGTGAAGCACTCAGCTCAAAACCTGTAGTCCTAATGAGGAAGGAATAACTGGGCTCTGGGGAGACCTTCAATTCCAGAGGTGCTTCTATGCTCCTTATAGCATTAACCTCAGCCCTCTCCTTCCTGCAGACCCTGCTGAAGGTAGTATACGTGGAGAATGACATCCAGCACCTGCAGGACACATCACACTTCCCAGACCGGGGCAGCGAGAATGGGACACCCATGGATGTGAAAGCTGGGGTGCGAGTCATGCAGGTCAGTCCTGATGGCCAGCACTTGGCTTCAGGCGACCGAAGTGGAAATCTGAGGCAAGTGGGCCTTGGCAGTCTCTGGTGCGCACCTCCCAGCTCCAGCTTGGGTTCTCAGGGCAGTAGGGAGGAGCCCTGATCTTGGCATCTCCAGCTGCCCATTGGAAATGAGGGACTGTGAGTAGTAATCAGCCACTCCTGAGAATTTAAGCTGGGAAGGGGCTTCCAGAAGGATGGAGATCAAGACAACTACCAGGACCTCAGCAGTGAGCCATGCACTTTGTCTACACAGTGATAGGCAAATTCATGTGATTCTAGGGCAAAGTGACACTTTCACCAGCCATGTGGCACCAATGATGAAATGTCAGGGGGCTGCTGGTGGCCCTGAGAGAGGAACTAAGAGGGTGGGGCATGTGAGGGCTCAGCCTGTTTACCCACCTGCCAAAGTATTTTAATAGATGCTGGCAGAACATGAGCCCTGTTACAGGGACCAGGTTTAAAATGACAAAGGACAGTTGTGACCATCTGGGTGTTTGAATTACTGGAGGATGAAAGAGACTCGGGAGAACTGAAGAGCTTGTGCCCCATAGAGGTAGCTACCATGAAGCACCTGGAGGGCAGGCTAAAAGTTGTCCTGTCTTCTCACCAACAAGAGTGGAAAGTGAAAATTTTTTTCTGTTAAATTCTGTGATTTTTAAACACTGGTAACTGTTGTGATATCATGCACTGTGTGAGGAAGGAATGTGGCTCTGCTATGAATGGCAGAACAGTAACAAGAGCCAACACAGGACCAGCACTGTTGTCCTGTGCCAGTGCCTGAGCACTGTGTGTATCAACTTGCTTAATCCTCTCACTGAACCCCCCCATCCCCTGCCCCACCATGTAAGTGCTCTTTTAGCTGTTTTTCAAATGAGTGAACTGAAACCAGAGAGGTCAAGTGGCTAGGCTAAAATCACACAGAATGACAGTGGAAGAGCCAGAATGACCTGTTGACTGATTCCACTTGGAGAAAATGAAAAAAGTCTTGATTTAAAATGAGTCTAGGGCTGTGGCTGTGGCTGTGGCTCAGTGGTAGAGCACTTGCATGAGGTACTGGGTTCGATCCTCAGCACCACATAAAAATAAATAAATAAAATAAAGGCATTCTGTCCATCTGTAACTACAAAAAAAAAATTTTAAATGAGTCTAGAGCCAGGCGCGGTGGCGCACGCCTGTAATCCCAGCAACTCAGGAGGCTGAGGCATGAGGATCATGAGTTCAAAGCCAGCCTCAGCAAAAATCGAGGTGTTAAGCAACTCAGTGAGACTCTGTCTCCAAATAAAATACAAAATAGGGGGGCTGGGGCTGGGGCTCAGTGGTGGAACACTTGCCTAACATGTGTGAGGCTCTGGATTTTATCCTCAGCACCACATAAAAATAAATAAATAAAAGAAAGGTATTATGTCCATCTACAACTAAAAAATATATATATAAAAAAATACAAAATAGGGCTGGGATGTGGCTCAGTGGCCCAGTGCCCCTAAGTTCAATCCCCAGTACCAAAAAAAAGAATGAGAATGAGTCTGGGCATTGTGATACACGCCTATAATCCCAGTAACTCAGGAGGCTGAGGCAAAAGGATCAAAAGTTTGAGACCAGCCTCAGCAAAAGAATGAAAGTCTTGATAATGTCCCCAAGTCCCATCAGAGATCACCTCTAATGCTGTCCTGCACAAATGCCTATCCCCCTGAGGACTGTCTTTGTTCCCTGGGGGTATATTTTGACCCATGAATCAAAAGGGACTGGTGCCTGCTGAAGTCTCAATGACTCAATGCTGCTCCCTTTACAATGGCTGGGTTCTTGATGAGATCATGTTGGGCATCGTTATACTAGTTGGCATGAAAGGGGACTCCAACGTTGCCTGCTTGGCTGTTCTGACCTTTTCCAGCAGTAGCAGAGCACCTGGGGTTGGAGGTAGGGGCTCCAGGCAGGGTACATGGTCAGTCTATGTCTTCCAGGATCCACGAGCTGCACTTCATGGATGAGCTGGTCAAAGTGGAGGCCCACGATGCTGAGGTGCTGTGCCTGGAGTACTCCAAGCCTGAGACAGGTGAGCTCACAGCAGCTAATGGGAGAAAGAGGGGCAGCTCCCTAACAGGAATGGGTAATTGATATCTGGTGGGACTGTGGTTGACAGCTGGGAATCCTATGTTTAGTAAGGGCCCAGGTTGCTGGAGCCTGGGACCAGGGTGGCTGTGTTTCCACAAAGCAAGACATCTGCAAGGCTTAGCTCAACCTGCTTCTGTTGTCCCAACATCCCCAACAATGCCCAAGCTGGAGAAATGAGTGAGTGAGCGTCTGAATGAACTCATCCTCTACTGGAGAAGTGATTATTGGGCATTATTTTGAAAAAGCTTGAATCCCACATAAAAAAAAAATTGCAAGAATATTATAATAATTACACACATACCCTTCACCCAGATTTGTGTGTTTTTCTTTTAAATTTATTCTAACCCTCTCATTAATCATATAACTTCCTCTGCTTTCCCTTTCTCCATTTCTTCCTTGTGTATATACATGTATGTACTTCTCATATATACATGTGTTTACATATACACATATTTATGCATAAAGTAAGATGATAATATATATAGGTATCATTCTCTTTTTTTATACCTTTATTTTATATATTTTTATGTGGTGCTGAGGATTGAACCCAGTGCCTCAGACATGCTAAACAAGTGTTTTACCACTGAGCTACAACTGCAGCCTATCATTCACTTTTTTTTTTTAAATATGACAGTGGAATGCATTACAATTCTTATTACACTACTTTTTTAAGAAATTTTTTTGTAGTTGTAAATGGATAGAATGTCTTTATTTATTTTTTTATGTGGTGCTGAGGCTAGAACCCAGTGCCTCACAAATTCTAGGCAGGCACTGTGCTGCTGAGCTATAGCCACAGCCCCTATCATTCACTTTTGGTGGACTATTTGAGAATAAGTTGCAGGCATGATGCTCCCACACCCTCAGATGTTGAGAACATTTCTTAGGAAGGAGGACATCCATATACATAACTGCAGTGCACTTATCAAATCTGGGATTTCACTTTGATACTGTGCTGTCATTGTCTGTGGTCCTTATTCATATTTTGCCAGTTGTTCTAATATTGTCCTTTATAGCACCCCTTGTTTTTCTAATCCAGGTTCACATTTTAATTGTCTCAGATTTTTTATTGCCTTTATTTTGGAACATGTCTTTTTTATCTCAGCTTTCTGCAGAGTACAGGCCTGTCATTTTGTAGAATTTCCCACATATTTAGTTTCTCTGTTTTCCCCACAACTTGATTCAGATGATACATTTTTGGTAGGAATTCTGCATAGGTATAGTTATGTCCTTTAATGTTACTTGATAATCTTTCCCACCATCTTTTCTCATTCTTCCATAATCCACACCCTCTGTCCACCAATTTTTCTTTACATCTCTATTGACTCTTACACTTTTTCTGAGCTCCCCTCCTGAGGTTGTATTAGAATTTTGCCAGTTGTTCCAATATTGTCCTTTATAGCATCTTTGTTAGGCCTGAGCCACACTATGACAGGTAGGCACTATCTGAGGAGGTCCAGTAGGGAAGGCAGAAGGAGTATGGCAGCAGACAGTCAATAGTGCCCTAATGAGCACTTTTTTTTGTTTTGTTTTTGGTACTAAGGATTAAACCTAATTATGTTTTACCAATTAGCTACATCTGCAGTCAGAGTCTAGAATGTGTCGGGGAGGGCGGTATTTTCTGATGAGGCTGAAAGGGTGCCAGGTCTTCACATGGATGCCAAGGAACTGGACTTGGTGGGGGTGGTTCTGGGCTCTGTCAGAATGGCTACTGTGGACATTTGTTGGGGGTGGGAGGAGCATCCATGGTACTCCCTGAACTGATGGTAAAAGCTTGGGTGCTCTGGAGAAAGACTACCCAGTGTGGAGGGCATGGGCCTTTCTGGCTTTGGGGCAAGTTGGCTCCATCTCTGGGTTAATAAACCCCTCTCCAAAGACTGGACAATCCAGTCACACTGCCCTTCTAGAAGGCCAAGGCATCCAGTAAGCCTTAGGGAACCCAGATTCATCTTCTACCCACAGGGCTGACCTTGCTGGCCTCTGCCAGTCGAGACCGACTGATCCATGTGCTGAATGTGGAGAAAAACTACAACCTGGAGCAGACCCTGGATGACCATTCTTCCTCCATCACAGCCATTAAGTTTACTGGTGAGCCCCATCCTTCCTGCTTCCTGTGCCTGATTAGATGGGTCCCTATGCAAGTAACAGCAAGAACTCTGTCTAGCTTAAACAGAGAAGGAGAGATAAGCTTTGCATTCAGGGCACAGCTGGATCCAAAGACTGAATTTTTTAGGTTTTTGTTTGTTTATGAAAATTAATACCCACAGATTATATTTACAAAGTGAATTGGTCCAGGTATGGTGGTATATGGTGATAGTCCCAGTTACTATGGAGGCTAAATCAGGAGGGGTTTTTTGTTTGTTTTGTTTTGTTTTTTGTACTAGGGATTAAACCAAATTATGCTTTACCAATTAGATACATCTGCAGTCCTTTTATTTATTTATTTATTTATTTATTTATTTATTTATTTATTTATTTTTGGTACTGGGGATTGAACTTAACCACTAAGCTACATCCCCAGCTCTATTTTTTATTTTTTTATTTAGAGACAGGGTCTCACTGAGTTGCTCAGTGCCTCACCGTTGCTGAAGCTGGCTTTGAACTCATGAGCTTCCCGTCTCAGCCTCCCGAGCCACTGGAATTACAGGCTCCTTTTTATTTTTTATTTTGAGACAGGGTCTCACTAAGTTGCTGAGGGTCTTGCTAAGTCGCTGAGGCTGGCCTTGAACTTTTGATCTTCCTGTCTCAGCCTCACAAGTCACTGGGATTATAGGCATGCACCACCACCCCTGACCTCCAGAAGAATCTTTTGAACCCAGGAGTTTAAGATGTTACTGGACAACACAGACCCTATCTCAAAAAAAAAAAAAAAAAAAAGAAAGAAAGAAAGAAAGAAAAGAATATTTTCTTTTTCTGACTCTTCAAAAAAAATTATGATTTCACTTTGGTTTTATGTCACAATAGATACGAAATACAAAGCATTATATAGATCCTCAAAGTAGAATAAAAAGGGAACTTTTTCAAATCCTAAAATTTAAAAAGCTCTTTCCAGCCCCTGTATGCTGTGAAACTGGTCTGCAACTTATATCCCTGAGTTACAGACAAGCTGCACACACCCTGCCATATATGGACTATTGTGTTCATATGACCTGACCATTGTTACCCCATGTTGTGTGCTCTTTACTTCTGTGTCATGTTGAACATTTCAATGTCTTGTTCAGTCATTTCTCTTCTCACCTTCAGGTCTGTCTTGTCTCTCTGCTATGTCTTTGCTGGTTGCTGTTGTACCCCAGGAAGAGATTTCCCCTCTTCCTCTCAATTTTGGCAGAAATTGTGGGCTGAATTTCCTTGTCCTGACTTGAAGCAACTGCCTTCCCAGAAACAATTATTGGTGTCAGGGCTTGTTCTCTTGGTCCAGGTCTGTCTCCTGTGCCCCCTGTCCCCACCTGCTTCTACCCTCTGATCCCAGAGGATCAGCATTAGGAGAATGCTGGTACCCAAAAGAAAATCAGAGTGCTAATCCACAAGAGGGAAGAATGGGCACTTGTAACTTTGGCAGAAAAATAGATAATATTAAGGATTGCTAGAGGTAACTTCTGTGCTAGGCAGTGATTTTTGCATTCTGTGAACTGGATAGACATTGACTCCTCCCAGCATTTATCCTCTTCTTCCTGAATTTTATAGAGATAGCCACATAGCCAGAAAGTACAGAGCCTAGGATTTTGCCTAAGACTGTTCGCCAAAGCCCACACTCAACAGGAAATCAAAGGGACTCTCACAGGACTGGAGAGATTCAGTATGGAGATCCCTGTCCCTAAAGTATTCCCAGGGAACAAGAAGCAGGCCCTGTAGGGTTTAATTGATAAAACCCAAGAACATGTTAAAACTATATTCAAGGGCACTGAGGGTGTAGCTCAGTGATGAAGCACTTGACTAGCATGCGCAAGGCCCTGCGTCCCCAGTACTGGAGGGAAAAAGAACATGAAAATCTGTATCCAAGAGGAATCTATTCATGGAGAGAATATATTAACTGACTCTACCTTCCTGACTATGAAGATTATTCACATATAATCTTGTGAATGAAAAAGTATTGATGTCCTTTGGTCTTCTCCACTTCCTGTCCTACCTCTCTAGCTGAGGGGTAGAGGAGCTGGGCAGATAAGTTAAAAGTGTTTGATAGATTTTGACAAAGGCTTAACAAAAGCCTTTGGTCAGATGAAAGTTTTTATTTATTTTTTTTTAAAGAGAGAGTGAGAGAGGAGAGAGAGAGAGAGAGAGAGAATTTTTAATATTTATTTTTTAGTTCTCGGCGGACACAACATCTTTGTTGGTATGTGGCGCTGAGGATCGAACCGGGGCCGCACACATGCCAGGCGAGCGCACTACTGCTTGAGCCACATCCCCAGCCCCAGATGAAAGTTTTTAGACATCTTTTTTTTTTTTTAATTTTTATTTGTAGTTGGACACAATATCTTTATTTTATTTATGTGGTGCTGGGGTTCGACCCCGGGGCCTCGCACGTGCTAGGCGAGCGCTCTACCACCGAGCCACAATCCCCGCCCCTTTTTTTTAGACATCTTTAGAAAACATTTGAACCATCCTATTCTATAGGATATAGGTAGTTAGAATAAATCAGTAAATATAACAGCTTGATCAGCTGTTAGGTCCACCCTTAATAAATAATGGTCTAGATCCAGGAGAATTACTGACTGGCTAAGGGGATAGCCAGGAGTCAGTCCTTAAGGCCATTTAATGAAGGTCATGGCCCTTCACTAGAACCCCTGGCTAATCTAAAAGGATGCAGACCCTAAACTAGGCTCCTGACTGCCCTGCTTTGGCTGGTCTGGTTCCCCCGGGGGCAGTGCTCAAAATCTTGATCAATAGTATAAACTGGGCCCTGGCTACTCAAAACCTTTAAGAAGCTGCCCTGCTGAAGGCTTAGCCTTTTCACTGTCTTCTGTGAAATATGTCTAAAGAAGTGAACAAATGTATGTAGTTTACAGCATAATACTGAGAAATCCCCATTCAAGTTCATCGTCCACAGGTCTGAGCTGCTAAGATTGCAACCATTGTTTATAGCCAGAGACTATTCTGATCTCCAAGTAGTTTTTGTTTGTTCTCAACCTTACCACGGCTTCTATTCTATAAAGATATGAGAATACTAAAAACAGGAACCTTTATTAGGCTTACCACATGGCAGCCCTGTTACAAAGGCTTCACATAGCTCTATAGGAGAAGAACTGTTATTAGGCCCATTGAAGCCAAGGCACAAAGAGGAAGCCTGGGTTCCAAGCTCAGCACAAACAGCCTTGACTCCAGCACCAGAGGATGCCTGTGTTCAGTCCTGGCCCTGCCCTAGTTGTCTATGCACCTTGGGACAAGGACTTTGTGTCTCTGAGCCCCATTCTTTGTACAGTGGAGTGGATGGTGAGTGTTCATTCAGGTCGATCAAACAAATATATGAGGCCTAGCCTAAGGTTAGTGTGGGTGTTCTGATTGTTTGGTTTTTTTTTTTTTTTCCCTCCTCAGGTGCTGGGAATTGAACCCAAGGCCTCACATGTGCTAGGCAGGTGCTTTACCACTGAAGTACATCTCAAGCCCTTTTTTGTTTTATTTTGAGATGGGTCTCATTAAGTTTCCCAAGCTAACCTTGAACTTGCAGTCCTCTGCCTGAGCTCCCCAGTAGCTGGGATTACAAGCGTGTGCTGCTGCACACTGCTCCTGTTTATCTTGATGGCACCAGCCTCCTGGCCTGTCTTCCACTTGTCCGTTATGCATTCTCACCTCCATTCTGCTGTTGCAGTCACTCACCAGAATCACACATTGGGAGCTGGGCGTGGTAGTGCACACCTTAATCCCAGCAACTTGGGAGACTCAAGCATGAGGATCACAAGTTCAAGGGCAGCCTCAGCAACTTAGCAAGACCCTATTTCAAAAAATAGGCTGGGGGTGTAGCTTGGTGGTAGAGCACCCCTGGGTTCAGTCTTCAGTACCACGAAGAATAGAATCAAACAGGATAGATTCTATATTGGAGATGGTATCGCTTCTGAGACCCTGGTCTGTTTCCCTGTATGCCCTTGCTCTGCAGTGACCTACCTTGCCCATAGCTTCATCTGTGCCCCCTCATGTACAAAGCTCATGTCTTACAGAGTTTCATCTAGGCTCAGCACCCACCTCACCTCCAGGGAGCCCACCTTGAACCAAAGTTGCTTGATTGCCCTTGCTGTAGAGTTGTCTAGCTAGTCCCTCCTTTACCATGTGGCCCAGCTCTTGCTAATTCTCTGTCTTCTCCTCTCCCAGGCAACAGAGACATTCAGATGATCAGCTGTGGGGCAGACAAGAGCATCTATTTTCGCAGTGCTAAGAGGGTAGGGTGGGGTGAACTCTTGGGGGTGTAGGGGGAGCTTGTCGGGAGTGTCCACTGAAGGTCTTTCCTGCTCTGCCAGTCCTCGGATGGACTACACTTTGTCCGTACCCACCATGTAGCAGAGAAAACCACCTTGTATGACATGGACATTGACATCACACAGAAGTATGTGGCTGTGGCCTGCCAGGACCGCAATGTGAGGTGAGAAGCTTCCCTGCACCCTTTGTTGTCCTGACCTGGGCTGGTTTCTGAACAGGCCTATAAGGGACCTCACTGGGTTCTGTCTTTTCCTTAGCTGCCTGCTTTCCTCCCTACCTGGCCCCTAAGTAGCTGGGAGGGGAAGGAACCCAGCAGGTGTTTTTTAGAAGCCAGGCTTTTCTAGGCTTAGTCAGTAGGTCCACTGAGAGCTTCCTTTAGACTCTCCTGGGAGCCTGTGTGGAGTGACTGAGAGATCATAAACTCAGTCACCCACCTTCCTTAGCCCTTCCTGGGCTAGACAGTGCTGGGGTCATGGCAGTGACCCTTTCTCATAGAGCTCACAATCTACTTGGAGGACACAGTCATATCATCAGGCAGTAACAGTGCAGAATGGCTAGGAGTAAGACAAAGGGAGCCCAGGGGGCTTTGGGGGCCCTAGGGAGATACCCAACTCCACCTGAGATCAAGCAGAGCTTCCTGGAGGAAGGGAACATAAGAACTGCTAGGAGCCACAAGCATATATACGATGTATGGCACCTTTGGTTGTAAAGTGACGCCAGCTAGCCACTGAGATGATTATGTTAAAATTTACATTCATATGCAAACTGGACTCCCGCTGTTCACCTTGGCCTGCTACCGGACTCAAGTTACGGGACTTTACGGGACTGCTGGAGAGTTCCCATTGGTTGGGGAAGGATAGTAGGAGGGAATTCCGGAGGAGGTGGGAGGAGACGGGGGGGTTCCGGTCGGCGCGCAGTTCCGGTCGGACACCCTCGTGGGAGGACCAGTTTTTGACTTGCTGGCGCTGAGAGTGTTAGCGGCTTTTTCAAAATAAAGTTTTGTTCCTGCTTGATTGGCTCGTGATTCTGTGCCCAGCCAAGACTGCGGCAAAGAACTGAGCTGGGGAAGATGTGTCCTCCATCTCCTTCATGGGCTTATTCAGATTGGGGGCCAGGCACTAAGCTTTCTGTATGGAGGGCCCATGGACACTAACAGCAGATTGCCTCCACAATCTCAGATTGAGACAGGGTTTCAGTTCAGGCAGCAGACAGGGGAAAGGAGGGAAGTAGGAGCCAGAGGGGAAATGGGACTGGCATGAGGGCGGAGCCCTCCTTATGTCCCCACATCATGTCCCACTCCCCAGGATCTACAACACAGTGAATGGGAAGCAGAAGAAGTGCTACAAGGGCTCTCAGGGCGATGAAGGATCTCTGCTGAAGGTAAGTAGTGGGGGCCTCTGGGATGGGAGCCACACACCTCCACCCCCACCGAGGCCCCTGTCTGCTGCCTTATGATGATGCCCTGGGCCAAGAGTCCATGCAGAGTGGATTGTCAGTCAGCGGGGTCTGGGATGTTTCGCCCAGGCCTCACAGAGGGATGAAGTAGGCAGCCTGAATGACATGAGAGGACTTTTCCTGGTAGGTCCACGTGGACCCTTCAGGCACCTTCCTGGCCACGAGCTGTTCTGACAAAAGCATCTCAGTGATAGACTTTTACTCAGGAGAGTGCGTTGCCAAGATGTTTGGCCATTCAGGTGAGTGTGCCTCACTGCCTGGCCCACCTCCCTTGCCACCCACAGCCATGACTCAGACACATGGGTGGCTTCTCTTTTTGCTTGCAGAAATTGTTACCAGCATGAAGTTTACTTATGACTGTCGTCATTTGATCACAGTATCTGGAGACAGGTGAGACTACCCTGGAGGCCATCCCTAGCTGTATCCCTCTGATTGGGGAGAGGGTGGGACCAGCAGTACTATGTTCACAGCCTCTTCACAAAGAGCATTTCTAAGCTTTCCAACTCACTCCCATCATGGACAATGTACATTTTGGTTTTCACACCCAGCCCTGAATTCAGACTCTAGATCTGTCACTTATTTTCTTATAACCTAGTCATTTCTCCATTCTGAGCCTCGCTTTGCTCTTCTGTAAGAGTTGATATTTCTGCCTTGAAAATTGTATGATAAGAATTGACTGGGAGCCAGGCACCACCAGTGGCTCATACCTATAATCCCAGTAGCTTGGGAGGCTGAGGCAAGAGGATCACAAGTTCAAAGCCAGCCTCAGCAAAAGTGAGCTGCTAGGCAACTCAGTGAGACCCTAACTCTAAATAAAATACAAAATAGGGCTGGGGATGTGGCTCAGTGGCCGAGTGCCCCCAGAGTTCAATCCCTGGTACCCCCCCCCCCAAAAAAAAAAGAATTGACTGGGATTCTATATGTAAATTTTGTAGCATGTGGTTGGTGCCCAAGGAAGTCCCTTTTGTCACACCCTTAAATTTACCACATTTCTTCCCCGGAGCCCCTTTCCTCAGGTCTTGAGGTCCCCAGAGAAGGCACTGATTTGCTGGGATGTCCTAGACCCAGACCAGAGTGCAGATCCAATAATCCAGAGCCTCTGGGGAACGGGGTCTTAACTCTGGTGACTCTGGTGACCTTTGAGGTCAGATGTGGCAGTGGCTCCCATGTTCATCTAGTCCTTCTTCCACATCTCTCCTTTGCCTGTGCAGCTGTGTATTCATCTGGCACCTGGGCCCAGAGATTACCACCTGCATGAAGCAGCACTTGCTGGAGATCAACCACCAGGAGCAGCAGCGGCAACAGCAACCCAAGGACAGGAAGTGGGGCAGCCACCCCAGGTCCTGGCAGCCTCATCCAGTCCCCAGGGATCCCTGGAGGAGCGATGTGGGGACATGACCAGGGCCCAAACAGCCCTAGGCCCTGCCCTAGCACACTCACAGCCTGATCAAGGAGACAAACGTTGAAAACAAAGTTCTAAACACATATGAGAAGAGTTTTGAAGCACAGAATCAATGTGCTTGACAATCCTCTGAGCACTGTGATACTGTAATGGAGGAGCCCCAAGGGTCTGGGGAAACCAGAGGGTCCCTGACCCAGCAATGTTGGAGAGCGGGTAATCAGGGGAGAGTACAGCGGAGCTGAGTGTCCTCTTACTCTCAAAAAAAAAAAAAATTCCTTCACTTACTTCTTTGAGTCCCTCAAACATATTTGTTTGAAATCTTTATGCTACAAACCAACTTTATTTAGAGCAAACTCAGGCTCTAGTTTTTTGTTTGGGGTGGGAGAGTTTTTTGATTTGGTTTTTGTTTTTTCTTTTTTGTGTGGGGCACTGGGGATCAAACCCAGGGCAATGTGTAAGTGAGGCAGTCACTCTGTCCCTGAGACATCTGTAGCCCAATGGTGGGATAATTATTTTGAGCAGGAAGATTTTTTGGTTTTCCTCTCTGGTACCTCTGGATCTATCTCTATCTGTGCTTCTCCTCCTGGATGATTTGCCATTACCTCCATGTGGACTCCCAAGGCCCCATGGGGACCAAGCCTTGACATGGGCCACCGGTCCTGAGGTGGCACTGGAGTGTCACAGACTTAGGCATCAAGGGAGTGGGCAGCTTCTTTGGCTCTTGGTTTTGAGGCTCACACCCCACCGTGGAGCTCCAGGGCCCACCTTGTCCAGCATGATTGAGCCTCTCATACTCAAATTGGCAAAGCTTCATTGCTTCCACCTGAAGGGAACTCAGTGACACAAGACTGTGGCCTCATTGTCTGCTTTGTGTGTCCCATTGCTGTATTCTCAGAGAGTCTTGTCATCAAACCCAGCCTTTATCATATCTCATTTATTATATGTTTCTAGTGGAGAGGATGTGTCAAGTTTAACACCTCTTGGCACCATCTTGGCTGGAAGCCAAAACTATGTCCCTGTGGAGCTTAGTACAGGGCCCGGGTCTAGGCAAGTCCTCCCACTTCACCTCATTTGCTTATATTTCTCTCCTTTCATCTTTCTTCCTGGCTTTAGGCAGGAGACATATGCATCCATGCCCAGTGAGATTCTGTCCTTAAGCCCTGGAGAGCAGACAGAAGATGAGATGGAAGAGGAGTGTGAACCAGAGGAGCTGCTGAAAACACCGTCCAAAGAGAGCTTGGATCCAGGTTGGGGAAAGGGCCTGTCTGCAGGGGCCTATTTTGAATTGTCAGCATAGGGAATCATTGCTGGGGGGTCTGGCCCACTACCATACTTGTCACTAGAGCTGTTTGTTCTCTTTTCATGGATTCTATATGTCCTTCCAGATCCTCAGTGCCTACTAACCAATGGCAAGCTGCCACTCTGGGCCAAGCGGCTGGTGAGTCTTCTGGGAGAGTTGAATGCCTAGGGGCTGCAAGGAGGGGCCTCCCCATCTTCCTCTTCCTTCTAGGAACCCTTCCCAGGTCTTTCCTTTGCTTGGAGAACCTCATTGTCCTTCCAGTTTCAGCTCCGGCATTGTACTGGCTGTTGGAGATAAGCAGTGATCGAGACACATAAAAAGCTCACCCTTCTCAGTCTCACTTGCTAGTGTGGGAGAGGGACAGTAACCATATTAAATAAGTAAATTATGTAGTATGTTGAGAGCTAATAAGTGCTATGGAGAAAAAGATATTAAGAAGGAAACTAAGGTCAGTCATGGTGGCACATGCCTATAATCCCAGCAGCTCCGGAGGCTGAGGCAGGAGGATCGTGAGTTCAAAGCCAGCCTCAGTAACAGCAAGGTGCTAAGCAACTAACTCAGTGAGACCCTGTCTCTACATAAAATACAAAATAGGGCTGGGGATGTAGCTCAGTGGTCGAGTGCATGTGGATTCAATACCTAGTACTAAAAAAAGATGGAATGAATAACAACAACAAGATGGAATGAATATTGACTTGGCTGGGGGCTTGTAGGTTAGAAGCCAACAGCAGAATCCTAACATCTAGGTTGGGGAGTATTTCAGGAACATGTCATACCTCAGGTCTAGGCATAAATGCCAGCTCCTCAGAGAGCATCCTTTTCTGCAGACCAGGTCAGGGCACCTAGCCATGCTCACTCAGCCCCCCACCCAGCTTCTTGTGAACACATATTACAGTTAGAATGACATTCAACAAATATTCATAGCATGCTTTCTCTGTTTTAAGCCTCTTTTTTAAAAGTACTTTTTTAGTTGTATATGGACACAATACCTTTTTTTTTTTTTTTTTTTTTTTAATGTGGTGCTGAGGATCAGACCCAGTGCCTCACATGTGCTAGGCAAGTGCTCTACCACTGAGCCACAGCCCTAGCCCTGTTTTAAGCCTTTTATATATATTTTCTCATTGGATCCTCACTGAGGTAGGGGCTTTTAAGAATAAGATAAGCAAAAAAAAAAAAAAAAAAATAGAAAAAAAAAAGAATAAGATAAGCTTATAAGATAAGCTCCATGATAGGGAAAATGAAGCTCAGAAAGGTATAAGTAATTAGCCAGGTGTCACACTGCTAGGCATTAGATGTGAGGTTGGCCCTGTGCAGGCCAGCTTCACACCCTGTGTTCTCAAACAGCACCCTCCACTGTCTCTCCAGCAGTGGTTTTGTCAGGAAGCAGTGTTAAGTAGAACTAGGGTGGGAGTAAGGAGAGGTAGCCATATTTTGGATGTATGAATGGAAGAGCTAGCAGAATCTGCAAATGACACACAATGTGGAGCATAAGGGACAGACTGAGGGAGAGGAAGAAAGGATGAGGCCAAGATTTAGGGCCTGAACAACTGGAAAAATAACAAAGGCAGGGAAGGTTTTAGGAGGAACAGGTTTGGGGAGATCAGGAGTGGAGTTTTCAACAGGTTAACTCAGGAATGTCTACTATACATCCACGCAGAGATGTAGAGCAGCTGCCTTAAGAGAAAGGCTGGAGATATGTTTCTGAAAGTTGTTTCTGAAAAGTATTTAAAGCCAAAAGACTGGGTGAGGTCCATGCAGTGTCCGTGGCTCTCACTGCAGTTGGTGAGCACTTGGCTAGCTGCTTGACCATCTACTGTCCCTCAAGCTAGGAGATGATGATGTGGCAGATGGCTCAGCCTTCCACACCAAGCGCAGCTACCAGCCACATGGCCGCTGGGCAGAGCGGGCTGACCAGGAGCCCCTCAAGACCATTCTGGATGCCCGGGACCTGGATTGCTACTTTACCCCCATGAACCCTGAAAGTCTAGAGGACTCCATTCTAGACACAGTGGAGCCACAGAACCTGGCAGGCCTGCTAAGCGAGGTACGTCCTAGCCCAGCCTACAGCCCCTGCCCCATGCCTTCCCACCCAGTACTTGGGGTTTCCATGCTTTCATTTTGAAAATAGTGCCGAGTGTCTGATTCCAGGGGTATGGAGAAGATTATGGGGGACAGAAGGGTGAACCTTGGGGTTCTTTGGGAAGTGGGTCACTTGGGGTTAAGACATGGGGCCTTGAAGCCAGGCACAGCTGCTGTAATCCTAGCAGCTCGGGAGGCAGAGGCAGGAGGATTGCAAGTTCAAAGCCAGCCTCAGCGATAGGGAAGCACTAAGCAACTCGGTAAGACCCTGTCTCTAAAGAAAATACAAAATAGTTGGGGATGTGGCTCAGTGGCTGAGTGTCCGTGAGTTCAATCCCTGGTTTAAAAAAAGAAAGGAGGAGGGAGGGAGGGAGGGAGGAAGGAAGGAAGGAGGGAAGGAAGGAAACTGGGCCCTGGTATAGGCCTATTCCTGAGTGGGGGCCATTCAAATAGACAGAGCTCTGGTTTAAGCCCTGTGTCCATGTAACTTGAAGTAAGAGGCTTACCTCTCTAGGCCTCCATTTAAAAAAAAAAATGGCCAAAACCATCTCTGAATAAATTAATACCCAAAATAAATAAAGCAATCTCCTCTACCTCTGAGGACTTTTGTAGAAAGGCAGTGCTAAGGACAAGGCCTGGGCCCCTAGAGAGAGGTAACCAAGCAACTTTAGCTCTTACCCTATTATTTTATAAAAGATCATTCTTTCTTATTCTAATACATAATATTATAAATTTTCTTCTAATACATGTTATATATCCAGTAACGTGCATAGATATAGGTATACAGCTTGATGGCTTTTTTTTTTTCTTCTTTTTTGGGAGGGTACTTAGAATTGAAACCAGGGGTTCTTTATCACTGAGCCACATCCGCAGCCCTTTTTATTTTTGTTGTGAGACAAGAGTCTCACTAAGTTGCTTAGGGCCTCACTAAATTGCTGAGGCTGGTCTCAAACTTGTGATTTTTCCTGCCTCGGCCTCCTGAGTAACTGGGATTATAGCCATGCGCCACTGCACCCAGTGGTGTGCCTATTCTTAAGCATCGTATAAATGGACTCTTGAAGGCTTGGGCCTCTTATCCTTTTGAAGACATGCCTATTCCCCACCTGTAAAGAGACCAGTAGTGCAGAGGGAGCACAGAAGGAACTCGGGGCGGGGGTAGCAGAGCACTTGGCAGAGGCTCTAGCTCTGTGTCCAGCAGTGGGCTTCTGCCATTATTCCTGCTCCGTCACTTATGTAACAGCTAGCATCTGAGAGCCTGGGTGCCACTGCTGCCTCAGAAGAGCTATGCTTTTCCCTCCCTAGTCAGAGAGTCCCCAGGAAGATGGCTGTGGGCATTCCTCCTTCCTGCCCCTACAGAGGGAGTCACCTGAGGCCAGAGAGCTCATCATCTACTCCCTGGAGGCAGGAATGACAATCACAGGGACAGACAGGTGGGTCCCCTTGCACCAAGGGCAGCCTTAGTCAGAGAGAGGAAACCCCCTTTTGATAGGCACACTCTGGAAGAACTCTCTGCTCTCCCAGTGGGCCTGTGGGAATAAGGATGGGTGAGGCAGAGGGATGAGTCCCAGGTGGGTCAGGTGCCCAGGCCTGTCGCCTCAGCTACAGCCTCAGTTTCCTTGGCCCCAGCTGAAATGTGGAAGGGAGCACTCAAAGGAAGAAAGAGAGGCTGCAGAAGTGCTCCCAGGAGGAGCAGGGCGCAGGTGCCTAGGAGCTCAGGGTGGGGGCCAGTTGTTACCAGTACAATCCCCCCTGTTGGCATTTCAGTGAGAAGGAGGTGGAGTCAGGGCCTGGAGACCAGCAAGGAGACTCCTATCTCAGAGTCTCTTCCATCAGCTCCAAGGATCAGAGCCAACCTGAGGGTGAGTGAAGGGCAGACAAAGGCCCTATGAAAGTCTGTTCATTCAGCTAGGCCCCTTTCTGGGCACTGATGGTGACCTTGACCCAATCCTCCTGGAGCTCACTGTCTGTCACAGAAGGCAGACATAGTCCCTGCTATTACCTGAACATTCTGGAACCCAGCAGCCCCCTAGCTGAGAGCCCAACTCTGCCACCTCCTTGATTGTAACTTGCTGATTCATAAAAATGGGAGGTGGGCTATCATTGCCTCCATTCTTCAGATGGGGAAACCAAAGCCCAAGAGCAGCTGAGCCACATGTCCTGGCTGGCTCACCCAGGAAGGGCCCCAGCAGTGGACTTCTGACCTGTGCTTTGTTCCTGCAGACTCAGGGGAGTCGGAAGTCGACTTGGAGTGTAGTTTTGCCACCATTGATTCCACTCCTTCACAACCTGACCCAGACCCTCAGTGTGCTATGATGAAGCCCCACATGCCAGGTGAGCCAGACACCTGGGTAAGGGCCGTGCATGGGTCTAAGAGATAGTCACAATACATAAACCCCCCTGGCCCCATGTTAGGCCTGAACCTCAGTTTCCTTGCCTGGAAGATGAGATCCTTTTCTGTCAGCCCAATGGCAATAGGGTGTGTGACAGGTTAGTCCAGCTTTCTCCATTGTCAGGTGACACCTGCCATGACTCATGGTATTGACAGCTTTTCTCTTCCCTGTCCCTCCTTCCTGGCACCTCTTTCCAGAATGCCCAGGTACAGCAGAAGAGTCGTCCCGACCTGAAGGACCAGGCTTGGCCAACAGCTCCCTGCCTCAGACCCCCGAGCAGGAGAAGTATCTCCGCCACCACTTTGAGACGCTTACTGATGTCCACCCTGAAGGTAGGGCCCGACCCAGCACCAGACCTGCCTGGGCTGTCTGTCTAGTGCTGAGCACAGTGTGGGTGTCCCTGGGATAGGTCTTTTCCTGGCAGAGCAGGAGAGCAGATGACCTCTTAAGGACTGAGCTGCACATTTCCTCTCCCTGCTCTGCTGGCTTCTAAAGTGCATGTGTTGTGTCTGCTGATGGGGCTTCTGGGAATCTACTGGCTGGCCTGTGGGTCTGCCTGCATCCAGGACTGATTGGCCAGGAGGAATCTGAGGGCCCTGTCATCATCTTCTCTTAGAGCTTTTTCATGGGTCCCTGGGAGACACAAAGGTCTCTGACTCTGAGGACTACTTCTTCAATCCTCGCCTGAGCATCTCAGCCCAGTTTCTCTCACGCCTCCAAAAGAAATCCAGGTAGAAGCTAGTAACTCCCTCCATTCCCCCGCCCCTACAGGCACCACAGAGCAGGCTGTGTGAGGGTCTCTCTCCCATCTGGCTTCCTCAGGTGCACCCATGCCTTCCCTTCCCGACTGCCCCTGCACCTTTTGAAGTCTCCAGAGGTCAAGTCCACAGGCCGAGGGGGAAGCCAGCCCAAAACAGAGCTCCTGAGAGCAGGTACTGGCTACGCCTCCCCAGACAAGATCAACGTGAGTATTGGAGTCACCTCCCTCAGGGCACAGGGCTGAGAACTAGGAGGCCTTGTCCTCACCTCAGCTGTGCTTGCAGGTCCTCTCTGGGGGAAAGGCTGAGGAATCCCTCGAGACCCTGGAGGCCTGGTGCCCACTGAGTAAGTGTTCCCAATTCTAGACAAACAGCCCTGGGTGCCCAGCTTAACTGTGGGAAGTATCCATTCAGACCCTGTACCCTCTGTGACTGATGTGTTGAGAGTGAGCCATCTGCTTCCTTTACAGGCCCCTGCCTCCCAGGCCTGGTGCCCTGTGTCCCTGCCTCCTCAGTGCCAACCACAGACAGGAAGCCGACACCCACAACGATACCTGCCCCAGGCCTGGCTCAGGGTGTCTTCCCTTCACCCTGTTCATACATGAAGACCACTGCTAGCTCCCATGCCAGGATATCACGCAGCATCTCCCTTGGGGACAGTGAGAGCCCAGTCGTGGCTGAGCTGACCAGGCCGCTCCACAGGCCCTCATCCATCGGGGAACTGGCCTCCTTGGGCCAGGAGCTCAAGGCCATGACCACCAGAGTGATACCCAGTTCTGACAATGAAGGCCAAGAACCTGTCCTGCCCTCCTGGGGCAACCATGAGGCCCGAGCCAGCTTGAGACTGACCCTGTCAAGTGTCTATGATAGGCTCCTCCTGCCTCCACCCCCGCTGGAGCCACCTACCACGTGTGTCTGGTCCCAGGAGTTCACAGGCACCCAACCTGGTGTAGCGGGTATAACAGGCAGCTTCCTAGCCCCCAGCCCTGTTGATGTGAGCACCATGAGGCTCCACAACTCTGTCTTTCTTCCAAAGCTCCCAGCCCCTGAGCCCCTTACCCCTCCTGCCCACCCCAACAGCCCCCAGCTTGCAGACACCAGGCCTGGGGCCATTGGTGGCACAACATCCCTCCTGGAGCCCACCCCTGGTGAGTGTTACCCTGAGGACGAGGGACAGACCCCTAAGATCATCCCCTGTGCTAGTTGGCTCAGCTTCTAATCTGGGCACTTGACCTAACCAAAGGAACTCTGCAAATCTTTCATTTGTTCATTTATTTGCATAAATGTTTAATGAGCACATCAATATATGTGTTGAACCTTGTTCTAGGTCCTGGGGACATGGGACATGGTGGCAAACAAAGTAACAGAAAATTGACATCTTTCTTGGGGGAGATAGCCAGACAAAATCTATAAGGAAATTGTCAAATTTATCAGAGTGCTGTGTGCTAAAGAGAACTAAGAGAAGGGGCTGGGCAGTGAGAAGGCGAGCACCAGTGGCCACTTTCAACAGGAGGATGAGAAAAGGCCACAGGGAGGAGGTTACATTTAGCAAAGACCTGCAGAGAGAAGGGGAGGGAACGTTGGGGACTGAGGGAAGTGTTCTAGACAGAACAACATTTGAAATCAGCCCAACCATCTGGATTCTTCCCAGAGCAGGTAGAAAGCCAAAGTGTCTTGCTCATTCCCTCCTGTCCACCCTCAGATGCACCCAGTCTGATCCGGAGCAGCCCTGGACACTGGAGGGAACACGGGCTGCCAGCTGAGGTCCTTCCTTCAGCTCCCCCTGAGCTGAGCAATGTGGGGAGCATCGTGCACAGACTGCAGGCTGCCTTCCAAGAAGCCCTGGACCTTTACCACATGGTAAGCCATGATTGAGGGAAAGGGCTGAGGAAGCTCCTTGGGACTGTCTGGGCTGGCTGGCCCCTGACATAGTTGACATCCCTTACAGTTGGTCTCCAGCAACCAGGTGGGCACTGAACAGCAGCAAGCACAGGCTGAGCTGGCCTCCACCTTCCTTTGGATCCACAGCCAGCTGGAAGCCAGCGACTGGCTAGTTGGGACTGATACGACCCCAGCCCCAACCCTACCCAGCCCAGATCCCCCGTCCCCACCCACACTATGCCCCCTGGCCAGCCCAGGTCCCCCATTCCCACCTATGCTATGCCCCCTGGCCAGTCCAGACTTGCAAGCTCTGCTGGAACACTACTCAGAGCTGCTGGTGCAGGCCGTGCGCAGGAAGGCACGGGGGGACTGAGGCTAGCAACCCGCCTTGTTCTGAAGAAATTGCTATTTTAAGGAAATAAACTGACAGCTTGGAACAATAGTTCTTGGTGTGTGTCTTGGCCCATCCACAAAGCCACCGTCAGGTGGATGCAGGGAGAGGGGAAGAGGGCCATCCTCAGATAGACCTGCCGGGAACTCACATCCGTCCTGTTCTGAGATGGCTCTGGTGGTTGATTTAAGGGGGCACATCAAAGGCAGGGATAAGGTTTCAAGGGAGTCTTGGCAGGTGCTGTGTGGGCCATGGCAGAGCAGGAAATAAATTCACGTTGTCTCTGGGCAGTTGACCAGAGGAAATGTCCACTGGTCATTCCCAGACACCAGATGTCTCTATCCACAAGGCTTCCATGCGTGGTGACCCACATGCAACCCCTGGACGGCTTCTGACAGCTTCTGACAGCCTCAGGGCCTGGCCTCCCACATCTCCTGTACCCAGACCATTGAGCTCCTACAGAGGGATTGTTCACTTGTGGTCCTTCCCCATTGGGGCCCAGCTGTACTCCAGAGAGGGCCTGGCCCCCCATCCCTGCCCACTGCTGAGAGCCTGCAAACCCACAGAACTTCTGAGTGGATCACCACGATCAGCCTTGCCCACTAGTACATGTATTGCCACACCAGTGGTCCTTTAAGGTCCAGGCTGCTATTGTTCCATCTGCAATAGTGAAAGTAGGAGAAACAAATAGACTGGCCCACTGGACACTCCTGGCAGCAGGCCCAGGCTACCCAGCAGCTGGGACCAGTAATTCCTTCTCCAGCAAAACTGGGTCCAACTTTAACCCGTGAGCTGCCAGCAAGCATCTGGCATCTGGCCACATGGTATATCTGCCAAGAAGGCCACTCATGACCACAGATGCCCCCAAGCCCCAAACTTCTATGTAAAGGAAACCAGACGGGCCGCGGCAGTCCTACCTCGTGGCCTACTGTGGCCTGTGAGTTCTTCCCGTCTGTTGGTTCTCATGTCCCACCAGCAAGGATCAGAGGGATTCAGTTCCTCACCCAGGCCCCTGAGCTGAGACAGGAACCTAAGTTTGCCTGGTGGCAGAGCTGGACCTCTTAACATGGGGACACAGCCCTCTGCTGCCATAACCGTGCCACACCTCAGGACCAATCGTGCTGTTGTTCAGGAACACCTGCCAGTCCCTCCAGGTGCCTGTCACTGTTCAACTCCTCAGGGAAGAGTGAGGAACAGGTCAGGCAAAGCATCCGCCTGGTGGCACTCACCCTCCAGAAAGTGGCACAGACACTGAAATTAAAACAATAGCCGTGAAACTAGGTAGGCCAAGAGGTTCACTGTGCTGATTGAAGGGCCAGGGAAGGACTAAAGTCCCTGTTGGTATTTGGGGAGATGTCCAGTATTGTCAAACCTCCCTCCCTCTGCCTCAGGGAGGTGGCCCAGAACTTCTAGACAGATTTGACCTCTGCCCCAGGGCTCAGTCCAGGCCCTCCAGGGGAGAAAGTGTTTCATCAAACCTAGGATGATAATCTAGGAAACACTAACACAGACCACTCTCATAGGACTGTGACCCTCCTTCCTTTTTTGGCCACTGTTGCCCCCGAGATTCCTGAGGCAAGTTTTGGTATGGTATCCAGTTCTTCACACAATTACCCCTCTTTTCACTCTGCATCATAATAAACTGTATCATAGCAAACACTTGGCTTATAGAGACCCAAGCTTAGGGACATTTGTTACTCTTGATTATGTCATCGTGAGCCTGGCCTCTTCCTCTCCTCTGTCAGCCTGAGTCAGTTTCACCTTCCAGCTCAGGGCCTCACACTTGCAACATGGCTGCTGTGGCACCCAGCAGTACATCCTCATTCAATCAGAAGCAAAGGCATGAAGCAGAGCAGACCCAAGGTGGCAGGAAAGAAATGCAAATCCTTCTCAGAGTCCTCCCCTTCATTACAGGAAACAGGAATGGAGATTTCTTCAATTTGCTTTTGCTTGGGCCATCCCTCCTCTTCTGGGCATTTTGCTGCTGACACAGAATTGGGTTCTCAGCAAGAAAGGAGGGTGGGCTGGTAGTTAAAGAGGATCCAGATCCCCTCTTTCAAATGCAAAGCTTTTGGGGGGGTAGGAGGTACTGAATATTGAACACAGGTTCACTCTACCAACGAGCTACATCGCCACCTATTGGATATGGAAAATGAAAAACCCCAAGATAGTGTGGCCTGGGAAAGGGAGTGAATGAAATAGAAAGCCATACACTGACAGCTTTCATCTCTTTCAAGATAAATCCTTTTCAGATGCTGGCCACTGGTGGAGAGAAAGTGTTTCATCAAACCTAGAATGATAGTCTTTAGGAAACACTAATCTCTTGCAAGATAAATCCTCTCCAGGTGCTAACCACTGACTCCCAACACAAAAACCCAAATTCCTGAATGCCCAAACTGACACACTTCACTAAATCACCCATAACTTACATAAGCCCAGCCCCTTCTTTGTTCAGTGGCTCATTTTCCACCAGGAGAGTGAGTCCATCAGAACCATGACTCCCCATTCCTGAACAAAAGCATTTGGCTGATCTGTGAAGTCTGCATCTGGCCCAGTCTTTTTGTGCTAATACCACCCTTTTTAAAAAACTTTTTTTTTTGAGTGGTATATACACAAAATTAAATGTTATTCGGCCATAAAGAAGAATGAAATTGGGCTGGGGATGTGGCTCAAGCGGTAGCGCGCTTGCCTGGCATGCGTGCGGCCCGGGTTCGATCCTCAGCACCACATACCAACAAAGATGTTGTGTCCGCCAAAAACTAAAAAATAATAAATATTAAAAAAGTTCTCTCTCTCTCTCTCTCTCTCTCTCTCTCTCCTCTTAAAAAAAAAAAAAAAAAAAGAAGAATGAAATTATGGCATTTGCTAGTAAATCTATGGAACTGGAGACTATCATGCTAAGTGAAGTAAGCCAGTTCCAAAAAACCAAAGGCGAAATGTTCTCTCAATATATGAATGCTAACTCAGAACAGACACAGGGTCATGGGGAGGTTCACCAGATTAGACAGTGGGAAGTGGATGGAGGGAGGGGGATGGAAATGGAAAAGAAAGTAGAATGAATCAGACATAACTTTTCCATGTTCATATGTGAATACATGACTCATCACGTATAACCACAAAAATGGGAAGTTAGACTCCATGGTATGTATGATATGTCACAATACATTCTACTGTCATGTATAACTAAAATAACAAATTAAAAAAAAATTTAAGTTTTATTTTGAGACAGGGTCTTGCTAAGTTGCCTAGGCTGGCCTCCAACTTATGATCCTCCTGTCTCAGCCTCCTAAGTAGCTAGGATTACAGGCATGCACTACCATGCCCAGCCCAAATGCCAAGTTTTTAATCCCTGGAAAAATCAGAGTTGCTCTTTGGACAAACCATAGGGTTAAGAAACCCCTGATGCAGGGGCTGGAATTGGCTCAGTGATGGAGCACTTGCCTCACACGTGTGAGGCACTAGGTTCATTCCTCAGCACCACATAAAAACAAATAAACAAAATAAAGGTATTGTGTCCACCTACAACTAAATACATATATGAAGAAGAAGAAGAAACCCCTGCTGGGGAGTGGGATTGTAGCTCAGTGGTTGAGCACTTGCCTCACATGCATGAGGCACTGGATTCGATCCTTACACCACATTAAAAAAAATAAATAAAACAAAGATATTGTGTCCATCTACAACTAAAAATTTTTTTTTTAAAAAGAAAGAAACCCCTGCTGGTGGTGGAGTGTTCAAAGGCAGGAGGTTTGTGAACCAACAGGGCCCCATCAGGAAGATGCTCACACTCTTGGGGGATATTCCAAAGAGTTAAACAAAGGAGCCATTTGCAAAGATGTGGGCAGGGACCAGGGAAACCGCCAAGGCTGATACAGCATCCAGTACTGGTGCCAGAGGGGAGTTCGTATCACCTGTAGGCAGGAGGCACAAAAGGAGGGAAGGAGAACCCAGAAGAGCAAATTTTGGGGCGGGGGCTGCCCTGAGGGGAGCTGTGGCCCTAGCAACTGCATGGAGGGAGCTGGGGAAATCAACCTCCTGATCTTACTCTCCTCCCTATCTCCTGGGGGACACCCTTTGTCTAAATCCTGATACTGCCCTTACTATCTGCTTCCCCAAATGTTGATGTTTAACATCAGAAAAGAGCTGAAGCAAGTGTAGAAAGCAAGAAATTTTATTCAAAGAATAGTAACACAGACTTCTCCCGGTAGGAAGAAGGGGACCAGAGTTGGAATCCATGGGAGAACGAAGTGCTGTCCCTTTTATATATCTTAAGTTTTCTTTGTTCTCCTGTGCTCTTCTCCCCTATCTTGTTCCTTTCCCGGATCCTGCATCCTGGGAGATGCAGGTGGGCTGGAAGGGCCAAGGTGGAGTGCCATGTAGGAAGGGAGCAGCAGCCCAGGGGACATTAATTAGCAGCTCCCTATCTGCTCAGGAGTGGCTTCATTAACAATCTTCTTCTGGTTGGGCTCAGGGGCACACACTTGTAATCCCAGTGGCTAGAGGGAGGCTGAGAAAGAGGATCGCAAGTTCAAAGCCAGCCTCAGCAAAGGCAAAGCGTTAAGCAATTCAGTGAGACCCTGTCTCTAAATAAAACACAAAATAGGGTTAGGGATGTGGTTCAGTGGTTGAGTACCCCTGAGTTCAATGTCCATACCCCCTTGAAAAAACAAAGGGGCAATATAGGCAAGTAATCTTGGTAATCAAAGGGCTCTGGAGGTATTAACATTCCAATCTCCCAGGGGGCGGGTCTCTCCCAAACTGGCCTTCATTTTCTCCATCTGACCTGATCGCCCAGCTACACTAACTGCCTGTCTTTAATTCTTGCTTCAATCCTACTGGAAGCCAGAGAGCATGGGACAGGGGGCAACAGGGTCAGTACCCCAGGGCATGGAGCAGGGCTGAGCAGGTTAGAGAAGGGCATGGGAAAAATGATGCCTGGAATCATTTTCTTCCCAAATCCATTTTCAGAAGTAACACAGGAACCAGTTGCCCCAGGAGACTTGGTGAACTGAGCACCTGAGAAGAAACAAAGCAGCCAGGAGCTGCGGTGACACCCACAATCCCACTGACTCAGGAGCCTTAGGCAAAAAGATTGCAAGTTCTAGGCTAGCCTAGGTAATTTAGTGAAACCCTTCCTCAAAATTTTAAAAAGTAGGGAGCAAAGGATGTAGCTCAGTGGTAAAGCCCACTAGGTTCAATCCACAGTACTGAAAACAGAAAGTAGCTCTTCCCCATCTGCTAGCCATCCTTTGTTGCAACTCACCAGTGTCGCACATCTACCCTTGGCCTCCCCAGTAACTGAAAGGCCAGGAAAACTCCAGCTCCTATGTACTGAACTGTCAGACTTGCAAAAGGCACACCAGTCATGGTTGTATAAAATCCAGCAACTGTGATGTGGAGGTGCCACTTAAAACAGCATCAACCGGCTGGGCGCACGCCTGTAATACCAGCGGTTCAGGAGGCTGAGACAGGAGGATCGCTCGCGAGTTCAAAGCCAGTCTGTAAGCAACTCAGTGAGACCTTATCTCTAAATAAAATACAAAAAAGGGCTGGGGATGTGGCTCAGTGGTCGAATGCCCTTGAGTTCAATCCCCAGTACCCCAAAACAAAAAACTAGCATCAACGGATCCACAGCCTTCCTGGCCACTTCACCCCTCAAGGCTTCTTAACCACCCCCACTAACACATCAGCCTCTGCCAGACCCCATGCTAAACACTCTCTGAATGTGATCTACCTGTGATCGACGGGGAATCTTCAACACAAATCACATCAGGGAGACTCCTTAGTCCCATATTCAGGATGAAGAAACTGAAAGTGAGAAAGCCCAAGTTCAGGAGATTAAATGGTAAAGCTTGATGCACAGACCCACAGAAATGAATCAGGAAGACTGACTCTCAGGGCATGTTGTTAGCACGAATGACAGAGGGTGGGAGGCGGGAAGCTCTTTATTCAGCAGCAGAGTCAATGGGTCAAACATTCCATGTGGCTCATTTTGGGGATAGAAAATGGTAGCAGGCTGGGCTGGGGATGTGGCTCAAGCGGTAGCGCGCTCTCCTGGCATGCGTGCGGCCCGGGTTCGATCCTCAGCACCACATACCAACAAAGATGTTGTGTCCGCCGAGAACTAAAAAATAAATATTAAAAATTCTCTCTCTCTCTCTCTCTCTCTCTCTCTCTCTCTCTCTCTCTCTCTCCTCTCTCTCCTCTCACTCTCTCTTTAAAAAAAAAAAAAAAAAAAGAAAATGGTAGCAGGCTAAAACACGGGTCTGGGTTTTATGGGCTTCATTTAGGGTGGGACAGGAGGGTAGTTCCTGGGGTTCACAATATTAGGGTCAGCTGATCCATTAGGGTAGGACGGGAGTGTGAATAGGGAATTTCCTGGGGCTTATTGTATTGGGGTTCAGCTGACCCATAGGATCGAGGGGTCAGATGCCTGTTCAGTCCTTTTGTGTCCCTTCCTTCCAGCAGAGGCCTGGGATTTTAAATGACAAAAGCTTCAATTTTACCCCAGACCAAGCCATAGGGGAGACAGCTGCAGATGGGAGAGATGTCCTTGGACTTATTTTCCATATCCTTCAGATATTCCTTCTCACACTGCCAAGTCTTGGTAGAAGGCTCCCTCTGCCTGGAACGCCCTCTCCCTTTCACCAGAAACATCTACTTTCAGGGATCACATCCAGGAAGCCATACCTGAATCCCCACACTTGATCAGGAGTCTCTTCTGGGAACCCCAAAGTCCTCCAGGATTTTTCTGTCACAGCTTGGGTGGTTCTGCCTGTTCACTCTCTTCAGTTTATTTACTTATTTTACATTTATTTTTATTTATTTGTTGAACCCAGGACCTGCTAGAAATGCTAAAATATATAAAATAATAATAATAATAATAATATTGAGCTCCACCCCAGCCTTTTTCATTTGAGACAGTCTTGTTAAATTGCCCAGGCTGACCTAGAACTTAACAATCCTCCTGCCTCAGCCTCCTGAGTAGCTGGGATTCCAGGTGTGAGCCACACATCTGGGTCCCCTTCACAGCCCTGAGCATCCTGAGCTGTCAATGCTTTATCTTCCGTGGACTTATATGTTCATTTTCAGTGCTGAGCTAGGTTCTGTCTCTAGTTAGAACTTAGAAAATTGTTGGTAAATAAATGAGAGAAAATAATTTCATGAGGAGTGTTCAAAATCCTCAATCCCAGTTCAGAAGTTAGATAAGAACTGATGTAGAACAGAGCCTGAACTTCTGGTAAGGTACAGGGAGCCCCTGGCTATATCAGGTGACCCCCTTTAGTTTCCAAACAGCGGGAAAGGGAAGTCACAGGAAATGATTTATTTAAAAAAAAAAAAAAAGGGTGTTTTAATGCCTGATACACCTGAATAGAGCTTCTGACTATATCAGCTTTGGGTCTCTGAAGATCAGAGAGGTAGAGCCTCCTTCCTGCCTGAGGATGCACAGCCTAGACCTTTATTTTGTCCTTACCTATTGACTCTGCTGTCTTCCCTACACCCTCCAGAGCAGGACAATCACAGCCACCCCTTCCCCTGCTTCCTCAGACAGCTGCTGTGATTTGAATAACCAAGCACGCTGTTGGATGTCCGGGGGTGACTGATTTGCCTGACAAACAATGCTCAAGTCCTTCTTCCTGCCAGGCCTGGAGCCGTGTTTCTCTCCTCTCACCATCCCCCAGAGATGCCTAGGCTCTTTTCCCCTGGCTTGATCCTCTGGGAATTTTGTCTGTCCCCGGAGGCTGCAGAGTACCCTCAGGAACCTGGTCTAAAAGAAGGGGGATGAATGACAGGCGTAGGGTCGAGATTACTAGAGCCAGCAAAGTCTGCTCCCTGGGCTTGTCTCAAAATTTGCATAAAAAAGAGGTTCCTCCCCCACATCCCTCCCTTCCCACCTGGGATAGTGGTCCTGGGCTGAGGTCTGACAGCAGGTGGAGGAGGAAACTCTGCTTGTGAGCAACCGCCTCTCCATTCCTGAGGTGATGCCTCGTGTCTTCCTGGTCAGGAGTCGGCGTCCACAACCACCTAACTGGGGCGACCTGCCTGACCAGCTCCGAGGAGATGCCTATATTCCAGGTGGGCCCCTCACTGAGCCTGGGGATGAGGGGCAGGGGAAGAGGCAAGGCATCACCACCGGCTTTCTCTCTTCAGACTGCAGAAGCCTGGCCGGGCCACTGGCACATCAGTCTTCCCGCCTTGGGGACCCCTGGGCAGCGGTGAGTCTGCAGCTGACCCTCAGGCCCTAGCTGTTTTGCCCCTTCCGAGAGCTGACAGCCCCTTACTCCTGGGCCTGTTTACACATGCCCTTCAGCCTCAAGACCTGTTTTCCCTGCTGGGAATGCCATTCCTGTCCTAGAATGAGTTCAGTTAGGTCTCAATGAAGCCCCATATTCCTCGGGTAGACAGCCACAGATGTGCTCCAGATATCTCTACGTCCAGTGGGGCAGAGAAGGATCCCAGCAAACGAGTGGATGGTGATTAATTTTTATGCCAGAACATGGGACAAGGTGATAAGAGCAGGATGGGGGCTAAGGGTTATTGGGCCCTCTCAGAAGGGGTATTTCAGCTGTGCATGCAAGGGAAGAAGGAAAGCACTAGCCAGAATGCAAATGTGATCAAGGTTAGTTCACTATTTATTCTGAGCCAGGTGCTAAGCACTTAACAGTAGTAAGACAAAAATCCACACTGTAATCAATTTTTATTTCTGATTGGTGCTGAGGACAAACAATAAAACTAGAAAAATATGTGTTAGTATGTTGGAGGATGATACTTGCTATGGAGAAACGTCAAGCAAGGCAAGCATGATGGGGTTTGGTTAGGAAAGGCCCTGGGAAGAAGGTGGCATGTGTTTGCACTGATCAGACTCCAGCCTTCCTCATCCTGCATTCTGAGTATTTTGTATTTTTATGCCAAGTATGGGCAGGGTCCAGATGGAGGGGCTAACTTCTACATCTCCTTGGCAGCCCATGCAGGGAACCCTGGCCTCTGCTCCCAGGAGCCCTGGGACACTTGGCTGCCCTCTCTGCCCCAAGGCCTTCCCACTGCAGCGCATGCTGACTCGACACCTCAAGTGCCACAGTCCAGCTCGCCGCCATGTGTGCCGCTGCTGTGGCAAAGGCTTTCACGATGCCTTCGATCTCAAGCGCCACATGAGGACTCACACTGGTGAGTAGTGGCAAGGACTGTGAGGGGCTTCTGGGCCAGGTGGGATGGTGATGGAATGAAGGCAGATGCCCTGGATGTGGAATTCCTAGTATCTATGTACATAGGGCAGGGACACAAGAGGCCTGAGACTTGATGCACCTCAGACCCCAGCAAGTGGTATAAGGTGAAGCCATGGTAGTGGAGACAAGATGGATGCTGGCTACAGAACTCAGGTCCCAAATCGCAGGGTGCAAAGGAACATCTCCCACCATCTTCCCCAGGGGAAGGAATTTTCTAGTGAGGGACAGTGGTCACAGGGGTTTGGCCCATGTTTGTACTGCGTGGTGGGTAGCAAATGGGTCATAAATAGAAGTTTGATGAGTTTGGGATAGGGGCAGGAAATGCTCAATTTTAGAGAGGAAGGTGGCAAACCTTTAGTCAGAAGGCCATTTCCCTGCCCGACTCTGCACCCCTTCTTCACAGGAATCCGGCCATTCCGTTGTGGAGCTTGTGGTAAAGCATTTACCCAGCGATGCTCCCTGGAAGCACACCTCGCCAAGGTGCATGGGCAGCCGGCCAGCTATGCTTATCGTGAGCGCAGGGAGAAGCTGCATGTGTGTGAGGACTGTGGCTTCACCAGTTCACGGCCCGATGCCTATGCACAGCACTGCACCCTGCATGGGGCCACCTGAGATTATACCAGCATCCTACCCATGAAGCAAATAAACACAGGAAACAAACAGAACCTGGCATTTATTAGGAGAAAGAGGGGTCACTCGGTCCAGCGGTGGCCACAGTGTGGGGCAGTACATACATAATACAGGCGCATGGCATCCTGGTAGAAAGGATAATTGGTTAGAAGGGTCTGGAGCCTCCAGAGCACAGCATAGGACCCTCCACCCAGCAGGGCCTCATCCCAAAAGAACAGCCAAGGAAACTTTCCCAATGTTAAGGATCCAGTCCAGGATTCAGGGAAGGGCAGGATCACCCCAATATTTATATCTCCACCCACAGGTTCCCAGGAAACTCCCCCCCCCCAACTCACTTCAGCCCGGGCACTATGTGACTGGAAGAACACCGCCTCCTTGTGGCCGCACCTGAAGGGAAGGCCCAGTCACCCAGTTTAATACACCTTTCCCACCTCTCTCCACCACCCAGTAGGACAAGCCATGCTCCCGCCCCATTGCTAGCTGCCAACTCACTTCTGGCATGGATGGTCCTCAGTCCGTGGTAACGTGGGGTCCTGGGACACATCAGCAATGATCTGGGTCAGTTCGCTGCAGGAATGGGGAGGTAAATAAATAAGCTCAGACCTGGACTCCCAAGACAACACCCTTGCCCCCAATCCCTGGTCACGACACTCACTCCACTTCGTGCGTGATTTTGTTGACGTAGATGCAGCTGTTATCGGCTTCCTGCTGATAATCACAATTACGGCACTGTGAAAGGGCGAGTGTGGCGGGTCACCAAGAGACTAGGGGTCACCAATAGGAATGGGAGGGCAGGGAGATTCCCGGAGGGGATGACAACGGGCCAGATGGACAAGAAAGTGATAGGTGAGACCAATACACTTCGGGAGCGAATAGGAAGTGTGTGTCATACAAAGTAGCACGCTGCCACGAGGGGATCCAGTGGGGCGGCTGGAGGCCACCGGGAGGTCTGCGAGCTCGCACTCACCGCATAAAGCAGAATGCGGTTCTCCTTGTCTTCCTTGGGGTACAACATGTTGTTACTGTAGGGAGGAGGAAGTCAGAGGTCAGCCCTTGAGCAAGTCCTTGCTCCCCTTCCGCACCTACTTCCCTTCTCACCATTCCTGGCAGAATCGAATGCCCACGAAGCCCGGTTCGTAGGTCCCATCTGGTTCCATAGCGACGAACTGCCTGTCAAGCCTTCCGCACTTGCTCCGCCGCGCTACAGGTCGCAGGAAGGGTCAGGCCAAGCAGCGGCGCCAAAGAGGGCCGGAGCCGCGCACGTGTTTAAGCTGACGGTAGCCCTGTGCTCGGCTCTCTCCACGCTTAGGTTTGGCTGATTGCTTCCCTTGATTTAATTTTTAAAAAATATTCTATGGTAATTGCTTCCAATTTCGGGACTTCGCCTCCCCATTTTACAGAATGGGATGGATATAGTGCAAAATCCGGGAATATGATGCACAAAGTGACCCCCTAGGTGCTGGACATAAATAGAAGAAGCCATTACTCTCTGTTTGGATCCACGCCAGTGCACACGCGCCACGCTTACCCTTCGCAGACCGGGATAACTCCTGCCAGTTCTTCCTCCCAGCTTCAGCTTCGGCCCGACCCGGCCGTTTCCGGTGTGGCTATTGGAAGAATTGTGAACTATAAAAGGCCTCTCGGGATTGGCTGGGTCTAAGAAGAGGGCGAGTCCTTTTCCCGGCAGTGGAGAAGGAACGGCGGCGATTGGTGGATCCTAAAAGTGAGAGCGCGTGGATTGGTCTGGTCCAGGAGTGGGGGCGGGGCTAGTATCCCAGAAGCAGCGGCGGCTGAGCCGGTGTGAGACGGCTGTATCGGGCTGCAGGCCACTGCAAGGCGCGGCGAAATGGAGGTGACGGGAATATCGGCGCCCACAGTGACCGTTTTCATTAGCAGCTCCCTCAACAGTTTCCGCTCTGAGAAGCGGTACAGTCGGAGTCTCACCATCGCTGAGTTTAAGGTGTGACTGGGGGGCGGGGCCTAGAGGGGTGGGGCAAAAAATGCGGGGTTTCCCGAAGGTGGGGAGGGGCCTGAATGGAGGGGGCGGGGCTAGAGATTTCTGAGGTCGCGGAGCCTGGAGACCTGGCCTATGCAGATGGGGCCAGAGAGAATCTGAGATTGCAGAGAGTAGGGGCGAGTCCAGAGAAAAACCCGATGCTCCAGAAGGCAGGAGCTAGAGTAGAAGAGGTGGGGCCGGGAAGGCCCCTCAGAACCTCCTAGGCCCTGTATGGTCTTTTAGAGAAGCAGGGATAGGGTGATGGTTGCTAATAATAGGTGGAGCCTCAGGGCAGATGATGGGGTCACTGACACCCTTTCTCCTCATCCCCGCAGTGTAAACTGGAGCTGGTGGTGGGCAGCCCTGCTTCGTGCATGGAACTGGAGCTGTATGGAGTTGATGACAAATTCTACAGCAAGTTGGATCAGGAGGATGCATTGCTGGGCTCCTATCCTGTAGATGACGGCTGCCGCATCCATGTGAGGCCACCCAGCTGGGATCTCATACCTCATTAATTCATTTACTCAACAAATATTTGCTGTGCTTGCCCTGTGTAATAACCCATATAAGCCCTGCCCTCATGGCATCCCCAGTCCAGCACAGATAGACACCAATAGATAGTGACAACCCAGAGTAGTCTGTGCTAGGATAGTAAAAGCTTAGGGAACTGGGGGTACCCAGAAGTGTTACTTGACTCCACCTGGAGGTTTCAGAAAGAGCTTTCTGGAAGAAGGGACATTTGAGCTGAGACCTAAAGGATGAGCAAAGAGGTAGAAGGGGCATGCCCAAGTAGATGGAAAAAAGTGTACAGAGTTCTAGAGCAGGAGGTGAGCCTCTGTGAGCAATGAGGCTAGACAGGTTGGAAGAAGCTAGAATGCAGAGGACCTCTTTGTGCCTACATTGTTCTTTCTCTGCTTAGCATTCCCCTCTCCCACCTCAGTCTTTACCTGGCACATTGTTCCTTAGACATCCCAGGTGAACTCCACTTTAGGGCCTTTGCATGTGCTGTATTATATTTATTATATTTTCTTCATGAATAATTCTCTATATGTCCACATGGCTTCCCCCTTTCTTCTTATGTTTACTTAAAATGTCATCTTTTGCTGGGCAAAGTGGCATATGCCTATAATCCCAGCAACTGTGGTTGCTGAAGCAGGAGGATCACAAATTTGAAGACAGCCTCAGCAATTTAGTGAAGCCCCTAAGCAACTTAGTGAGGCCCTGTCTCAAAATTAAAAAATAAAAAGGGGCTGGGGGTTAGCTCAGTGGTAAAGTGCCCCTGGGTTCAATCCCCAGTACCAAAAAAAAAAAAAAAAGTCACTTTTCAAGTGACACCTTCATGTGCCTAAATATAAAATTATAATTTCATCCCTTCCCCCCTTTTTGTTCTTTATTTTAGATTTTTTTATTTCAACACAGGGGCTTACTGTCTGGCTTTGAACTTGGAATCCTCCCTCAGCCTCCCAAGCTTGCTTGGATTACAGATATATTGTCATTGCATCTGAGTATATTTTAAATTTTTGCTCATAGCTCTTATCACTCTCTGACATACTCTGGATTTTTCTCATTGGTCTGGTTTATTTTGTGTCTCCCTGATTTGAGTGTCCAGGAGAGTGGAAATTTTCATCACTCTGTTTCACTGCTGTGTCCTCAGCATCTGGAACAATGCCTGGCACAGAGGATACTCAGTGAATCACTGTTGGATGATGAGTTGACTCTACAAAATAAGACCAAGAGGTCAAGTGCAGGACGCATACCTATATCCCAGAAACTTGGTAGGCTGAGGCAGGAGGATTGCAAGTTCAAGGCCAACCTCAGCAACTTAGCAAGACCCTTGGAAACTTAGTAAGGCCCTCCCCCAAAATAAAAAATAAGAACTGGTAAAGCAGGAGTGCTTTACCAGTACACCTCCCAAAAAAAAGAAAGAAAAAAAAAAGACCGAGAAGATGATATAATTATCCTCATTTTGCAGAGAACAAAACTCAACTTCAGGATGAAATATACTTTCTTAAACATGAAATATTGGTAGAATTTTTCATTTTGTCTGCATGACTCTAGAAGTTCATGTGCCCAGAGTACGGTTCTTTATTTTCTGTCCTTTGTTATTCAATAATTGTTCATTGAACATTTATATTGTGCCAGGAGTATAGCTGTGAGTCCTGTTTTAGCCGTGTCTAGTGTGTGAGGTAGATGTTAGCCAAATGATCACAGGAGCAAATATGAAAGGTAAGTTTTAACTGAGGGCCTTGCAGGAGATCATGGAGCTGGGAGACCCTATACTGGGGTATCTGACCTATCAGTGAGGTCTGGGAGGATTCCTGGAGCGAGTGCTGTTTGATCAGAGACCTACAGAAAAGGGAGAGTTAACCAAAAAGGGGAAAAGGTGCTCTGGCAGGAGGACATAGCACATGCAAACACCCTGAGGTGGGAGGGAGCACAGTGGGTGCCGGACTGTGGGTGAAGAAAGTGGGAACTGGGAAGGAGTCAGCCTAAGGGCCCTGCTCTGACTCAGGTTTTCACGAGCTCCCTTGGGCTGTAGATGAGGAACAGACTGGGGGACAGGAGGAGCAGGGACACCAGGAGGGGGATACTGTAAGAGTCCAGATGAAGTGATGGGCAGGACTAGCAGTTGTGAGTCAGGACTCTGCTGGGCCCACAGAACTGAGACTTGGGGCTGTCCGGCAGCTACAGCCGAGGGATGCAAATGGGGTCAGTCGTGGGTAGCAGCACCTTCAATCAAGAGGGCTTCACACCCATGTGGTACATCCCAGGCTATTCAAGGACAGTGTCCCAGGGTTGGAACCTCTGGGAATTTTGTTTTTTTCCTAAAATTCCTTTTCTGTTGGTAAATATCAGCTACATGCACTGCTTAAAATGACAGTTTTTCAAACTTTAAAAAAATTCATGACCTAGGGAATAGAAATTCTTAGCGATCTTAGACTCGGAGGTAAGGACCATTTTTATTTTGCCGTGTTAGCCTAGTGGTTCAGACTAAACATTTTAGGATTGTCCTTGATCCCTCTCTTTCCCCACTCCCAATCTGTCACAAACCCTGTTGGCTCCACCTACAAAATCATCCCTAATCTAAATTCTTCCCCTATTCCCACTGCACCCACCCTGGTCCAGCCTTCACCCCTCCCTCCTGGACATCCCAACCCCTCCCCTGGCCTCATTGCTCCCATCCCTACCCCAACAGTCTGCAGCAGAGAGAGCCTATGAACCCCTGATCCATATGAGAGCCATCTCTGCACCACAATGCAGGTAAAACCCAAAGTCTACAGTGATCTGTTATCTTGCCCATTCTCCCACTAGCTCCCTTCACCGCACCCACAACAACTTCTCCTCCTCCAGAAGGTCAAGGATGTATCTGCTTCTGGTTTTCACACCTGCTGTTCCTTCTCATCCTTCAGGCTTTGGCTCAGACATCCCCTCCTTTTGAAAGCCTGCCCTGGCCACCTTCCCATGCTCCTTATCTTCTTTGTTGTATTTTTGTCTTTCGCCCTGGCCATCAAGTAGTGTTTAGTCCATGTCTCTGTTTGTTTACGGCTGGGTCCCCCAGCACAGCAGAATAAGCACTGCCTGCGGGCATGGGTTGTCTCTTTTTATACCATGTTCCCAGTGCCCAGCTCAGGACCTCTTGGGTACCTTTGGAGGAGCTCCATAAGCAATGAGTGGGTGAACATTTGGAATAGCTCAAGAAGAGGTGTTCTGGAGATGGGGGCCATCCTGTGAGGGTCCCAGAGTCCCAGAGAGGATAGATGTACTGCCTAGAGGGCTATGAGCCGGGTCTGATCTCTGCCAGTTAGATTCATTGACTTCAGGGCTATCAGTGATATGGGTGCTAGTGTGTAGGGTACATCTCGGGGCAGATCCAGCCTCCAGGGTTTTGGATGGCGAGGAGAAAGGAGAGATGGCCAGTGTAGATATCTACTCTTGTCCCTTCTGCTGGGCTCAGGAGAGGGGAGATAGCTGGGATAAAGGTGAAGGTGTCTTTTTCAAATCAGGAGAGGCTTGAGTGTGTAGAGTACTCTAGCATGCAGCTGTACCCTAGCATCCCAGGCCTTCCTGGCTAGACTGATTCCTGCTGACCTTCCTCTCCTCACCACAGGTCATTGACCACAGTGGTGCCCGCCTTGGAGAGTATGAGGACGTGTCCAAAGTGGAAAAATTTGAGCTCTCTCAAGAAGCCTATGACCAGAGGCAAGGTACAGAACACATGGGATGGGATGGGATGGATGAGGGTGTGTGGTAAGAAGCCAGGTAGGACTGAGAGGACCATCACAGGGAGGTCAGAAATCAGGCAGAGGGCTTGGGAAGATGGAGGAAGGGGTGAGGTTCATTGTGGGTACATATGAGGGCATGGGACTGTGGGTACATGATTAAGGTGAACAGGGCATGGGGTAGGAATGGGGACTCCTAAGTATGTGAGGGGAAGCAAATGAGGGCCTAGGAAGATGAAGGGGGCCTTTGGGGAATGCAGGAGAATGGTTTGTGGGGAGCATTCAGGGCCAGATGGAGGCATGGGGTGGGGCAGATGGGGTATAAGGACAGAGTCTAGTGGGCTGTGGAGAGGACAGAATGGCAGTCAGTTCAGGCTTCTGCTGATGGGTCAGAATGTGTGGTGGGAAGGAAGGGGGCTTGCAGCGACTGGCTGAAGGTGAACCTAAGACTGGAGGGATATGTAAGAAGATGGGGTCACGTTACAGGGCACACACCTGTAATCCCAGTGACCCGGGAGGCTGAGTCAGGATTGCAAGTTTGAGGACAATCTCAGCAACTTAGTCAGAACCTGTCTCAAAAAATAAAAAAGGCTGGGATGTGGCTCAGTGGTAAAGCAGTGCCCATGGGTTACTTCCTCAGTACAAAATAATAATAATAATAATAATAATAATAAAAGATGGGGTCATGTGAAGGACTGGAGGCTGGTTGTATCCCTTTAGTTTCTAGATTGTAGGGAGACCCCAGGAGTCACGGGAAAATCAAAGCTATGGTGGGAGACTTATGGAGCTTGGGGACAGCTCTCTGACACCTAGAAGAAATACTCCGTGAATATGGAATATTCTAGCCCCTTGTGGCTGGATGTTATCTGAAGAGGTCAGAGACACATCCCCAGAGATCAGGTCTGACCCTGTCCCCCACCCTGCCCACAGACACAGTTCGCTCCTTCCTGAAGCGCAGCAAGGTAGGCCGATACAGTGAAGAGGAGCGAGCACAGCAAGAAGCCGAGACCAACCAGCGCCTCGAAGAGGAGAAGGCCCAAGCCAGCACCATTTCTGTGGGCAGCCGCTGTGAGGTGCGGGCACCTGGACAGGCCAGTCGCCGGGGCACTGTCATGTATGTAGGTATGTGGCTCACAGGATTCCTGGATCCCAAGATACCATTCATTCATTCAGTTGAGTCTCTGAGACCTTATGCTTTGTCCTGAGGTTGGCAATGCCAGGGCCTTGGCATTCAAGGAAATTCCAATTCTAGCTGACAGTGACAACCCAGCGTTGATGGTGGAAAAGTGAGAGGCGCAGATAAAATTCATGGATCGTACAACTCGCTCATTAAGTATATAGTTCACTAGTTTTTAGTATGTTCAGAGAATTGTGCCACATCACTAGTTGTCAATTTTAGAATATTTCTGTTACCCTCACAGGATATCCTAAAACCATTATCAGCCTTTCCCCATTTCTGAAGCCTTACCTCCCCAGCCCTAGCCAACCTCTAATCTACATTCTGTCTCTGTAGATTTGTCTATTCTGGTTGTTTCCTATGAAAGGAATCCTAAATATGCAGTCCTTGGCTATATTCACATATTGTTTTCAAGGTTCTTCCGTATTGTGCATGTATCAGTATTTTGCATTATATAGATATACCATGTTTTATTTGTTCATTCATCAGTTGATGGACATTTGGGTCATTTCCACTCTTTGGCTATTATGAATAATGCTGTATGAACATTCTCATATAGTAAGCTTTTGCATGGACATGTTCTCATTTCTCTATACCTAAGAGGAGAATTTGCCTCACATGTAATTCTTTGCTTAACCTTTGGAGGAATTGCCAGCCTGTTTCCCAAAGCAGCTGCACCATTTTACATTTCCACCAGCAAGGTTCCAATTTCTTCACATCTTCACCCACACAATTGTTATCTGTCATTTTTATTCTAGGTATTCTGGTGGGAGTGAAGTAGAACATTATGTTTTTGATTTGTATCTTTTTGATAACTAATAATGTTGAGCATCATTTCATGTCTTCTTGGCCATTAGTGTATTTTCTTTGAAGAAATGTCTACTCAGATCCTTTGCCCAATTTTTAATTGGGTTGTGTTGTTTTTTGTTGTTGATTGTGCATAATTTGCTAGGATTTCCCTAACCAGGTACCACACATAGAGTGGTTAAAACAGCAGAAGTTGATTTCTTAAGAGTTCTGGAGCCTAGCAACCCAAGGTCAAATGTCAATGTTTATTCTGAGGCCTCTCAGAGCTGTGGCAGTGCCATCCCATCTTAAGTTTTGTGTGTCTGGGGGAATGGAGATTGAACTAAGGGCACTCTGCTACTGAGCCACATCCCCAATCCTTTTTAGTTTGTTTTGAGAAAAAGTCTTGCTGGGGCCCCCCTTGAACTTGAAGTTCTGCCTCAGCCTCTTGAGCCACTGAGATCACAGATGTGTACCACCAAACCCAGCCCCCTTAGGTTTTACAAAGACCTCTTCGTGCCTGGTACCATGGTGCACACTTGTAATTCCAGCAGCTTGGGAGGCTGAAGCAGGAGGATCACCAGTTCAAAGCCAGCCTCAGCAACTTAGTGAGGCCCTAAGAACTTAGTAAAACCCTGTCTCTAAATGAAATTTTTAAAAAAGGAGCCGGGGATGTGGCTCAGTGGTTAAGCATCCCTGGGTTCAATCCTGGTACCAAAAAAAACAAAACAAAACAAAAAAAAAACCCAAAACCTCTTGGATAAGTGAATAGGGGGCAGGGTGGGAGCTAGGAGATCAGCAAAGCTGCTACCATCTTGGTCTGACAGGAGATAAAGGTGGTCCTGGGTGGAAGCAATCAAAGTAGCAAGGAGTGATTTTCATCAGGACAGACTTTCCTTGATGAGCAAGCACAGATTCCAGGTGAGATGTGTCCAGAGGTTTCATCAGAATTTCTCTTCTGGGCAGGACTCACAGATTTCAAGCCTGGCTACTGGATTGGTGTCCGCTATGATGAGCCATTAGGGAAAAACGATGGCAGGTAACAAGTGTTCCATTGAGACATCTGTGTATGTGTGTCTGGGAATGCATATGTGAACATGTATGTGTAATTCCACGCATGCTGCTGAGTGAGCCTGTTATAATGTCATACTGCATTTTGAGTGGGAGCCACATGGGATCCTTTGACCACTTCTTCCCCATCATGTTCTGCAGTGTGAATGGGAAACGCTACTTCGAATGCCAGCCCAAGTATGGAGCCTTCGTCAAGCCATCGGTTGTCACAGTAGGGGATTTCCCAGAGGAAGACTATGGGTTGGACGAGATGTGACACCCAGGGAAGGGCATCTCCCTGTTCCAGCTCCTGTCTCAGCCACTCATTGCCCTTCTCTACATGTGTACCCCTGGCCCTCTGCTCCTGACCTCGTTTTAATTTTATTCACCTTTTTCCCTCCCTTTGATTTTAGAGATTTGTACATTAAATGCATCAGAAACCTGGGAAGTATGTGGAAGTGGCATGAAGAAGCTGGGTAAATAAGGATTAAATAAGGACCTAGGCAAAGCAGAGTTTGAGTAGGGTGAGACTTTATTTATTTATTTCTTTACTGGAGTGTTCTACCACTGAGCTACATCCACAGACCTTATTTTTTATCTGAGACACAGGTTCTCACTAAGTTGCTTAGAGCCTTGCTAAATTGCTGAGGCTAGCCTTGTAACTTGTGATCCTCCTGCCTCAGCCTCCCTGGTCACTCAGATTTTGGGCACACATTGGCACCCAGCAAGTCTTTATCCTTCAAGTAATAGCTAAAGGCCTGTGAAATGATTGCTCTTTGTCCTTTGCTATTCAATATAATGTTCTGCAATTTTAACAGAGTCTTCAAATAATAGTAGCTTAAACAGGATGAGAGTTTAATTATTTTTCATATAAAGTCTCATGCAGCCATACATGGCAGGAAGATTGCAGTTCAAAGCCAGTCTCAGAATTTAGCAAGGCCCTAAGCAACTTAGTGAAAACCTATCTCAAAATAAAAAATGAAAAGTTCTGGGAGGTGGGTGCAGCCCACACCTGTAATCCCAGAGGCTCAGGAGGCCGAGGCAGGAGGATAGCAAGTTCAAAGCCAGCCTCAGCAAAATCGAGGCACTAAGCAACTCGCTGAGATCCTGACGTTAAAGAAAGTACAAAATAGGGCTGAGTCTGTGGCTTCGTGGTCAAGTCCCCTGAGTTCAGTCCCCTATACCAAAAAAAAAAAAAAAAAAAAAAGTTGTGGGGATGTAGCTCAGCAATAGAGCCCCCTGGGTTCAGTCCCCTGTCCCTCCCCCACAGAAAAAAAAAGTTTCATGAAATCAAGAGTTTATATATTAATCTCCCTACACCACTTCAGGGCTGGTTTCCATCTCCTTGTGTCTTGCTCTCCCATCTACTCATGATTCCTACCTCATCTGCTCCAACCAGGAGGAAGAATAGAAGGGGAGGGGAGATCTTTGCCTTTAAGGAAGATGTACAACTACAAACTATCCCTAGTTCATTGGTCAGAATTTTTCTACATTACTAGATGTGACACTGCAAAGGAGTCTGGGAAGTGTAGTCTTTGTTCAGGGCAGCCATGTTTCTAGCCAGCTATCAAAAGTTCCTGTATAAAGAAGCAGGGAGGGCTGGGGTTGTGGCTCAGTGGTAGAGTGCTCGCCTAGCAGTAGAGGCCCCAGGCTCAATCTTCAGCATCACATAAAAACAAATAAATAAAACAGAGGTACTATGTTCAACTAAAAAGATATTTTTAAAAAAGCAGGGAGAGGGTGCTGTGGTACATACCTGTAATCCCAGCACCTTGAGAGGCTGAGGCAGGAGTTCAAAGCCACAGGGAAGCACTGATAACTCAATGAGACCCTGTCTCTAAATAAAAATACAAAATAGGGCTGGGGATGTGGCTCAGTGGTCAAGTGCCAGAGTTAAATCCAAGGTCCAAAAAAAAAAAAAAAAAAGCAGGGAGACAGAAAGGACAGTGAGGGCCAACAAGTAGTCTTGTCACAGTCCCTGTGGGTGGAGGCTTTACCTGTTCACTTAATATTTTAAAGAAAAGAATCCACAGACTAAAAGTGACATGAAGCCTATCCTCATAGCATTACAGAGCCTGGCCGTAGGCATGTGACATGCATGTGCAATCAGTGTGTTCTGGGGAGCCTGAATTGCACTATGCATGTGTCTGCAGGTGCAGTGATAACCTTCATTAGTTTCTGGGAGGGATCCTTCATAGGATGACTATTAATTAGGCTGCTTATTTATTGCAATTACTTAATTATAACTTCTGGAGAAAGGGAAAGCAGCAGCAGGGACAGTAAGATAGAGGACACCCCAAATACCTGGATGCTCCCTCAAACACAGGACAGCCTATAGACTACGACTAGACAACAGAGTTCACGTGCAAAACAGTGTATACAAATTTCCACACACACTATGGAGCCACATACATGCACACAGAAAACACTCAAGAGATTGACATCAAACATTTGCAAGGGATAGACAGACATACATATCTATACTTGCACCCACACAGAGAGACCAATAAAGTTATCCATCTACAAAAAACAAAGTTACTTTAGAAAAGGACTCCAAGACTTAGAACCCTTTCCTGTCAAGGAATTGTTAAAGCATTGGAGAAGGTAACCCTAGTTTCCCAACCAGCACCACAAGCAAGTTCAGCTAGTGTGTCCAGCAGAATAAGAATCAGCACTGAGGATCTGAGACTCACTTTAAAATTGGGTATCAGGGGCTGGGGTTGTGGCTCAGTGGTGGAGCACTCGCCTAGCACATGCGAAGCCTGGGTTCAATCCTCAGCACCACATAAAAATAAATAAAATAAAGATATTGTGTCCAACTACAACTAAAAAATATTTTTTAAAAACTGGGTGTCAGAGTACATCTCCAGATGATGAAGCCAAAAGTGTAGGAAGCCATCCATGAAGCTACTTGAGTGGTCCTTTACTCGGTACCGAGCCATGGGGGACTTATGTCCTTCCTTGAGAATGATCCCAGTTTTCCCATGTGTAGACTGCCCAAGGCGTGAGATCTCTGTCCCTGTTCTAGTAGTAGGATAGCTCTCCTAGCTCCTCCATAATTGGGCATTGGATCTGGACAGCCCATCTCCTATCTTATTTGGCAAATACCTTTGATGTTCCCCCACATAAATAAAGCAAGTGCAGGCTCCAGCTCTCTCTCTGTCCAGTGTGGAAGCTGGATCACTAATATCGGAGAGCCGTCCTACCCCTGCTTTCTAAAGTTACTTCCTGTGTCCTGTGGTTTCTTTGCCATTTTCTCTTTCTTAGCTTTTATTTCACAGCCAGCTCACTGCACCAAGAGGGACCCCAATTCCGTTGCCTGTGCAGGACGTGGGAAAGACAAATAAGGGGCAAGAGAATCATGTGCTCCCCATAACTGCACTGACCACCCAAAATCATACCTCTGAGCTCCAGGTAAGGTTCACAAGCATGAAGATCTGCCAAACTGACGTGGAAGATCTAGACAATCTTCCAAGGTGTGCTTTAACACCTTCCAGTTTTCAACATGGTAAACTGGCAGTGGATGGGATCATGCAGATAATTTCCAAATTGGAAACCCAGACATGCTTATGAAAGCTTGGATCATAATTAGAGATTAGAGACTCACTTTACAGAATGACCTGATGCTTACGCTTTACTGATATTAGGGTGCCCACAGAGGAGGGGGAATGGTGATCAGTGTGTAGGCATAAGGGCTGGGGTGTGTAGTTCAGTAGTAAACACTTGCCTAGCATGTGCAAGGCCTCAAGTTCCATCTCCAACACCACAAAAAAGTATTGGCATGACACCGGATGCTACAACAAATAACCTCTATGTGCTCAGTCCAATGCAGGTGTTCTCAGTGATTGCTAGTAACTTCCATGTGGTTATTCACACTTCCAGCACCTATCAATGGCTTCACAATTTCTGGGGATTTTCAAAATTGTCAACTTTGTGCTGGCAAATGGGAGAAGACAGTGTGAAGTTTTACCATATTCTTAAAAAAAAAAAAAAAAACCCTGCCCTAGAAATGATCTACACATTTTAACTTCTCATATCGATGAGCATTCATCAATCCAGCAGATACCACATATGAAAAGTGTGCCTTGGAACATATTCCTGTGCTAGGCAGCCTCCTTTCATTCACTTTTATTTAAAAAATTTTTTAAAGGACAGGCTTTTTAAATGATGTACGCCTGTAATCCCAGTGGCTTGGGAGGCTGAGGGAGGATCGAGAGTTCAAATCCAGCCTCAGCAAAAGCAAGGCACTAAGCAACTCAGTGAGACCCTGTCTCTAAATAAAATACAAAAGAGGGCTGGGGATGTGGCTCAGTGGCTGAGTGTTCAATTACCAGTACCAAAAATATAAAAAATTTTAAAAAAGCAAAAGGCTGGGTATATAGCTTAGTGTTTGCCTAGCATATGCAAGGCCCTGAGTTCAATCCCCAATACCTAAAAAAACAAAAAGACCATGGACTTTATCCCTCAACTATGGTCTAGGGTCACTAGATCCAAAACCTCAAGGGGAAGCAGCAGAAAGGAGTTGTGGATTTTCTTCCACCAGATCCACTAACTCTTCCTCCTGCAACAGTTGCCCGTGCCTGCCCACCCTCCCCTCTTTGAGAGCAAAGTGAACCTTGCTTGATTTCATAAACCCAGTACAGATGGAAGACTGAACATCAACATAATTTCCTCACATTTTTTTTTTAAAGAGAGAGTGAGAGAGGAGAGAGAGAGAATTTTTAATATTTATTTTTTAGTTCTCGGCGGACACAACATCTCTGTTGGTATGTGGTGCTGAGGATCGAACCCGGGCCGCACGCATGCCAGGGGAGCGCGCTACCGCTTGAGCCACATCCCCAGCCCTCCTCACATTTTTTTTAATCACAGTTTTGAGGCCCCACAGTATATTAGGTCTGATGCTGGAAACACACGGTGAACACAGCCTTTGCCTGGTAGTTTAAAAAAAAACAGATAATTACTGACCTTTTTAGTAAATTCTATATTAATAAGGTTGTGGGCATGGAGCAAAGAGGAATAAAATCACCAAATCTGCTAGGTAGTGTGGGGGGATGCATTTCAATAAAAATATCGATCATTTTAGGTCTGTAGTAATCCTTTTGGTTATTCATGCTGATCAGAAACCTGATCCCTGTGATAAAGTAATAGTGAAAGCTGCTTTTGTTTGGTAGCTGAGTTAAATTTAAGGATTCACATGCTAACAATAGTCCTTGAGTTGATTTCTGCCATTTACAAACCTGGGATAACTGAGTTGCTGAAGAGAGGTGGTAATAGCTTTAGTGAGGAAGAGTTCACCTTAGTCTGACACCAACTACCCAGGTTCAAACCCCAGGTGAGTGAATGAATATGTATGTATTCCTCCTGCATGACCAATAATAGCACTTGATACAGGAGACAGGAACTTTTGACACAATGACAACAGAAAAGAAATCAGGCAAGGCTTTAAATGGGATGAGAAAAATGTTCGGGCTGCCTCCCCAGGCCCAAACAATGGAGGAGGCCAGCCTTTTCTCATATTTTTCCACTGTCACAAGTATAATCTTTTTTGGATGTTGGTAGACCTTTATTTATATGTGGTGCTAAGAATCGAACTCAGTGCCTCACACATGCTAGGCAAGTGCTCTACCACTGAACCACTACCCCAGCCCATAAATATAATTTTTCCACTAGTCAGGAATATGATAATTTTTTAAAGGAATTTCTTCCATGTGAAAAATGAGGTCTGCACTCACTCACTGGTCGATTTGATTTAGTGTAGGCGCAGACTGGGCAAAAGACCCTGTCCTAAAATAAAAGGGCTGGGATGTAGCTTAGAGGTAGAGAACTCCTAGGTTCAATCCCTACTAACACACACACACACAAAAGGTGGGGTATGGAGGGACGTCCCACAGATTTAGTGGGGAGGGGTATGGGAAGATATTAGCAGATAACAGATTATGAATTAAACTTGTGAATTTATCCGCCCCTTTGTCCCTGTGGTGGTCCCTGTTGTAAGAACTATGTGAGCTCTAATATAAGTGCCTGGCCCCTAGGTAAATGCTTACGATTAAGTATTAGCTGTACTTAGATGTATGGCAACGTGGTAACATATCATAGTGCACAGTAAACGTGCTGATTTCATTTCATCTTCACAGCGGCCCGCCCCAGTTTCTTCACATTTACCTTTCCCACCCTCCTGATGGGTCCACTTTGGAAAGGATTCCCACGGGTTACCAGGACGGCCCTCGCCTCCCAAGTGCCTGCAAGGGGGGGTGTCCTTAGCTTCAGCCCAAAACGCTCAGCCACCACGAGGGGGCAGCCGCTGCCCGTGAGCCGTGCACATTGTAGGGCCCGCAGTCTTTCCGGGGGCCTGGGCGGGGACTCCAGTTTAGCGAGCGAACTTCATTCCCAGAGAGCCATGCGACATCTCAGCCTCTTCTAGCTGAAAGAGAAGTCTCCCCCAACTTCCAGAGACGCTAGAGGTGGGTGGTGGTGCTGCGTGCCGGACGGCGCAGGCGCGGAGGGCCCACGGAACCCTGTGGAGCTGAGTACTGAGGCACCAACGTCCTGGAGGCGGCGCTACAACTGATTTTCTGGCCGCAGTGAAATGCGACAGATGACCTCAACTTGAGGCCTTGAGATTGCTGGGCCGCTTTCCTGTCCCCCTACTTTTCTTGCATCTCAGTAGCTTTCTCCGGCTTTTGCTCGACCCTCAAGCTGGTCAGTGCGCAAGAGGAACCGTTTTAGAGAGGGAAAAAAAAATCCCATATTCTTTTTTTTTTAAAAAAATACTAGTAGTTTTATTATGATTACTTATAATTTTAGCTGTATTAATATATTAAGAATCAGAAGTGAATGACATTTTATTTTACCAAGAACAATCCCAGTTGCGGCAGCATGTTCAGTGACAATCATTTAATCCTGCAGCCACCACATGCCTATTTCAGGTAATCAGGAAGTCATCATCCAAGCTTGACCCACATGATAATTACCCCTACGGGCTCAGGTTGTATGACATAGAAATAAGACACGTTTTCTTTTCCAGTAAATACTGCTTTTTGTCATACATCCCCCCAAGTAATCTTACTTATATAATGTACAAAATTGTAACTTTTTTGCCTTAAGAGTTGTCTCAAGTAGCTTTCATTTTGGAAAGTAATAAAGGCCTCAGACAGCAGCAAAATGATCCTCTGGACTTGGTACTTTTTTAAAAAATATTTACTTTTTAGTTATAGTTGGACACAATACCTTTATTTATTTTTATGTGGTGCTGAGGATGGAATCCAGAGCCTTGCCGGCTAGGCCAGCATTCTACCCCTGAGCCACAACCCCAGCCCCTGGACTTGCTACTTTTGAGTTTTCATTTTTGCTTAGAATACCAATTTAAAATTAAAACAAAATGATTCCCACACTATCCTCATGTAGGAAGTCTTTGTATGTACACATTAACACAAGACAGAAATGTCAAATTGAGTACTTCCAAAGAACCTTTCCCGTTTCTTTCCTTTTTTATTAGCTCACCAATTTCTCAGAAGCAGCCTGGGTCAGTAAGACACAATTTCTAGCCGCTGGCTCTAGTCTTGCTTTCTATAACCTTGATCAATGACTTGAGCTTTTCCTTCAGCTTCTTCCTTTCATTCACTGGAATGAACCAAAGCCTCCTGTCCACACATTTGATCTTCATTTCCCCCTTCAGCTACTTTATCACTTACAAAGCCTGTTATTCCGTACTCTTGCTGAGTTTGACTGAATACTGGATGTCCTTCATACCTCTCTCAACAAGGATAACAGTGTATGGCTTCTTTGTTTCTGGGCTGACACATTTGTCTGCCACAATGGCTGCCACAGTATCCCTAAACATCTGCTCCAGCTATGTGTGCCTCTGAACCTCTCTGTTAGTCAAAATCTGCTTACAGATTTCAGTTTGGGTCATATGTTCCAAATGCACTAATGAGATCTTCCTTCTTTGCAACCTGACCTTTAGAAACATTTACAAACACTCAGTGGGTTTGCAGAATTTCATCCTAGGTCTTTTTCCATGCCGCTGTGCCCAAACCTTGTTCTTGAAGCAGGTGATCTCAAAGCACTTACCTGCGCGCTTGAAGCAAACTACCACCACATAGGTCAGAAAGATCTGGTTGGTGGGGTGAGGATGGACATATCGGCCACTCACGTCGCGGCTGGGAAATCAGGGCCCACCACACAGGCCCCATTTCCCTCTTAATTCTCCTTCACAGTGGAGACTTTTTAGAACAAGTTTTATTTATCTTGGTACTGGGGATTGAACCCAGGGGCACTTTAACCACTTTACATACATCCCCATCCCTGCCCCTTTTGTGTGTGTGTGGGCACCAGGGATTGAACTCAGGAGCACTCGACCACTGAGCCGCATCCCCAGCCCTATTTTTTTATTTTATTTTTTATTTTTATTTTTTTAGAGACAGAGTCTCAATGAGTTGCTTAACGTCTTGCCATTGTTGAGGCTGGATTTGAACTCGGGATCCTCCTATCTCAGCCTCTCTGGGATTACAGGCCAAGCCATCATGTTCGGCCCTTTTTTATTTTGAGACAGGGTCCCACTAAATTGTTGAGACTGGCCTTGAACTAACTTGAGATCCTCCTACCCCAGCTTGAGAGTTGCTGGAGTTACAAACTTGGACCACCTGGCCCAGCAAGAATGGGTCTTTCCAATACCCATAACCCAGTTTCAGTAATTGTCAACATATGGCCAATCTTATTTTGTTTATTCCTCTTAACCCCATTATTTAAATCAAATCTCAGGCAACATAATAGCTCAACAAGATTTTATATGTATTTTTTTTTCACCAGGGATTGAACCTACAGGCATTTAACCACTGAGTCACATCCCCAAACCATTTTTAATTTATTTTAAGACAGGGTCTTGCTAAATTGCTGAGACTGGCTTGAACTTGCTATCCTCCTGCCTCAGCCTCCTGAGCTGTTGGGATTACAGCCAAGCTAAAATTGAAAAATGTGAAGGAGACTTAGTTATTGCCCTGCTAACTAGTTTTTTATTTCTTTATCTTAGCTTACTACAGGCAATTATGCTTAGAACAGAAGCCAAAGGGAAACTGTTCCCCAAAGCTCTGGTCCCTGGTGCCATGAGGATGCCAATGAACCTGAAGAACCAGATTTACCGCATAACTTTGGCCCTCAAGCCTGACTAAACATAAATGTGCATATCTCTACCGACCCTACACCTTGGTTCTTCCACCATTTAATGCTTCAGTGGTTTTTTTTTTTGGGGGGGGACACCAGGGATTGAACTCAGGGGCACTCTACACTAAGCTACATCCCCAGCCCTATTTTGTATTTTATTTAGAGACAGGGTCTCACTGAGTTGCTTAGCACCTCGCTTTGCTGAGGTTGGCTTTGAACTCTTGATCCTCCAGTCTCACTTCCTGAGCCACTGGAATTACAGGTGTGACAGGTGTGCTTCTGTGGGTTTTGGAAAGGCAGAATGGCTGAGACAGAATGTAGATTAGTGGGTATAAAGAAGTCGAAGGAGACCCAGTGATGTTTGGCCTCAGTAACTGGAAGAGATACTGTTGATTTAGGGAAGAGTGGGTTTGGGAGAAAGGTCAGGAGCTCAGTTTAGGATGTGTGAAGCTTGAGAACCTACACTGCCCCAGGATGCAGGATGTAGGAGTCTGGAGTTCAGGGGCTGTGTTTGGGCTGAAGATGGAAATTTGGATGTTGACAGCCTCGAGACAGAGTAATTTATGGCTTGAGTGGGACAGACAGGAAGACCAAAACCTAAGGCTTGGGGATGCCCAGGATTAAGAAATCAAGGAGACATACAAATATAATGCACCAAAAAAAAAATTTGGAAAAAATCAGGAAGACAGAACTAGAGAACGTGACTGTCCTGGATAGTGACTGCTATAAAAAAGTGCAATTAGTTCTGAGATCATAAAACTGACAGCCTCATCTAGTCTTAAGGAGGGGCACAGAGACAAAAGGAGGGCTCCAGGCAGTGGGCACAGTAGTGCAAAGGCCTGGCAGCAAGAAGTAACAGAGCCTAAGGACAAGACAGAGGACTAAAGCTGCTCTGTCTGCCAGGGAGGGGTGTGGTGAGAAGGAAATCCAGATTAGTCATCACCAAAAGATTTATCATCAACCAAGCCCTGGTTTAGACCTGGTCCTGCCACCCTCTGTGACCCTGCCTGTCAGAGCCTCCATTTTCTCTCCTGTTACATCTTGACTCATACAAAAAGCTTGCATAGCAGTTGCCTTGGCCTAGCCCCAGCAAGCCCTCAGGAAGCATTAGCTGCAACTGCAGTCTGTGTTCTGTGATCTTATTATTTGAACTATTATTATATTAATTATATTATTGAAGAGTCATTGCATAAAGGTAGTGGTTAAAGATACAGGCTATGGAGCCTAGCTATTTGGGTTTAACCTCAGTATACTTATCTGTAAAATGGGGATAATAAATAGCACCCATCCTATAGGACTACTATGAGGATAAACAAGCTAATATTCATGAAGTGCTTAGAAGAGTGCTTATCAGTTCTTTGTGTGTTTGTTTTGGGGGGGTATCAGGGATTGAATTGAGGGGCACTCAGCCACTGAGTCACATCCCCAGCACTATTTTGTGTTATTTAGAGACAGGGTCTCACTGAGTTGCTCAGCACCTCACTGTTGCTGAGGCTGGCTTTGAACTTGTTGTGATCCTCCTGTTTCAGCCTCCTCAGCCACTGGGATTACAGGCTTGCACCACTGCACCTGGCCAGTTGTTTGTTTTTGTCAGTATTATTTAAGGATAAGCAAGAGTCAACCAGCTGGAGTCCAACTGGGCTCTAGGTTACAGGAACAGCATGGGCACACACAGACTAACAGCTGTCATTTTCTATGTTTATCACTTAATTCTGATAGGGGCCTACTAGGGTGGAAGTAGCAATTCATGCTCCCATTTCACAGATGAATTGATTGTTCAGAGGCATCAAGTCAGTTTTTGGGTTGCAGTTATTATAGAGTTGAGCCAAAATTCAAATTGAAACCTACCCAACCTTCAGGAGAGAATCTAAGTGCCAGATAGACTGCTGAGGAACCCAGAAAAATAACTGGGCACACATAAGTTGGAGGTCCAAATTGTAGGGCAAAAAGGCCTCTAAAGACGATATCAGCCAGTAGCACTGGCCCATGCCAGTAATCCCAGAAACTCAGGAAGCTGAGGCAGGAGGATCCAAGTTCAAAGCCAGCCTCTGTAATATACGGAGGCCCTAAGCAATCTAGCGAGACCCTACTCAAAATAAAAAGTAAAAAGGACTGGGAGCTGTGGCGCACACCTGTAATCCCAGCAGCTCTGGAAACTGAGACAGGAGGATCCTGTGTTCAAAGCTAGTCTCAGAAAGGGCGAGGCGCTGAGCAACTGAGCGAGACTCTGTCTCTAAATAAAATATAAAATAGGACTGGGGATGTGCTCAGTGGTGGAGTGCACCTGAGTTCAATCTCCGGTACCAAAAAAAAAAAAAAAAGGAGTGGGTGGGGATATAGCTCAGTAGTAGAGCCCCCCCCTTCAATTCCCAGCTTTAAAAAAAAAAAAAAAAGCATCAGCTGTAGTCTCAAAGGGGTCCTTGGAACATATGAACTCAGAAAACTGGCCAAGGCCAAAGGACTTCCTGTATCCGAGGCTTTCTTTAGAGACTGTCAGACTGAAGGCGACACTTTAGTGTCGTCCACGAAAAAAAAAAAATAATAGAGATCCACAGACTCGGCTGCAGAAGGCACGGGGTGACCAACATCTGGGATGCGGCAGGGGCCAGCAAAATCCAGTCTGCCTTAGCCCTTGCCACAGTTGCGAGTGTCTGTCCCCAGCTTGTGAGCCAAACAAAACTGGGGGCCTCTAGGTGCTGTTTGTCGCAAAAAAGTCAGGATAGGGGCTACTTGTTGAGTCTCTTTTGGAACAGACTGAACGATTGAAGTCAGGCCTCGGGGCGAAAATTCACAGGACGCGGGGAAGGTTACCTTGGAGCTCCAGTTGGTTCACGCTGAGCAGTGAGAGGAGGCTCAGCACCGGAAACCTGCTGGGCTGAGCTACAACGGGGCAACCCGTTACGCTGGGGCGAGGCCGCCGCGCGCAGGCGCACTTTTCAATGCCGGCTCTAGGACCGCGCGGATGACGCCCTGGCGCCTTGCACTGTCTACGGAGAAAGCTGCGGCCTGAGTCACGGGCCCCGCCCTCTGGAGCCGGACGCAGCGGGAGGCCCGGGAGTAGCAGACCACAGACAACCCGACCGCCGGACGTGTAAGTGAGGCGGTGAGCGCCGGGCCCAGACCCCCCACCCCCTGCATACCGCAATCCTGAGTTCAGCAGCCCCCAGACCCAGCGAGACCCTAAAGCCCCGGCTTCAGGGGTCCGAGAACCCATTATCTCAGATTCCAACCCCTAGGCCTGATCTATCCTCATTTTCCTATCCGGCGGACTCCTCCCCATCCTCGGCCTCATAATCTAAAATACAAGCCCATAGATTTAAGGTGCACCCCTTAAATTCTCCCTTGGGGCGTCCAGAACCACGGTCTAGGATCCATGCCTCCAGTTCCAGTGGGGATCTATCCCGGGCCTCTAGACTCTGACTTCGGACTCGAACCCTAAGACCCAGGGTGACTTTGTAGTCCCGTTGCCGAGAGTAACCAATTGCACCAAGCCACTTTCGGAATTTCCTAAACCCTCGCCCCCGGTGGCCTCCGGGCCAAGGGTCCCCGATCCGCGAGCTCGACTCGCCGAAGACCCCCAGGTTCAATTCCGGGGCTCTGGATCTCAGATTCGAGCGCCCAGACACACCGGGTACCACTGCCACCACAAGGGGACGCCATCTGGAGATCCCGCGGCAGACCTGTGCCCATCCCCTTAACGATGTCTATACACGCACTCAACCCAAAGTCCCTCAAGCTCGACAGGTACCTTTTAGACCCGGGGCTTCAAACCTGAGCCTTCTTCCTCCCTACCCCACCCAAAGGAAAACCACCCTCTATCAGAAGCCCAGACCCCTCGCCGTAGGATCGGCCTCCACCCCGAGGCCTCAGATTCTTCTCCTAGGAACTGCAGCCGGAAATGCGTATTTTTGTGGGAGAGGGAGGACTCAGGGACGAGGCAGCTACCTGACTCCCTTCTCCCCTTCAGGAGCCAGTCGCAGTCATGTTCCTGGTTAACTCATTCTTGAAAGGCGGTGGCGGCGGAGGAGGAGGCGGGGGCCTAGGTGGGGGCCTGGGGAATGTGCTCGGAGGCCTGATCAGCGGCGCAGGGGGCGGCGGCGGAGGAGGAGGTGGAGGAGGAGGTGGAGGCGGTGGAACTGCCATGCGCATCTTGGGCGGAGTCATTAGTGCTATCAGGTGAGGCGGGGTCTGGAGGGGCGTGGTCCAACACGAATAGAATGGGATAAACGTGGAGAGTGGTCGGGGCGCTTGAATTAGGGTGGGCTGGCCTGGGCAGAAAGATGGCCTTAAGAAGAGGGCCCTAATGAGGCTGATGTCACCTTGTGGGGGCGGGGCTTGTCATGGGCGTAGTCTCCTTATGCGGGTCAATACTTGTGGGCTCTAAGGGGGCCCGGTCTGTTGCTGGTGGGGGAGGGGGGACTTAATGGATGGTGCAGCTTTTATTAGCTAATCTTGAAATTAAAGTTCTAGAGGAAAACCAATGAGTCTGGATGACACAGTAGGGGCGGTACTTGACATAGGTAAAATCTGCTGTCCTAGGTGAGTTAGTGGGCCCAGGAGAGTCAAGGTCTAATGGAATAGGGGAAATGGCCAAGAAGGAGCTGGGCCTGTTAGAGAACTGGTTACATTCATAGAGAAAAATGCCCTGGCAGGGTGGGGCAGGTTGTCTGTTGATGCCTAATTAGCTTTCATCAACAAGCAGTGAACCCTCAAAGCGACAGAGCCTAACGGATCTGGGTTAGGATGCTGGGAAAACAGACATTCAGAAGTGATGGAGAAGGGTCCTGGGAAGATAGGACCTGAGGAGGATTAAGCCCTGGGAAGCTGGGGCAGAGCCTTTGTGAAAAGAGTCTTTGAAGGGCTGTTGTGAATGAAGTGGGCAGGATCTCAGGTTGATAATTGAGTGGGACCAAGATGATTATGACATCTGCCATTGGATGGATGTGCCTTGGCAGGAATGGATTCCACCATGGGGGTGGGACTGTGGGATGTGGTTGGCCTGATGGAGTGAGAGGAGAGGCAGAACTAGGGATCTGTGGATTGGGATAGGTGAAGACAGGGACAGATGAAGATGAAGGGACCAGGTAAGGCGGGTGGGAGGTTGGGATTTCGGGGGTTGGCATTGGAGATTCTGAGGGCTTTGCCCGTTAGAGGCCCCGCCCCCCCGCACTAACTCCTCCTTGTCTCCTCTTAGCGAGGCGGCTGCACAGTACAACCCCGAGCCTCCGGTAAGCGGCCCTCCACAACCAGAGACCCCGCTTCTTCTGGGCTTTTTCCATCCCTGCTCCTATAGATAAGCCTCCCCTCCCCCTCTTATGAAATTTCTCTGTCATTAAGTCCCTACCTTGCCAAGTCCCCAAACTAGCCATGGGTTTCAGCCGTGCCACATATACTTCCTGTTCACTAACCACTGCTTGTCCTCTGATCTTTAGGCTGCCTGGCCCACTCACTTTCTCACCAGCAGTGCTTGGGTATGGGGAGCCAAGGTACCCTTCCCCATATCTCCTCTGAGATCTTCTCCCTCTGCAGCCCCCTCGCACCCATTACTCCAACATTGAGGCCAACGAGAGTGAGGAGGTCCGGCAGTTCCGGAAACTCTTTGCCCAACTGGCTGGAGATGTAAGTAACCTGGGGACCCTGGCTCTGTCCTAATCCTTCCATGTCTTTCCTTGGACTATTCTTGTACACATATATTTGATTGACAATCCCAAAGTTCTCGTTCTCCTTCGTAACCCATCCAGACCCCTTTCAGTCTTCCCCTGACGTGCCCCTAATTTCTGCCCTCAGGATATGGAGGTCAGTGCCACGGAACTCATGAACATTCTCAACAAGATCGTGACCCGCCGTGAGTGTCCAGGGTCAATGTATGGGGCAGGTTTAGAGGCCTAGGTGCTGGGGTGGCTGTGATCTGTGGCCTCTGATCTTCAACATGTTCCCCGCAGACCCTGATTTGAAAACTGATGGTTTTGGCATTGACACATGTCGAAGCATGGTGGCTGTGATGGATGTATCCTTTTGGGCTCAGACTAGGGAAGGACATGGATAAAGAGGGAATTTCTTTTCTCTTTCTTTCCTTTTTTTTTTCTCTCTCCTTCTCCTCCCTACCCTTTCTTTCTTTCTTTCTTTCTTTCTTGAACCCAGGGATGCTTTACCACTGAGCTACATCCAACCTTTTGTATTTTTTGAGACAGGGTCTTGCTAAACTGCTTTGAGCTTCACTAAGTTGCTGAGACTGGCCTTGAACTTATAATCCTCTTGCCTCAGCCTCCTAAGTTGCTGAAATTACAGGTGTGCATCACCAGGCCTGGCTTAAGGGGAATTTTCTTTTCTTTTTTTTTTTTTTTAAAGAGAGAGTGAGAGAGGAGAGAGAGAGAGAGAATTTTTAATATTTATTTTTTAGTTCTCGGCAGACACAACATCTTTGTTGGTATGTGGTGCTGAGGATCGAACCCGGGCCCGCACGCATGCAAGGCGAGCGTGCTACCGCTTGAGCCACATCCCCAGCCCCAAGGGGAATTTTCTGAGAGTATGTTTGGGACTGCTTTCATACCCAGTGACATGAACTTGCATATATCAGAAAATACCCCAGAGACACGTAGCAATAAATAACATCACCTGGCACTTTACTTAGGTTAATTGTCTGCACCTCACAGACACCCTGATGGTTGGGAAAATTATTATACTACATTTTATAAGTAAGGAAACTGAGGCTCAAAGAGAAGCAAACATTTGTCTGAAGTTATAAAGAAGAGTAAATGAGAGAATAGGAATTTGGACACAGGACTTTTGAGCTTGAGAATCCAAGCTGATAACACATGTACATAAATTCACAACACATGCCATATACCACATATGATGTGGTATATGAAGGCATATACACAGAAGTGCATGTGGGCTAGTGATGTAACTCAGTGGTACAGTGCTTTCTTATTTCCTTAAAATTTTTAAGATACTAGGGTTTTTTTATTTCTGTTTTTTGGTTCTAGGGATTGAGCCCAGGGGCATTTTACCACTGGGCTGTATCCCCAGCCCTTTTTTAATATTTTGAGACAGGGTCTTGCTAAGTTACTGAGTGCCTCACTAAATTGCTGAAGTTGTCTTGAACTCATGATCCTCGTGCCTCAGCCTCCTGAGTTTCTGGGATTACAGGCATGCGCCCACCATGCCTGTTTTTTACATGTCCTAACACATATTAAATCAAGGTACTATCTAAAATTTTATAAACCAGGCACAGTGGCACACACCTATAATCCCAATGACTCAGGAGGTAGACAGGCAGGAGATCCCAAGTTCAGGCTAGCCTGGGCATTTTAGGGAGACCCTGTCTCAAAATAAAATGTAAAAGGCTGGGGATGTGGCTCAATGGTAGAGCATTTGCCTGGCTTGCATGAGGCCCTGGGTTTGATCTTAGTACTGGGGGGAAATGGGGCAGTGAGTGCTAGGGATATATATCAGTGGTCGGTCTAGTGTTTGCCTACCATACATGAGGGCATAGGGTGGCTGTGATCTCTGGCCTCTGATCTTCAACCTGTTCCCCCACAGACCCTAATCTGAAAACTGATGGTTTTGGCATTGACACGCCATAGCACGATGTCCATCATATATATAAATGAGGACATAATTCTTTTTAGGTGAAGAATTTGTAGTTTGAAGAAGCACAATATAATATATAATATCCCATAGTTATGTTAAAAGAGTGTCTTGGGAATATAGCTCAATGGTAAAGTGCCCTTGGGTCTAATCCCTAGTATCGCGCGCGCGCGCGCGCGCGCACACACACACAGTCACCAAAGGAAAAAGAGAGAGAGAGAAAGATATGTAGATAAAATGAAAAATAAAACCACACCCCATGTGACATGATGGATTTTGAATGGGAGCTGGCATTTTAGTCCAGGTTCCTGAATTTATAATATTGTCACGTGTCTAGTGCATATAGTATGCATATCTGTGTACAGCTGTCATGGTGTTCTTAACAACCTCTTGCCAGAGTGACACCACAGGCAAGCTGGGCTTCGAGGAATTTAAGTATCTGTGGAACAACATAAAAAAGTGGCAGGTGAGTGGCAGTCTTTTGAAATTTCCTAGCACCCAAGACCCCCAATCCATGGAAGCACCATGTCCCATGATGCTCAATCAGACCCTATCCTATCTCCACAGGCCATATACAAACAGTTTGACTTTGACAGATCAGGGACCATCTGCAGCTCTGAACTCCCAGGGGCCTTTGAGGCAGCAGGTAGGGCTGCCAGGGACATGGTGGTGTTGGGGGTGGGATTGATGAGGTAGTTGAATCCTGGGAATTAGAGTAGGTTGGGCCACATGGCCTTCACACCTAAGAGACTGAACCATTTTCAGGATTCCGCCTGAATGATCATCTCTACAACATGATCATCCGGCGCTACTCTGATGAGGAAGGAAACATGGATTTTGACAACTTCATCAGCTGCTTGGTCAGGCTGGATGCCATGTTCCGTGAGTAACACTCCAGGTCTCTTCCCAGGCAGGGATTTGTTTAAGGTCTGTTCTCCAAAGTTGCCTCTAAGCCTGACTTTGAGCTGTGCAGTGCTAGGGGCAGAGCAGTGATGGAAACAGCCCCAGTTCCTGTCCTTACAGAGCTTATATTCCACTAGTAAGCCACAAGCATGACAGTTGAGACTGGTACTGCTGGGATGGGGCACCTTTTCAGAGTGATCAGGATTATGAGGGGAAGCTCAGGGGAGAGAGTGATCTGATTGTGCTTGGGGAAGCCCCAGGGAGTGCCTTTCACAATGAGGAGGTACCTGAGACAGCCCAGGGGTCAGGGAGACCGCCCTGGAGGGGAGGGCACATGTGAGGGAGGGATGAGGAAAAATGAATGTAGTGAGAGCGCAGGGAGCAGTGTTGCAAGCCAAGGAAACAGTCTGTGTAAAGGCTTTGAAGGGAAAGAGGAAATGGTGCTTTGGGTGCTTTTTTGGTAGTTCAAAGCATGTTGAAGAACGGGAAGTTGGGGGGCATGGGAATAGGAGGGTCGGTAGGAAGTAGGGACTAGGTCATGAGGGCTTGCTTTTTTTTCTTTCTTTCTTTCTTTATTTTTTGGGTGCTGGAAGTCAAACCTGGGACCTTGCACATGCTAAGTACATGCTTTACCACTGAGCTATACCAAGCCTTTTTTGGGGGGAGGGTGGGTACTGGGGATTTAATTTAGGGGCACTTGACCACTGAGCCACAACTCCAGCCCTGTTTTGGTTTTTTTTTTTTTTTTTTTTTTTTTTTTGATTTTTTTTTAAATTTTTTTTTTAAATTTTAATATTTATTTTTTTAGTTCTCGGGGGACACAACATCTTTGTTTGTATGTGGTGCTGAGGATCGAACCCAGGCCGCACGCATGCCAGGCGAGCGCGCTACCGCTTGAGCCACATCCCCAGCCCCTTTTTTGGATTTTATTTAGAGACAGGGTCTCACTGAGTTGCTTAGCACCTCGTTTTTTGCTAAGGCTGACTTTGAACTCGCTATCCTCCTGTCTCAGCCTCCCAAACCACTGGGATTACAGTTATGTGCCACTGCACCCAATGACACCCATCCTTTTATGAGCATTAATGTATTGAATCCTTGTGACATCCTGGAGAAGTAGAAATTATTATCCTTATTTTTTTGTAAATATTTTTAGTTGTTTAATTGAACTTTATTTATTTTTTTATATGGTGCTGAGGATCAAACCCAGTGCCTCACATATGCTATGCAAGTATTCTACCACTGAGCTAAAACCCCAGCCCTACTATCCTTATTTTATGGAGGAGGAACCTAGGATTCAGGGAAGCAAAATTGTGTAACTGCGGCCACTCAGCTAGGAAGTCGGAAAATCAGAATTTGAACTTGGGTCTGTCTGAGATCTGAACTGAATAGAGTGAGAGGAGGTAGGAGCAACGGGCATGGTCAGGCCATGCAGGGCTGTGAATACCAAGTCCAGGGGTCCCCAGACTCTACCAGTGGCATTGGAGAGCTTTGACAAGTTTTAGGCAGGAGAGAGACAGGCTCAGGTTTGGCTTTAGGAAGATCCTTTGGCCTCCCAAGAGCCCAGGGTAGACAGTGCATTAAGAATTGAAAGAGGCTAGGTGCAGTGGTGCATGCCTGCAATCCCAGTGATGCGGGAGGCCAGGGCAGGAGGATCATGAACTCAAAGCTAATCTCAGCAATTTAATCAAGCCCTAAGCAACTTAGTGAAGACCTTTTCAAAAAATAAAATAAAAGGGCTCGCTCGGGATGTGGCTCAGTGGTTAAGTGCCCCTGGGTTGAATTCCTGGTACCAAAAAAAAGATTGAAAGAGAAAAAGTAGAAGATAGAGGGAGTGGACAATAGGGCATATAATGTCCCAAGTTACACATGAGAAGGCCCAAACCAGGCACAGTGGTACACACCTGTAATCCAGCTACCAGAAGGCTGAGGCAGGAAGATCTTAAGTTGACACCATCCTGGGCAACTTAGCAAGGCCTTGTCTCAAAATGAAATATAAAAGGCTGAAAGTATAATTTATCTCAGTGGTAGAGAGCTCCTGGGTTCAGTCCTCAGTACTACCGAGAGAGAGAGAGAGAGAGAGAGAGAGAAATATGGCCCAAGAAATGGCCCTTGGATTTTCTAGCA